>NC_080794.1:74879281-75523447 GCF_028018385.1 Neofelis nebulosa
AGTTTCTTAGGAGGGAGTTTGAAGAAATTCACCAGATTTCCCTGTTCTTTTTAAGGAGGAGGAGGAGGACTGTCTGGAATGTGTTGGCTCATCTTGCTGTTTCCATTTTCCTTGTCTTTTGAGAAAGCCAGAAAATACCGAGTCAAAGTTGCCCATCCTGTTTGCTGCACTTTATAAGTTATTGTTGCTGAATGATTGGGAGCTGTCCATCAGCCGGGAGGGAAACTTGCAGTTTACTTAAGAAATTGCATGTGTGACAAAGGCAGCTGCCGAGTGTGGTGGTCTTCGTGAATAGAGGGAGGGGAGGCAATTAGGGGCTGTGTGGTTGGGGCTTTTTACTTGTCAAACTGGAGGCTCATTGCTTTTGTTACCGCCATGTAAAGGGAAATGGCAGGGTTTTGTTTTGGTACTAAGGACCTTAAAGATTGCTGCCTGACACACCGGAAGGCCGGATAAGTCTAGAAAGAGGGGCCACAGAGCAGTATTTTTAAAAAGAAGAAGAGAAAATTAAGAATTCTCACTTTGGGTTATCTTTAAGTCCTTCCAGCCTTTGTTTTTGTTTTTGGGGGGAGGGTGGGGGTGGGGTGGAGTGAGAGTTCTTAACTCGACCCGTGTGTTAAAGACTAACGTCAAGAAAAGAGTCCTATAAACAGGTGGGCAGTCAGATCGGCGAATTAAAAGCGTCTCCCCAGTGTCAGGTGTCCCGCCGCCAGAAGGAACCAGATCTTTGCCACTGGTTTTGCCTCACGCAAGGCAGGTCCAGGAACCCATGTGGCGGTGGGCAGGGGTGTTCTCTTACCTGCATGCAAATCGGAGTTGTGTGTTTGCTTTTGAACAGGGTGGAACGATTTAACACTTGGGGTGGGAGAGGACCCGAAAGGCTCATTTTGTCCTCTGCAAGTTTCTTCTGTCTTTAACCCCTCCTGGAGCCACCCTCCCTCTCTCCCCTCCTTCATGTAAAAGAGGATGATTTCAGGCCTGTGATGTCTGAGTCTCTCAACTCCAATTAAGTTAAACCCACACAAATGTACCCGGCCCTGGATCCTATGAGAGCCCCAGGAAAAGTAAGTCGGGTTTGTGGGATTTAGGGCTAGCCTTTTGCATTCCTCTGCCTTCTCTTGTCTCTCTGCCTGTCTCTGTATCTCTCTCTCTCTCTCTCTCTCTCTCTCTCTCTCTCTCTCTCATTCTGGGGAAAGCTCACAAAACTCAACAGTCTAAAAGCAAGTTAACGGTCTGAGTGCTAGAATGCCAGGGAGCACAGGAAGCTTGCGTTCTCCTTCCACAGAGGTCAGTTGAAAATCTTTCCAGCACAGTCTTTTACTCTAGAAGGAAAAGAGGGTGTGTGTGTGCGTGCGTGTGTGTTTGGCAGACAAGGCCCTACCAAATGTCACTCCCGTGTCACTGTGACAAGAAAATATGCTTCCCCCCCCTCCTCTCGCATTGCAGCCCTCTCTAAGAAATTTGTTTTGAGGGATTTGACAATCTTGCAGATAAAGTGCCTGCCTACTGCACTCGGTTGATCATTTTCCCTCATGGCTGACCGTAATTTCTTAGCTACTCTTAGCGGTAACTGTGTCCCTGCCGCCCAAGGTAACGGGTGAGGGAGGGGGACTTGGCTTAGGTGCCCTGAGCTGGCTGGGGAACATGGGCCTTACCCCTTCCTTCACGGATTCTGTAGTGGTAAAGATTAGAAACTAGAAGGAGTTTTTTCTAATTAAGAATTAAAAAAAAAAAAAAAAAAATTCAGTCTGCCACCAGTTGAACTAGATGGCGAGGTTTCTTTTGGCTTTGTTTTGTTTAATTTTTTCGTTTGGTTTTTGAGGGCTGCTGCGTGTGGAAGGGGGCTAATTAACAAAGTAACGATAGGCACCGGGAGTGAGACCTTGGGAGCATTTTGAGTGAACCAGGGCAGAAATTTGGAGCCTTCTCTAAAGATGCTTTTTTCCAGCTCTTTCAGGGAAAGGCATAAAGGGAGGGGAAGCTGGGAGGAAGAAGAAAAGTGAGAAAAGCAGTAAGGGAGGAGGAAAAAAAAAGCTGGCCCAGTCCCATCTTGAAGGTACAGAGAAAGTGTTTTTTTTTTGAGGTGGAGAGAAAGAAAACCAAAGCTATTATGTACCCTAGGGATACAATTTTAGTGGGCATGGAAGATTTGAGTGGGAAGGGAGGCACAGTGGCCTCCGGGCTCTCTCTCTTCCAGCAGTTGGGCGGTTGGCACCTCCATTTGAATTGCTGGGTGAGTAGTGGGGTGTGCGTGCGTGTGTGTGCGTGTGTGTGTGTGTGTGTGTGTGTGTGTGTGTGTGTGTGTTTGTATCCTTGCTTATGGTCTTGACCATTAAACCTCAGTTCCTTTTTTTCTTTTCTTGTTTCAAATTCAGACGATGGGAAGGAAAAAACAAAGCAAGAATAAATGTTCAACTCAAAGCTGCGCCCTTTCACGCTATACTTTTCCATAGCAGTTTTTGGGGGAGTGGGGAGAAAGGGTTAAAAAAAAAAAAAAAGATGCGGAAAGAAATCGTGACTCTCATCACAGTCCTTCCTGCTACACAGCCATGCAGAGCGCCCGCGAAGCCGGCTCCCCAAGTACGAGGAAGGAGTAAACTGGGATCCGGAAAGGGGTGGTGGGGTTTAGGATTTCTTTTAACAAATAAATTTCTCTCCTTCACCCACCAGGGTGGGCTCCACTGGAAGACAGAGAAGGGAACATGACGTGGCCTCAGAGAGGAGCATGCTTTCAAAGCTTGAAAGGTCTTGGAGCATTCAGGCTTTCACAGTAGCAGGGCTTGTGTAAACTGTGTATTTTGGTTTCATATTTAATGCTAACTTTCTGTTGCTCTGTCTTTATAGTTGTATTTATTTTCAATCTCCAAATGTAGATGCCGGCCTTTTAGGGCTACAGTCTTGCTTGTGGTGTCTGTGTTTTCTAAACTTCATAGGAAATGTGTTTCGGAACCCTGAGCAGGAGACCATTGTGGTGTTAATGATTAGGAAGAAGGTCCCTTTGCAATACCAGTTTGGGGCTTAGGTTACACTGTATTCCGCTCAACTGTTGGGTCAGATCCTTTGCCACAGCTGTAAGGGCATCCTCGAATTTGGAGGCGATTCCTATGATTACTTTCATTACTATTTTTTGCTGTTGAGTGGCCAAACACAGAAACGTTTGCAGTGGTCAGTCCGCTCTTAGATCCGATCTGGGGGGAGGGGAAAGAAAAAAAAATGAAATCTGCAACAGACTCTAAGAGTCCTTGTGTTTTCAAGATCAGGAATTCAACCCTAAACAGCCTATTAAAACACAAAGTGGTAAATACTTCTGTGAGTCAAGCATGAAGGAATGACAGATACTTGCCTTGGTTTTCCTCTCTGGTTGTGTGCAACTTTTCTAGTTCAGTCTACGATCGTGTAAACTGTCCAGAAGCGTGGGGAAGACAGTGCAAGCTGGCACCGCAAATGTGGAAGTTGTGTTGCTGTAAATTTCCCAACCCAGCGCAGTCTCCCTTTCTGAGATTCCTGAAAGGTTCCAGACCTTTGTTTACTCAAATTACTCGGGTTACTTAATAGCAGTCCTGCTGTTTCGGTGGCCGCTAAACCTCCATTCTTGATTCTCATGAGAAAGGAGTTGTTTGAAAGGGTGAATTCCCGACTCCAATGATACAGATATTATGATCTTTGTATTGTCACAACAGGCTCCTGCTTCGGCATTTTCTAGAAGCAGCAGAGCCTGCAAGCTTATATTCTCAGGGAAACCTCCCTTTTGTGGTTTGGGGTCGGTGGGGGGCCTGGCTGAGCTATGTAATGGAATTCTTTCCTTCTGCAACATTTTGGAATGTGATGAAATCTTGCCATGCCCTCCAGATTACATACTTCTGCACACATTTGAAAAAAAATTTTTTTTAATTGGACTTTGCCTGGGTCATTACTTCCAACTCAGCTTGCTTTCAGAGAGGGTCATGTCCTTTTCACGTGTATCATTTATCGAGACTGTAGATGCCCACTAAAGGGTGCCCATGGGTGGGAGGGACACTAACTTGGCAAGATAGAGAACAATGCAGCACCCCCTTTGCACCCATCATTGCTGACATCCTGCTGAATCCAGGGGTTTGAGTCATTGCTGTCCTTTGGGCCACAGGAACACGTTCATCCCTCCTCTTCTGTTTACCTGCTCCTTTCTAGGGAGAAATTCACCTGCTCTCTGAAGGAAACAGCTGTTTGAAAGAGCTCTTAGGCTCCCATGTAGCAGGCATGAATTTCAAATGCAGTACTGTCTAAATTCAAAAGTTGGGCACAGGGTGTATTAAAAAAACAAAAGACATTTTTATACAGCTGGTCATTGTAAATAAATTAGAAGAGCTGTATCAGGTTTTGTTCACTACTTTCTCGAAATCCCCAGGATGTAATAACCATTATGTACTTAAAATTTACTCTAAATCAAAATTGGTGATTTCCTTTCCATTATATTCAGGAATCCCTAGATTTGGGGTTGTTGGGGTTTTTTTTTTTGGAGGGGGGTGGGTAGCCTGGAAATCATCATTATTATTTTTTTTAAGTTGTTTTGAATTTGAGCTTTTGGATTTCCTCATTTGGAATAGGTTAGTTTTATTCTTGGCTCTGTTTTGCAAATCTGCTCTCCTAGGAACAGCTGTACCCTCTTACCCAATTCTCAAACATTCTCTGTAAACTTGGACACTCAACAAGATTGATTATGCTAACACTAATCATTTAATACCCAAGTAGTAGAGAAATATCTTGCGGGAGGGTGGAGGTTGGGAACCACCGGGAAATTACTTAGGGGTGAAGTGGCTGGTTCCTCATCTTGGCGACCTTGTGTGGAGGATTAGGACAGTCAGAGGACCCTGTTGTGCCTGCCGTACCCCCTCACTGACCTCCGCCATGCTGTGGCATGTTCCTGGAGGGACGCGGGCAGGAAGAAAACCCTGGGACCTCACTGGTCAGGGGCCAGCCTGGACCGGGCCGGCCAAGACTGAAGCTTGCACGTGCTATAAAGGTTAGCTGGGGGAAACACAATGGGATGCTTTCTTTTTATTGGGAAATAAATGAGAATGAGTGGAAATAAATTATGTTTAATGAACTTAACTGGAAGTAATTGTTCAAGAGCCTGTGAAAGCACAGCTTTGCTGGGTCGGCCCTTGGCTGCGGCTCTCACAAAGCCAAGCAGCTGGAGCACATCTTTATTTTCCAGGTTAGAACGTTCCCCTTCGGGTGCCCACTCCCCCACCCTGACACCTCCTCCTGACTCCCAGCCTTCCCCTCCTCCTTTTTGGGGATTAAGGAAAGATCATTAAGACCAGAGTTTGGCCCCCTAGACCCTGAATGCTTGGCAATCTGTTTTGTGTGTTACCAGCTGGATTGTTAGATTATGGAAGGGACCGGGGGTTGGGGGGGCGGGGGGAGAAGAAGGCCAAGGGCTTAGGATGGTTTGAGTTAGTTCTATGTATATGCATGTGTGTGAGAGAATTTGGATGAAAATTGACTGCACATTTATTCTCTCTCTGCCTGCCCTGTTCAATCATTTCCCCGCACGAAGAATTTTACTGCTTGTGTGAGTATATGAGAAACTGTGAGTCGGCAGAATTTTGTAGAGAGCCGGAGAATCTCTCTTCCTCTCCTTGCTGTCTAAATGGAGTTGATTCTGGGGTTGGGGGAGGGTCCAGCCATCCATAGTTTGCAAAACAAAGCAGCAGCACCCTGTGTCTCGTCAGGCCACCTTGGGTTGCAGAAGCTGTCGTTTTGCAGCCTGGTGGGTCTGTGCCAGAGACCCCCAGCAGCGCGGCCAGGTGAGGTGAGCTGTGCAGTGGAGTTGCAGGGTGGGCATTTGCTGCAGGTCACAGGCAGACCTCCTTCCTCTTAACCACCTCATTTCTCCAAGCAAAACTTGGACCCCGCGAAGCCTTCTCTCTTATTTATTATTTTCAGTAGCCATGTACATCTCGTCCAGGGAAAGTGTGCCATCAGCGGGGAGCAGGGCCTTCGGGAGCAGCAGCATTTGACCACGAGTGGGCCCTGTGCGCTGCACTAGGCGGGGCCTAGCTGGCTGGGCCTCCATAGCTGGGAGGAGAGAGGGGCAGGGCAAAATGTTTCCAGAAGCCCATCTGGCCAAGCGTGGAAGGCCGCTGTCACCCTTTCCGTCTGTGTGTGTAGGAGCTTTGCAGGATGCGGTAGGGAGATGTTCAGTAGGTAAGCAGGGATGGGTCTGTGCGTGCAGGCCCGGATCCAGCTTGCCGTGAGGGCCTCCTTGACGTCATTCCAGAAGCGGAAGTGGGCGCTAATGGTCGGGAATGGGTGGTTGAGGCCGGAGGCTTACTTTTGCTGACGTTCCACCACTCTCTGGTCCATAGCCTGAAAGAATAGGACTAGTTGAGTCACAAAGGGTTGTTGACGAGTAAGAAACAGCCCCTCCTTCAGCTCCAGCCCCTCCTCTTCGGCCGTGGCTCCAGTGACGTGCGAGCGACATCATTAATGTTTTGCTAGTCGCCATTGGCCTTGGTACAGCTGTGGTAAGCGGCATCTGACAAAATGCACGGGGATGAGCTATAAACCCATTTTTTTCACGTAAACCTGGAATGAACAGTGTCCCTTCCTGAGGCTGATTTCAGACCCTGGGAGGGCTGGGTAACCAAAGACCACTGAAGACCTTCCACGCTGGGGGGTGGGGGGGGGGGGGGGAGAAGGCGGACAAATGCCCCTCTGTGCCGCTTTTGTTTTATTGTGCTGGGCTCCTCAAGGCACTTTCTGGCCCCATTTTTCTTCTGCAGAAAAGGAGAGCAATAGGGGAGTATTGAGGAGGAGGGCCGGCAGAGAAGCCGGGCCAGCAATGGCTCTATTTGTTTTCAACGTCTGCTGATTAATAGGTTGCGAGGTGAATGGCCAGCTTTCATTCCCTTTGGGTTCCCCACAGTTACAGAAGGTTGCGGGGCTGGGGTTAGGGGAGGGTAGCAGGGAGATCTAGAAGTGCCTGAACCAGTCTTTCGTCCACCAGGTTCCACATGTCGAGCCCCGTTTGGACGGGTGTGTGGGCGCTTGGCAATGAGGGTGGCAAGGCCGAGTTGCAGAACGCTGGGCTTAAGGGTTCTCCAGAGGTCAGAGGTCAGCCACAGGGGCGCCCCCTCCCCACGCCGCCTCCCCCCACTGTAGTTGGATGAATACTTCGGGTCGAAAGGCTTTGTGCGCTTTGAGGGCTGGTAGAGGGCCCTTTTTTTTTTTTTTTTTTTTTTTTTAATAATTTTAACTATTCAGTGCTCAAAACCCATAAAGGATAATGAACAGAACTGGGGAAGGCTTCGCTTTGGGCAGCAACCATTTCTCCAGGTAGAAAACCAAGCCCTAATGACTTATAGGCAGATGAGGATTTTTGTTCCCTTTAAGTAGGTACTGTTGACTTCATTTCATGGGTTCGAGGTTTTTTAGTTGACTTTTTCTTTAGTTTCTTGTCAGCCGGAACTGACGGTGTGTGCGAAGTGTTTATCACCAGATCCCTGCGGGACCCTGCTACTGCTTCTGTCTCTCTGTTTGAGGTGCAGAAATATCCCATTAAATGCCCTCATCCCCCACCTCCTGTAATCAGCCACATGTTGTAAAAAAAACCCTGATAAAAATCCCTGGTGCCCTGTGGCAAAGGTGTTCTCACCGAGGCAGGGAGCCCCGAGCTACTCTTAACTTGGGGTCTGGGGGAGGCAGGGAGGACAGCAGGGAACACTGTTTGCTGACACTGGGTCTAGGTTCCAGAAACTGGTAGGTGGCAGTGTGAGGAACAGATCCCTTTGTGAGTCCTGAAGCCTCTCTGTCCGGTTGGGAAGGTCGGCCCGGCCTACGCTCATGGGGTGCAGCGTGCAGGGTGGTGAGCCCCACCCCGGCGCCAGTCTCGGGGGGGGGGGGGGGGTGTGGGGGTCAGGTTGGTGAGCGTGCAAGACCCGGAAGCGCTACCCCCCTGGAGCCTGTGACCTGGGACACCTCCCGTATGGAACTGATAAGAGCTGCCAACCGCTTGATAGGTGTGTTGATGAGGACTTGATGAAATCCGTCCTACTCAGCACTGAGGCGGGTCTGGCACCAGGGCCGCATTCAGCAGCAAGGAGGAGCTGTGCTGGGGTTGACCGTAGAGCTTCAGCAGCTGGTCAGGGCTCCTCTCTCCTGTCCTCCCCTCAGATCGTCTCATCGAAGGGGTCTGGGTGGCTCTGATCTGGACAGAGGGGTCTAGGTGGCTCTGAGTTCCAGGTGCTCGCAGTGTGGGGGTGTATGGGCGACCGCAGCATATGACTCCCAGACCTTATGCGGAACGTTTTATTAATGTTGGCCTTTCACGTGGCCCAGAGTTGCCTAGTTTTCATCATATTCTTACCGGGTTGGATGCTAGTAACTAGGCTCGTCCGGCAGCTTTCGATGATTGCCACCATCCCGACCTTGAGTGTATGTTAGCTGTCCCTGGAGGTAATGACTTTTTTTGCACCCCTTAGGTAGTTGGTTTTCTTTTTTCATTTTATTTATTTTAGAGAGAACATGAGTCCGGGATGGGGGGGTGGGGGGTGGCAGGGAGGAAGAAAGGGAGGGAGAGAGAGAGAGAGAGAGAGAGAATCTTAAGAGTCCTATGTGGGGCTTGATCCCATGACCCTGGGATCATGACCTGAGCCAAAATCATGAGTTGGACGCTCAGTTGACTGAGCCACCCAGGCACCCCACCCCTCGAGGTAGTTTTGAAGACATACCTCATATTTAGATAAAGTAGCTACCTAAAAAGTACCTGATTTCATGTTGCAGTGGTTTGCGTTGAATAGTGGACTCAGTCTATAAAGAGATAAAAGGGGGACAGACACATATTTCGTGGGCTCTTTATCCACTAACACCCCCAGCATAGATTGTTGCATTTCGGGAAGGTTGTCTGTGTCCTTCCCCTAAGAAAGGTACTTTTCACGTTTGAATTCTCTTAGGGTGGTGACATTTTTGAGCACAATCCTTAAAGACCTCTTTATGGAAGCGGGAGCTGTAGCGCCCGGGTGCCTGAGTCGATCAGGCATCCAACTTTTGGTTTTGGCTCAGGTCACGATCTCACAGCTCTGTGGGTTCGAGCCCTGCTTCGGGCTCTGTGCTGGCAGCACAGAACCTGCTTGGGATTCTCTCTCTCTCTCTCTCTCTCTCTCTCTCTCTCTCTCTCTCTCTCTCTCCGGCTCTCGCAGCCCCTCCCCCACGCATGCTATCTCTGTCTCTCTCAAAATAAATAAACTTAATTTTTTTTTTTTTTTTTTTTTTTTTTAAAGTGAGCTCTGATCACAGGGGAGGGGAAAGTCTAAGGGACATTTTCTATTTGGGTCGGTTGGTGTTTGATTGATATGAACTCTGACTTCAAGGCCCTCACCCTGATTCTGGAATGCCCTTGGTCATCTCCGGCTATTTTTATTTAACTTTCAGCCCTTCTGTAGGCATTCTTATTTATTAGCATGATAGAGTAATGGTTTTTCTCAAAAGAGATAACAAATATGTTTATTAATTGGGGCGCCTGGGTGGCTCAGTCGGTTGAGCGGCCGACTTCGGCTCAGGTCATGATCTCGCGGTCTGTGAGTTCGAGCCCCGCGTTGGGCTCTGTGCTGACAACTCAGAGCCTGGAGCCTGTTTCAGATTCTGTGTCTCCCTCTCTCTCTGACCCTACCCGGTTCATGCTCCGTCTCTCCCTGTCTCAAAAATAAATAAACGTTAAAAAAAAAAAAAAAATTAAAAAAAATATGTTTATTAATTAAATACCGCATTTTTAAGAAGGGCGTTTCGCCTGACGGAGCGGTGGCCAGAAAACACCCATACGCTCTTGCCTCGTAATGAACATCTTGCCTTTGAAATAAGGAGCACAGTCTGTGGATGCATTTCCCCTCTGGGAATCCGATTAGAAGATACTGGAAGGGTAGCCACCACCACCTTCAGTGTGCCCTCATCAGTAGTACTCGCTGGACAGTATTTTCCCAAAGCTTTTTGTATTGCATGTATAGCTCTGTGCCAGGCCTGGTGTTGGTCGCTGTATAGGCATGGGCCTTAATTTTCACAACACACTCTGAGGTCGAGCCCGTTCCCATCTAGAGTTTGGAGAGACAGGACAACGGCCTCAGAGAGGTTGTACAGCTGGAGGGGCCAAGTAGAATTTCGACCTGGGTCTTGCTTGAATTCATAGCCTTCACTCTTGGTCACCGTGTGCATGCCAGGGGGCTCTAAAACCATTTTTAAGGCACTCTTCTTACAAAGTATAAGACTAGCCCGTTTCTGAAGGCCTGTCTAGCTTAGTTCTATGATTCTGAGTAGACGCCATTTTAGGGACTGAATCTGTGAAATTGGTCCTGGGCTTCTCTTCTTCTGATGTTTACGGTTGCAACTCAGTTGTTCTTCTGCAACTTAGGAGTCTCGCCACTCCACAGGCTGGGCGTGACAGGAGACACAGAGTTCTAGAAGGCACGGTCTTTGTCATTAAGGAACGTAGCTACAGCGGGACCAAGAGAGGTACATATGTGGCTCTGGCATGGGCATGATGTGACATAGAAAGAAAGGGCTGTGGGGTTCTGAGACTGGAGAGACAGGGCATCTTCAAGAAGAACATACTTCCATTCACAACAGCAGTCCAGGTGTAGGCAGGGCATATGAGAATGGTGAGTAGACCCTGGTTTCTGTAGGTATGACTTTATTCCTTCCCCTGCTTGCTTGGGAGCTGGTCAACCTGGACAGACGTGTGGTCTCCTAGGGACCAACCTGGCATACAGTCACGATGAGAAGAGAGAACCACGTCGTGCTAGGGCTCCCATTTGCCTTCCCCTCCTAAGGCTGGGTAGCAGCAGCTCGGGGTCCACCCCCTTCCGTGCTAGCGAATCTTGACAGGAAACTAACCCGTTGGCCAAGCTCAAGGGTGCAAAACAACATGAAGGCGATGGTGTCCAACTTTTGTCAGGTTTGAAGGTGTCCAACCTTCATACATATTTCTAAGAGGAAGAGGGAAAATGAACTTTCACGTCCTACACTCAGTGAGCTCTCCTGTCACCCAGATTCTGTCTTCGTCTTTTGCTAGACAAGTAGAGAAAGGTTTTCTCTGCATTTCCTGTTAGTCCTTCTTGGAAGGCAGCCATGGAATTGGTGCTTCTGAGCTGTAGACAGACGCGTGCCATGGGCCACTTCTCCCTAACAATAAACTAATAAGTAACAATAATAAACCACCATTCCTGTGCTCACCGTGTGGTAGGTTCTGTGGTAAGCTCTTCCTGTGGACTTTCGTAAGAACTAGGACTTGGTTGGTGATTAGGACCCCAGGTCTCTTAACCTTGGCACTTGTCTGTGGCCACGTGGTTCTCTGGTCTAGGGGTTCATGGCTGAACAGGTAGAGCTGCCACGTGAGGTCCTCAGGAGGCCGACTGGATGCCTGGGTCCTGAGCCCAGATCTACTGAATCCGGTTCCTGCTGAGAGATTTCCTAAGATTGGCCATCCAGATTTGTGACAAGTGTCCTGAGAGATGCTTGACTCAACCAGAGCTGAGAACTGTAGGTTCCACTGTCCACCACCAGCCCTTCTACCCCCATCCCGTGCTTCCTTCCATTGCTTGTGGTGGTCCCGCTGCCCAGAAGTCATTCAACCTCCAAGTGACCATCTTCCCCGCTTTGGGTTATCTGTGGTTCTTCCTACTCATCTCCTAGTTTTACCCACACTTACTTTAAACTGTCTGGGATCGATCTGCCTTCTTTCATTGCAGCAGGTGTGTATCTTTCCCACCAAACAAAAAACTTCTGGAAGGTGGCAATAGTCACTTTCAAAGGAAATTGGTCTTCACTCCCTCCAGCTGTGTCTGCCCCGTCTTCTCCCTTCCTCTCCTTTCCTCTTTCCCCTCTCCACCCCAGCCCACAGTGAGAGTTCATTTGCTGGTTACCTTTCAATCTGTCCTGAACAGAAATGTTCACCCCAAATAATCCTCAGTGCATGTTCATAAGATGCTGGCTTTGGCCTTGGGGCAGCAGCCCCTCACGCTGCTGGCTGTGGCCTTGTTGAGACCTTCATGGCTGCTAGGGACGTGTTAACCAAAACTCCCTCTGCTTTGGTGCTTTTTAATTTCAGTGCTTTGATTGCGAACTGGTAATTCACAACATAAGGCTCTTTGAGCAACCAGCTAACCTTCTCTGAATGTGTCCACTTGTTTATGGGAATCGTTAAACCAAGCTGTTTTAAGTGTTGACTTCTTTCTCTGTAGTTTTTTCTGGAGCATCTTAGAAGGCCATATTTTCCTTTCCAAACATGCTCCTGAAAAAGTTAGGAGTACCTTTTACCAATGCCTTCGCCGCAATTAATTGTGAGAAATACTCTTTCTATAGTATACCCTTCCTTATTCATTTAAAAAAAAAAAAAAAAAAGGGACAAGAAGAAAAATGCACAGCGAACGAACTGCTCCGTGGTCCCTGAACTCAAGAGGCACTAGTGGGCAGCACTGGAACCTTACTTCTTTTCTTTTAATGCAATTCCTTTTCCTTGATGTTAATGCAAGTTGTGCCTTCCTAAAAGTAATAAAAGGAAATGAAGACACGTTCTGAAATGAAACTTGACTCTAATCCATTCATCATCTAATACTCGCCTCTTTATCTTCGCTGGTACCTAATCTGGTTAAATGTCCCTGTTGTAGGATTTTAGTGAAAATCCTCTATGGGGAATAGGGTTTTTTTGCAATTGGATTACTCTCAGTAAATGGCCCAGTAGTTCGCTTGTTTCAGCTTAATTTTTTCTTTGTGATCTTGCTGGGCTAAGTTATAGCACAGCAGAGCGGAGGGGGTGGGGCGGACTGAGAGAGGGGCTGGGGGGAAAGAGGAGAAGAATTCAGGAAGGTCTGGTCATGGCAACTGGAAAGATCTTAGCAAATGCTTTTCTTTTTTTCCTGCTTCTACCTGTCCACCCTTCTTGAACATAAAGATGCCTGTACTTTGTTTTCTAGAACTGCCCGTTTCTAATCTTCACACCTTTTATTAGCCCAATTTATCATCATCCAGTTAATTTATTAGCGTTCCCCAATGACTTCCTAATGAAATTCCTAATGAATCAGGGCTGCTGTAATCTGCATAAAATATGCAGGTGCTCGCCTGCCAATGTAGGGCTTTCTGGTAAAGTTCACACTCCCAACCGGACCAGGAGTGGGGCTTTTCATCCATGCTGTCTGTAAAGGATTGTAGCATGCCCGCTGGCTCCCAAGGGCAGGGGGAAGTTAGGAGCGGGGGGGGGGGGGGGGGGTGGATAGGGGAGGCCAAGTGGGTGGGAATTGGGCCCTGCCACGTTTCTTGTAACGGAAGGTTTTCCTAGCTGGTCCCCTGGGAAGCCTTGCCTGCCTCCTGAAGGTCCCTCCGGTGGGGTCCTGGGGTCAGAGATCCCCCCCCGCCCCCGCCACCTGCGGGAACCCAGTAGGCCTGGGAGATTAAACCCCCATTTCCGATTTACCTGCCGACTGGGAAGGTGCACACTTGGGGTCCGTGACGGGGTGGCTGTGGAGGAGGCATTTTAAAAGCCAGGCTCCGTAGGGAGGTAAAAACGGAAGCACGCCTGCCCAGAGAGCTGTCTTTACAAATATCTGTTATTTTTAATGCATGGATTGGGGCCAGGGCTGCGGGCGGAATTGAGTGCATCTTACAAAGTCCAGGAGGGAGGGCGGGGTCCAGTGTCCCCCAGTGTCGAGCCGCCAGGAACCAGCGTAACGTTGGCCTCCTGTTCTCCTCCCCACAGTCGAACAAAGTACCGGTTGTGCAACACCCTCACCATGTCCACCCTCTCACGCCGCTCATCACGTACAGCAACGAACACTTCACCCCGGGAAACCCACCTCCACACTTACCAGCCGACGTAGACCCCAAAACAGGTAGGCGGTGTGTGTGATGCCAACAGGGTGTGCGGGGTCCGGGGCCGCCTGGCCTGCTGGGAAGGGACGGGGGAGTTCGGGATGGGCTGTGGGCCATGGCGGAGGGGCTCCTCATTTCCCTTCCTGGGGTGCGGAAAAGAAGCTCTTTGGGGAGACCAGAGCCTGGTGAGGGAGTAGCCTCTCTTATGTGGAGTGCTAACAGTCTTTCTAGAGCCCAGAATGCCCCAGGAAGGGCTGGCTATGAATCATGCAGTGTTTTCCAGGAGTAGCTTGTAACGAACTCCGAGAGCCTCAAACAGTCTTGGAGGCGGGAGTAGTTGTGGAGGCATCCCATGGCCTCCTTCTCAGCTTCTTGAGAGCACAGGAGCCCCAGCAGCATGGCTCCCCAAAGCCCTAGTTCCCTTGGCGGTCAAGGGACTGCAGTCACCTGACAATGACTTATTGCTGCAGCCGGAGGAGACCACATCACTGGACCCCGCATTCTCTTTGCTGGTTTATTTGGGTTCTTCGTCCCCTGCGATATCCTGGGTATCACTGAGCCCATTATACAGACGTGAAAACTGGAGTCCGTGTTTTTCCTCATTGCAGCGTGGAACAACCCGCACAGTCTCAGGCAGAAGGTGTCACGTCATCCGTCAGCCTTGGCGCTTTTCCCCTCCTTTCCATCCCACATACGCATGGGCTGCTTTTTCCCCCAAGAGGGAAACAGAGAGGGCAGGGTCACTGGCCACCCTCCCCGTAACAAGATTTGAAACGAGCAGCCGGCCACAGCTCGTAGCCATGGGAGAACAGCTGAGGCCGGGACAGGCTGGGCGGTGCACTGGGTAGGGTTCTTCTAACCAGCTAGTTAATTAGAAGAATGAATTTTAAATGGCTGTTATCCCGTGTCATCTGGTCAGAGGGGATTGTTCGGTGTTGAGCTGAGGTGGATTGCCCATTCATGCTGCCTTTGCCGCCCCCGAACGAAGCCACACGTTAGCTGGTGTTCGCCAGCCTCTGAGCCCCCTTTGTGCTCATGGGGGACCTCGCCTAGTGCTTGGATGGCTGGAGGAGGCCGCCAGCCGGCCCCAGGCTCTGTGAGTGAATAGCAGCATCAACGTCTCATTTAAATAATGGTAGTACAGGGAATAGCTTTTAAATGGTTATCGTAAAACATATGATTAACGTCTGCAGACTGTTTACTTTTCCTCTGCGAACATTCTTTCAAGTGTGCAAATGGCTTGGTGTAGGGTCCAAGACCAGCTAATCTGTTTGGTTTTTGTAATAGAGAGAAAGCAATGTCTGCATGAAAATGTCACCCAGGGAGACTTAACTTACAGATTAAAAGCTTCCTGAATGAATTAAAAAAAAAAAAAATGGAATAGTTTTCATCCACGGACATGCGGCTTACTACCTTCAATAGCATTGTTCGTTTTCTTCCCACTTCTGCTGCATAGATCAAGTTCCTCTGTCGTAATGGCTTCTAGCGCTCTAGCTTTCCCCCGAATCGACGGCAGGATGTGCACCTGCGGCGTTCGTAAGCGTGCAGTGGGTCACGGGCCTCGGGATGTGCCCAGATGTGCCTCGAGAGCCTTGTTAGCGCTCACGATGCAGCAGCACCTGGTCAGGCAGGGCCGATTCTCCCAGGTGCCTCTGCCCTCGAGAGAATTAGGTTCTAGAGTCGAGCCTGCCAGGTCTCCAGCATCCGCTGGTCCTTTCAGTTCAGATGCTACCCTGGAGAAGAGGCCGTGGCTCGTGGTGAGTTTCTCCCAGAGCTCATCCTCTAAGCTGAGGTCGGAGACATTCTAGGGGAGTTAACTTTTTTGAAAGAAGACAAGAGTAACCTTTCCAAAAGCCGTAACTTAAAAGGTATGTTAGAAACCTAGGGGAGTAACTCTCGTGCAGGCAAGTCATTAGAATTAAAAGGAGTGAAGGCACAAGTTGGGAGGGCAAAGAGAACTTATATGACTTGATCACCTACTATGTGCCAAGCCCGTCAGATTTGTTTTTTTAGTTTCAGTAATCAACACTGATCACATAAGGCAGAAATATGCAAGATGGCATTTTCTGAGTCTGCATTTACCCAGCGTACCCGTCCACCTAGAATGAGATAAACCAAGTTTTCAAGGTCGGGCGGGGAAAGATAATGAATGAAAGTTAGCCACAACTCTTAACAATCACAGTCCCGAAAAGACTCATGCTAGCGTTACGGAAGAGGTGTGTCCGTCGTCCCTTCCCTGTTCCCATCCCCTGACAGTTTCTTTTTCCTTCTCTTCTCCTCTATACCTAAAATGCTGCTTCTTCTCTCAGGAATCCCACGGCCTCCGCACCCTCCAGATATATCTCCGTATTACCCACTATCGCCCGGCACCGTAGGACAAATCCCCCATCCGCTAGGATGGTTAGTACCACAGTAAGGAGTTCCATTTTTTTAATTCCCTTTTTGTTTCTTACATGGGCATGCTTATTATTTATTCCGTGCGTGTGTATGTGTGTGCGTGTGTTTCAGAAGACGGGTTGGTGAGGGAGGGCCGCGGTGGGATATGTCGCAAAGATGCTCCTTGAGGTGCCCTGTGGGGAAGCAGGTGAGTCAGTAGCCATTCAGATGGGTTTTGTAGGAGAAAGGTCATTGATACTTAGCATTCTGAACCCACAGTCCTCCAAAGACTCTAGGCTTCTCTCTGTGAACAAAGGTGCCCTTAAGGTACTTGGGGAATTGCAAAAGACTCTGAGGGCTTCTATCAAAGGAAGCTGATCATGGCACTTCTACCGGTGGCGGCCCACAGTGGAGTCCTGTCATTCATTGGTTTGAGGCGGCACGAGAATGGGAACAGGCATAGCGTGATTTTGGAATCCAGGGGTGAGAGTGGGGGGTTATCCTCTTAGAAACCCCTAAACCCCAACACCATCCCGACCTTTACTCCCAAGGCTGGCAATAGGAGTGGAAAGGTCTGTCTGTTGAGAAGTTCCAGTATCCAGCTAGGGTCTCCCTGGGGTTCTTGGTTCACCTGATTATGAGGGGCTGGGGTGGGGGGGGGAGGGTCTGGAATCCCCACTCCCGCATGTGGGGCCTTCCTGAGTGTCAGCCGAGGTTCCTGGTGGCGTGCAGGTCTGCAAACTGCCTTTTACGATTGGTCTTCCTATCACCCAGTCTTGCTTTTATAGTACCATCCATTAACCTTCCTTAGACAACTTTTAAAAATATGTGTTTCAAAACCAGAGTAGAAAGGCCTTTAATGCGTAAGCATACTGGGCGTGTGTGTGTGTGTGTGTGTGTGTGCATGTGATATCTGTTTCGTGATTGTGTTTTTGTGTATGTGTTTCTCCATGTTTCTCAGTGATCTCTACTCTAGAAAGTAAGGACAATTTGTTGTCTTAACCAGAATACCTCCTGGTAAAACTCTGAACTTTGGGTCTTGGGGAAGATGCCCTTTTGAAGTTCTGGTGTAGTTACCTCCCCCCCCTCCTGCCCCCCCGCCCCAGTCTACCCTTTTTTCTCTAGTTGAACAGACCCTGCCCTGCTGTGTGAAAAGTAGCTTGTATGAGGTGGTAGCCATACGAAATACCAACCATGGCTGTACTTCCTGGTTATTTCTTTCTCCTTCATTTTGTTTGGTAGGGTAGACGCGGACGTGAGTTTGTGTCCCGGAAGATGGGGCCATTCCTCCAATAGTTCTCTGTCATCAGTTGCCCCATTCCACTGATGGGGAGATATTTGAAGGCTAGATAAAAAGGAATAGCCAACTCAGACAACCCTCTGTCAGAAAAAGTTGTGTGTCTTTCATGAGGATGCTATTTTGCATGTTGCTGTATTTTTTAATTATTGTAATGAGGTGTGATTGTCTATTGGTTACCCACAATTCTTCTTGGGGACTCTCCCCCCGGTAACTCTTGTCAACACTTGTTAATTTGACAAAAGGCTACAAATTAAGCTCTGTTAATTTAATGTTTTCTCACCGAGATCTAAATACCGAAAGAGGCCCAAAGCGCAACTGAAGTCCTTTGATTCACTGTACTTTATTTTGGTATAAATTTACATTCATTATTGTTTTCCTTTGGATGTGTAGCCCTCAATTAGTGTGATGGCTCCATTAAAGCAAGCGAGACTTCGCCTTTAATTATTACAACAAAACACCTAGTTTCAGCTTGGGGAGAGGGTCTCTATTGACATAAGCAGAGGTTATAAAATTTAATTAGCCATTCCTATCAGATTTATGGCATTCAAATTGTTCTGTGTTTCTTCCCTTTGATCCTTCCTGTACAATCCCCAAGATTTTTGTTCTGATCAAATGAGAATAAAGCTTACTGTGCAGAGAGAACTTTCCCTTTTTCTTCTTTTTCTTCCCCCCCTCCCCCCCTAGCTTGCACTCTCTTACTTTGTGCCCCCCTCTTTATAGGCAAGGTCAGCCCGTGTACCCAATCACGACAGGAGGATTCCGTCACCCCTACCCCACAGCTCTGACTGTCAACGCCTCCATGTCTAGGTGAGTTCCAAGAACGGGCGCCTCCAACCAAGTCGACCATGGGTGACTTCTCGGAAAGTTCTCTAGCTAACCACCCGGCCATCCGGGGGCGGCTCCTTCATGTAGTTCCAGTGGTGTAAGACGCAAAGGGCGCGTTAGGCTTTATTCCTAGAAAATACTGAGAAATTAATCTGGACTTGTAAGGTAGGTGATGTGGAAGTTTCGAGGTCGAATCTCGGACTCCATCAATTGAGCAGTTTTTCCTTAAGAATTTAAGAAGGCCAGAAGACATAGATAGGACCTGGCAGAACTTACGAAAGTGTCGTTCCTCTGTTGCCCCATGCTGTGTAAGAAAGGGAAGGGTGAGGGTAATTTTATTATTGTGTAAAGGACAGTTTGAGGAAGGGTGTGCCCTTTTCAAAATCCAGACTCTTCACTGTCCACAAGCAGGGACACCCCTGCCCAAACACAGCCCTCTCTAAAGCAGCACTGTCGTGTAGAATTGTAAAGTGAGTCCCGTATGGAATTTTAAGATTTTAGTAGCCACAGTTTTTAAAAGGTTAAAGGCGGGGGGGGGGGGGGGGGGGGGATTAAAAAAACCCCAGGTGAAATTCTTTCTAATGATGTATTTTGTTCAGCCTAATATTGTCAAAACATTATCATTTGGACATGTTATCACTGTAAAGCAGCTACTAAAGAGATGTTACATTCTGGTTTGTACTTCGTGTTTGAAATCTGATACGTGGTTTACACTGAACAGCACAACTCAATTTGGACCGGCCACGTTTCAAGTACTCAAAAGCCACGTGTGGCTGGTGCCTACCATATTGGCCTGCATAGCTCTAAATTTTGGAAAGTTAAAAAATAAATAAATAAATAAATCACGTGTGTGCAGAGCAACAATTTGAAGAGAACCCATCAAATAACCAGCAAAGAATTCCTACACCCTGATAAAGGACAGAACGATGTTTACTCTCCTTAAGAAGGGACCATCTTCAACTTCTAATTCAAATATTGTGGCTTAACAACCTCCACACCGACTTCCCATACTTGGTATGAGATGTTTTGCCACGTTTACTTGGATATGAATGGTGAATTCTTCTGTTAAAAAAAAGAAAAGTCGTGTGTGTGCATTCGTATCTCTTTAAGGCTATCCATATGTGTGTAACACACACACATATACCCACACATGTGTACCTAGATCTTTCTGATCCCCTGTTCTCCTTTTCCTCCCTCTAATTAATTCTGGCTAATTTTTCAGTGAGTGCGAGTTTATTTACAAACCGGTTGGCAGCAGTATGTTTAAGTAGTCACTAATTGCTCCTAATGATAGTTTTATTTTCTGTTCATCTGATTTTCAGTCAAGTTAATTAAATCGGTGGAGGTTTAGACTTTCCTGATGGGCTGCAACAAGTAATCCATTTTGATGATGGCCCATAATTAAATTAGCATGCATTGCATGGCAAGGATGCTGCCTTGCGTCTTCCCCCAGTCTCTGGAGTCAGCATGGGAACCCAAGGCCAGAGGAAGGGACTGGGGAGACAGGACAAGACAGCTCCTTTTCCTGCTTACAAGACCGTGATTTCTGGTGGGGGTTGGGGGGGGGGGAGAGTAAGGATCACTTTCGTTTAACAGGCCGTAGAGCCCACCTAACATGTGTCATTACACCACGGAGATCACGTAATTTTAAAGATCCCACTTCCCAAGTGTGATAAACGATCTCCGTTTCAAAATCCACACCAGCATTGGTTAGGCGGGAAAATGCTTGTGTGTTCTCTTCTCCAGCGAGAGGAGGAAGGTTATATTCATTAAATAATGTCATCACAACCTTGCAAAAAGCATGGGAACGAATAGGGAGTCTCCCAGGAGGAGAACTGCTTCTGAGCGGCCCCTAATCCACAGCTCATCTTCCCGGCAAACCAGCATTTACACCGCGCACCTGATTGTTTTTCATGTTTGTTTATTCGGTGCGTTCTAGAGGCTAAAAGCAGCGAAATAATCGGAGGATAGGGATTGGGGTTAAGCTTATCGATTGAATTATCATTAGGAGGTTAGTCGATGATTTAGAGGTGGGCAGGGGGGTGGAGGAAAGGAAGGAAACAGTGGGAGGAAAGGTTAGGGGCTCAAGGTGCAGGGGGGAGGCCGCCGATTCCCCAGGTAGGCCTTATGAAAGGTAGCTAGTTAAAAAGCGTATACAGCAAATTAAATACATTATTGTGGTAATGGGGCGACAGAAGTATAGGTCTATTATACTTATGGCAGTTATAGGAAATGTAGGCAGCTTGCCCTGTTCCAGAACACCCTTTGATATTCATTCTATTCAGCAGCGGGGCCAGGACTTCTCAGAATTAAGTGATGGGTCATTATACTTTAAACACCATGGAGAAGCCTAGATTGGCAATTAAACAGCTCTTGCTGACACTCACTTGTGCCACCCTGTGACCCCCTTTAGATTGAGATGTTGGAGCTCCGGGCCCTCAGCCCGCTAAATTGGTGCAAGGCTCTTCTCCTGACGAGAGCGGGCTCTGAAATCTGCCGGCTTCAAAGGGAGAGAGATCATGTATAAACCATAATGTGGGTGCACCGTGGCTCACAAAAAATAAGGCAGGAAGAGATGAAATGTTACAAGTGCAAGGGGGAAAATGAGAGAATAATGACAAACCTAATGCAACTCAAAGCAGGATTGTTGCACAGGAAAATGCATCCCACTGCTTGTGCATAAAATCAAGGCCGGCAGATGACATCCAGTTAACAGAAACGTGTCAACAGTGAAGTGAAGTGAGCGCGAGCAAGAGAGGAGCCCCTGAGACAGCCAGAAACAAAAATTAGTTGTCCTTAACAAGTTAAGGTTCATCATTATATTCTGGCTTGGAGCCATAAAAGCAGACGGGGGTATATAATGAGCTGCTTAGAATTTTTAGGGTGTTTATTGCATTTCATGAAATAGTTGTCTGCAGAAAGGAATTTCTTAAGCAAAGGTATGCATATAGATCCCCCCCCCCCGCTACCCCACCGCCCCGTTTCTTTCTCCGCTATGCATTTTTCAGATATATGAGTATGTGTGTAGGCATGTGAACTTGGAAGCATTCGTTCCTCATGGCCGCGTCGGAAATTTTGCCCCACCCCAGAATGTGCTCGAACTGTGGTATCTGCCTGTGGTGTTTGCTGTGGATACACACGCACACGCACACACGTGCACACACACATAGTATTTTCTCTCTCTCCCTTCTCTCACCCTTTCTATCTCTCTCCCCACCCTCCCCCTTCTCTGTCTCTCTCCCTCTCTCCCCACCTCCTCTGTTTCTCTCTCTCTCCCTCTCTCCCCACCTCCTCTTTTTCTCTCTCTCTCTCTCATATGTCTGTACACATATTCTCATTCAGCAAGAAGAGAACATATGTATTTGAGGAATGTCAAGCCTTTAAAATTCACAGTAAAAGCTGCCACTCTACCCACCGCTTCACCCAAGGGCTTCCAAGAACACATGTTCTTAACTTATGTTTCCTCAGAGGCCCTTGCGCAGTGGGAAGGAACAGGGTGTAACATAGGAGCCCAAGTGCCTCCCGAGGGTTTGCTTTTCATTTTTTCACAGAAAGGGAATGGAGATTGTTTGGCTTTTTTGTTTCTCTCTCTCTCTCTCTCTCTCTCTCTCTCTCTCTCTCTCAGAGTTTTTCTCCCCCCCTCCCCCTTTTTATACCCTAAAGGATCTACATGGTTCTTATTAAAAAATCATGTCATTGTTACCAAACTCTGACACTGGCTTCAATTTGTAAAGGCAGTGGCAGGAGAGGGCCACATCAGGATGGAATTTCTGAGTCAAGTGTCCTTTGTGATTCTGAGCCCCTTCAAAAATCTACATCATTCACTGGCATTTTCTCTATTGATCGACGAAGATTCAGTTAGTACTTTAATTTTTTTGTTTTACCCTTTTGCAAATTAACATTTGCTGCATTATTTGGATTAAACAGAAACTGTGTTCATCTCCAGTCCACATATGAAAAGCCCCTTGTGAATATAGGATCCTCTTGAAATCCCATCTTGATAAACCCTTGTGAGCACTCCCAGTTGCCACCGCCATTGGCTGCCTAGAGAGCAGGTGTCCGTTCTCCGGACGGTGCGTGAACTGTTCTGGCTTGGATTTATTAAGAAAGCATCAACTGCTTGACCCGGGTTCTCCTTCACCTGAATAGCACCCGGCTGGCTCACGTGTGTAATCTGCCTGGATTGGAGCCTGGAGGCAGCCATTTTGTTTTCGTTCAGGGTTCTACCCCTTTGCCCCTCACCCTACTATTCTCTGTGGTAGTATTCTTTTAAAAAGGGTGGTTCTTGTAACCCAAGCATATCAGAAAATGTGAAAGCTGTTTGATCTAGTTGTTAGTTCACAGATGGGCCAAGATGAACATTTTACAGTTAGCACGTGGGGCGCCTGGGAGGCTCAGTCGGTTAAGCGTCCGACTTCGGCTCAGGTCACGATCTCGCGGTCCGTGAGTTCGAGCCCCGCGTCGGGCTCTGTGCTGACGGCTCAGAGCCTGGAGCCTGTTTCGGATTCTGTGTCTCCCTCTGTCTCTGACCCTCCCCCGTTCATGCTCTGTCTCCCTGTGTCTCAAAAGTAAATAAACATTGAAAAAAAATTTTTTTTAATTAGCTCTTTATGTTCTGGCTAGTCTATACTGTAGGGAAATGCCAGTTCAGGGCCTAGTGGGGATTTCAAAGAACTTTCTTAAAAATGGACAGTTTTAGAGGAGAAAACAACCTTTACGCATATATTTACAATTTTGATAGTCATTTGGAAGGGCTTTGAATGCATAGGCAGTCTATTAAGTAAAAGTAATTTAGGAATCCTAGAATTTTAGTGCGGGAAAGGGTATACAAATCAGAATTCAAAGCTTCATTTGTATGTGTGTATAAAATACAGATTTTTCTTTCTTTTTTTTTTTTGTTTGTTTTGCATCTTTCCCTAAGATACAAGCTAATTATTTAAAATGTCTGTGACTTGGGGCACCTGGGTGGCTCAGTCGGTTAAGCGTCCGACTTCAGCTCAGGTCACGATCTCACGGTCCATGAGTTCGAGCCCCGCGTCGGGCTCTGGGCTGATGGCTCAGAGCCTGGAGCTTGCTTCCGATTCTGTGTCTCCCTCTCTCTCTGCCCCTCCCCCGTTCATGCTGTGTCTCTCTCTGTCTCAAAAATAAATAAACGTTAAAAAAAAAAATTAAAATTAAAAAAAAATAAATAAATAAAATGTCTGTGACTTATGATGAGAACCAGATGGGAAATATTTGGATTTTCCCCGTCTCTCTGCCTCACTTTCTCTCACTCCCGTCAAAACGATGGAGGCACATCGGCAAAAGAAAAAGAAAAATTTTATTGCACTCCATTCACAGAACGGGGCCCTAATGAGGCCTGCGCAGCATTGTCAAAAATGTGTGTATACTTCGACCACGTTAATATTTTATTTAGCTGTCAATATTCAACAATAGATTTCACCTTTCATTCTAGAGCTGATTAGGACTTAGGAGATTGTCTTCTTAGATGCCACTAATAATGCCTCAAAAAACAAGTCCACGTGTGATTTCCAATAGGTAGTCTAAGCCTCCTTTTCCGCCCAAGTACATCCGTTATATTTGTCTTTCGCTAAAGATGTTAAAAATCATAATGTCTCTTGTCAGTAGCAATAATGAAGGGGAAGATTGGCTTTAATGACATTATGAGAATCATTATGTTTAATTTATCGCTAATTAATGCTGACAGGTTTCATATGCCTTGGGTTGCTTTCATGTGAGTGTTACGTGCTGGGTTTTTTTTTTTGTTTTTTTTTAATTATGTGTACACATCCCTCCCCATTCATTCATTTTGATTCTGACGATTTACACAGCTTCCTGTCTTCCAGGTTCCCTCCCCATATGGTCCCACCACATCACACTCTACACACGACCGGTATCCCCCACCCGGCCATAGTAACACCAACCGTCAAACAGGAATCCTCCCAGAGTGACGTCGGCTCACTCCATAGCTCGTGAGTGTTGTTGATCTTTCGGCCGCTCTTTCCTTCCCCATCTTGTCTAGCCCGTTTGTTGATGCGGTGGCCATTGGGTGGTAGCCCGGCCCATGGTTAGCCAATGGGGCGTGTGCCCCTGGGAAGCACCCGACTTGGGTGGCCTCTGGACTCTGAGAGAGCGCAGCGCTCACAGTTGGCACCAATGTGGGTGTGCTTGCGTGCTTGGGCGCCCTGGGGTTCGCAACCACGTCCCCGTCTCTCACCCACCACGGAACGTTGAGAGGCCTGGCCTGAGAGCACGAGAAACCCCCGTCGGGAGCGAATCGGCCACGCTGTGCCTTCCCCTCTGCCTTGGGAAAATTGTGTGTCTGAGACACTTGAGGAAGTAATTACGAAATCTCTCTCTTCCCCCCACACCCTCGCTAGGATGTTTTCGTTCCGTTTTCCAGGGTGGAGAAGACTAAAAGTGGAAGCGTGCTTCTCGTTCAGGACTGCTGGGTTTGGGCGTTGAGCAGACAGGGAGACGGGTTCTCTGCTGTGGAGGAAGTTGGGCCTTGCGATCGTTTATTGGGTTGTGTCTGTCTATTCTGTCTGTATCCAGAAAGCATCAGGACTCCAAAAAGGAAGAAGAAAAGAAGAAGCCCCACATAAAGAAACCTCTTAACGCGTTCATGTTGTATATGAAGGAAATGAGGGCCAAGGTCGTGGCCGAGTGCACGTTGAAAGAAAGTGCCGCCATCAACCAGATCCTGGGGCGAAGGGTAGGTAGTTCCCTCCCTGGGCAGAGGGGGACGAACGGACCGGGGCCTGGTAGGTAGCATGACACAGTGTCCGCGTCCCTTCAGTCACGTCCTGACTCCTTCAGTGGTCTTCATGGAGTCAGGACCAGAAACCCACATTCGAAGGATCTTCTGAACGCCCTCCGCCTTCATCCTCCCCCAGCCCCAGAGAGAGCGCAAACGAGAGAACGAGAGAGATGACCCATCGGGTTTCGTTTCAGCGCTCCCGTTAGTGCCAGGACCCCGCAGATCAGACCCGTTTCTCATCCTCGGCCGCGGTGTAGTTTGTGATGTTTTGCATGCCTCTCCCCACCTCTGTGTCCCCTCCAGTGGCACGCGCTGTCCAGAGAAGAGCAAGCAAAATACTACGAGCTGGCCCGGAAGGAGCGACAGCTTCACATGCAGCTGTACCCCGGCTGGTCTGCGCGGGATAACTATGTAGGTGTTCGTTTTTCTCGGAACTAGAGTCTGTGGAGACGGGTCGAGTGTTCATCTGCCCAAAGGGAATGCTCCCTGCCAACTTGAATCAGGCCTCAGAGCCCTCCAGTCTGCCCACTCCTGGGACCAGTAGCATCTGGCCCAAGCGCCGGGGCGGGGGGCGGGGGGGGGTGTTGTCTTGGCTCCCAGTGTGGCTCCATCAGCGTGCCATAGTTCTTAAAGGAGGAGGGAGGAGACCAGGGTTCCGTTGTTCTAGCGTGGGACCCACGGGGCTGACTCGGGGCTGTCCACACCTTCTTGCCCAGGTCTTTGAAGAGACGTAGCCCTAGGATCTTCCTGACTGGGGCTTCTGTGCTTCTCAGCACCCCGGGGGCCTTACAGGGAAGACCAGGAGGTAGGGGTGGAGAGAGAGGGCTTGGTTCCCCACATGTCTTCCAACAGTCCCTTGGCCTTTAAGAGGGAAAAGCAAAAGTTGTCCGATGCCGTGGTGGCGGTACAAGTTGAAAACCTAGTTTGTCCTGAGAGGAGCATGATGGGAGGATCCCTGAAAGCAGCCAAGGGTCGTCACCCTCTGGAGGGGTAGATGAAGCGCCTCAGGGCCCAGGAAAGGTAGGAAGGGGGGCTGTGCCGAGTGACGTGCCTTCCTGGGCTCAGTGCCGTCTGCAGGATTCGCCCAGTTTCCCCTCCTGGGTTTTGGAAAACACTGTAGGATTGTTTCTACTTATCACCGGGGTTGTCATACCTGTGATTCCTCTTCTCTCAGAAACTGGCTCTCCTCTGGAGACCTCTGTCCCCTCTCCCTGTTATCTCTTGATCCGCAGTTTCCCCAGTAGCATCCTGGGTGGGCTCTCCTCTCTCAGTGGAGGAGATGTCTCTTATTTCGCCCCAGACGTTAACTCCACGGCATCAGGTTTTATAACGTGGTCTTGAACCGTCCACTCTTTGGGATGGGAAAGACAAGACTTGCCCGAATGCGAGCAGTGGTCCCTCCTCCGATTTCTTGTCAGTGGCGTGGAGCCACGGAGGATTCTTTCACTGGTCAGTGCTCCCGACCTAGCTCTCCCACGGACGATGTCCGTGGTGAAGACGCTCTCCGTATGTGGGTTGAGACCAGTTCAGTCGGTGTGGGTTGTGAAGGTAACTGCACACACAGCATCTGGGGACTCGGAGTTAAATCGGACGCGTTTACTCTCAAAGCCTACCTGCCATCAGGAAGCCAGACATCCACGTGACTACGTGGGCCCCGAGTGGCCGCTATTTTCTGCTTGCTTTAGCTGTTTCTCCTACCTTTTGACACGTGCTTGCTGCCTGCTCTTCGAAGGGGGTGTGGAGAACACTGAATGTTGGGCTTGACCCCCACGTCTTCATCACTGCCCCCCACCCACCTCCCTCTGAGCCCCCCTGCCCTTGGCTGGCAGCCCAAGACCGCTCCCCCTGGGTGCTGAATCCGTGCCGATGCCTCTCCCTGGAATGTCGGCCGTGGTCAGGGCCCTCGTCATTCACAGATGGTCACACACAGGGTCTTAACTGCTTGGGACCCTTTACATTTGTCCTCAGCCTGTGTGCCGTGGGGAAGCCTTTCTTCTGGAGCGGAAAGGAAGAGGAGGAGAAGGTTCGTGCTCACCCACAGGCTTGCTGCTCACCCCCACCTGACCTCGAGGTGGAGATTTACAGCCGCAGCCTCCACATGAGCGGCCGTCTCATTCCAGGACCCCTGTTCTCCTGGTTTCTTCCAGGGCAGAAGCTCTTAAGATTTCACCTCCAGCTTCTACCTGCTACAGACCCAATTCTTTGAGTGATCTAGGATGTTGGCACAGAGACAGATTCTGTTCTGCTGTCGATATCGCTTCCCCAGCAGAGATGGGGGTCAGGGTAGGGCCTTCACGTACAGCTTTGCAGAACGCGCACTGCACAACCCTGCAGAGTGCCGTGTGCAATCTGGTCTACGTGCATGGTGCCCCCTGGAGTTGGGCAGGGGGCCACCTCCACAGAGATACAAGGCCAACTTTGGGATAGCTCCCAAAGAATGCTGCTGTTGACCTCCCTGGGAGTCAGTTAGACAGGTATTGCCCCGGGCTTTTCTTGAAGTGCTTTCTAGGTTTTAGAAGGTCCATCAGGCACTGCCAGTGACTTCAGCTCAGCTCCGTATTCAGAAGAGGTTTAGTGTAATAAGGGAAGCCTCTGACAGGACTTGAGAGACCGTTTCATTTTTAAAATTTTGTTTGTTTATTTTGAGAGAGAGTGTGCGTGCAAGTTGGGGAGGGGCAGAGAGAGAGGGAGAGAGCGAGAATCTCTTTCAGCTGGGAGCTCAGAGCCCGATGTGGGGCTCAAACTCACAAACTGGGATCATGACCTGAGCTGGACACTCAACCGACTGAGCCACCCAGGTGCCCCAGACTTGAGAGAAAGTTTAAAGGTAGATGTAGATTTGGGGCTGAAAGAGCTTTATTTCTTGAATGGGGTACTGTGAGACTCCTGTCAACAATGGCTCCTTACACATGGCTGTGAACACACACACACACACATACCCTCCTCCCTCCCTCCTGTACCCCAGGAAACAGTCTGGAACAGAGGTCAGAGTCAAAGGTTTTATGGGTTTGACTGTGGTGGAACTTGTTAACCTGGGGAGTTGTCCTTAACTGACTTGACATAGAAGTTTCTATACGTTACTCTGGTCATTGTAAAGTCCAGAAAGTCCTGGAAAGTTTCCTGAGCCTCTTTCACGTTCCTGCTTGTCCAGTCAAGTGGTAACAGAAAGCTTTATATCACTCCTTAGCAAAAACAGGATTGAGGAAGACAGTCCCACGTGGGTCGTGGGACTGGGCACGTTCTGGGGCACAAGAGAAAACAGCATGGTCCCGTAGTGCTCTCTAATGTGTAACCTAAACTGACAGCTTTCCATGGGGACTAGAGCCTCCGACCACCTTTCAGAATATATCCGGGATATTGGAAACGGGTGAGCGCTGTATTAACGGAGGTGACCGCGAAGCCCTTGGGTGTGTGGGTGCCAGCACCGCCCGGAGTTGCAATGCTTTCCTGTGCCTGCTGTTCACTCCCGGCTCCTAAATACACTGGAACTCGCCCCTCCTGTCTGTTCCTAGATAGCCAGGCGGCACTTTGCTGCTCCCCTGGGAGGGGCCCAGACACAAAGATGGGCTGTCGAGGCTCGTGAGAAGGCCCCGTGAACTCCTCTTTTTTTTAAATTTTTTTTTTAATATTTAAGCTGCTCATCAAGGAACATGAAATGTGTCACAGTGTTTCAAACTCCAGGCCAAGACAGACTTCCCGAATGGTACGTGCCCTGAGATCTGAGAGAACAGAGGGGCTTTCTCTGAGAGAGACACTGTGGCCCTGAGCCCGTGGATGAAGCAAAAACCACGGCGTCTGCACCCTGAGGTTCTAGGGCCTCCCGGGTTGCCAGGTTTACCCCTGTGACTCGTCTTTTCTCTTCCGGACTTGCCATCTACACCTCTTGAGCACTTTTGGGCAGAGGCAACATTTAGATATTCTGAAACAGACGGAAGTGTGGGCCCGTCCTTTTACTGGTGACGTTTCAGACGTACCGGGCCTCTGACTCCAACAGATAGATCTGATTCCAGATCTACGGAATTCCTCCCCGTTCCCGTGCCACAGCCACAGCCACAGCCACCAGCAGGCAGTAAAGGTCCCAGGCTGGAGACTGTGAATGATCCCATGTAACTGATCCCCTGTAATCAATGAAAACCCTTCCCCAGAGGGCACGGGATTAAATACGAAGGTAGCACAGCCCCGTAGGTAAGCACTGTGGAACCCAGGCTGCCTGAAGTTCCCACCCTGGTACCGGCCTCGGCTAGTCGTGTGAGCTCAGGAAATTCACGTAACCCCTCTGTGCCTGAGTTTCCTTACCTATGAAATTGGAAGGGGGGCGCCTGGGCGGCTCAGTCGGTTGAGCGTCCGACTTCAACTCCAGTCATGATCTCACGGTTCATGGGTTTGGGCCTCGCATCGGGCTCTGCACTGTCAGCACAGAGCCTGGAGCCTGCTTCGGATCCCCATTCTCTCTCTCTCTCTCTCTGTCTCTCTCTCTGTCTCTCTCTCTGTCTCTCTCTCTCCTCTCTCTCTCTCTCTCTCTCTCTCCCTCTCTCCTCTCTCTCTCCCTCTTTCTCTTTCTCTGCCCCTCCCCTGCTTGCGCTCTCTTTCTCTCTCTCTCTCTTTCTCTCTCTCAAATAAGCGTTTTTCTGCCCCTCTCCTGCTTGCATTCTCTCTCTCAAAAATAAATAAGCATTAAAAAAAGAAGAAGAAAAAGAATTGGGGCACTCGGATGGCTCAGTCAGTTAAGCGACGGACTTCGGCTCGGGTCGTGATCTCACAGTTTATGGGTTCGAGCCCCATGTCAGGCTCTGTGTTGACAGCTCAGAACCTGGAGCCTGCTTCAGATTCTGTGTCTCCCTCTCTCTTTGCCCCTCCCCAGCTCATGCTCATGCTCTGTCTCTCTCGCTCTCTCTGGAAAATAAATAAACATTAAAAAAAAATTTTTAAAGAATTAAAATTGGGATGGTGCTGTAGTACCTGTTGTATAGGATGGCATGAGGGAAAAATGAGTCGATATGCATAGCGCATTTAGAATCATGCCCGGCACATAGTATGTGCTCAGTAAATGTTAGCTGCTATTACTAGTAAAGCCCCAATGAAAGCTTTTTTTTTTTTTTTTTTTGATTGAGTGTCAGGACCTCTTGGCTTTAATAAGGAGGAGATCTGCGTGGGGCAAGGGGGCTTTCTTAGCCCACATGGCCATCTCCACATTCATCTGTCCCTTGGCTGTGCGCTCTTGGGCCACTCCCAACCCTGTCCCTCCACACCTCCCTGAATCTTCCTTAATCCGTTCTTTTCTCCCCTGCTGTGGAATCAGATGCTCTGGGTCAGGTTTGAGGATGCACATAGGTAGGTGGGGAAAGAGGTCTTCCCCTCACCCTCTGCTGACCCCTCCTCTTCCCCTTCCGGGGCGTGTGTGTCCCTCTAGGGGGTCAGAAGCCCTCTGGGCGCTGTGGGTGTGGATGGAGACAGCGCTGTGCTCCCCTCTTTCTGCCTGCCTTCCAGGGGAGCCCAGATGCCCTCTCCCGTCTGTTTCCTGAAATAATTGCTTGCATTTCATCTCTTCATCCAGGGGAAGAAGAAGAAGAGGAAAAGGGACAAGCAGCCAGGAGAGACCAATGGTAAGTTAGAACGAGGAGGAAGGAGGAAGGAGCGGTACTTACGAGGACCACTCTTTAACGTTAGGTTTCTCTCTGGGGGAGGCAGGAGAGACTCAAGGCCAGGAAGATGTGGGGGAACCCATCTTAGCCAGCCTTTTTTGTTTATGCATTTTAATTAATTGCTTCGTGACTGCCCTTTTAAAGCTAGTAACATTCATTGTTGCATGAAAAGCACATTGTAATTCTAGTGGAATGTGTTTTAAAGTAACTGCAGAGCCTGGAACAGGAGGGAGGGAGGCATGCCTGTGCGGGACGTATGCAGTCTGCTTATTTTGTGTGTGTCTGTGTGTAGGGATGAGGAAGGGGCCGCGGGAGGAGGAAGGGGTGTGTGTGAGTGTTTGATATTAACTGGGCTGTTCCTGAATGTTCTGATGCATGCCTTTACAGTGGTAAATTGCACCCGATTTAAATTAAGGAGGTTTGTCATTCTCTAGAAGAAATTAGAAATACTGCATAGGCAATCTCAGAAGGTCCCCTTGGAGAAGGCCAGGCTTTTACAAACAACAACAACAATTTTGAAGGCTTTGTATAATTTGTTCTTTTTTTTCAGAACACAGCGAATGTTTCCTAAATCCTTGCCTTTCACTTCCTCCGATTACAGGTGCTAATGTCATTTTGAGTCATTAAAATAGTCGATAAACTGTTTTTTAATTTTTCTTGCCATTATAGTTTTATTAACATTAAACACGTATGACATTTGAACATCCTTTAAAATGACCATCTACACGGTTTCGTATGTTTCGGTAGATTTTTTTTTTTTTTTCAGTTGCTTTTGTTGTTTTTTTTTTTTTTTTTTTTTTTGGTTTTTTTTTTTTTAATTTAATTTAACTTTTGCTTTGTTTATTTATTTATTTTCCCCATAACAGTTGTTTAAGCAGTGATGACAGTGACTTAGTGTTGAACTAACTGTGCAAATTGAATATGCAGTATTTCTTTAAAAGAGACTGGTTAAAACAAAAACAAAAACAAAAACAAAAACCAACCAAAATGGAAGGAATTCAGTAATAAACCTCCTTAATCTAATGGCATTTTCCGTTGCTCCCACTAAGTTTTCTCACGCAAGCATGCATTCGCAGTACGATTATTTTCTCCTTCGCTTTTTTTTTATTTTAGTTTTTTTCTTCCTTTTGCTTTTCTGCTCATAATTTGCAAACCCACTAGCATTTTACTGACTGTACCTGCTTAAAAGCTGCTATGAGCTTCTGACTAACCCTGAACAGCTCATTCACACTGCCTGTTCACCATCATTTGTTCTTCTGTTTAATAGTAATGAAAATCGGTTTAAAAAAAAAAAAAGAAAAGAATAAAAAACCATTTCAAAAGCTGCAATATCCCAGTACCACAACCCTTTTCTTTCTTTATTTCTTTCTGTTTTGTTTCGTTTTGTTCTGTTTTTATTTGTAGTTGTTTTTTTTTCTTTTAAACTGTTGTACTCTGAGAAGAGAAAAGCATGTTACAAACTTAATTCCCTCCTTCGCTTTATTTTCTTCTTTAAGAAAAACAAATTGAGAGAGAGCTAGAACCAAAAGAAAAAGAAAAAAAGAAAAAAAAGGAAAGCAGAACCAAAAGAGGAAAACTATTACTTAAAATTCCGTTTTTCAGTATCTAACTTCCCTTTATCCGTTCAAAACGAATCGGAGAGACAGTCCTTAAAGAAGGGATACTGCAGCTTTATTTGCAACAGCTAATGTCACCAGTTGAATAAGAATGTGATTTTTACCTTTTTTTTTTTTTTTTCTAATTAAAGAAAGTTAAAAATCGAAAGTCGATATTTTGTAATTAGTAACCAGGTCATTGATTTATTCCCTTTTTTATTTTTATTTTTTTCTTATTTGTATCTTTCTCTCCCCCCCCTCCCTCTTTCCCCCTCTCTCTCTCCCTCTCTCTCTCCCACGTCCTCCTCCTCTGCTCGCTTCTCTCTTGAACTCATTCAGACCTGAGCGCTCCTAAGAAATGCCGAGCGCGCTTTGGCCTTGATCAACAGAATAACTGGTGCGGCCCTTGCAGGTGTGTATAGATTTCCCAGATTCGCTGTGCTGGTTTGCAGCTGGTCTATTCGGTCCTTTTCTCCCCCCTTCTCTGGCCTGTTGCTTTGTAGCTCTGTGTGTTGGTCTTAGGAGACACGAGGGTGTGGGACACTGCTCTGTGAGGGATGTGCTTTTTCTCCCCGCTGCTGCTAGCCAAAATGCCACTGTAAAACAGCATCATTTGTGCCTCCTCGGGTCAGCGACAGCCAGCCCCAGCGCGCCCCCTCCCAGGGACTGTTGCCTGCCAGCCCCCTTCCTCCTGACAGTCCAGGATGGGGCTCAGTGACATCCATCGTAATCCTGGCCTAGGTAGAAGCCAACAACGTCACCTTTTCCCCTCCTTCTCTCTCTATTTTTATTTATTTCTCCTTGTTGTTTTTTGGTTTCTGGTTGTTGTTTTCTTTTTTTTTTTTTTTTTCCGTGTGTGTGTTTTATCGTTTCGTTTTTTTGGTTTTTTTTTTTTTTTCCTTTTGACTCATAGAAGTCTTTTTCTTTCATGTCCTTGGTGAGGAAAGAATCAAATAGAACCGAGGTGCTAGAGAAGACGAGTCAGCTGTAGCTGAGAGGACACATCCAACCGAGCATGACCCACCATTGTGTTGTATTTTTTGTGTTTACCTTATGCTAACAGATGCAAATACTCCAAAGAAGTGTCGGGCACTGTTCGGGCTTGACCGACAGACTTTATGGTGCAAACCATGCAGGTATATTACCACTGTGAGGCCTTTGGGAAAATCAAAGCATTCTGTCCTTCTGATACCTTAGTGTGTCAATGTATTTTGACCTCATTCCCATCTACTTCCCCCCCCCCCCCCCCCCCCCCGGCATCAATGACTAATGATCCTCATCCTTCAAAATTTCCTTGCTAATTTTATGCCGTATCCTCTCCCCACTTCCTCTTTCTCTTTTCCCCCCCACCTTGCTCTTGCAAACCCCATATCCGGATCCCCGGTAGGACTGAGACCACAACCTTAACAGACCAGGACGGGCACGTACCCTTTTGCTTTGAAAGCCAGCATCCTGGAACCGGCCCGGTCCGTGGCATGCGTGCTGAGCGTAGAGAGCCACCATTCCCAGAGGTTTGAATGAGCTCGCACCTGGCAGCAGTAGCATCCCCGTGCACTTGGGAGTCGAGACCCTTGGACAAGGGCTCCGGGGCAGGCGTTTTTTGGTTTTGTTTTGTTTCGTTTTTCTTTTACGTTTCAAAACCACATGTCTCTGTACTACAGAGGAGTCTGGTTAGCTTGACATTGTTTTACAGTGCTGAAAAGAAGCGTGGCATTGAACGGCGTGCACCAGCTGAAGGGCTGCAAGCGACGAGTCATGCAGTCCCATGCTGCAGCGTTGCTAGCCTGCAGAATTAAAATATATATTGTATATACTGAGAGAGAGAGAGAGAGAGAGAGAGAGAGAGAGAGAGAGAGAATATATTGCTTCCAAAACGAATTAGAAGAGTGCAAATTAAACACCGTGTTGCACCTGCAGGTTTCCACCCAAGCTGTAATTTTCAGGGAAGGTGTAGGTACTTCCTTCTTGGTGGAGGGATACCAACTCGTCCCTGTCTCATTTCCTTTCCTTTACTGACCACCTTTGGTTAAATTTGTTGTTTCTTTGTTCTGATACAAGCAGTCTTTGAATTTGGAATATTATGATGGTAGGTATCTCAACTCCCCGAACACGCTTCCCTGTTTGTAGTGCCTCCTTGTCACGTGTCCCTCTCCTCCATGCCTCTGCCATGTGTTCCGTGTTTAGACATTAGATCAGATGTCCATCCCATTAACGTGCATGCCCACAAGTCTCCCGTGTCTCTTCCCCTCCCCCGATGCCTTACGAGGGACCGGCGAAGTGCCCGGAGTCGGCCAAACGTGTAGGGGAGAGAGGGCCCCGAGCATCTTTATTGAGACAGAACTCCACAGACAGCCCTGTGCCCACTGAGCGAGGATTCCAGGCCTTGAGAGAGATTCTGCAGTCACCCGTGCTGTGACATGGCAGTGTTCCCGGAGGTGACAGATACCAGTCCCGCGCAGTCCTGGGGTCTTCTGTGGGCAACAGAAAAGAGATTCGTGATGAAGTAGATGAAGAGAGTTAGGTACTTAAATTAGGCCTACCCAGGGAAGACAGGGCCTCTGCTTACCCTATCTAGGCAGCGAATCTGTGGCAGAATTTTATTTGTGCCGAGTAGGAAGATAATTAGCTGCGGAATCCTGTTCTGAGACGCCCTGTCATGGTGAAGGATTAGCTAATCGCGGGGCTCACTGCTGAGAGGGTTTCTCACGATCTGTAGAAACGTATGGCTGAGGCCATCGTGCCCACCTCGCAATATGGTGTGTTGCCTAATTTGGGGGTGGAGGGGGGTGAGTGGTGGTTTATGAAGACGAAGAAGCCCTTTTCGGTTTCAAAAGCACTTGCTTCAAGTTAGAGGTGACATCCCCCCGCCCCCGAAAGTTACCATTACTAGCAGTGGCCCGGACGGACATCCCCTCCTCAGACACAGCCTGCACCTTGTTTAAAGCCAGGGTGTGGTTATCTTCCTCAGAGGCCAGAAGTTTCGTTGACCTTTTTACAGAAAACAGGCAAAACCCAAAATCTTTGTAGCTGCCCCATAAACACGATTTTCAAAAGTGCAGCTCTGAGGGGCCGGCTGTCGGTACGCAGGCCGCTGTCCCTCCTCATGCCTCGGGGTTCTTTCCCCGCTAGGCACACCGTTAGAACTTTCCTGCTGGCCACTCTACTTCTGGTGGGGATGTTTTCCCTAAAAGCATTAGCAGATGCGTTTTAGCCGGTTGAAAGGGCGTAATTCCAAAACAGGATAAGGAAGAACCCTTGGCTTCCTTTCCGAGTAATTCCATGAGAAGCTGGAAGTGGAATTTTAAAAGGCCACCCCCTCGACTGGAGACGGAGCCCGCGTGGGGGAGGGCAGGCGGATGGGTTTTGCCCCCTGTTCCCCTCAACTTTTCCTCTTTGCCAGGATCTGGCCCGATGCTCAATCAGTAGGACAAAATGTGCTTTCAAGAAAGAAAAGCAGTTTACAAAATGAGGCGTTTTCTGGCCCGTCAGAAACGTGTGTGTGTTCCAACTGCCTTTTGCTCGGCCACCTGTTAGAAGGAGTGTCTCGCTGTCCTTCATGGTCTTCATGTCCCATGTTCAAAATGCTTCCACTCATCCCCTCGATGTAAACCTCCGTGTCAGAAGGAGGGCGGGAGGGTGAGGGGAGCGCCAGAAACGCTCCCAGCCAATCAGGGCTCTGCTCGCTACACAGGGTTTCTAATTTTATTTGACATTTGAGGACATTTTAACAAGATTCTGTTTTGAGCCCACCAAGTTGCTTTCCCATCTTTTTACTCTGCCCTAATATAGCATGGAATGCTGCTTGACGTCACTCCCTTGTTTCCTGTTTCTCCTTTTCTCTTCCCCCTCCTCCCTCCCCTTTGTCCTTGTTCTCTCTCACTTTTGCTTATGACCCGCCCCCCATCCCCACCCCGCCGTCCTCCCGTTTTTTAAAATGCATGGACATCTTAGTTTTTTAAGCATGTTTTGATCTGCAGGCTAAGGTGGTTTTAAAAACTCTGAGAGGCTTAATTATTTATCTTGGTTTCTGGGATGGGAGCAGAACCCACAGTTTGTTTCCGTCTATCCCAGAGGAGAAAAGGAACCTTTCCAAACTGAAGGTGAGGGGGGCTGCCCTCGCACCCCTAGAGTTCCTTCCCACCCAGTGGGGGATCAGGTAGACCCTGAGCCCTCCACCCAGTGGGCCTCCTCCGGGAGGCAGGGAAGGCCAAGCATGCTCCCTCCCACCCTCCCTTCCTCCCCACCCTCCCGCCATCTCGCTGAGTCCACACCCCACGCACTGAGGGGCACGAGCAGACACCTCTGGGGGCACAGACCCGAGGAGGAACTCATTACACCCCCTTCCTTTCAAAGGCCAGTGACATCTGACAGCGGCTGCCTTCAGCCAGGCAGCGTCTTCCCGCTTCTCTGGGATGGGAAGCCGGCCGGCGCTCACACACTTGTCGTTAGAGTGTTATCAGCCACTGTTTTAACTGTGTTCAAGGGCTCCTTAGGTCAGCACATTCCCTGTATCTGCGTTATTTTTATAGCATGAGTGGGACTGATGCCCGGGATCACGTTTCCTACCAAATATCATCCCATCGGACTGGGATTAATAGTAGGAAAAGCTTTGAGGTCACATGCTCAATTTCTTGAATCGATTTCCCCAACCTTTTGATGATAAGCAAGAGAGCCTCTGACATTCTCATTCCTGTTTCTTATGTAAACGAGAAGCGTAGAGGGGAGATTCTGGTTTTGGTGCAGGGCAAAACTAGGCTTTCCGGCTTAAACGCTAATCCCAATGACCCCCAAACCCCAGACGTTCCATGCTGATTCCCTGGTACTTCTTCTTCGTCGTCACTTCCTTACGACACGCTGCGCCCTCCGTCCACTGGCCTCGGCATATTGACAAGGGCAGGATGCCCCTCCGTCCCATCCTCACTGTCTCTCCTTCCAGCCTTCTCACTCTGGGTTGGGGGAGGGGAAGACCCCAAATCTTTAAAGAACAAACCAAAAAAAAAAAAAAAAAAACCAAACAAACCCAAAAATCAACTTTGAATCATAATTTAATCCACAACCTGCAGGCCATACAACCAGTTATTCTTGTTCCTTTGGATCATTTTCTGTTTTTCTTATTCTTCCCCCTCCCCCACCTTTGTTTATCCTCTTCTACCTGTTTTTGGTGGTTTTGTTTTTGTTTTTATTTTTTTGTTTTTGTTTTTTAATTTATTTTGTTTTATTTTTGTTCCCCCCCCCTCCCCCTCCTCTCACCTGATTCTGACCTCTCTTGATTTGGTGTGGTTCTTAACAGACAAGCCCAAAAGCTCTCTGGGCGCCGGCAGCCTGGCGGTGGTGGCCGTGGTGGTGGCGGTGGCGGTGGTGGTGGTGGTGGCGGTGGTGGCGGCAGTGGTGTAAAAACGTCTAAGCCTCTTGCCTAGCACTGCCTTCAACTCTGTGGGCTCGACAGTCAGAGTTGCATATTGATAGGAGGCGCCTGGGGAAGGAGCTCTCTTTCTCTTTTGCGCACGCACACGCACACACGCACACACGCACACACTCAGAGCACCAGGGGTGGGAACCGAGGGGGAGATGCGATGGGCCAGCCAGGGGACGTCCAAGCCGAAAGAGAAAGCACACAACTTGTCAGGGGAATCGCAGCGCGGATGCAGCCGCTTTTCTGGCACACGGGCGCTGCATCATCAATCCAGTCTAGTCTGCTCAGTGGTATCTGGGCCCGGGTGGGGTCGGGTCGCGGCGGCGGGGGGGCGTTAGTGGGGGGCGAGGGGAGCAGGTAGGTAGCGGGGGGGGGGGGGGGGGGGGGGCGGTGGCGCTCCACCAGTAAAATGCTGTTTGCCGGAGCAGGCTCAGACGGGGGCGGCAGTGAAGCGAGCGTGGCACCCCCCCCGCCCCCCCCCCTACCCCCCCCCCCCCCCCCCGGCCACGGGGCTTGCTGGCTCTTGGGGCACAGGTGACTCGAACTCGGCTCTGAGCAGTAGATAACGCTCTCCCTTGGCATCTTTGCCCCCTATTCACGGAGAACTCTCTCCCCCCTGTTTCTAGGAGAAAAAAAAAGTGCGTTCGCTACATACAAGGTGAAGGCAGCTGCCTCAGTCCACCCTCTTCAGATGGAAGCTTACTAGACTCGCCTCCTCCCTCCCCCAACCTGCTAGGCTCCCCTCCCCAAGACGCCAAGTCACAGACTGAGCAGACCCAGCCTCTCTCGCTGTCCCTGAAGCCCGACCCCCTGGCCCACCTGCCCATGATGCCGCCGCCGCCCGCCCTCCTGCTTGCCGAGGCCGCCCACGGCAAAGCCCCCGCCCTCTGTCCCAACGGGGCCCTGGACCTGCCCCCCGCCGCCCTGCAGCCGCCCGTCCTGTCCGCCTCGTCTCTGGCGCAGCCGTCGACATCTTCCTTACATTCCCACAGCGCCGTGGCCGTGGCCGTGGCCGGGACGCAGCCCCAGCCGCTGTCCCTCGTGACCAAGTCTTTAGAATAGCTTTAGCCTCGTCAGCCCCGGTTGGTTTGCGTAGTGTTGCGTTCCGCTTCTGTCCACCCCCCCCCCCCCGCCCCCCAGCACCCCACCCAGCACCTCCCCCCCCCCCCGAAAGGTTTCGTTTTGTACTCTTTTAATTTTGTGCCACGTGGCTACATTAGTTGATGTTTATGGAGTTCATTGGTCAATATTTGACCCATTCTTATTTCAATTCCTCCTTTTAAATATGTAGATGAGAGAAGAACCTCATGATTCTACCAAAATTTTTATCAACAGCTGTTTAAAGTCTTTGTAGCGTTTAAAAAATATATATATATACATAACTGTTATGTAGTTCGGATAGCTTAGTTTTAAAAGACTGATTAAAAAACAAAAAGGAAAAAAAAAAAAGAAGCAATTTTGAAGCAGCCCTCCAGAAGGAGTTGGTTCTGTATTATTTGTATTAAATACGAGCTTGCGAACCAATCATTTTACATCTGGTTTTTAAACCATAAGGGCACGAGGAATGCAGTGCCGTTACTCTTTTTTTTTTTCTCTGTGTGAAACAACTTTAATTGTGATGTTACTTGTTATTGTTTAAATGTACAGAAACAAAGGGTTAAATGTGTTAATATACCTTGTTCCATGGTGTTGTTCTTTTGGGGGGAGGGGGATGCTACTCAACCATTAATGGAATCACAACGCTGTTGGACCAGTAGTATTTATTGCTTTAGAGATTGCTTGTCGAACCTGTATGTCGTCCCTTTTAAAATATGTTTTCCTTTTTCTTGAAACTGTATAAAGTTTTTTTCCCCTTAGCATAAGCATCTTATATATAACAACTCATTTGTACAAGGTTTTTAAGTTTATATATAAAATGTGTATATATATTTTTTTGTTTCTCTTTTTGATTTTTTTTTTTTTTTTTTTTTTTTTTTTTTTTTTTGGCTGTATGAAACCCAGATGCCGCCAAACGGACATTAATAGTTGCATTTAAGGATCAGTAGCATTAACGGAAGTTGCTTTAAAAGCCATTATGTAAAACAAGACTTGAAAATTAGTGAGGGAATTTTAGCGGACGCTGTCTGAGCAGCAGCGGGAACCACCCTGTTTGTCCTTTGAACTCACAGTCGCCAGCCCTGTGCCCTTAGGGCGTGGCCCGACTGTGTGCAAAAGTTTATGTGCCAAAATTCTCAGCGACTTTAGCTTTCTCCCTCTTTTCGATGCTGTAATTTTTGTTCATCATGTTTTGCTGTGATGTTACATAGGTAGATTTGTATGTAGTTTTAATGTCACCTATAACAAGACGTGTTTGGTAGCAGATTGTCCAGAAAGCATTTTAAATGAAGAGGTATCAAACCCTTAGGGGCCAAAATTCTGTATATTAGATTACTCTTAAAGGAAAAACCAGCTGCCGCTTTTATATACACGTATCCCGTACGAGTAGGTGGCAAACTTTAAAAATAAGAAAAACCCTAGGCATGTTGATGTTGCAAAATGCTGTATAAAGCTGACACCTGTTCACTCAGTGCCATTGTAGTTGACATGAAGCGATTGTAAGACTGTCTCCGATTCTTCTCTGGTTTATTAAAATGCTAACTATAACATTTGTTGTGAATACTTTGGATGTTTCCTAACAGTTGTGCTGTTACCGTTCCGTTTTATGCTCTTATTCCAATTTCATTTTTAATGGTTTGGAAGCCATTTTTGTAATGAATAAATGTTCATGCTGTACAATATCTGTAGCATGCCGTTCTGGATTAATAAAAGCAACTTAGTATGTGCAGATGAAGGCTGGTCACTCGTTTCTGTGATTTGGATTTTGCCTCTGGGGAGGCTGAATCTACCTTCACCGGGACTACTGTCTTCCCAAGCCAGACCGTGACACCAGACCGCATGGTTGGTGTGGGTGGTGGGTTGGGACTCGGGTCTCAAAAAGTGGCCTTGCACTCCTCTGATGGGTCCGGATGGTTTCCTTCCCCCACTCATTCCCAGTGCCTCTGTGCCATACCAGTGTCCCTAGTTGGTTCCTTTCTGAAAGCCAAGCACAGTCCCAGCGTACATGGCGCTCTTCTGGCTCTAAAACGGCCATTCTGGGGACACCTGGGTGGCTCAGTCGGTTGAGCGACTGACTCTTGATTTCGGCTCAAGTCGGGAGTTCGAGCCTCGCATTGGGCTGTGCCTGCTTGGGATTGGGCTGTGCGCTGACAGGAGCCTGCTTGGGATTCTCTCTCTCCCTCTCTCTCTGTTCCTCCCCCACTTGTGCTCTCTCTCTCTTTCTCTTTCTCTCAAAATAAACAAACTTAAAAAAAAAAAAGATTTTTTAAACAGCCGTCCTGGTATATCTTAGATATCCTTCTCACGGTATCCCGCAGAAGGGATTTAATTTGGGATAATGACACGTAGTTAGTTCACCAGGAATCGATCTGAGACACCACATCATTACCACTGATGTGAAAGTGCTCTAACTTCTTTCTGCGAGTTGCACGCGGGGAGAGATGGCAGGGTGTCGGATGGAAACCCCTTGTCTGGCAGCGAGCCTTGTCGAGCAGGAAGGGTTTTCAGAAAACTGGATCAAGACGAGTCACTCAGAGGCTTGTATGGAAGGGTCTTGCGGTCCGTGGGACTCACGTTCTGTGGCTGTGCCCTGGCGAGGGTGCAGGTTCATCATCATCACGAACCAGGGGCCACAGTGAAGACCTGGCAGTCATTTCTCCCGCCGGGTAGGATGGATGGACGCACAGGTACGCCCCCCACTACTGGAAAGTTCGTGTTAGGCCTCTTCGCTCTCACGAAAGCACTATGTTAGCACCTGTTTTCACTCACTGAAAGAAACCTGAAGAGGACTTTGGCTTTCGCGAGAAAAAGGCGAAAAGTGAAAATAGCGACCAGTATTTGTCTGGCCGCGAGGCGTTGCAGAGGCAGCGAGAGTGGCCCCGGGAACGACAGTCAGCATCTCGGCGTCAAGCTGCCGCCACTCTGAACTGTGTCTGTGAGCACCTGTGCGCACCTCCGTTTATTCTGTGCATCCGGAACGAGGATGTGTCCTAAGGTATCAGATGAGGCTCAGGGAGGTCACTGGGGGGTCTGGGAATGCTCGAAATTTTCCCCTATAAATTCGTGGTAATTGCTGCTTCGCTTGACGCCTGGCTTCAACTTTTACCCGAGGTTCCCTAAGACTGTGCTACTCCGGACAGCAGGGGAAGCCTGTGTATGTTCCACTCATCTAGGACAACTGTACCTTCCGGGGACATGATTTCAATGGGCCTGGAAGCTGTGCGTGTTGCTGCCGTTGCTCCTTGAGGCCACGCGGTGTTGTCATCGAGGGCTTTAAAGCTCCTGCGCTTTGCTCGAGCTGGTTTTTGTTCTGTCGCCTCTCAGTGATTTTGTTTTCGTTTTGCTTTGTATTCCCAGAGCGAAGTGATTCTGGTCGCCCTTCCCCATTTTATTTTGCACACTGGGCCCAGAGTGACCTTTGAAAACACAAATCGGAACAATATCTGTCCTTTGCGGCCGCGTGCCAAGTCTTTGTGTGCCTTTTCTCGTTTAATCCTGAACGGTACCACCTGTGCTCGATATTATTTCCCCTGCCCCCCCCCGCCCCCCCCCACCCCGCGCTTTATTTTCTAAAACCGGGTTTAGAAACTCTGAGTTTGTGTCTTGTCCAAGGCCACGCAGCTAGTAGGGTGGAGGGGCTGGGATTTAAATTCAGATCTGACCGCAAACTGGCGTTCTTCACTTAGGCCTCCTTGTGTCGTAAGGCTGGTCCTCCTCCCAGAGTGATGGGACAGTCCTTTTGAAGGGTGTCCTTGTTTGCCCCCACTTTGTCCACTGCCCCACACACTCACCCACACCCTTTGTCCCCTCTCCTGGAAGGTTCTGCTCCGCTCCTGCAACCCCACTTCCTGCCTGGATAACTCCTCATCTTTCAGGTCTGAGCGTAGACAATAGTGAGCGATGTCTCCCTCCTATGTGCTCTTCCGGCTTCCTGTTTTTCCCTCCCTTTGATCCCCTCGCCCACCGTGGTGTCAGTGGATGTTGTCTAGGCCACTAATAGTGCCACTTAGCACCACTGACATCTTTTGTCGTGGGGGACTGTCCTGTGCATTGTCGGATGTTAGCATTCCTGGCCTCTTCCCCCTAGATGCCAGCAGCACCCCCGGCACTAAGACGTCCAGAAAATGTCTTCAGACTCTGCCAAATATCCCCTGGGGGGGCAAAATCGTGCCCCGTTGAGAACCGTGGCTCTAGAGAGCCCTCCAAGAGGAGAAAACGTGGCTTTTAGGTTCACTGCTCTATACTAAGGTCCTGGTTCGGTGCCCGGCACATAGAGGGTGCTTTGCCACATATTTGTTGAAGGAAGGAAGAAGTGTGGTTAGCTCAACGTGTGTATCTTGAGAACCAGGGAATGGCACCTTAACAGAGTGCTTCCGAATTTTGTGTTCTTCGATCTTCCTAATCCTTCCTAATCCTTTCAGCCATGTGGGAATGAAGCTCAGTGCCCTTGTTACAAAGGCAAAAAAAAAAAAAAAAAAAAAATTGGGTGGAGCGGGGAGGGGATGATCCCTCTGTCTTGAGCCAGCCTGAGTGAAGATCACTTTTTCAAATTCCAAGTGTAGGGGCACCTGGGTGGCTCAATCAGTTAAGCGTCTGACTCTGGATTCTGGACTCTGGATTTTGGCTCAGGGCATGATCTCACAGTTCGTGAGTTCAAGCCCCGCATCGGGCTCTGCACTAACCGTGCAGAGCCTACTTGAGATTCTCTCTCTTTCTCTCTTTCTTTTCCTCTGCCCCTCCCCTGCTCTCTCTCACGCTCTCGCTCTCTCTCTCTCAAAATAAAAACATTCAAAGATAGGTCACCCAGCCTCATGTTGACTGCCTCACAGCTTTGAACAGTAATACCCTGGGGCCCTCCCCATCCTGACAGGGAACTTCCTTTGCCCCAAGCCTGTCTTTCTCCACAGTTTAGGTTCCAGGCTCCCAGAGGCCAGGCCAACTCCCTGACCTTTAACACTCTCTCTCCATCTGTTGGGTTTCTTCTGACCTCGGAAGTTCATTTTTCACCCGAGCATCTTCTGATTTCACCCATCTGTGGGCGTGTTGTTCCTCAGAGACCCCGAGACCACTTCTAGGAGCTCATAGCCCTCTGATCTCTGAGCCACATCACCTCTGCCCTCGGATGAGACCCGACCAAAGAAGTTTGTCTGTCAGGAGAGCATATAGTTTCCTGTGGCTGCTGTAACAAATCAACACAAACTTAGTGGCTTCCAACGACAGCTCTCCCAGCGCTGGAGGCTGGAAGTCCGGAACCCAGCTGTTGGCCGGGCATGTTCCCGTCCGAGATTCTGGAGGCTCTCCCGGCGGCTGCCCACAGTCCTGGGTGTCGCTGGGCTCGTAGCCAAATCACTCAGCTCTCTGCCTCCATCTTCACACCGCTACCTCCTGTGTGTCTGTCTGGAAACTTCCTGTGCCTCTCCCCTTGTAAGGATGCACGTGGTGGATCTAGGGCCCACCTGGATCATCCTGGCTGAGCCACTTCCTTCTAGATCCTTCACTTAATCACACCTTGTGCCAGATAAAACAATACAGGTTCTAGGATTTGGACACAGCCTGTATTTGGGGGGGCGGGGCGGGGGGCACCATTCAGCCCACTACGGAGGCATTTGCTGATTCTGGGAGACTACAGAGTCTTAGCACGGAAGCCTCCAGAATGGGCAGTGGTACTGCTAACTGGTGGTGGTTTGGGACAGATCCGTGTAGAAAGTGGTTTTCCGTTTTCGGTAATGGGAGGTTTCGTTGTTTGTTCCGATGATGTGGATGCGTGGAGGGTCAGGTAGGTGCCTTTCATCCAGATCTAGGATGTGAAGAGAGGACAGACCAAGGAGCAGTGGAGAGAACCTGAGCTTGGAGATGCTTAACACCGGACTCCCGCCCTGTGTGTCCTTGGGCAGTTCCTCCAGCTCACAGGTGGCGACAACAGAACTCGTTCTGACAGATTCTTGTGAGGCCGTAATTCAGCACCTGGAGTGGGAAACCATAGTGTTTATTGTTATTATCAAAGTACAAGGCCAGTCAGAGCTATTTTTCCCCCCATTATTTCTCTTCAGGATTCTGTGAGTCCTGCCCTCCAAACCCAGGTTGGAGAGTGGGACACTTTGATGTGGAAGACTCATCTCCGGTTGAGGGCCCCCGGGACGCTGTGACTCACCAACAGTTCACCATCTCGCCCGAAACTCGATGGCTCCATAAAAATGGCTTCTTCTCTTTGGGAGGCCACAGCACTAGCTGGAGTGCTTTTTGTGGTATGGAAATGTGTTTTTAATTAAAGCCCTTTGGAAAGAAACGAGGGAATAGCTGAGGAATCTCTTGTGAATGGTGGCTCGAGCAAATGCCAGAAGCCCGGGCTGGGAATCACTGAAAAACAGGGCATAGATTTGACTTTCTCAAGAATTCCCATCTGTGGTTGGCGTCTTCATTTTCCGTTTCAGATGTGGCCCAGCGTTCCCAGGCATGGGGCAGCGGCAGAGGCCCGGTGTGGGTCTGACGGGCACCGACCGATTCCGACTCTGGAGTTTGGGGATTTTTTTTAAGGTGGCATTTCGTGAGTGCCCTTAGTTGAGCTGTAAGCCCATTGATTCACTGGTTCATTCAACGACTAATCCTCGAGCACCTGTTTGCACCAGATGCTGTTCTGGGCTTGGTTTTTCCCTCTGAGCTGAGTTCTGCACCCTCTCACGGGACAAAGGCCACCAACATCCCCAAGGCCTGGACAAGCTGCTCATCTGGAAAGTGGCTTTATACAAGGATGAGGGCAAGAGGGTGTGCTAGAAACTCCACCTGTGTTTTTCATTTAACCCCTGTGGGATAGAAACCGCTCTTATGTTCATTTGACAAGGGTAGAGAGTGAGGCCTATGGAGGTTAAGTGGTTTCCTGAAGGCCGTGGATCTGGGAAATGGTGAGCCTAGGATTGGAACCCCGGCAGCCTACCCCAGGAGCTAGCATCGCTGAATACGATGCTATACTGCTCCTCACAAAGACACAGACCATCTGAGTCGCTGGAGAGAGACAGAGGGTGGAGTTCATCTCGTTCATGGACCTTGTGAAATGCTTTCGCTGGGAGGCAACATGTGTTTTCTCTCCCTGTCTTTGGAGGAGTTTTTTGTTTTTTGTTTTTCCTCAGTCTGGTTTCTGTGCATGTAATAACAATAAAGACAGTCGATAATTACATGGATTGAGCTATTTTGGACCCAGTGCCAAAATATGTAGGTTCCTAGAATTGGAAGAAAATTAGAAGTGTACGTATTATAATGTTGGATATACATATTATATCTGTTTCTGGGCTTGTGGGTTGCAACCCCTTGTGATAGGTTAGGAAATCAATTTAGTGGATCGAGGCCACCATTTTAAAGACATAAAATGAAACTGAATTAAAAAAAAAAAACCCAGAAGTCAGGGCACCCGGGTGGCTCAGTCCGTCGGGCGACCGACGTTGGCTCAGGTCATGATCTCGCTGTCAGTGAGTTCAAGCCTCGTGTCAGGCTCTGTGCTGACAGCTCAGAGCCCGCAGGCTGCTTCGGATTCAGTGTCTCCCTCTGTTTCTGCCCCCCCCCCCCCCGCGTGTGCTCTGTCTCTCACTCTCAAAAATAAACATTAAAAACAAAACAAAGCAGAAGCTTTGCCCCTTCTTATATCTCAGCTTAAATGAAATCTATATTAGTCAGATTAGGCTACACTGTGCTGTAATAACAAACCAACCCTAAAATATCAGTAGCTTTATACAGTAAGGGTTTACTTCTCAGCCGTCTCAGAGATGTCTCCCGGTCCCGTGGAAGAGGGAGAAAAAGCAAGATCACCAGGACATTTTATAGACACGTAAGTGACGAGCATCACTTCTACCTGTATTCTATGGAATAGAATTCAGTTGCGAGGTCAACCTAAGTCCAAAGGAGGCTGGGAAATGTCTAGAAGCACACAGGTGTGAATGTGCGCCCTCCTTCCTGTCCCTTTTTTTCTTTATCAGAGCACCCCTCTCTTGCCCTCCTAACACTTCCTTGCACATGTCACACACACAGCTGTGAAGTTATTTGCTTTTTTATCTGTTTTTTTTTTTTTTTTTTTTTTTTTTTTTTTTTTTTATCAGTCATTTATCTGTTTTTCTGCAAATGGTCATTCTTCCTTTCTCTCTGGACCAGGGATCGTCAAATTATAGCCGGCAGGCTAAACCAGGCCTGGGACCTGTTTCTGTAGAGCCGTGAGGGGCAATTTGACATTTGTTCAACAGTTGCAAAAGAAGGAGAATTACTTTAACAGAGATGGCTTGTGGCCTGTAAACCCCCAACTATTTACTATTTGGCTTTCACAGAAAAAGTCTGCCAACTCCTGCTCTAGGAGTTAAGCTTCTGGAAGGTAGGGATGGTGTCTCTTTGCTTCCCCCTCTGTCCACAGAGCTCAGAGCAGAGTCTGATACCTGGTAAGTGCTCAGTAAATATTGTTAATGAGTAAATGACACTTTTTTTTTTAAGGGTGTCATTTGATGAGCGTACGTTTTTCATGTCCATGAAGTCTACTTTATCAAAATCTTTTATTTTATGGTTAGTGTGTTTAAATCCGACTTAAATATTGTATCACTCCAAACTTACGAGCACACTCTCCTCTCTTGCAGAGGCGTTATTGTTTTACCTTTCACATTGAGGTCCTATGATCCGCCCAGAATTGATTTTGGTGTATGTATGATATGAGGTGGGGGTCAGAGTGGTTTTTTTCCTAATCCTTTTTAATTTTTATGTTTAAGTAATCTCCACACCCAACACGGTGCTCGAACTTACAACCCCAGGATCAAGAGTCGCTCGCTCTACTGTCTGAGCCAGCCAACTGCCCCAGAGTTATTTTTCTGTAAACATACATCTGGTTGACCTCGCATAATCCATATGGCGGTATGATTGCGGATCTGTTTCTTGACACGATGCCACCAATCTTTTCTGCCTGGGTGCCAATACCACATGTTTTAATTACTGTGTCTTCGTAATAAGTCTTACTATCTGATGAGATCAGATCAGTTTTGTTCCCCATCAAGATTATCATGACTTCCTGGCCCTTTGTATTTCCGTATACATTTTAGTATTGGCTTGTGAACTTCCATACACGCACACACAAACACACAACCTGCTGCATTTTTTATTATGATCGCGATGAATCTGTTGTAATAATTGGGGGAGAGCTGACATCTTCACAATATTGGGTCCTCTAATCCATGAATGGCCTATCCATTTACTTGTGTATTTCTTGATTTCCATCAGCAAGATTGTATAAATTTGCCAGATCTGCCATAACAAAATACCACAGATGGGATGGTTTAAACAGCAGAAGTTAATTTTCTCACAGTTCTGGGGCCTAGAAGTCTAAGATCAAGTCGTTGGCAGGTTTGGTTTCTTCCAAAACCTTTTCTCCTTGGCTTGCCAATGGCTGCCTTCTTGCTGAGTCCTAACATGGTTTTTTTCTGTGTGTGTCTGTATCCAATTCTCCTTTTTAAATGTTTATTTACTTTTGAGAGAGAGAGAGAGAGAGAGAGAGAGAGAGAGAGAACCTATGCACGAATGTGGGGCGGTGGTGGGGGAGGTCAGAGAGAGAGTGGGAGACAGAGAATCCCAAGCAGGCTCCAAGCTGTCAGCGTCGAGCCCGCACGGGGCTCAAACTCATGAACCCGTGAGATCATTACCTGAGCCAAATCAGATGCTTAACCAACTGAGCCACTCAGGCACCTCCAGTTCTTTTCTGATAAGAACACCACACCTATAGGCTTAAGACCCACCCACATGACCTTCTTTTACTTTCTTTACCTATTTGGGGGTGGGGATGGAGGTAGATGCATTTCAGCCCATAACGAATGTTTTATACTTCTACGGAAAGAGGTTTTGCATGTCTTGAATTAAATTTGCTCCTAGATATTTGATGTGTTTTGCAATTACCGTAACTCTTTTTAAATTTCTGTGTCCTCACTGATTGTTGCTAGTGTGTAGAATTCTATTTGACTTTTGTATACTGACCTTTTCATCCAACAGCCTTGCTAAATTCGCACGTAAATTCTAGCAGATTAGCTCTAGCTTCTTTTGGATTTTTCTACTCCCACCATTATTTTATCTGCAAATACCGTCCATTTTATTTTTTCTTTCCTGATCCGTATACTCTCCTCCTTGCTTTTTTGTTTTTTTTCTTTATTGTGCTGGCAAGAGCCTCCAATAGAAAGTTGAATAAGAGGGCTGGTATCAGGCGTCCTTGTCTTTCTTCTGAACTCAAGGAAACATATTCACTATTTTACCATTAAGCATAGTATCAGCTGTAAGTTTTTGTAGATTCCTGTTTTGTAGAGCAAATTAAGAAAATCCTTTTCTAGTCTTAATTTTTTGAGAGCGTTTCTTATGAACTCATTTCAAGGCTGAAAAGACGGGCCACGGTTAGATTATACTTGTAGCACATTTATCTGACAAAGGACTAATACCCCAGAACTAAAAGAAACATTCCTAAACATCACAAGAGAAGGAAGCTTAATGAATTGAAAGTGGGCGAACACAAAGCAAAAGAAAGCTAAGCAAAACGAAACCAAACAGGACTAGGTAATTGACAAAAAAGGATATCCAAATAGTCTATGTTTAACTCTGGTAGAGGACCATAGCAGTTTCATTCCTAATGGCCAACAACTGGATACAGCCTAACTGTCAATAGTAGAACGAAGAAACTGTGGTTTTCATACCACCGAAGGGTCGTTCTCATGCAATGCCGTCAACTCCTGTGGATTTTTCTCAGAGACGGTATATTCTCCGTTGCACTGAAATAGTGACGATAACACAGGGTGGGTGAGGGGGACAAAGGGCCTCTCGGTTGTGTGTCTTGCATGGAACAGGTAATAAAAGGCTGTAGCTATGATTACCGTATATGGTCTACAGCATGGAGCCTGAGGAGGGAGTCACCATGGCTAAAAGTCCTGAAACAAGCCTTTTGAAAAAAATGTTAGTGCCCCCTATTCACTTGATTTATGGGATTATGAAGAATTCAGGTTAAGCAATGCTAACTTCCTCTGGATTCTAAAGGTAGCAGTGATGGCTGCTACTTCCAATGAACCCTGCGCTGCCTACCCCCTCCCCCAGATTCCTGTTAGCTTTATGAGATCAAGTATGGAAGGAAGTTGACAGTGAAAAGAGTGGATGGAGTGGGGCTTCTGGAATGGCCTCTAAGGATAAATGATACTAAAACCCGATTAAAATCCCGTTAACAACTGTTCAGAGAATACCCTCCTAGAAACCACTCTGGTATCTATACGTGCTTTCCAGGGCGCAAGAATTGACCAGGGGGTTGGGGGTGTAAGTAGGAAATCGTGGGCATGTTAGTGACATTAGAGGCTACTTTTGGTGTCAGCCAAAGGTAGTGGAAAGGTTTCTTGTTTAGCCCCATCCTCCCTGGGGCATCCCAACTCCCAAGAGGAAGGCGTGTAAACAGGTAAGTTCTATCCTTCTGGGTAGGAACTCCAGGAGGGCTTGGCAGGCAATAGAGTCAGATTGTTTCATCTCTAAGAGCTGGAAGAAGGACCGGACCAAAGAAAGTGAAGACAAGGGGCCCCAAGAGCGTCTTCTTACCTGAAGCCACACAGCTGGGTGCTGGCAGAGGCTGGGCTAGATGCCATGATTCCTCCCAATCTAGACCAAGATCTTTGTAGTGACTACCTGCTGCCTGAATTCTCTACTTTGGCTTTGATGTGGGGAATTTTCATTCTGCGGCCAGCTCCGAGGTTTGTTCCCAATCTTGGGTCCGTGTCTGGGTTTGTGACTCCACGGTGACAGAGGACCAGATCCGGGCTCTCCAGCTGTATGTGGGCACCTCCAGCTTGCCAGGCACCAGACTCGGCTCCCTGGCGTCTAGGACAGCATGTGCTATTTGTTCTGGCCCCAAATGCTATGACAGAAGCTATCCCCTGTCCATTGTCACGGGAAGGAGCTAAGTGACACACGTAGCATCGGTCAGCTGAAAAGTGGCTCAAATGCGACCTACGACTACAGAGCCAATTCTCTTCAGTTAACCTGTAAAGAAGAGTCTTCAGGAGGAACTGAGCCCTGACATTTCCTTGAGGTTGGGGAAAAGTTGTTAGGACTAGGCTGGACTGAGACATCTGCCCACCTGTTCCGTTGGGACCCTTGTGTCCCGTGGCTGCCAGCCCCTGGGGTTAGGGGGGTGCGTGGCAAGCGGGCACTAAGGGACTCTGTCACCGGGGCTGAGGGGGCCTGGATGCTTCTCCTTCCTTGGGTCCAGGAGCTGTGACCTCACCTGGTACCGCAGCTGTGGTGAGCAGTGGCGTGAGATCACAGCCCCAGCCAGGCCTAGACGCGGCCCCCAGATGTTCAGCCCCGGAGACCAGGTGGGTGGAAGATAGAGGTCTGTAACTACCGGGGCCTGGCATTGGGGGGCTCCTGAGTGCAGCTTGCTGAGGTGATGCTGGGTAAGTCTCACTCCTCGTGCCTCAAGGCCCAGTCGGGCACTGGACTTGGGAGGAGCCTGCCTGGCCTCTGCAGACGGGCCTCCGTTCTCAGAAAGGGGCTGGGCCCACCCTGCCGCATCCTCCCACCCCGCCCTCCCCCACGCCCCCCTCCACCTTATATAATGGCACATTATACAACATCGCAAAGCAGGTGGTATTTTTAAAGACAGCAAGTGAGCATTTTTTTGGCCTAAATTTGGGAATGAAACAGATGGATTTTTAAGACTCTGGGCTTTTCCTATGAATAGTAACCGTTGTTCTCCTCTGCTTTTTAAACACCAGTTTCAAGACCACCTCCAGCAACCAATCAGCACTCTATTTAATTATAACAAAATTCTTAGCTCTGTCTGCTGCTGCTCGGACAAGTGGGGGGCTCTGGATCAATTTCTGGAGCCAGGCGGACTTGCCAACAACAATTTTCCTTTTCCCAGAGGGCCTCGGAGGCCTGGAGCAGCTTCCAAGGCCTTCCTCTCCGGCCTGCTCAGCGTGGGCTCCCTGACAGCGAGTTTGAAAAGGGTTATAGAGAGGCAGATAAATGCCCGGCTTGTTGTAGCCTCCTGACAGCGCCGACCCCCGCGCCAGTGAGCTCATGCCCGCCTCATTACGCTTGGTGCCAGATTTTTTCCATTAGCAGGTAATTGAGTAGAAACGAAAATAAGCGAAGTTTGTTTCATCCCTTGGATTTTCTTGCTGGGGTTTGAAAGAAAAACACTTTAGCTTCGTTAGTGGAGGAGTGTCCTTGAAAACGTATTTATGTTTTCCAAGTGATTTGTCACTTGGTAGGTGTAATTAGCTCGCTCCCTGGGCCTCTCTCTTCTTGGTTTTTATTCTTGAAGGGCCACAATATCCAGAGAATAGGAGCTGGTTTCCTGGGCCCCCCCTGGCTGGCTGACACCCAGTCTTACGGGTGGATGTGAATGGTAGATAGCTGGTTTTTCTCTCTCCTCTCTTTCTCTCCAGTACACACACACACACACACTCTCTCTCTCTCTCCCTCTCTCTCTCTCTCTCTCTCTCTCTCTCTGAAAAATCACCCGTAGGCAACCCTCAAAGCCCTACTTCAGGCTTCCCTGGCCCCTACCCTTCACCTGGCCCTCACCTTCACAGGTGCTCCAAGTAGATGGTGCCCCTGGCTGGAGGGTGGGAGTGGGGTGGGCGGGGAGCCAAGCAAGGCTTTGTCTTTTTTATTTTATTTTATTTTATTTTATTTTATTTTATTTTATTTTATTTTATTTTATTTTATTTTATTTTATTTTATTTTATTTTATTTTATTTTCTCTTATTCTATTCTATTCTATTCTATTCTATTCTATTCATTTTCTTTGCCGCCTGCTCTATGTGTACCCCAGCCCAGCTTCTGATTTCACAGTTTGCTATTCCAGGAACAGATGTTGAGTGAGGCCTGATGCCTTCCTGCTTCCACCTCCCCGGCTCCTGTCTCAGCTGGTCTGTTTTCAGTTTCCTGAAGATTCCCTATCGCCTCCCAGCCTTAAGTTCTCCATTAAGGCTGGAGCTTTCAGAGGGGCGTTAGTTTGGGGCGGGGAGGGGGGAGGGGGGATGGGAGGGGGCATGGTCTCCATACTCAGGAGTATTCATCTCACAAGGAGCACCCGGAGAGAATCCTGGCCCCCGTTTTGGTCGCGAGCCCCGCTGTGATGCTGGCGCGTGCTAAGGACCGTCACCTCAAAGAAAAGGTAAGGAAGCGCTTGACTGTGGACAACATATCGCCATGCGTTCTCAGCGGTTCCATGGGCCCCCATGATCCCCACGGTGAGAATCATCCCAGCAGGCGTGCAGGGCCGATGAATCGATACAATTTAAAGCAAAATTTTTCCAGAACCCTTCACCCCTTCACACCCCTAATATATAAGTCTTTCTGAGGGGAAGAAGTCTCCAGAAATGTGTCACTTTCCGATGAGCAAACTTAGCTCACGTGTCTGTGTTCCACCACCAGTGATGATGAGCATAGCTAACAGGTTTACATCCCTTTCTGTGCCAGGGCAAGGAGCCCTTCTAGGCGGGGCGGGTGTGGATTTGCCCAGAGCTAACATTCCAGGGGAGGGTGGGGAGACAGACAATGAGCAAGTAAACAAAAGGGCCACTTGAGATTCACAAGTCAGAGCTGCAGGGGAAATAAACACAGTGACAGGCTGGGTCATAACTCGGGAGGGTCAGGGAAGGCCTCACCCTCAAGGAGGTGTTATTTCACCTGGGGCTGGAAAGGTGAGAGGGACTTTTGGGTCTGTCTCCAATGTAAGGCGTGAAACCAGCTCACGTCACCAGCGCTCAGGCGTCTCAAAGCTCTGGCAGCCACTCCATTTCACAGACCGGCACACTGAGGCTGGGGGGGCCCTTAGGGGGGTGGGGGGGACCAGGAACTGGAGCCTCTCCGATCCCCAAGCCTGTGTTCTTCCTTTTTATAAAAATAGCTCTACTGAAATACAATGTACGTACCGGAGAACTCTCTTGTTTTAAGTGTACGAGTCAGTGTCTTTGAGGAAATTTACCGAGTTGTGCAACGATTACCACAATTCAATTTTAGAACATTTTCATCACCCCGCAGAAGTCCCTCTTTGTCTTGTGCAGTCACGCCCCGCTCCCACGCCCAGCCCCAGGGCAACCACGAGTCGCCTTTCTCTCTGTGTAGACTCCCCTTTCTTCCTGGCACCGTCTTTTGCGTCCGACTTCTCCCACTGGGGGGAGTCCGCTCTCCTTCAGGGTCACGGTGGGGGGCGGGGGGGATTCGATTTAGGGAAAAGTCTCCCCCAAAGACGGAATTAGAAACCAAGGAATACGATGTTGTTGGGGAGAGTTGAGCGGCCACCAGCTAGGGTGATACACCTAGGAATACTTTTGCCCCCGAGAACCCATGTTCTCCCTCTGGGGCTTATGCCATCCTGTGGAGAATGCGAGACTTCGCGTGCGATTTCTGGGGCCCATCCGTGTCGTAGCGGTGCGTGTCAGAAGTCAGGTCCTTTTGGCTGTTAGGTGGTGGTGGTCCGTGACAGAGATCCATGGCGTCTTTTCCCTCCGTTCACCAGTTAATGGACTTTCGGCTTGCTTCCACTTTTGGGCCGTCGGGGTTTTTACCCTTGAACGCCACACTGACTGGCTGCCTTCTCCCCATTGGAGGAAAAGCCTGTGGGGCCTCTCAGCACTGCTTCCCGAGGATGAAATCGTCCTCAGTTCCCTTGTCTGTAGACTGCGGGGAATAACCTTCAGGCCATGGGGCTGTGGAGGCAAAGATCTGCACGTCCTATCCGCCCGGTGCCCGGCAGATGGCAACAGCTCAGCCAGTGTGTCAGGGGCCCTCCCCACCCCTCGTTCTTCCCGCGGGGAAAGGTGCCCCCTCTGAAACCTCACCCGTGGCCTTCCTCCCAGCTCCAGCTTCAATCTGTGTCTTCTCAGATTATGTAATGTCTGACATGATTATTTTCTCCTTTCTCGCTGGTGTTATTCAGGTCAAACCCAACATTGTTCCTTAACAGGAATCTCAAGTATTTCTCTCCTCTTGGCGCTCTTCTTCTGGTCTCTGGTTGATACGTTTCCAGGGACCAATTGATATCATCTGCCGCTTAGAAACTAGGCCTCCTGGGGAATGGGGCTGGGTGGGGAGATCACATGGCCCTGTTGCAGCAAAAGGAGCACTGGGCCGCGAGTCCAGAGACCAGGCCTCGTACCCAGCTGGGCTGAGTGGCCTCTGGGGCCAAACCCCGGAGGCATTTGAATTAACTTTTTCTTTTGGCAAAGGGCATCCTCTTCGCACATGCTGTCCCCAAAGAGGCCATGAGAAATTGCCTTTGAAAGTGTCTCGTAGGGGCACCTGGGTGGCTCAGTCTGTTAAGAGTCCGGGGACTTTGGGCTCAGGTCACGATCTTGTGGTTCGTGGGTTCAGGCCCCGTGTCTGGCTCTGTGCTGACAGCTCAGAGCCCGGAGCCCGCTTTGGATCCCGTGTCTCCCTCACTCTCTGCCTCTCCCTCTCCCGCTCTGTCTTCTAAAATGAATACAGGTTAACAACAACAACAACAACTAAAAAAAAAGTGTCTCTTGTATCAGATGGTAAGGCCCTCAGAAAACGATGGATATAATGTATCCCCACTGTTGTGTGGGGGCCTGTCTGGTGATGCTCTCCTGTTTGGGGGATGGGTGGGGAGGGGAGGGGAGGGGAGGAGGGGCAGGTGTGACCACAGAACGCTGGACAGTCTCAGGTTCCTGCCTCTTTCCCTTAAGATCTGTAAGAATTTGATGTGGGTACTGGGCCCAGTGTGGCAGGGGAAGAGGGACACCGTGGAACTGGCCTGAGTGAGCCCCACCCTGAGACAGTGTCTGCCCTTGTAAACTCCTAGGCAGTGAGGGCCAAGGGAATGCCCAGTAAAGGCAGACCCGTGACAGTTGTGTCCCCTGCACATGCTTTCACCCGCTCCCAGCCTCCTCGGCCTCTCCCCTTGCCCCTCCCTCTCTTCCCTGCCGTTTTCTTGTTTTCCACGGACCAGACCTGAGGAGTAGGGGCAGGTAGGGCGGGGACTGTTGGGTCAGAAAGGACCCCTTCCTGGCAGCCACCGAGCATCGCGATTAGGAGGAAGAATTCTGATGCCAGCCGGCCTGGGTCTGGGTTCTAGCTGGCGGCTTCCCGGCAGGGCAGGGTGGCCAAGTAGAGGAACCTCTCTGAGCGTTGGTTTTCTTGGCTGCGAAGTGGAACTAAGACACTGCCTACTTCTGGGAGGCCCAGATGAGATTAAAGTGCTTGAGCCAGTGTTTGACTACTCCGCGAACTTTAGTTATTATCACTGCTGTCTGGAGCAGGAGAGAGTAAGGCCTGGCCAAGTGGAAGAGAGAGGCGCAGTTGCCTCCATGATGTATTTTTGGAAGGCCACCAGACTCAAACTTGCGGAACACTCTCGTCACCTGAAATCCCGCCCCCGAGAACCCATGAGGGTCCCGAAAGCCGCTCCACCTCTCAGGTTCCTATTCAGACGCAGATACCCCACAGGAGGGTTTATGGCGCCACCCTCTCAGAGGAGGTTCAGAGACGGAGAGGGTGTGTGAGGCCCAAAGGGAGGTGATGTCCCAGAGCCAGGAACTTGTCCGTTCTGGCCCCCCACTCCTGAGCAAGCACGAGGGTCAACTGTCTGGCCTTGAATTATCCTGATTAAAGGCAGACATCAGATCAGGTTGTTCATAAAGGGTCTTAGAGTTGGAAATGATTTTTTTTCCCCCTAACACAATATTTTCTTCTAGAAAGAAAGAGAAAAGAGGGTGAGTGGACGGATAAATGTGTGCATGAATATGGGGTCGGGAACCTCGGAAGCTCTCATACTTTTATATTGTTTGTCTTCAAAGCAACTTGCCATCCCATGTCTTGTCGTCTTGTTTGAGAGAGAAAGTGACTCGGTCCAGTGACCAAGGGGCTGGACCAGACCAGTTCCCTAGCCAGTGCACTGATAAATGTTTAACAATTAGCACTTTGTTGGGGAAAGCCCTGACTTGTAACATGTTCCAATTGCTATGGTGTAAATCTTCTACCATGGCCAATGTCAATCTATCCGTGTGACCCCATTGTATGGGGGTTGGGAAGAGATGATCATAAGCATGCCATTAATATGGTATTTCCACCACATAGATACAATAGACATGTATGGCCTGAGAAGCGTAGATAATAGTAAAAATCAGCAGTGCGTTTTGAGTGGTTATCACCTTTGCTGTTAATATAATTTTGGGTGGTAAATGCACATAATTCTTAAAAACCTGCTTGAGGCACACGGAAAGATGACCACATGAGGAGAGCCAGCTAAGAAGAGAAGCCTCAGGGGAAACTAATCCTGCTGGGAGCCTGATCTTGCATTTCCAGCCTCCAGAACCGTGAGAAAATAAATTCACGTGGTTCAAGTGAGAGGAACGAAAAACTGGCTCGCAAAATTACTGGAAATTCAACAATCAGCTCTCACAAGCCGGTCGGAGCTGGATTCGGTATTCTGCTGCCTCCAAACCATGGGCCAGTGGGAGTCCATGGACGTTCCTCAAACCAAGCCTCCCCCCTTACCCGTCTCTGAAGTAGTCCAGTTAAAGGACACACACCGCAGGCCCGGCCAAGATGGCTGCCCTCATTGCCCGTCCGTTGAGTCCTGGGCGTGAAGGGGAAGTGGCCAGGCTACGAATGCATCCTTTGCCGTGCGCCACCTCTTCCAAGGAAGTTGGGCTTGTCCTGCCTGAGTCGGGACTGCTTCAGGAAGAGGAGTCAAAGGCACTCAATTTTCAGCCTGTTCACTGCTTGAGAAAATTCTAGCAACTCTCACAAAGGGAGGTTTGTGTGAAAGGAAAAGTGCTTAGGGGTCCAAAGAAATCAGAGTGGGGAATTCTACTTTCCTTCAGGGATATTGAAGACAGAAGTTCCAGAGGCCAAATCTATTCTCTTGACTTCCTGTCAGGGGAGAAGGGCATTGTGGGTAACCTCCTCCCAGAACAAGAAGCGAGGTCAGGGCCGAGGCCCCATGCAGGCTTGAGGCCTGCTTGCTCCTGTGCTCTGTGCTGGGCCTGGCCGTCGAGAGAGCCGGCAGGGAGCCCTTCCTTTCAGCCGCCTCTCTCCCGCCTCACCCATGACTCCCTTGGGCTTCTGCCTGCTCCAGGGGAGCCCATGGAGCATTATCCTGGAAGAAAGCCATTAGGGCTGAATGAGCAGTGTCTGCTTTCTGAAGGAGCCGCTCTGCTGCACCAATGACTGCCTGGCTCCTGGCCCTGGGCCATTGTGGAAGGACAAAGCTGACACACAACAATCCCACGACAATCTCCTCTCAGCCCTTTCTTCTTTATTATTGTTATTATTACCTTTCAAACACTCTAGCTTCTTGGGCTCGTTATCTCTGGTGAGGCCTTTGGCCAAAGTGTATGGGGGCCACTTCTCCCTCCTTTGCACCCCCTTGCCCTCATAGGCCCAGCTTCACTGCTCTCTCTTTGACAAAATACATAAAACCGATACTGATCGGTTAACATACATGACATCTTTAAACTTTAATCCATTTTCCCTCTCTCAACGCGGCGGGCCAGCCTCTGTAGAGGTGCCCATCCATTGTTCCCTGTCAAAGCCTTCTTGAGTGGGTTTCCCACTGAGTCACTTTTGTGTGAGTCAAATCAAGATTATAGGTAGCGGAGAAGAAAAAGCTGAGAAGAGAAGGTTAGCCCCTCATTTTAGACTTTAAGAAAAATCTGCCAGCAGGGGCCAGTCGGAGTGGGTAATGCACATGAAAGGCCAAGTCCAAGCTGGGTCGCCTGTGTCACAAGAGGAGTTTTTCAGGGAGAAGCACACAAAACACACATTGTCGTGGTCGCACACAGAGACATAAATTTAGGAACATGTTCGCCCTTCGCCTGAACATAGTTAGCTCTGATAATGAGGAACAATGAGCAGGAATGAAGCCTCCGGGATTGAGTAGAGCGAGCATTGACACTTGTTCATCCCACAAAAGTGGCTTCTCTCTCTCCTCGTTTTCTTCTCTCCCTCCCGGTGCCGAATGACCCTCGGCCGCTCACCAGTGTCCTCCCGCACCCTCGCCCAGTAGAACGGTGGAAAGGTCAGGTGTCCGACAGGAGGACAGCTGACCTCTGTGGCTTGGTTGGCTCTTCCGGATTGGACAAAAATCCATTCTGGCACCTGAAATCCCTTGGGGGAAAGCTCCGTAGAGGGTGCTAAACTTTCACAAGGGACAAGATGGCAGGTGGGAAGTTGGGATGGGGGTGCCCGGGGCTCAATCCTGGCTGTACCACCTTCTGTTGTGGGGTCCTGGTCACTTACTTCATCTCCAAGTGCCTCAGTTTCCTCTTCCACTATGAGATGATGATACCGTCTCAGGGCTTGACAGGAGGATGAGATGCCTATAAATTGCGTAGCACCTTGGAAGTACTCAGTAAGCGTTGCGCGTTAGTGGTACTCACGCGTGATCAGAGTTAGTGGCTAGAGTAGTAAGGTGTGATAGTATTTTCAGACAACAAAAACCTTTGCAACAAGAGGAGCTGAAAGATAAACGAGTTGGAGATCACCCTTCAATTAATTACAAAAAGCCGAGTCCCCAGAAGCTGCCGTTCCCTAAATAACTTGGTGAACGAGGCTCGGATCAGATGGTCTCCAGCGTGGTGGTTAAAAGCCGGGTTTGAATCTTGAGTCTGCCACTCCCTGGCTGGTTGCATTTAGGAAACCTACTTTATCTCCTTCAACCTCTGTTGTTGGTTTTTTCCCCATTAAAAAATAAATAAATAAACGTTCAATTTGCATACAGTAATATTCACCCCTTTTAGTGTCCCAGTCCTACAATTTTTACGAACAAATGCAATTGTGGACCCACCACCATGATCAAAAAACCACGTAGAGAATATTTCTAAAACCCTCCAAAAATGCACTCTTTGTATTCAATCCCTTCTACCCCCCCCCCCACCCCAACACCCCCTGCAGCCACTGATCTGTTTTCCGTCCCTATCATTTTTCCTTCACGCGAATGTCACATAAATGGAATACACAGTATGTGACCATATAACTCGTTTTCTTTCACTTGGCAAACTGCATTTGAGATTCAGCCATGTTTTCTCCCTGTATTGCCGAGTAATATTCTATGGTTTTGAAGAACCTGTTTGTTTCTCCGTTCTTCAGTTGAAGGACATTTGAATTGTTTCCAGTTTGAGGCGATTGTGAATGAAACTGCTGTAAACATTTACATACAGGTTTCATTTCCCGCGGGTAAATACCCAGGAGCGTGCTTGCTGGGCCATATGGTTGGTGTATGTTTCACTTTATAGGAAACTGCCAACTTGTTTTCCAAAGTGGCTGTACCACTTTGTATTCCCACCGGCGATGGATGAGAATCCCAGCGGCTCTGCGTCCTCGCCGGTGCTTAATAGTATCAGCTTTTAGGGGCACCTGGGTGGCTCAGTCGGTTGAGCGTCCGACTTCAGCTCAGGTCACGATCTCACAGTCTGTGAGTTCAAGCCCCGCGTCCGGCTCTGTGCTGACAGCTCGGAGCCTGGAGCCTGCTTTGGATTCTGTGTCCCCTCTCTCTCTCTGCCCCTCCCCTGCTCGTGCTCTGTCTCAAAAATAAGCAAAAACATTTTTAAAAAAATAAAAAAATATATTATCAGCTTTTAAACCGTTAGCTATTCTAATAGGTGTGAACCTTGGTTTCTAATCTGTAAAATGCAGACCATAGCTGTGCCTTCATGGTATTTTTGTGCATGTTAGTTGTTGTGGGCTATGTAAAGCACTTAGCCTAGCACAGTGCCTGGCAGGTAAGGGGGTTGCTAAATGCAAGTTGCATTACTTACTCTTCTGTCCAAGCCCCACGTTCTCGCATGTGATGGATATTGTACATTATGCTTCTCGAGGCCCCTTCCCTGCGTGAGAACATCGGCCTATGTTGGTCCGATTGCTGCAGGGCTCTTTGAAGAGACCACTTTGTGTCTCTTTAAAACCAGGCTCTGTTTTGTCTCCCTGGCTCTGTGCAAAGGGACCATGCAACAGCTGCCGGCTCCAAGCCAGGCCAGTCCCCAGGCGCTCCGAGGCCAGACTTCGGTGAGCAGGCCGTCTGGGCAACCCTCCTGCCACCGCCTGAGGCCTGGGGGTTTTTCTTGGCCTGCTCTCACCCCTGCTGCTGGCCATTCCTTGCCTGCTTGCCCTGCCAGCCCTCAGCTCCCGGCCGGAGGCGCAGGGCTCTCCACGCTCGGCTCCCTATTAAATATGGCTTAACAAAAAAAAAAAAAAAAAAAGGCAAAACGGGTTTGTGAATCAGTCTCTGGGGGATTTGGCCTGGGAGGTATCATGGAGGGAAACAAACTGTACAAACACTCCTTTCAAAGCGTGGCTGAGCCCTTGGCCTAATCACAGTGGTCATCGTGGAGGCCGGAGACGAGGGTGTTCATTCCCTTTCCTGACAGCAGCCCCGTGGAGAAGTGTTAATGTGCCAGGTAGCCCTGATATTCAGCAGCAGCCCAAGTTCCCAGGGCTTTGGGCAATCTGGCGGCAGGCCTAGAGATACGACACAACGGGCTTAAGTAATCCAGACAGCAAACCTAAAGAAATGTGGGGCAGACGCAGATATCGGGAGTTCAGCCCGGGTGTTAGGCAATGTGCCTAAATAATGCAAATGGCTTGTAGATAATGGGTGACAGGCTCAAAGACACGAGGCAGTGGGCCTAAAGAAACCAGGCGCTGAGCTCGAGAACTCATGTTAGGAAGAAGGAATACAAGGGACAAGTCCAAAGTGGTGTCACATGGCATTGCTTATATGGCACTTTTGTGTGAATGAGAAAAAGTCACCCCCCTCTGGGCAAACACAAATATGGTCCTGTGGGTGCCCTACTTTGGGGAACAGAGCATCCCCGTGGCTGGATATTCTTTGGCAGGACACGTCATGGCCAACATCCACGGCAGCCCTGGGTCCAAGGGCACTATGTTCCCCTAATGCTCCTCTGGGTTTCTTTCCAAGTGGCTTTTCATGGCCATCAGATGTGCCTCACCTATGAGTTAAGCTCTGAGCAGGCCCTCCTGGGTCACTGGGATTGTCTTCAGAGATCATGACTCTACAGTTTCTGGGGGAAGAAAGAAAGGCCTACCAACAAGGGAGCTTGAGCTAATAGCCAAAGCAAAGCCTAGTCTTGGAGAGCCCTCAGCGTGGGGAGGGAGAGGCAGATCCTGAAGTCATGATGGCACAGGGATGGCTGTCAGCAGGAGACTGACACCTCCAGCCTCCTCCTTTGTCCAAGGAGGAACTGAGAACGGCAGGGGCAAGGACCTGGTAAGGGCCATGGAGTCATTTAGTGCCAGAATGCAAAGCAGAATTACAAAAGGAAGACAACTTGAACCTCCCTTCTCTTGGCTTCTGGGGCCCACACTGTCTTCGTTCTTCTTCTACCTCTCTCTAGCCATTCCTTTATGTGTCTTTGCTGGATGGCTCCTCCTCTTTCGTACCCCCTGCCCCCCCCCCCCCCGGCCGATGTTGGTGTATCCGGGGCTCTGTGCTCTGTCCTCTCCCTACATGTTCTCTCTCGCCAAGAAATCTCATCCAGACCCATAACGTGAAATGTCACCTAAAGCAGATGATGCCCAGATCTGCATGCCCAAGCGTGTTCTCTCCCCAGAGCTCAATCTTGTGAAGCTATCCTACCAGGTGACACTTCCCTGTGGGTATCTAATAGGCACCTAAAAATGAAAAGGGCCTAGTAAATCCTGATCATCTGCCCTAAGCCTTCTCCAGCCTCCTGTCCCCCCTCATAGGAAAGGACACTTCCATCCACCCAGTTTCCTTGAGATCCCTTTTCTTCATCCCATCTCCGTATCCAATCCATGAGCACTTTCTTTCAGTTCTACTCTCTAAACGTGGGCAAGTCCAAACAATTCTACCTTCCAACATGGGCCCATCTACTTGTCTCCATTATCCCTATGACAGCTTGGCTCAGGCCCACATTACCTCTTGGGCTAACACAACAGCCTCCTAACTGGATGCTCCACTTCTCCTCTTGTCCCCACCCCCTCCAACCATCTCTACAGGTGGTTGGGCTAATCTTTTAAAAACATGAATTCTATCACACCACTCTCAATATAAAACTCTCCAATGGACGCCACTCCCCTCGACTAAAATAGAATCTCCTGATCATGGTCTGCGGGGCCCTACACAAACCAACCCTTTACTATTTCACCAGCCTTCTCACAAACGTTCCATCCCATTAACCTTTCCTCTCTTGTAACCTCCCATGTAAGGCCCTTGGACAAGCCGTCCCATTCTTGGAATACTCTTCCCACTGACACGAGGCTGGCTTTTTTTTTTTTTTTTTCTTTTGTCATTTGGTCTCAGTTCCATCTCTAGAGAAGACTTCCTCGTCTATCAATCTCAATCTCAACTATCTACCTGATCAAGCTCTATCACATTAGTTTATTTTTACTTTGCATGTAACACTCATCACTCAGATTATTTTTCTTGCTCTCATATTTCCTGTCCTTTCCTTCTACAACCCAAACTCCCTGAGAATAGAGGGTTTGTCTTTTTCCCACTGGTGGGCAGAGTATCTGGTTTATTAAAGGTGTTCAACAAATATTTGTTATGTGAACAAATAATTGAACGAATGAATGAATGAGTGAGCACTGGATTTGTAGACTGAGAACTCGGGCCCCATCCATCTGCCCTGTGTCCTTGAGAAATATATTATTATTCATTACCTCTGCACACTTTCCAAGACCCTGCTGTAAGAGAGGCCGATGGATAAGAAGTCCCTGCCATGAGAAGTTAACAGAGGGACCCCGGAACCAGCCCAGAGGAAGTGATATCTAAATTGAGTCCTCGAAGACTAGGAGGTATTGCAAGAATGGTCTGGAGAGAGGGAACAGCAGGTACAATTTCCTGAGATGAGAGAGAGAAAGCATATTTTGTTTCAGGAATGGAGAGGAATTGTCAATGGCTGGAACCATATAGTAGAAAGAATCAAGGAAGTAAGAAGGATGGAGGAAAGGAAGAAAGGAGAAAGTAAAGCAGGCAAGGAAAATTTGACCCTTGTCTTCTGGAGGCTTCTATTTGGAAATCAGGAGGGAAGAAGTCCGGATCCTGTCCTTGGCCTTCTCTTGTCCCAGTCCTCCAGCCCTAGCTACTTGGACAGTCCCCTTTTGGTTCTCCCCTATGCCTGATGATAGCAACATAGGACACTCCAGGGTGGTCTCAGTCTACTCTAATCCCCCACTCATCTGGACAGTTCTTTACAATTCAATAGGCTCCTTGAATCTCAATACAACCTTCGTTTACAGAAAACTGAGTCCCAGAGCCAGAGGGATTTGCTTGGAGCTACAGAGCTGGAATGAGAACCAGCTTTTTGGCCCTTCGCTGGAGCTCTCCATGCTGTGCTACAATCTCTTTTCTCCTGAAATATGTCTTCTTGGGCAGAATCTTCGCCTCCACCCAGGGAGTGTGCTATGAAGGAACTGAAAGCCTGACCTGGCACTTTCCAAGGGCCTCCTGCTGTGTTCCCTGTGCTCCAAGAGCTTTGTGCAAGCCATTGGTGCCATTGATGGCTCTGGGCCAAGCTGACGGCATCTGTTCTTACTTAAAGTATTTATTTTGAGAGTCAAGTGTAGTTGAGCTGCATATTTTTTGGCCGAACCAGGCTGGCGATGGACTTGGCCTGTGGTGATGCCTGGGCTGTTGAGGAGACCCAGAAGTAGGTCCCCTTTATTAAGAAGGACTTCTCAGCCCTGGAATTAGGCAGCTGCCCCATTTCTTCCCAAGTCCCTGGTGAATGGTGTTATATTCGTGACATACTAGCAAGGGATGAACGGAGCCAGGGAGGGGTCAATCCTCTCCTGGCTCTCCAAATCATTGCATATCCTTGGGCAGATTTCTCTGTTCTGTTGGGCCTCCTGTGTCACGTGGAGACAACACTACCTGCTTCACAGAGTACCTAGGAGTCCCTGCGAGATAAGTGGGAGAAGTGAAAAGTGCGGTCAATCAGAGGCAGTCGCGATGATTGGTCAAGTGGCATGTAGGGTGGCCTGGATGTTTCTTGGCCCTTGCCTTAGTGTCTTGAAGACACCATGACTCACAGAGCACCGGGTCAGCAAGACAGCTGTCATTGTCCTCAGCAATGAGAACCTTCATGTGAGCCTTTAATAACAATTTTGAGGGCCAATGTCATTAGGGGCTGTGGTGCCAGGCACTGTGCTTCACGGGTGTTGTTTTGTGTAATGCACACGAGCAGCCCGAGACATCAGCATGATTCCTCCTCAATTTCTCTGGAAAAGCCAGGGCCATGCTGTTTGCCTGTGGGGCAATTCCTATGATGCTTCTGCATTAACCCTCCAACATGGCGGCACTGTTGGACTTCCCATATAGGTTAAGAAAACTGATTATATATTTACTTACTGGGAGCAGCCATTTATTACGTAGGGTGAGGATGGTTAAAAGGGACACTAGGTTGAAGAGGGACTTTGGGAAAGACCCAGAAAGTCTACTCTGAGCGCACAAGCAGTCTCAAAGAAGCAACCTTGAGATTAAGGGTTGGAAACATGGAACACAAAGGAAGAGTGTTTTCAGAAGTGTTTGTGTAGAGGGAAGACTCAGGGCCAGGCTGCTGACTTCAAGCATCTGGAAAAGTAGAGATGGAGGAGAGAAGGCTCAGGCTGTTCTCGAGGCTCTGGAGGACACAAGGGTCAGAGCAGAGAAGGTTTTTCCTCTGTAAGAGCCTTATGATGGTGGAGTGAGCTGCTTCCACTGGGGCTGGGCTGAGAGCACTCTCCCTGTAGTTTTCTCTGTAAGAGCATCCATTTTTGGGAATCCTTATGACTACCATTAATGTGAAAGTGAGAACAGGAGGGTGCCTATTGGTGCCACTATGTAGAGGGTTCCCAATTCTGGACAAAGGCTGCACCAAATAATCTTTTTAAATTGAAGTGTAGTTGACACGCAATATTGGATTCGTTTCATGTGTACAATACAATGATTCAACATTTATATATGTTACGAAGTGATCAACACCATAAGTCTAGCTGCCATCTGTCACCATACAAAGTTGTTATGATATTAGGAGCTCTGTTCCCTATGCTGTACATTACATCCTCTGACTTACTTATTTTATAGCTGGAAGTTTTTACCTTTGAATCCCCTTCCCCTATTTTTCCATCTCCTTACACCCTCCCCTCTGGCAACCACCATATTTTTCTCAGCATCTATGACTCTCTTTCTGTTTTGTTTGTTCCATTGTTTTTTCTTGTTGTTGTTTGTTTGTTTGTTTTAAGATTCTACTTGTAAGAGGAGTCATACAGTATTTATCTTTCTCTGTTTGACTTATTACACGGAGCATAATACACTTTGGGCCCATTCATGTTGTCACAAGGCAAGAATTAATTCTTTACTATGGCTGGGTAAAATTGCATTGTATTTATATACCATATCTTCTTAATCCATTCATCAATCAGTGGACCCTTAGGCTACTTCCATACCTTGGCTATTCTACACAATGCTGCCATGAACATAGGGGTGCATGCATCATTTTGAATTAGTGTTTTCATTTTTTTCACATAAATACCCAGAAGTGGAATGGCTAGATTGTGTGATAGCTCTATTTTTAGTTTTCTGAGGAACCTTTATACTGTTTTCCATAGTGGTTGCACCATTTTGTATTCCTATCAACAGTGCATGAGGGTGCCCTTTCTCTGCATCCTTACCAACACTTGTTATTTCTTGTCTTTTAGATACTAGCCATTCTGACAAGTGGGAGGTGATATCCCATTGGGGTTTTGATTTGCATTTCTGAAGATTAGTGTTGTTGATCATCTTTTCATGTGTCTGTTGGCTATCTGTATGTCTTCTTTAGAGAAATGTCTATTCAGGTCCTCTGTCTACTTTTTAATTGGATTGTTGGTTTTGTTTTGTTTGATATTCATTACGTAAGTTCTTTATATGTTTTGGATATTAACCCATTATCGGTTATATCATTTGTAAATATCTTCTCCCATGCAGTAGGCTGCCTTTTCATTTCATGGATAGTTTCCCTCACTGTGCGAAAGCTTTTTAGTTTAATGTAGTCTCATTTGTTTATTTTTGCTTTGGCTTCCTTGCCTGAGGAGATAGGTCCAAAAAAGTATGCCAACACCGGTGTCAAAGAGCATACTGCCCATGTTTTCTTCGAAGAGTTTTATGGTTTCAGGTCTGACATTTAAGTCTTTAATCCATCTCAAGTTTATTTTTGTATCTAGTGTAAGAAAGTGGTCCACTTTAATTCTTTGGCATGTAGTGGTCCAGTTTTCTCAACACCTTTTACTGAAGGGACTGTCTTTCCCCATGGTATATTCTTGCCTCCTTTGTTGCAGATTCGTTGGCCCCATAAGCATGGGATTATTTTTGGAACCCTCTACTCTATTTCATTGATCTATGTGTCTGTTTGTGTCCTAGTACCATATCATATTATTTTAGCTTTGTAATATCATTTGAAATCAGGGAGTGTGACACCTCCAGATTTGTTCTTCTTTCTCAAGATTGCTTTGGCTCTTTGGGGTCTTTTGTGGTTCTATACAAATATAATATTATTTGTTCTAATTCTGTGAAAAATGCCATTAGTTTGATAGTGATTGCGTTGAGTCTCTAGAGGGCTTTGGGTACTATGACCATTTTTTTTTTTTTCAGTTATTGACTTATTTTTAGTTATATCTACCCCCAACATGGGGCTTGCATCCCTGATCCTAAGATCAAGAATCATATACTCTTCTGACTGAGCCAGGTAGGCACATTGGGTATTATGAACTTTCTAACAATATTAATTGTCCCAATTCACATGCATGATATATTTTTCTGTTCATTAGTCATTTTCTTTCATCACTGTCTTATCGTTTTCAGAGAGTAAGTCTTTCACTCCTCGGTTAAATTTATTTCTGGGTATTTTATTCTTTTTAATGCAACTGTAAATGGCATCATTTTCTTAATTTCTCTTTCTGATAGGTCGTTATTACTATATATACATGCAACAGATTTATGTATATTAGTTTTATACCCTGAAAACTTACTGAATTCATTTATTAGTCTCAAATGATCTTTTAAGTAAGAATCCATTTGAATTACCTTCTGTTCCTTAAAGGATGCTAAACATATTTGCTAAGGAAAAGATATCTGTGCAAGGGGAATAATTGAGGAGTCTGCATTTGCAGATTTAAAAAAAAATTCAAAATCAATTTTATTGTACCCAAAACAGTGGAATTAACTGTGCATACTAAACTATTATCTATATATTAAACTATATATAATAAGCTATTATATATATAAATATATATATTTATATGTAAATGTAAATATGTGTGTTTTAAGTTCTAGAAAATAAAGTTTGTTTTCGCAGATAGTGATAAACAAAATTAAAACTGCATACTTTAGCAACATCAAAGGCTCAGTGGGGCAGGCAAATGACTTGAGTAGGGAGAGCAGTGTTTTGACTTCCAAGCATCTTAAGGGCAGGGACCTGCCAGCTGCCTTGTTCAGTGCCTGGCACACAGTATTCCAGCACGTAACACAATGCCTGGCACATAGGAGATCCTCGATACATATTTGCTGAGTGAAGAAAGTTATATTATTGTGTGAACATTCTCATGAGTGTGCATATACTTTAAAAAGCATAATTGGGAACAGCCTTTCTGAAGGCTGATTCACCATAATCCGCCTTAAGGAACCTGGTTGTTTCCTGGCATTTTTATCAACTACGTATTCTTTGAATTTAAAAAAGTGTACTAATTTTCCAGATATTAGGATGTATCTTGCTTTTAAATCTTTAAATTTTTATAAATAAAGGCTCTTTTTTTTCCTAGTGAATTTAAAATTTTCTTTTTATAGCTTCCACCCATTGGTCTAATTGCACACAGAATAAATTCCATATTTCAAAAGAGCTATCATGTCTTTTGTTTAAAAAAAAAATCATGTTCTTTACAACCATGTTGTTTTTTCCTGGCTAAGCATTCTCATTGTTAAAAAAAAATTTTTTTTTAATATTTTTATTTATTTTTGAAGGAGAGAGAGAGAGCATGAGCAGGGAAGGAGCAGAGAGAGGGAGACACAGAATTCGAAGCAGGCTTCAGGCTCTAAGCTGTCAGCACAGAGCCCACTGCGGGGCTCGAACCCACGTACCGGGGGATCATGACCCCAGCCGAAGTCGGACGTTTAACCTACTGAACCACCCAGGCGCCCCTCCTTAAGCATTCTCATTGTTTAGATCTTGATCTTGAGCTATTATGATATTCCAGATCTTTTACCATGCTAATTATCATCTTCTGGATTTGATTCAATTTTTGCATGGCCCTCTTCAATTATGGTTGGTCCTCAGCATTTATTGTTAGACTATGCTGACATACACAGCCTAGAGGATAGAGTAGGACAATCACCTTCTTTGTCTTAGGTCTCTATTTTTTAGCCTAAGAATATATTGATTTTATTTGGGGGAATTTATTCATTTAAAAATTATACATGAATATTTTATCTTCTAAAAGTCAATTAATCAAAGAATATATAACAATGTATTAAACTTCTCATTACCTTCCCTTCATTCCCAATCCTTTTTTTTCCCCCCCTTTTTGAGAGAGTGAGAGCATAAGTGGAGGTGGGGGGAAGGGAGAAGGAAAAGGGAGAGAGAGAATCTTAAGCAGATTCCAAGCCCAGCACAGATTTGGAGGCGGGCCTCGATCTCACAACCGTGAGATCACTACCTGAGCCAAAATCAAAAATCAGACGTTTAATAGACTGAGTCACCCAGGCACCCCCCACCCATTCCCAATCCTATTCCCCTCCCTAGAGGCCACTTTTCTTCATTTGTATGTATTTAAACGTATATCTAGGCTTTTGTTTCAGATAAACATATTTTTATATATTCATCTAGTTTTGCTGTCTGTTTTTCATTTAATTCTTTTTTTTCTTTCTAATGTTTTTATTTTATTTTTGAGACAGAGACAGAGCATGAGCAGGGGAGGGGCAGAGAGAGATGGGGAGACACAGAATCCGAAGCAGGCTCCCGGCTCTGAGCAGTCAGCACAGAGCCCGACGTGGGGCTCGAACCCATGGACTGTAAGATCATGGCCTGAGCTGAAGTCAGACACTCAACCAACTGAGCCACCCAGGCACCCCTGTCTGTTTTTCATTTAACAGTATTGCTTGAAATTTTTCACATGTGTACATATATTTTTTTAAGTGGCTTCATAGTACTCCTCAATGTGGACATGCTATGATTTATTCATGGAGTGCCATACATTGACATTGAAGTTGTTACCATTTTATATGTTTGCTATTGCAAACCATGCTCTGATAAACACCTTCATGCCCTGACATACATTCAAGTGGTTCCTTATCCTAGATTTGCAGAAGTGGCTACTTGAGTGCATTTAAAACTTTTTCATCACTATTGCCAAATTGCCTTTCAAAAAGACACCAAGGGGCACCTGGGTGGTTTAGTCGGTTAAGCGACCAACTTTGGCTCAAGTCATGATCTTGCGGTGTGTGGGTTCAAGCCCCGCGTCAGGCTCTGTGCTAACAGCTCAGGGCCTGGAGCCTACTGTGGATTCTGTGTCCTCTCTCTCTGCCCTTCCCCCATTCACGCTCTGTCTGTCTCTCTCAAAAATAAAACAATAAAAATAAACATTAAAAAACAAAAGACACTAAAACTGGGGGATAAAAAAGACACCAATAGCTCATGAGAGTGCCCATTTAATTGCATTCTCACTAGCACCAATATGATCAATATATAATTTTTATTAAGCTGATTGGCCAAAATTCATAAAGTAATAATTTAATAATGGCAAAATTGAGTATTTTTAAAAAATATGTTTTTGTTTCACCATTTTTGTATCTATTGTAAATTTTGTGTTCATATTGAGTCATTTCTAATAACATTTCTCTTTTTCATGAATTGTTTTTAAAATCACATTCTTAAACTCTTCCAAATTTTCTTCCTTCCTCTTTCTCTTCTCAAATATATCCTTCCTGAATCCTCTGTGAGTCTACTAACATAAGCTTATAGCTCTATAAGATCGGAGTATAACTGGGGCGCTTGAGTGGCTCTGTTGTTTAAGAATCTGACTTCTGATTTTGGCTCAGATCATGATCTCACAGTTCATGGGATCAAGCCTCACACTGGGCTCTGCACTAACAGTGTGGAGCCTGCTTGGGATTTTCTCTCTCCCACTTTCTCTGCCCCTCTCTCACTAGTTCTCTCTCTTTCAAAAAATAAACAAATAAACATTGCCATTTTAGGTTGGTTCCACCCTTCCTGGATTCTATATTTTCCTCTTTTTTGGTTTATTCTGTTGTTTATTAGGGTACAACCTCAAGTAGTTTCAAAGAATTACTGTAAGAGGTGAAAATTTCAAGTCCTTGTTTATTTGAAAATGGCTTTATTCTACCACTCAACACTTTAATGACAGTTTGGCTGGGTATAAAAAGATATGAACAAAATAATTTCAAAGGCATCATCTCCTGGTATCTAGTGTGCTGATGAGAAATATGATGCCACTCAGGTTGCTGGGCCTTTAAATCCTCTGAAAGTCACTTCCATCAAAGGGGGACTTGCAACAATGAAGAGAAGTTCAACAACAATTGCTGTCCAATTTTGTGCACCTCAGAGATCAAAAGCAGCAATCAGCAATCAGAACACAGATCTGATATTCTGAAAACAGGGTCCTTTTTACCCACCCTGGCTTCTGCAAGCTGTGTGCAAGCTGCTCTAGGAATATGTGCACATCTGCCTTCCACCTGGCTGGGGATGGGGAATGGGTAGCTGCTGCTGTGCCAAGAGCTGAATTGGCTGAAATTAACCAAATTTATTGTGCAAGGCTTCAATAGACTCCAGAGTTACAAAATAGTTACATCAGGGGCACTTGGTTGCTCAGTTGGTTAAGCATCTGACTTGGGCTCAGGTAATGATCTCATGGTTTGTGGATTTGAGCCCCTCGTCAGGCTCTGTGCTGACAGCTCGGAGCCTGAAGCCTGCTTCAAATTCTGTGTCTTCCTCTCTGTCTGCCCCTCCCCTGCTTGTGCTCTGTCTCTCTCTCAAAAATAAACATTAAAAAATATTTTAAAAATTAACAAACAAAATAGTTACATCAGATAGATTCTGCCACTGTGATTGTTGTCTAGTAGGAAGATTTTTGTGTTTCCTCCTCTGCCATTTTCCCAGGATCCTCTGTGTAGTTATTCCTTCTTAGATTTCAATTACATGATATTTGATATTCTCTCACAGATCACTGTAGTTCTTTTCATTAACAAAATTATTCTGGGAGCACCTGGGTGGCTCAGTCAGTTAAGCATCCAACTTCAGCTTGGGTCATGATCTCATGATTCGTGGGTCTGAGCCCCACATCAGGCTCTGTGCTGACAGCTCAGAGCCCGGAACCTGCTTCGGATTCTGTGTCTCCCTCTCTCTCTTCCTCCCCTGCTCATGCTCTGTCTCTCAAAAATAAATAAATGGCAAAAAAAAATTTTTTTTAATTAAAAAATAAAAAATAATTCTTTGCTTTTTATTGGATCATTTCTTTGCTCTATCTTTAGTTTACTTATTAAAATATCCAAATATCCAACCTGCCATTAAATCTATTTTTAAATATTTTAGGTTGTTTTTTTAGTTACAGAATTTTTATTCTTTTTTTAAAATAGTTTTTATTTCTCTGCTGAGATTTCTTCCTTTTGCTTGTTCGAATTCATATGAGCTTCATATTCCTACTTGCATTAGTTACTTTAATATCTTTGCCTGCTAATTTCTACATCTGGTTCATCTTGCAAGAAGTCTCCAATGATTGCCTTTTCTTTTGGGGATGAGTCATAATTTCCTGCTTCTTCCCATGACTAGTAATTTTGGATAGTGTCCTGGACATTTTGAATGATACATCTTAAAGAACTTAAAAGATTCTGTTACAATCTTCTGAAGAGTATAGATATTTTTGCTTTAGCTGTCATTTAACTCAATCAGACTCAAACTTCACATTCTGAGTCTTCTATGGTTGTTGGCTTAGCTGGACCTCTTGAAGTTGGCCTCACACCAGCATAATTCAGGAGTTAGCACAATTCATTTATGAAATGGAGGCTCCCCTTCTCTGATTCTCTCCTTTCTGACTTTTTCTCTCACTCTTTAGTTCCTGTGGTCATCACAAATTCTGTCTTGTGGATCCTCAAGCCTGCAAGACTGTGGGTTTCTATCCAAGATTTAGTTAGTTGCCTTACCATCTGTCCTCAGGTGAAAAGCTCTAAAAATGAGAAATTCACTCATTGCTGCTTCCTTCTCCCAAGAATTGACTCTCTTCCAATTCCTGCCTGGTTTTGGTTATTCTTCATGTCCTTTAATATATATATATATATATATTATAGTTGGTACCTGAAGGAGGTTTGTACTAATAGGAGGTACTCTGCCATTACCAGAGGTTTTCCCCATACACTTTCAACACATACTTTTTCTTTTACTTTTCTGTTAATGTCTAGATTACATGCATGTGCGTACACACACACACACACACACACACAATAAATTCTAGCTTGCTTTTACTTTCCCGCCTCCCCATCTTCTCATGTTCTCATGTTGACATCATTTGAAATTTTCCGAATATTAATTTTATACATTTATTTATGCGTCAAAATTATTTGCATTTAACTATACATTAAGTAAAACTCCGTCTTGAATTCCTCATCCACTCCTTTCTTGTTTTGCTTTTTCTAAGTAATTATTTCAGAGAATATAAACATGGTAAAGTTTGTGATTTTCTGATTGTCAAAATAATATTTATTTTGTCCTCCCATTTGAATGTAATTTGAATGGATATGATTTTACAGGTGAAAAATTACTTTCTAACACTTTTGAACATATTGCTTTACTGTTTTTCTATCAGTATGCTATTGAGAAGTCTGATTCCAATTTTATTATTATTTTTTGTAAATGAATGATTATTTTCTGCCTGGAAACCTTATAGAATTCCCCCGCCCCCACTCTAGCCTCAGTTTTATGAAGTTTTACATGGTATGTTTAGCTCAAAGTCATCTTACTTTTCTAGGAACTTAGTGGTTCCATCACTATGAATGATCAGCTCTATAAAATTATTTTTTCTATTAAAAGAAAACAATTTGTTTTCTCTGCTCTGTTTCCTTCATTCTTTCCAACTAGAAAAATTTTTTTTTTTAATTTTTTTTTTTCAACATTTTTTATTTATTTTTGGGACAGAGAGAGACAGAGCATGAACGGGGAGGGGCAGAGAGAGAGGGAGACACAGGGGAGGGTCAGAGAGAGAGGGAGACGCAGAATCGGAAACAGGCTCCAGGCTCCGAGCCGTCGGCCCAGAGCCCGACGCGGGGCTCGAACTCACGGACCGCGAGATCGTGACCTGGCTGAAGTCGGACGCTTAACCGACTGCGCCACCCAGGCGCCCCTAGAAAAATTTTTTTAAATGTTTACTTATTTTTGAGAGGGGAGGGAGGGGCAGAGAGAGGGGGGACAGAGGATCCAAAGCAGGCTCCATGCTGACAACAGAGAGCCCAGTTGCAGGACTTGAACTTGCCAATTGTGAGCTCATGACCTGAGCTGAAGTGGGATACTCAACTGACTGAGCCATTCAGGTGTCCTCCAACTAGAAATTTAAAAAAAAAAAAAAAAAAACTTTAATGTTTTTATTTTATTTTTGAGAGAGAAAGACAGAGAGTGAGTAGGGGAGGGGCAGAGAGTGAGAGGGAGACACAGAAACTGAAACAGGCTCCAGGCTCCTAGCTGTCAGCACAGAGCCCAAAGCGGGGCTTGAACCCACAAACGGTGAAAGAATGACCTGAGCTGAAGTCAAATGCTTAACTGACTGAACCACCCTGGCGCCCCCAACTAAAAATTCTTTTAGTTGAATGTTGGAAAAACAGAATCTAGACTCCACATCTCAACTGTTTTTGTTCTATTTTAATCTTACTGTTGTTTTAAATTATATTTTGCACAAATGCCTCAACTCAGTTTTCTACATGATTAAATTGCTCTTCAGCTATTTCATGCTGTTTTCCAAGCCCACCTCGTAATGTTTTTGTGGCCAAAATTTTAATTTCCAAGACTTTTATGGGATTCTTTTTTTTTTTTTTTTTTTTTTGAGATCTTAACTGGATCTTTTTCTGGTGCCTGAGTTGGTTCCTTTAGTTTTAGCCCTCGTGCTTAAGATGAGCACCTCTCAAATGTTTGTTCCTTCTCAATGGCCCCTTTCCTTTTATGTTCAAGATTCTATGTGTGTCTGCCTGTTCCTTTTAAATGGGACTTGGGAGCGAGAGTTGGGAGGCCAGTCTGCAAATACTTTATCTTTATGGTGAAGTAAAGAAATTAGACCACAAACTTAAATCACGTCTTTGACACAAAACTTAAGAGAACTTAAAAGGAGAAATGTGCAATACTACCGTCCAGCAGAGTGCAGACATTGTACCTCGAGAAATATCTGAAAATGCTGACTTTTCCCCATGTTGGGAACATGGTGCAGGTATAAAGTTTCCAGAGAGCGAGAAAGGCAAAGGTGACGATGGACTTCCAAGAAGAAAAGCTCTGTGCTTTGGCGAAGGGCCCTTCTTATTTAGAAGCATCATGTACTTTAACGTGCCATTTGCAGATGACATTGAATTCCGCAACGCAGGAAGGGAGCAGGCTTCGTGTGGCATAATTGGGCCCAGCAGAGTATAACTAGTGGGGACCGGAGGACCCGACTGTCTCCCACTCTCTGCCCTCACATCATCTGTGTTTCCCAAGACCTAAGAAACAATGGAAATGAAATGAATGCTATAGCCGAACATTGCAAATCGTGGTCCTGCCTGAACAGCATTATTTCTCTTGGCCCAGTTTCCCAGGGCATACCGCTGGGCCTAATTTCTGTGCTCACATATTCTGCTGGGACTGCAGACCCTTAAGAGTACGAAAAGAACATAGGCAGTGTTAGGAGCGTGAAAAGCCATTCAGCACATTGATGCTTCTCTCTTGTAATACGGTCTTTCCCCCAGGATAGCATCTAATTGCTACTTGAACAAACCCACTGTCTTTACCTCAACAGCCTTGCCCAGTAGGCCATTGCAAACATTTATTATTCTTTGAGTGACAAAGCTCTTCCCATCTATCTCTTCTGAATTTGTTTTTTTTGAACTTCCTCTTCTGCCCCCACTCCTGTCATAGAGGCAGTATCAAAAGTAGCAACATGCATTGATATTATCCACTCTGCTAAAGATCTTGTGTACTTCAGTGATACCCCCTTCCATGTCTTTTTTGAGGTTGGAGGATTTTTTTTTTAACCTTTCAGTAACTTGTACAATTTTCTCAGGAAATCAGCATGAGAGAAAATATTTGCTAACATCTGACTTCCCTTCAACCAAATCGACCTGCTCTGGAAAAACTGCCAGAGAAACACATTTCCAGAATGTTCTTTTTGGAGACAAAATGGTTGTCTTATTTCCCTGACTATTTCTTAATGTGCTCAGAGGAAAGGAAGGATGTCAAGTGTTTATACTGATGATTCAAAGAAGGAGCTGGAACACGAGCAAGGGAGTCTTGGAAAATAATGTTTCCACCTGATAGGGACAGTTGCGATTTATATGGAGTAGCCATGCTAAGTCAGGCCTGTACTACAGAATCTCCTAACCTCATAGCAACCCCACAAAGTGGATCTTATTATCGTTACTATTTAATTTTTTTTAATGTTTATTTATTTTTGAGAGAGAGAGAGAGAGAGAGAGCGAGAGCACACGAGCAGGGGAGGGACAGAGAGAGAGGGAGACACAGAATCCGAAGCAGGCTCCAGGCTCCGAGCTGTCAACACAGAGCCCGACAGGGGGCTCGAACTCACGAACCGCGAGATCGTCACCTGGGTGGAAGTCGGAGGCTTAACCGACTGAGCCACCCAGGCGCCCCTATCGTTACTATTTATAGGTGAGGAACCTGAAGCTACATATATAGAGATAATAATAATAAATGGCGACTTCCATTTAGGGAGCATTTGCAACATGCCCTGCATCTGCCTGTCTCTGTTTACATAGATCCCACCTAGTCCTGACAACAACTCATGGGGCTTTCTGTCTCTGACACCTTAGCTTACCATTTCCCTATCTGATCACTTTGACAATTATTGAGTCTTTTCACGTGAGATTTCCTCACCGCCTGATTTCCACTGACTTCCGAAATCCTTCCTGCTATCCAATGCACTGATAGGCAGAGCAAAATCTTTAATTTCAGAAGGCCTTGTCCATTGCCTCACCTAGGTTTTTTTTTTTTTTTAATGTTTTTTATTTTTTATTTTTGGGACAGAGAGAGACAGAGCACGAACGGGGGAGGGGCAGAGAGAGAGGGAGACACAGAATCGGAAACAGGCTCCAGGCTCCGAGCCGTCGGCCCAGAGCCTGACGCGGGACTCGAACTCACGGACCGCGAGATCGTGACCTGGCTGAAGTCGGACACTTAACCGACTGTGCCACCCAGGCGCCCCAACCTCACCTAGGTTTTAAAACAAACTCCGAACGTCAACCATGGTAGGTGGCTACATCCCCAGCATCGGGCAGGTCACATGATCCTTACTGGTCAGTTGGAGTCCTCCTTCTCCCTCGTCTCAGTGATTGGTTCAATGATGGCCATGTGACCCAAAGCCGATCAGGATCCTTTCAGGACTTCTCTGTAGAGCCGGTAGGAGGATAATCTCTTTCCTTTGGGTTTTGTAAATTGGGTGGAGGTGAATCCGAGGCCGGTAGCTGTCATGTTCCTTGCCACCTGAAGGAAGTCTGTACATCAAAACCAACCCAGAGAAAAACAGCCAAAAGATGAGGACACAAAGATTTAACAGTATCTTTTAAGCTTTCAGATCCAGCTAGCTCTAAAGGCAATTCTACCCTCCGGACTTCCTTGTAATAACAACAAAGAAACATCCCTTCTTACTTAAACTGGTCTGAGTAGCCTTTCTGTCACTTGCACCCAGTGGTGTGCTGGTAATCTGGCTGTCTATGGAGAAAAGAGAAAAAGAAAATTGATTTTTACTGTTGGCCAATTACCGTGGTGTAAATGCTCCCGTGGTGGCAGATTTTAAGCTGCCGGGGTCTAGCCAGCAGCTTGCCAGTTTCTGAATGGTTCACAATTGGCTTTTGTGAGCAGGTACCAGCCAGCACCAAGAGAGCACTGGGTGCAACTAAAAAAGTCCCTGCTAATTTGCTTTCCCGCAGGGCTGTTGAGATGACAGGGGAGGCAGTCAGGGCACTTGACCAAGCTGCTTCTGCCCTTCTGCACCCCAGAAAGTTCTCAGATTCTACAGGCACTCCTAGATGGGGGTGGGGGTGGGGGTGGAGAAATGCTCCCCCTAGCACCACCTGGCAGACTTTTAATTCAAAAACTTAAACTCCCGCCATTGTATTTTTTGAAAGCGTAGTTTACGGCCACCCCCCCTCATCGGAATCGCCTGCTGATCTGAGTCTGCATTTGTAACACGTTCCCCAGTTGAGAGATGTACCCCACGCCCTGAGCACGAGCACTGCTATTCTCCCTCTGGTTTGGTGCATGTGCTGTGTGCTCACGTAGGCCTGACATGTTGCTCAGTCCTGCATGCGTCTTGCACGTGCCTCTCGAAAGAGCCCTTTGGTATTTTTATAACACGGTCATCTCTGTCTTGCGTGAGATCTAGTATTTCAAGAGGGAAAGGGCCAAGGGGCAGGGAGACGAGAGGAGAACGTGGGGGATTGTTCACTGATAAACTCATGTTCTTTCTCCTCTCACTCTCCACTCTCAACCTCTACCTCTGCTTTCTTGTATTTTCCCCTTAATTCTCTTTTCTTTACTCTCTGCCACTCAATTTCCAGATCTATGAAATGGGGATAGAAAGATGAGCCCATGGGGCATCTGGCTGGTTCATTGGGTTAGGCTTCCAGCTCTTGATTTTGGCTCCGGTCATGATCTCACGGGTTCATGAGTTTGAGCCCTGCGTTGGGCTCTGCACTGACAGTGTGGAGCCTGCTTGGGATTTTTCTCTCTCCCTCTCTCTCTCTCTGCCCCTCCACTCCCTCCCCCCAATAAATAAATAAACTTAAGAATTAGCCCATAGGGTAAAGAGGAGGCAACTGTCACACCCAGCACCCAGTACCTGGTAGCTGCTCAGTGCCTCTCAGCGTCACCTTATCCTCCCTTTTTCTTCTCTCTTGGTAACTGGCTGTCCCCTTGAGTTACTGTAAGAGATCTGATGGACCTACAAACTGAGACAGGTGTCTTTTTAAACCCATTTCCAGGTTTCTAGAGGATGCACTTTCTGTGTTGATATTTGTGGATTCTGCAGTTGATTTCAAAGAAAAAAATTTTTTTAATGTTTGTTTATTTTTGAGGCAATGCAAGAGACAGAGTACAAGCGGCCAAGGGGCAGACAGAGGGAGACACAGAATCCAAAGCGGGCTCCAGGCTCCGAGCTGTCAGCACGGAGCCCGACGCGGGGCTCCAACTCACGAGCCGCGAGATCATGACCCGAGCCGAAGTCGGACGCTTAACCGACTGAGCCACTCGGGTGCCCCGTGCCGTTGAGTTTTTAAATGACGATGTCATCTTATTGACCGGTTTCCCGAGGAGGTTTCCTCGGGTTCCACAGAGGGTGAGGAAGGGGCATGGCTGGTCTGCGAGCCTCTGGTCTTTGCAGCAGCAGGATCCCACTTGCACCAAGGGCAGTGACTCACCCTGCATTAATTGCACTGCAATTATCCCGGGGAGCCTGCGTTTCCTCTTGATGTCTCCTGTCTGGTTTCCTTGTGACCCGCGCAGCTGTCTAATAGAGATGGCTCTTGCGACTTCTTAGTTAATGTGGTTCGTTATTTCCAGCGCTGCCTTCTGCCTTCAGTGGCTGGAGGTTTTTCCGACTCTGACTTGGAGACTTTCATGAGTTGTGTCTTCAATCAGAGTTGGTGCTGCCTGCATTGTCTGTGGGAAAAATTTCATTTGCAAATCAGAAGAAGTTCACAGACTGTGTCGCCGTGTTGCTTCGCGCGACAGCGTTTTCATCTTCCGCGCGGCTCTCCCCAGTCACCTCCACGTGCCTTGGATGAGGAGAGAAAAGTCCCTCTCTTCCAGACCTCAACGAGAGCTGCGTAGACAGAGCAGGAGGCATGAATTTGTTTGCTCCTCAGCCGTGCTAATTATCTGCAGAGGGCTGCGGAATGAGGCGGTGTCTCTTCTCCCCGCGGCTTGCCACACGCTGGGTCATGCCACAGAGACCAGGATGTCTGGAGCCCCTAGAAGCTTCTGATGTCAAATGTCTTCAGGAAATTACAAAAATCAAAACTAACTCACCTAAAACTTTCTATTCCTCTCAAAACTCAGCAGACACTTGGATGGCTTTGGGAAGTTTCTGTGGCTCCCACTCGTCCTTTTCTCGGCTGAGGCTGAACACAGCCCCGAGCCTGTAGCTTCTTGTTCAGGGACTACTTCGTGACTCAGCCAGTTTTTATTGACAAGCGAACATCTTTAACTCTCTATCAGAAACAGGAGGTCGTTTAGAAGGAGGGTAAAAGCCTCTGTGATCTTAGGGTTCATTTTCATCATCCAGAATGATAGCTGGCCTGGATGTAATGAGAAAGGGAGCCTCCTTAGGGAGTGAAAGTGGCAGTGGTAACGTCTGGACCCAGGCAGGGAGGGCCCCAGATGCTGGGGCCTGAGAGGAGCATCGGGCAATGCCTAGCGAGGCCACCCATTTCCACACAAGAGCCAAGATGGTTGAGAGGAGGCAAAAGGGAAAAGAATGAGGGCAGAGCGAAGTAAAAAGATAGTGGCAGCATCGGAACAATCACATAGACAATGGGGGGCTTAGAGGTGAGGCTGAGGGGACAAAGAACAGACTCCCAAACAGCAGAGGCAGAAGCCAGCGAAGAAGGGGGAGACGTGGGATTGTCCTGTGGTAAGGAATACGGAAAACCTTGCCCACCTTAGCGGTTCCCCAAGACGCTGACTGCAACCCCTTGGACTCTGCTCTGCGTGAGGGTTCAAGGGGGGGAGGTTGTAGGACAGTGGTCTGAATGGTAGCCTCTAAGAATATCTCCGTGTCATACTCAAAGAGCTGAGCTCTCAGCTATCCAGGAAATTCCTGAGATCTGGAATAATCCATTTCCCAGCAAAGATGAACGGTTAAAGCTTTACGTCCGAAGACACGATTCCCATCTTCAAGGAGCTGACATGAAATTGAACAGAGGAACATTAATAAAAACTCTATGATGGCTCATTGATGATAATGATCAAACGGCTACTACATAAGTATTCATCTCTGTGTTGGATGCTCTATTTACCTTGTCGATGATTTTCCTCAAACTTCATGAGGTGGGTATTGAGTAGGCTGTGGGGGTTCAGACAAGGAAACGATTGTGGATGGATAGTCTCAGATGGTCTCCTTTAGGGCTGGTATTGAGCAGGATTTGAAGGATGAAGAGAACTCAGAGAAGTGGGATACACTTGGGGGTTGGTTTGTGGTAACTTTTGAATCATTCCTTCATATATTGATTCTCCTCAAAAGCAATGAATACATCCCACTCTCCCAGTTTCCACTGCCTAACTGGGTAATTTCCATCCATCCCTTGTACCTAGATCGGAGAATTGCGTTTCTCTGGCTTGGTGAGGGAGAGCAAAATGATGGCAGCTGCAAATAACTCCTGTTGGCAAGACCTCTGGGGGCCAGAAGAGGAAGTCTTTGTAGTTGAGGCTCTGTGCCTCTGTGGAATCATGGATTGAGGTCCAGGTTGATGACAACTCTTGGGAAAGCCTCTTACTAGAGATCAGTGTGAAATTACTGGCCATATGGGTTTCAATCTATAGTAGCTAACACTTCCTAGCTCAGGAACCAAGAAGTAAAAAATTTGAGTAATGACTGCACATCTAGTAACTAGGTTTTCAGGAATGAGAATGCTCTGTGTTTTTAGGGACAGTCACTAGGGAACCTTGAACGTGGCCTTTGTATTCCAGGATCAGTGCTTCCGAGTGTCTCTTGAGCTAGTTAACGAGACCAGAGGTGAGCTGGAGTTGGTGTCCTTTTCTTTTCTGAAGAAATGAATACATAAGGGTTCGCTTTTTGTTTTGTTTTGTTTTGTTTTTGAGCTACTTTTCTTCAAACCAGTTCCCCGCAGAGCTACAGAAAAGATGTGCTGAAATGTCCAGGGTGGCTGATGTCGAAGTGTCTACCCTGTCAGTGACCCTTTTGGACCCAGAGCCCGAGTGTGGCCAATTCAAGTGGAAAGCACTCATGGAGGCTCCGCCGTGTATCTGGACTGAGAGAGGAGCCCAACGTGACAGAGTCCTTACTCCCAGGCAGTTTACAGCCAAAGGGGAGGGATGAAGGATACACACGGTAACTCCGACACGAAGCCGAATCGGCCGTGTGCATGTCAGGGGCTCACATGCAGAAAAAGTTACATCCGATTGGTGGAGGTCTGTGGTTCGGGGGGGATGAAGCACACCGTCATGATCTTTGAGGGGCACCTGGGCGGCTCCGTCAGTTGGGCATCCGACGTTGGCTCAGGTCATGATCTTACAGTCAGTGAGTTCAAGCCCCGTGTCGGGCTCTGTGCTGACAGCTCAGAGCCTGGAGCCTGCTTCGGATTCTGTGTCCAGCCTCTCTCTCTGCCCCTCCCCTCCTCATGCTCTGTCTCTTTCTGTCTCTCTCTCAAAAATAAATAAAGAAGACCTTTGAGGACATGGGGCACCTGGGTGGCTCAGTTGGTTAAGCGTCTGACTTCAGAGCAGCTCATGATCTCACCGTTTGTGGGTTCAAGCCCTGCACCAGGCTCTATGGCTCAGAGCCTGGTGCCTGCTTCGGATTCTGTATCTTCCTCTCTCTGCCCCTCCCCCACTCATGCTGTCTCTCTCTGTCTCTCAAAAATGAATACATCTTTAAAAAAAAAAAAGAACTTTGAGGACAGAATAACATGTGAGAGGACACTCGAGGCAGAATTTCTTTTGTTACTGTTTTATGGCTAATGCTTATTTACTATACTTTAAAGTTTAAAAACAATACATATTTATGAGAAAATATTAAAAAGCATATAGAAGAAAATGAACATGCTCATAGTCTCAGCACCTAGAAGAAAACAGAAGTAACATTTTGGTGTATTCCTTCTAGACTTTTCTCTACGTACACGTCTACATATTCACACACACACACACACACACACACAGGCACACAGGCACACAGGCACACACACAGACAGAGTTCACAAAATTGGGCTTATGCTGAATAAATACTTCTGAGGTCCTACTCAACAGAATAACGAGTTTTCACATATCATTAAATATTCTTTAAAGCCATGGTTTACAAAGTCATTACATACTTGTTCCATAATTGATTTGGCCATTTTAGTCCAATTAGACATTCAGATTGTTTCCATTTTTCTCCCAATCAAGTTCTGCTGCATCTTCTTCCACACGAATCCAGTAGAAAAAGTTTTGATATGCAGAGATCAGGCGTGAGGGTAGAGGTGGAGTGGGTAGAGGGCATCCCGGGAAGAGGAGCGGGCGCGAGCAGGTGTCTGGAGGGGCAAAGCATAGAGATGCGTGGAAAGAGCAAGATGTGCCATTTGGCTGGAGGGCAGGTGCCTTTAGGAAAGCAGTGGGCAATAAGGTAGGTCTGGCAGGTTGTAGAGAACTGTGACCGGCAGACATTGGCCGAGAGGCGATGGGGAACCGCTGACAGCTTTCGAAAAGGTCAAGACTGAATCTGAAGCGTTTAAGGGGGTGAGTCTGAAAGTCGAGTCAGGGTGGAGTGCAGGGAGGGTGAAGGGAGATGGGTTAGGAACCAGGGCAGCACAGCTCGGATGAGAAGGAGCGAGTGGTTGGAGGCCGTGACTCTGTGACTCAGAAGTTCATTGGGAATGCGGCCAGCGAGGACTGAGGCGTCAACGGACCGATGATTTTGAGGTTTAATAACTTGGGAGAGTGGAGAAAGCCTGAAGAAATTGAGGCCTGGCAGGGGTAGTGACTTGTCCAAATTTGTGACCTTGTTAGGGGTTAGGCAATGCCAGAAACCAGATGCCCTGCCTTCGCGTGTCAACATGGGGAATGTGAGCCACCCAGCGTTAGCTGTTAGACATGGTGGGGCCTGGAGCCCGTGCCTGAGAGCAGGTCAGCCTGAGGTGAACGTCTGTCAGCGTGGCGTTGGACCTCATTTGCTTGGTGGGACGCGTATTGGGGACTGTCCAGTGATTAGGTAACAGGTGCCAAAAAAAAAACAAAAACCAAAAAACACCACCCACAAAAACCAAAAAAACAAAAAGGAACTTCTTACTTCGTTTTTTTCAGACTTCGTTCTTCACCAGCAGAGTAAGACAAAGAGGCAAGAGAGGCATGTTTGTGGCTTCAGAGGGCGGGCCAGAGAGTTCTCTCCTCATGTGGGAGGCCCTCTCTGAATGTGCAGCCCCCGCTGGTCCTCGAAATTGGTAGCATCACCTCTCAAGCCACGCTGGCTTCCTGGAGCCCCCAGGGCCACCCGGGAAGGTGTGTGTCACTCGTCCCATTGGGTGGACATCTCGTTATGCTTCTGTGCCAAGTGCCCTTTTATCTCATGTTTAAATGGTAGTTTTTCCTCTGATTAGTTTTGCCGTATCCAACAGCTTTCGGCAGCTTCAAAAATCAAGACCAGTGCCTAATAACAAAAATAAAAATAAGAAGAAGAGAAAGGAAAAGAAAAAGAGAAAAAAAAAAAAAAAGCTCACCTGATCTCCCCAGCATTTCACTGCCGCTTTGGAAATTGAGAGCCGTGCGTGGGATATTGGCGGCTAACAACCGTGGAAATAAAAAATGATTTTTGATCTCAAGGCCTAATATTATTCATATTTTTTATAGCCTCAAACAATGTCTTCAGATAATTCAGGTAAAGGCAAGCCAGAAACAAAACAACATCATAAAGGCATTATTACATACAGACACTTTCAGCTACTCTACACGCCTCACGGTGTCTTTGAACCCTGGATGATGAGAGAACCGTTTCACACTCCAGGGAATACTCTTGGAGCTGTTTTTACTTCAACAGAGGGTAGTGAAACAAAATTCTTTGGCTTTAGATATGTGCTCGGCACCGGCTCCACAGAGTTCTCTCCCTTCTTGTGTGTTTACCATCCATCAACGACCAACGACTCCATTTGGGAGGCCACGGGAAGGGCTGTGGCATTCCCAGGTGTGCTCCCCACCTGCGGAGCAGGGTCCTTAACCTTGGGGCCCGAAGATCTGGGCCAGCCCTCTGAGTGGGTGGGGGTTATGGAGCCGAGAGCACAAAAGCCTTTCATCAAGGAGAATTTGGCAACGGTGTCTTTCCAAGCCCTTGTTCCTCCCAAAATAACACTGGCCAGCTCCATCAAATTAGATAAGGGCTGGGGACTGGGATGTGCTTCGAAAGGACAGAGGAAGCAGAGAGGGAGAAGGAAGATTCTCTTGGGGGAATCTCTCCCTCCTTATTGAAACTATCCGTTCTCTGGTTTGAAAATGCCAGTAACGTCTCAGCCAAGGAATGCATTTTCCTTTCCTCCCTGCCTCCCGTGTTCTACGGTCAGAGTTCTTTACTCGGCGTATTAAGTTCAAGTCTTAGGTTCTTAAGCTAGACTTCCCAGCTGCCTCGGCCTGAGGGGTCACTACTATCTATCCTTCCCTCCCACCGCGTGGACAGCCGTGACTCTCATCTGGTACCTGCTGTATCCTTCCTACAGTTGTTCGGTTTGTCTGGCGGTGATGGTTTACCTCCTGATCTTTAAGTAGATTGCCAGAGGACAATGTTGATTTCGCCACCTCTTTTCTCTTTGTTCCTCAGCAGCATCTAACAGTTCCTTGCAGGGGGTTGATATCCAGTTCATGTGGGCAGGTCCCGTGGCCATTGTGTCTCCATCTCACAAAGAAGGTGAGGACTGAACCCACCGATATGAGTTCACGTAGGCAGAGTCACAGGTATGCAATTAATTCTAGAAGTTTCAACGCACTCTAGTGTTGCAGGTATTTCGAGAAGGGCAGGATTGAGCAGGACGTGATTTCCCCAGCCAGCGTGTTTTTCACGGTCCAGCCACTGCCACCTCCGTGAGAAGCCCTCCGTCTTGTTCTGAACCAGAGCGACGACCCTGCTCTAAGCTCGTAATATCTGTGCCGTTCAAAAGGCAGTTGGCCCACACAATTTTTTGTATCTTTCTAAAAAAAGTTTATTTATTTTGAGAGAGAGAAAGAGAACACAAGCAGGGGAGGAACAGAGAGAGAGAGAATCCCAGGCAGGCTGTGCAGAGCCCAATGCAGGGCTCGAATCCACGAACCGTGGGTTCATGACGTGAGCCGAAATCAAGAGTCGGACGCTTAGCGGACTGAGCCACCCAGGTGCCCCAGTGCACACAATTTTGTATTCTAGATTTGCTCGCCCATCTCACTGCCGTTAAAAAGCCCCAGGGAGATTAGAATTGTTTCTCACGTGGTATTCACACACTTGTTCCAGCCTTCTTCTCTGTGTGTCCGGCACGGCTTTATCGTGTCCTCTGCCGTCAGTAACCGTGTGTCCAGTGAACTGACCCGATCTGCTTTCGTCTCTGAGAAGCCTGCTGGGGTCTTGTGAAGAGGGAAACCTCTTATTTATCTGGAAAGCGTCCACAAACCCCTGGAACAGCAAGAGAAACAAATGCTCTCAGTTTCCATTTCTGCCCCATCCGTTCCTTCCCGAGTTGGCTTCCCTGCCCTCCCTGCACCCGCGAACGGGCAGTCAGCATTTCAACTGGCTTTTCCTCCTGGGCGACATAGTCCCCAGCCTTGGACTCCGTGTGTGTTGAGCTAGAACAGTCACTCACTGGAATCTAATTTCAGCTCTACAGAGGTTAATTTATCCTTTTTCAGGCTATGTACTCATTTAATCCAAAATTACCTGGCTACTAGCCTTCTCGATAGCAATTACACCCTACGAAAGCAAACTACTGAGCTTCGTGTATTGCTGATGGCCTTTCTTTCCCTAGTTTTCCTTAGGGATAAAGTTGAATGGGGAAATTAGTCGCATTAAGCTGGAAAAATAGTGAACAAAATACATATTTTATATTTAAAAAAATCCTCCTGCTACCAATTACGGTCTTTATTAGAAACAGGTATTTTCACATTATGGGGCTTGTCTTTTTATTAAACAGAGCAAACCCAAATGAATAGTTACTTAAGAGGATCTTTTAAATAAATACTCAAGTCCATTTTAATATCTAATAATAGTGGCTGCCTCAAGTATTCAAATTTTAGCATAACCGGCAGGAAAACTGTTTGATGTTTTAATTATGTCCCTGAAAATGCTGATGGGTTATAAAAAGCAATTTGAAGAAAATAAAAAAAGATTTTTTTTTTTTTTTTATTATTAGCGTTTTGGGAGAGAAGACCTTTTCCACATCCCATTAAAAACCTTTCTGCATTGTAAAAAGACTGTCTGCTGATACATAGGCCAAATAAGCAAAGGACTTGCATCTGTTGTAAGTGTTCTCATTTGGGGAGAAAAATCTGGAAATTAAAAAAAGAAGACCTCAGAGGAACAGTATTCTGAGAGGAGGGAGCTGTGGAAATTGATCATGCCTTGAAAGAAAGAAAGGAAGAAAATCTTTTAATTACATTTAAAATTAGCCAGAGCCTTGTGCTTGTTCCCAGGAAGGTTCCCGGGAGGATTGGGGTGTTTCTGATGTAACTTGCTACCCCGGCCATGGCTGATGTCATCACTTCGAAACCCCACCTGGAGGTCTGGACTGTGGAGCAGGCAGTGGGGACATTCCCAGGCTAGATCCCCTGGCCTCAGGTCATTCTCCTGGGCAGGACTGGGGAAAGCTGTCCCCGAGGGGAGGGAAGCAATGAGAAGGGGAGACATTTCCAAGGAACGGAACCAGATGTACACGCTGCGGTGAAGGTGATTGAGGCTCAGCGGCGGCTGGGCCCATAGAAGCAGGAGAGGGAAGGCTGGATTTGGGGTTAACTCTTTCTTCTCTTGGTAGGTGGAGGCCTGGTCTGGTGCGGGCCTGGCTCCCAGATAACATTCAAGCCTTCTTCCCAACGGCCAGATAGGAGGCACCCTGAAGGGCTCAGGGAAATAATCCTCCATGAGGCAAAATGAGCCCTTTCGCTGTGTGAGCTGCCCCGTGCGGGTCTGTGCAGCGCTCTCCCCGGGGAATTCTAATTCTCATTCTTCTTCTTATTTCCAATCACTTTGCCCAAGCTGCATTCCAGACCGATGACCCTGTTGACGGTGGGAACCCATGCATCGGTATTTTCTTAAAACTCCCCCGACGAGGAGTAGCCAATCTCGAAGAGCAGTGCCAGCCCGGCTCCTACCTGAGAATCACGTGGGCAGTGCGTACAATGCAGATTCTGCTCCGGCAGGTGTGGGGACGGCGCCCGAGGAGAGCCCGCGCTTCACGCTGCTGGGTGGGCCACGCTTTGAGCCAGAAGACTGCAGTTTTCCATTTGCGGTTGCTTCTATTTCTGCCTGTTAGACTAAACAATATTTATTTTAAGGGATCAGGATCCTAAGCGGGTCTCTTTAGAACAGGGCCTTGTAGCACAGTGGTCTGTATTTATAGTGCAGGTGGATCCTGGTCCTCTGAGACATTTTATTCCATTTAGATAGAATGTTAGTCAACTAAGTACACTGATTTGCCACTGGGTACCAAGGAATGCCACCCTCCTTGTCCTCAAGGATCTTAGTTTTTGTTCACGGTGTCTTCTTTGAAGCATTTTTTTTTTTTTCTTGTGCTGTTGTTTGGAAAAGCAGGCTCGATTTGTTTCATTTGTTTATCAGCAAATATCAACTGCATCCCTCCTATTTACAGGCACTGAGCTGGGAGTGGGGGAATGACCAGCGGAATAAGACAGTGTTGCAAGTCACAGCCGAGGAGGGCTAGACTCTCACGTTTCGCGGAGTGCTGCTGACGCGCTCAGCTCGCTTAGGGCTGCTGGGTTGTTCTCACATTTGCCCAAGGATCTGAAGTGCTCATCCTCTCGATACCCCTTAACATTTAGCTATGAAACCATGCATACCCCAGAGATGACATGATGAGAAGGAGCCCGCGGGGTCACTGACGCTGCAGGAGATGTGTGCAATGTCATCTCTTTTAAGTTTTGCGGCAGCCCTGCGAGGTGGGTGTTATTATGCCCATTTCACAGATGGAGGAGTATAGAAGCGTTATTCAAATGTATTCAAAGTCATGTAGCTCTAAGTATCGATAGCTGACACCATTATAACATTACGACGATCTTTTTTCCCTGTCTTCCTGCAGAGAACAGCTGCAGACTGAAAGATGGTGAAAGCTACAAGGCATTCGAGAACTAACCATTGTAACAATAGCTGCCAACCCCTCCTCTTTGTAACTGAAATGGATTTGCAACAGTAACTGAAATGGATTTGCAACATTTGTCGGATGAACAAACAAATGGGTGACTTAACGCTAAAAATTAAAATTAAGAAGACATCACCCTTCCTGCACGGTATCAGGTTAGCTTCCTAGATCATGAAACTCCCAAGAGCAAACGATTCATTTTATTGGAATAGTAATTATTATTATTACACTAACTAGCATCAGTAATGTGCCCAGCACGGTACACTTAGTATACAGCACTTCATTTAATCTTTACTATAACCTTTACAGATTAAACAAAGAGTGAGGTTCAGAGAGGTTCTCTTGCCCACTGGCCCAGCTGGCAAGTGGCAGAGAGGAGATTCAAACCCAGGACTTGGATTCTGAAGCCCAAACTCTGCCTGTTGTACCACACGGCCCAACGTGCAGCTTCCTTTAGCGGCTTGTATAGGATGGTTTTCCTCTTGTAAGCATTTGAAAGCCTTTGCAGATGCTGTTGGGGCTTCCTCACACCTGCAGACAGTTCCCAGACACAGTCGTGGCTTTGTGGTCTCTTGGCCTGAGGCATTTTCTGGCCTCCTGATTGACAGGATCACGGGCGAGGGGAACTGCAAGAGAATGAATGCCCCAGAGAGATCCTCAACCAAGGAGGGTTGGGAATTGTAGATTGATCCTCCAGCTTCCTTGCCTCTCTGACGGATAATTCAGAAGGATGCTACACCGTCTGCCGGGCTCTGTGTGAGACTGAGCCCCGGTCATGCACGCAGGTACCCTGCTCAGCATCACACACTTTGTTGGTCCCACGTCCTTCTCCCTCATAGTGCTTTCTTGGCGTATCCCTTAAATAAACTGCTTATGCCCAAATATTTTCCTTTGGATCTACTCCGGGGAAAACCCAGGCTAAGGAAGATACCACCTTTTCAGCGTCCAGAGAAGTTAAAAAGCCCACCACGGTGACCTGACCTGAGAATCAAGAAATGATTACAATTGAATGTCTTCTTTGATGGAAGAGAGGTCTTCCTTTTTTCTCTTTATGTCTCTAGATGGAAGGCTGGCTGGTAAAGAGTTCACATCTAGGTGGTCTCCCCGCCCTTTTGGAAGGGTGAGTGGATTTCCTGGAGTCATGTGGCTTCTGCCAAAGTGGGGATTTCCTGTAGAGTTTTGACAGACAGTGAGGAAGGTTTATCTGGATGCCTTTGCTCCTGGCAGCAACCAGATGCCGTGGGTTTCAGTGCTAAGGTCGTCAGGTGCCTGGTGCATGCTCTCGAGGCCTCAAAGTAGGGAGAGGGGATGCTCAGAAGGACCCAGACGTGAACCTGACTATGCCACCCTCTAGAGCTTGCAGAGCAAGCACTTAATACCAACAGGGGGTGAAAGAGGAAGCAGCAAACAAAGCAGGAAAAATAACAGGGGTTTGGTAAATCAGGGTTGAAACACTAGCTCTACGATTATTCTTTTAGTCAATTCATAATTATTAAGTGTCTACTCAGTGCAGGCTGGAGTGGTAGAATATTTAGCCTTGATCGTCCGAGTGCTGTGCTAGACATTTCTCCTTTAATTACTGGATAGAGGGTGCCCTGAAAGGTCCAGGGGAGGGGATATGGCTAGAATACCATGAGACACCTGGGAGGTTTGGGACAGTAGTTAATTAACAATGGATATAAAACCATTTCAATAGTTTAACAGCTTTCTGGTCATACAAGTGCATGATCACTGAATATATGTCTAGTCTCTGGCACTATGCTAGGTGTTGGGAGAAAAACCTGTAAAACTGAGCAGATTTCTTTCTTATTGTGTGGGGAAATAGATTGTGTTCAATTCATCGCACTAATGAGCGTATCATCATAAACTAGGATCAATGTTCTAAAGGAACGAAGCTTTGCTAGGAAAGTACAAAAGTTAGGAGCCTCACACAGTGCTGGGGATCAGAGAAGGCTTTCCTGAGGAAGGACATAAGCCAACGCCTGCAGGAGAATTAAGTAAGGAGTGGAACAAGAACTTTTCAGAGAGGGGACAGTATTCTCAGAAGAGTCCTGGGATGGAAGGGAACATGGTGTATTGGAAGGATGGGAAGACGGAAAGAAGGTCAATGTGGCTTTGAGCAAGGGGAGTGGGTGGGGGGAGTGGTTCAAGATGACTTCAAGGGCATGCCCGGGTGGGCGGTGGATGTGGCCGGCGAGGCAGGGCTTTGTGAACATCAAAATTTGGGGTTTTAGGGGCGCCTGGGTGGCTCAGTCGGTTAAGCGTCTGACTTCGGCTCAGGTCACGATCTTGCAGCCCGTGGGTTCGAGTGCCGCATCGTGCTCCGTGTTGACAGCTCGGAGCCCGGAGCCTGTTTTGGATTCTGTGTCTCCCTCTCTCTGCCCCTCCCCTGCTTGCACTCTGTCTCTCCAAAATAAATAAACATTTACAAAATTAAAAAAAAAAAAAAAAAGATTTGGGGTTTCATCTCTAGGACCACTGAAAGGTTTTAACAGGGGGAGAACATGAGCAGATTCAGTTTTGAAAGGATCACTTTAGCTGTGGTTTTGAGAACGACTGGGGACAGGAGTTAAGGGTCCCGGGAACAGGTAGGAGCTGGGCAGGAGGTGACGACAACCTGCTCTAGGCTCGTGGCAGAGGAAATGGAGGGGACACGGGAGGTGATAGACTGGGTGCAGATTGGATCGGGAGGGTGTGGTGATGGCACATCTTGAGGGGGTTTCCTTGGTTTCTGGTTCCTTTAACTGGAAGAATGATGGGTGATGAGTGGTGCTCTTCACTGAGATTGAAACACCAAAGGAGGATGAGTCCTGTGACCTTGGGAAATCTCATCCCCTCTCAGGGCCTCAGTTGCCTCCTTCGGGTCTCCAATTCCCTCCTGCTGACATGGACAGGCGAGGACAACCGAACCTGCCCTAAAGGCCATCGGCATCTTCAAAAGGAACTCCAAGCTGTGGTTTCTAGGTCACGGTTACCTAAAATATTAGAATATAAAAATTTTAGGTCTCCTGTCCTGTTTCATTCCCAGAGCTACACATATTAGAGATAAAATTCTTGAGTGGCATTCTTTCATTTTCCTACTCCAGTGAACTTCACCTCCTGTGGGGGAGAGGAGTGGACGTACACGTCTTGACATGAGCTGATAATGTCACCCTCTGACGTTGCTTACTTTCCCTGGTTCTCAGCGTTCTTGTTCATGAAGAGAGGGGGTTGGATCCGGTGAACCCTGAGGTCCTTTCCCGTGTGCACGTCCTCTCTTTCTTTTACTTTGCTAGCTCATTTCTTAGCTCATGACGTTGCTCATGTGAGCCTTCCGGTGCACTTATTAACTTGTAGGAAGGGCTGGACTATTTTGCTGGGCAGGCTGGGAAATCTCCCAGGAGACTTTGCTGTCAGGTACGCAGGAGAGGGCGGGATGTCCTGGGCCTGGGTCAGGGACGTTTTTGTGGGAGGCCGGGCAGGAAGCTACATGCCCCAGATTTGTGAGGGAACACCTGCTAATTCTTTGAGGATTTAAGAAAAAGAGCTCGGTCCAGGCTGAATATGAAGGGAAGGCAGAGTCAGGTCTGGACTCCCTGAAACCTAAGCATCCTTTGTCCTCACTGGAAGGGGGTACGAAAGCTTTGATTCCCCTCCAGTGCCTCGGAAGAAGGCTGTCGCAGTGCCTTGGTGGGGCATCCCTCCTCTCCCCTTTTATGTTATTTAGTGTACAAATCCATTAGCATTGCTTTTCCTTGAGCATCCAAGATGCTACAGCCTATCACTCAAGTCATTGACATGGCATTTCAGCCTTTCTTTGGAAGACAATTGTGTCTTTAGTCAAAGACCTCTTGACAAGAGAAAATGGGAACCCGGGATGGAATAATGCAGCCGAGTGCTCTCGTACACCTGCAGAATGCGACTCTGTGCGCCATTATGGCCCAAATTGTTGTGCTGAAAGATTTCTCTTGTTTACGTCTCTTTACACCCCAGCATTTAACCTTGGGGCTCCGCAGACGGGGTCCCTTCCCCTCCCCTTACTGCAGCAATTCTTTCCTTTGTGGCCCACATTTTATGTCATTATGTCGGCGGCGGTCATCACATTTGTGTTTACTTAGCTGCGCTGCTGGAAGGGGCTTCTGCCTGATTCCCTCCGCTCTGGTGACTCACTTTAGGTCATTCCCGACTCTAATCTTCTTGGTTTCTTTAGAGACTGCGCCCCCAAAATGAAAGGGAGGAGGCACGTGCCTAAAAACCTAACAAACAAGAACGTGTTGAAAGCGGCGAGGGGTCATGATCTTTTCCCCGGAGTGCCCACGCGAGTAGAGGCGACACAGACATGTTAGGAATAAGCCACAGTTGCCAACGTGGTGAGGATGCGTTGGTGGTTTTTAGCCCGCTGAGGGTGGGTTTAAAACAAAATTTTTTATTATGGAAAATTTCAAGCACCTACAAAAAAGGGAAGGCAGTGGGTGGGAACGTAAAATGATGCAGCGGCTTTGGGAAGCAGGTTGACAATTTCTTAAGTTGCTAAACAGAGAGCCACCATCTGACCCAGCCATTTCCACTCCTAGGTATACACCCAAGAGAAAAGAAAATAGATTCCGTACAAAAGCTTGTATACAAATGGTCATAACAGCATTATACATGTTAGCCCCAAAGTAGAACCAACTTAAAAATGTCCGTCCGCCGGTAAATAAAATGTGCTGTAGCCACGTGATGGAATAGTATTTGGCCATGAAAGGAAATCAAGGTGTTGATACATGCTGCACCGTGGACAAGCCAGTCACAGAGGACCTCCTATTGCGGGACTCCTTATACATGAAACGTCCAGAATAGAGACCCTGTGGAGACGGAAAGTAGATGAGTCGTTGTCTAGAGCTAAGGGTGAGGTGGACTTCGGGGATTACGGCTGAGGGGTACAAGGTTTCTTTTTGGAGGTGACGAATATAAGACTGTGCTGATGGATGCCCAACTTTGAACCTACTAGAAGTCTTTGGATTGTACGCACTAATTGGGTGAATTGTATGGTACAGAAATTGTACTTCAGTAAAACTTGAAGGAAAGAAAGCCAAGAGCTAGATTAGTATGGTGAAGCACAGGTGCTGTTTGCTCAATTTCAATTCCAGCCTAGAGCCAACCTTGTGTATCCTGCGTTTTCACCCCCTCCTCTCGCACAGTGATGTCATTTTGTTGGTATTTCAGTCTGTACCTGTAAAAGACAAGGGCACTTTAAAAAAATACGATGCCAAAGCCATTATCACATCTTAAATTTAACGATAATTTCTTAAAAGAATTTTTTTTAGTGTCTATTTATTTTTGAGAGAGAGTGCAAGCTGGGGAGGGTCAGAGAGAGAGAGAGAGGGAGACACAGAATCCAAAGCAGGCTCCAGGCTCTGAGCTGTCAGCACAGAGCCCGATGCGGGGCTCGAGCTCACAAGCTGAAAGATCATGACCTGAGCCGAAGTCAGACGCTCAACTGACTGAGTCACCCCAGCACCCCATCAATAATTTCTTAATATCATCAAATAACCCACTGTTCAGATTTCTACTTGTCTTCCCCCCCCCCCCCCCCAGTTGTGGAATCCTGACTCTAATTGTCTCCACATTGAAAATGGTTGAAATATCTTTAGGTGTCTTTTAATCCATAAGTTCTCCCTCCATTTCTCCCCCCCCCCCCCCCCCCGCCCTTTTCTCTTCTTAGTTAAGAACCAAGTCATTTGTCCTACAGAGGTTCCACAGTCGACTTTGCTGTTTGGATCCCCGTGGTGAAATTTAACATGTCCCTCCGTCCTCTGTGCTGCTGGCAAGTTGGTGGCTCCACCCAGGGCTGCGATGAGATTCACAGGTGTATTGTGTCCTTCCATCAAGAGACACTAGGCGTCCAATTATCTCTCTCTTTTCTAACAGCTCTTGATGCCAAGGCTTGGATCCATCAGTTCATCAGGGATGGTAAGAATTAAAACACACACACACACACACGCACACACACGCACGCACGCACGATTCCTTCCCCATGGATTAAATGAATTCACAGTTCTTGATCCCACTTCCCTGCACTCATTAGAGCTAATCCTGTCCTGACACATGGATTCCTGCTCTTTGGAAAAGGAACCCAGCGAGCTGGGAGGTACTCTGAAGCTTCCCTTTCCCCAGAGCCCAACGAAAGGGATTCAAATTGTTCTATGTGGGAATCAGAATGTCAGACACCTGCTCATCTTCTGCCCCCTTCTCCCCGAATGCCCGTGCCTCTGGCCTCTTTACTCTTCTCCTGGCACACAGCACCCATCCACACCTCCATGCTTTTACTCATGCTGTTCTCTCCCCCTGGGTTGTCTCTATTGTCTACCTGATTTGTTTGCTCACCTATTCACCCAACATTGATCGACCACCTGTTATGCACTCGGCCCCATGCCAGGAACTGAAGATAGAAAAATAAGGAAGAGTCTGTCCGTACCCTTAAGAAGCTCACAGTCTGTTGAGTACAGGGGATGGACAAGGAAAGGGATACTCCTGAAATTCTTCTTATCATTGTAGATCTAGCTCAATTATCACTTATCGTGTGAGGTCTTCTCCTTCCCTTCCACTCCTCGAGCAGAACTGGCCATGCTCTTCGAGTGACCCCTCTGCCCAGGCTGCGGCTCTAGTATTTTCCACATCAAGGTAGAGTCAGAATCATGGCTGTCTGTGTTGACTGCATGATCATGAGCTCCATTGAGGAAGCTGTGTATCCCACTTATCTTTGCATTTTGTTTCTATAACTTATTATGTGTTCTGGAGCAAGTTACCTAATTTCTCTTTGGTTGTCTTGTGTGTAAGATGGAGCTGACCCTAGGACCTGCTTCCAAGGGCTGTGTGGAGGATTGAAGGGATAGTTCACGCGTAGCCTTCGGGTGCCTTTGTTATCATCTCTAGGCTCAGCAAACAGCTCGGCATTCGCCAAATATTTGCTGAATCACTGGCTGATTAATGAATGAACGGGATGCCATCTTCACTTTTAATTAATTTACAAATTTCATAAGCAAGATGAGTGGGAAAAGATAGTTAACAGGGCAATGTGTCATAGAGAAAAGACTTTGGATGGAGAGCTAGAGGACTCAAGATGCTAGCTTCAATGTGTGTCCTCTAGAACTGTGGTTCTCAACTAGGGTGACTGTGCTCCCCCCACCCAAGAGGCCATCTGGCGTTGTCTGGAGATATTTTGGTGGTTACAACCGGAGATGTGGCATCTAGGGGGTGGAGGGACGCTGCGAAACATCCTGTAACGCACGGGAAAATTCCCTCTGCGCCATTGCCACCCCAAACTAAGCATTATACAGCCCCAAAGTGTCGATTAGTTCTGAGGTTGGGAAACCCTGTTTTATTTTATTTTTTTATTAAAAAAAATTTTTTTTTAATGTTTATTTATTTTTGAAGGAGAGAGACAGAGTGTGAGTGGGGGAGGGGCAGAGAGGGAGACACAGAATCAGAAAAGCAGGCTCCAGGCTCTGAGCTGTCAGCACAGAGCCCGACGTGGGGCTCAAACTCACGAACCGCAAGATCATGACCTGAGCTGAAGTCGGACGTTTGACCGACTGAGCCACCCAGGCGCTCCGAGGGAAACCCTGTTTTAGAGCCTTCCTACCCAAAGTATGGTTCACAGACCAGAGCATTTGTATTATCTGGGAGCTTGTTAGAAACACAGAACCTTGGGCCTTAGCAGAGACTTAATGAATTGAAATTTCCAATTTAGCCAGATCACCACTATGTGATGTATATGCTCGCTAATTTTGAGAAACAGTGTTGTAGAATGGTGCTTCTCAATTTTTAATGCTCATTAGAATCACCCGGGGGCAGTAGAGGTGGTGTTAAAAAATCCCAAAGCCTAGGTCACGTCCTATAATCTTAATTAAATCAGAATCTGCGGGGTAGTACCCAGGCATCACCATTTTTAAAGCTCTTCTTATTGATTCCAATATCATCCAGGGTTGAGAATCACTGATCTAGGAGCTAATAGTCTGATGGGGTGGAGAGACCTCTCAGTAGATTGAAGTGCTTGGCAATAGCTGGTTTTGAAAGAATATAGCCTGGGTGGAGGACATTAAACCATCAACAGGGACTAGTTTGCTAGGAGCTCTCAGAGCCCAGAGCCCCCACTAAGACAGGTGTGACCTTGGGCAAGTCAGTCATTCCCCATGCCTACCGTGAACCCCACGTCCAGTGTTGTCTCAGTTTCTTTGTCTCTTAAGAGAAGATCTTCAGACTGCCTTCTACCTCAAACCTTCTGAGTAGCCCGTAGTGTTGGTTTAATGGGGGGTTGGTGCATGAATGAACAAGTGAATGAAGGATCTTATATTATGTGAAACAAGTGGCCTAGACCACAGATGCTCTAGGAGTTCAGGAGTAAGGGCTTACTCATCAGTGACGGCTTTGTGGAAGAAACAAGATTTTAGTGGGGCTCTGGGACAAACCCTCCAACAGAGGAAGAAAACACATCTACTTCCTTTTGTTGCTGTTGGGGAAGGGATCCTCCTTGGGCTTAGTGCCTCCAAGGCGACACATCAATCTCGAACATCTTCCACCCTGATTTATAATGAACACGGGTCCCTGTTTCAGCATAGCTGTATGTCATTAGCAGCCATTTTTAGAGATCAGCAGGTAGGGGCTTCTCTCCCTTACGGGGTTGCAGGAAAAAAGGTTCCACAACTTTCCACAGCCCCTGCCTCCTGGTGCTCTATGCGAAGCAGGAGCCCGGTTCCTCTGTAACCCCCTGCACATTAAAGCTCTTCACTTCTTAAAACAGATGATGGCTTTAAACGCCGGAATGAAGGGTTGGAAATGGACTTAACCTCATCAAACGCTTCCATATCTGATCTTACCTTCCGAGCTGTGGATCCTGGCCAACATGAAAGGGTTCCATTTGCCGGCTGACTTTCAATGTGGGGTTATTTTTTTCTCTCTCAGAGTTTCCCTGTCATGCCAGGTCGAGGAGCAGGGTAGGGATGTGGTTGGTGCTTGGGGGTGGATGGCCCTGTTCCTAGTATTTGGGGAGCTAGAGAGATGGAAAATGTCCCCCCGCCCCCATGAGGCTCATCGGAGGACTTCTGCCAATTTCCCTGGGAAAGCCGTACTTTGGCAATGAGCTAAGTTGAGAGAAGACATTTTCTTTCATTGGAGGCCAGCATCCAAAACTCCTTCTTATATTTGGGGAACTCTTTGCCCTATGAGTCTTGGAGGGGAGTAGATGTGAGAAGGGACCGTGCCCACTCCTCTGGCCCTCTCGGCAGCTAAGGCTGGGACATGTGACCTGGGCTCAGTGAATCAGACTCCCCATAGGAACCCCACTGGAAACCCTGTCGGGGAACCCTATCGGAAACTCTGGGTGCTGCGTCACAATGCCAGCTCTGCCACCATTCTTCCCTTTTCTTCCCCTCCTTCCTCCCCATCTCCTGGGCAGCTGTGTGTCGTTCCTTACCTCCAGTCACACCTGGCTCAGCGCTGGTCTTCCTTGTCTCTGGTGACCCAAGCCTGGCACAAAGCCCCAGAGATACTTAGATCGTGGGATAAGGCAGGCAGGGCCAGGATTAGGGTGAGGCCAGCAAGGTGTGGAACGGACTCAGCAGGGCCTTGCTCTCTCTCTTATGAAGTCTGACTTCTATCCTACCGGCAATGGGAAGCCACCGTTAGGTTTTAAACGAGAGGGATTTGTGAGGGCAGTTGGGAGATTTTGTGATCAACTCTGCATTTTAAGATCATGGCTGTTTCTGTTGGAGAATGGACCCGTGGAAGCAGGAAAGCCAGGGTAGTGATTTAAGCTGGAAGTGAGTTATCTGGACCAGAGTGGTGGCCCCCTCCATGTCCTGGGTGCTTTTTTTCCATGGCCTGCTTCTGGATTCTTCCTTCAGACACCCAGCTCCCCCTGCTGCCCGAGGGCATGCGTGTCTACCAGTGAACCCACAGGTGGCGGTGGGCGGTCAAGTTTGAGCCCTCAGCTGGGTAGTAGGGGGAATTTTGAGGGTGGAGGCCCGCTCTGTCCTGGTAATACAGAAACAAACGAAAGTAACACCTGACAAGATATCCTACCCTTGGAATCTTAAGCTCTTCAACTTTGAGGGGCTTTGAATGTCTTTGAGACCAGATGCCTGAGGGAGGCGTGGCTCTCCCAGGCCACACTCTGACAAGTGACCGTTGAGCATAAACAGGTTTCACGACAGGAGCCTCACTTTCTCCCCAGACCACTGATCTCCTCTTGGGCAACTCGCGTGGATTTTCTCCTTTCTTTCTGACTCTTCCATGCTGTTCCTGTGGTATGACACCAACCCTTATGTGGCTGCATACATGGGTCTGGGAGCTAAGTTCTTTCGGTGGGGCTGATCCCAGGATGGATCTCGCTCTGCGTCCCTGGGCCCTGGGATGGAGGGAAGCAAGCCTCAGCACTGGGTGAGAATTATCTGGAGTCCTGCTGTCAGGGTGAGGAAGATGCCAAGTTTCTGGACATTGCTCTCGCTTTTCAAGGGGTGCCTCCCAAGGTGCTTGACCTTCTGTTCTCCCGGGAGAAAAGACCGACCAGAGTAAATCTGAAGCAGAGGGGAGCATGGCTGGAAATGACCTTGGGCTGGAGGTCCCCATAGGAAGTCATCAGCCCGTCAAATCACCTTCCTCTTTGGCTCAGGCTTTGATCTCTCCTGAAATCCAGGTCAAAGCAAGGCCTCAGGCATCTTTCCCCAAAAGCTGTGGCCGATGCACCTTTGCCCGCCTCCCCTCGGCCTCTGGACAGCAGCGGGTCCTTCTGGGTTCCTGCACTCCTGCGGAGTGGTGGGGAGCTGCCCGCTGGCACCCAGGCCGAGCAATTAAGAAACTGCATTTTTCTCCTCGTCGCTTCCCTAATTGTTATTTTTGTCCCTGCTTTCAAACCATCCCTGGTTTTCATTTCATCTTGCCCCAGCCTGGTGCGCCCGGCAGAAAAAGCCAGCTTGCTCAGTGGGAGGCAATTTTCCCAGCGTGTCCAGCGATAATTCCAACACGACTGCTTTGTACATATAATTATAAAACCAGGGGCCACCAAAGTGCACCTATAGAGCAGAGTCTTGACTGTTCTTGGTTCTGTTTTAATTATTAAGCCTTAAAGCAAAAACTAGGTTTCAAAGAAAACTTTCTGTACAGTCCTCAATAGAGTTAAAGGAGGAACATTTTAAGCTGATGAGCTGACACTTGTAGAAGCAAATATATTAAATAAATCATGATTCGTTTTGGGGGCAAAGTCTGACTTACATCAACTCTGGAAAAAATGGATCTTAATGAGTGACAGTTGGGTGTTTTCTGTCACTTCCTGAGGTAATGGCCGCAAGCTGACATTGCTCAGTGGGTGTCTCATACTTCTGAACAAAAGTTTTTTGGAGTGAGATAGACAAGGTAGAAATCCCAAGGTGACTGGGAGGAATGTCTAATGAGTGGAAAGACATATTTACTGGCAGTCTGTGTGTAAGCTGTGACAGTTGACAGAACTTGATTGTAACAAATATAGTTGATGAAGAAAAGGCTGACAGACTGGGAGAGGGGGCCGTGGTTGGGGCGGGGGAGGGAGAGAGTCAAAAGCCCTGCCTGGGCTGAACCCTGTTAATGGTAAGTTGGGTGGATACAAAGCTCAGAGTCATGAAAGGGAGTCAGGATCTCGCACTGATGTCTAAACACGGAAATGTGTTGAGCTTGCAGGAGGTGGTAACAGCTCCAGATCTGCTGACCTTTTGGCCCATAACTTTAGAAGCTAGTGCCTGGGACCAGACGATGACCCCAGCTCTAGGGACATATGTAAGTTCTGTGGCTTCTGGACCCGCTCTATACCCATGTCTGCGGCCCGGGCAGGTCTGGGGTCCTTAATATACAGGTGCCTCACCTGGGCAGCTATCATGACCAAGAGCCACTGGGTTCTGGCCCCAGTGGGCCCCAGTGAGGCTCACGTGGACGTGGGAGGGGGACGGAGCAATGAGGCCCTCCGGAAGCTCCCGCTGACGTGTGCCCCTTACCTCCTTCATTCTGAGGTTCCCACCCGCCCTCCGCTCAATTTCTCCTCTGCACCCCACCCCCTCTCTGTCCCCAGCACAAAAGGAGTGATTGGCCTCGAAAAGGCAGAGCTGCCTGGCATATTAAATGATGACACTTTGTAACTGACTGGTCAGGGCTTCAACAATCGGCTTGCCAATGAGCTCTGCACTTCTTCCCCCAGGCAAATGTCACACTGAAACTAAACAGGATCTTTTTTCATCCTACATGCTGTTTTCTATGCCACATATTATTTTATAGTTGAAAATAGGCTAACTCTTTAAAATGCACAGAGTCTGCTGTACTTTCATCGTGGGCTCATTTTGGAGGAGAGGCTGGCTGGGAGGGAGTGGGAGCGGGGAGAAGAGAGAATGTGTCGAGCGGTGATGAAGGTTTGGTCAACATCTTGACCTTGACTTTTTTTTTTTTTTTTTTTTTTAAGGGATGACTAAACGAAGGTAAAATTTGGAAAATTTTAAGGATGGGGACAAAATGGATGGAGGTGAGGAGAGCAAGGGACACTAATGGGCCACGAGCCTCACCCATCAAGATAGGAAAGTGATTTGTGTTCATCACCATTTTCCTATTTCCGTTGACCAGGGCGAGTATTCCTTACCTGCGCGTTGGTTTCCTATCTGCTCTGTGATTTGGGAAATGGGACCCATTCCTGGTGAACTCCTCAGAGCTGAGGAAGGTAGCAGTTTCCTGACTTTGACGTTGCCCCAATGAGATGGAAAACCCTTTCCAGTGATGTTCACGTGACCCACTTTCTCCAGGTGGGTTCTCGTCAATTTGATCCACTGCCTTGGGAAGAGAGGTTGGATAAGACAAAGCTGAGTGGAGTCCTTCCCAGGCTATGAGATATGGGTTGGCTCAGTGTCAAGGCTCTGACTTCATCGACTTCAGCTCAGTGGGTTAACTTCCATTATGGACCAATGATTCCTGAAAATGTCTCCTGTATGGCACGGTCACTTGGGGTGGTAGATGGGTGGGTATCATGACTCATCCAGAAGCTAGGCCTTCTTATCAACGGGACAGGAATTTTTAGAATAAGATTCGGAGCATCGGGAGGTGGGAGACCAAGTAGAGAAGGCCCTGTAGGTCAAGGAAGAGGGTGCATTTGGTCTGGGTTGACGCAGTTACATTTTGGGGAGAGACGAGACACAACTTTTCCTCTCTTCTACCCCAGAGGCACAGATCTGTTGTTACATATTTTCACTTTTTCTTAACTTGAGCAAGAGACCTTTTCTTGCTGAGCTGCAGCACCCTCCTCTGTGGAGTAAAGTCAGTCTAGATAACTTTGGATGTCTCTTCCTGCTCCAAGGGTTTTGGATTTCATGACCCAACTTAACAGGTTCCAGGGCCCTCTGCCAGGACATGTTCTTTTAGTTGGTAACATCTTCAGGGCCAGTTCATTAGCCTCCGGCTCTGAAGCCATGAGGCCAGCCAGACTCAAAAGAATTTAGGGATGAGCACCCAACAGTATCCACCCAAAGCCGAGGCTGCCTCGTTTTGGCTCTCTGGAGCTAACAACTACCCGCAGACATGCTCCCCATGCTGACAGCCGGTGCCGGGCCGGCCCAGGAGGCTCCTGGTGAGAGGGACCCTACGGGGAGTTCTCCAGGAGTGGGAGCGGCCCCACTTTCCTACAGAGGGCCCGGTAAGGCCTCGCTATAGGAGCGGGAGGGGCGTGGGGAGGGGCCCCGCAGCTGGCTTTGGCCTTACCTTTTCTACAACAGGAAAGGGAAACCTTTTCTCAAGGCTCCTCTGGCTCAGCGATTTCTCACGTCTCCAAAAATCGCTTTCATGCGCCAACCCCAGCTTCTAGATCCAGCACTCGCCAGCCCCAGAGCTGGGGTAGAGCGTGAGGGCCCGCGGGCTGGCTGGACTTCCAGCCTCTCCTTGGCTGCTAACGAGCTGTGTCGGGAAGTCTCGGCCCTTGCACAGGTTTCAGCTTTCTCTCGTGTACATTTACCAACAAACGTGTAGTTTTCTGATTGAAGTGGTGGAGGGACCATGTCGTTCACCTTTTTGACCTCTCTCTGCGCCCCCATCAGCCTCTCCAAGGCATCCCTCTGGGGCCCCCGGCTTATGGGGGGACGTGACAAGTGCATGGCCACCCAGGCCCTTGGGCCCACCCCTCCAGCTGCACCCGACTTCCCCTTACCTTCTGCCTGAACTCGTTCCCAGCAGAGGAAGGAAGGCACAACCTCAGGGTTCACATCCTCAGCAGGTGGAAAGTGCTTTTCCGGTGTTCTGAGGAGTCTGCCGTGGACTGGATGGAGCTCAGTGGGATCTCTCCTTTCCTTGAAGCCTCAGCTTATTTTCGTCTCATCCCAGATAAGCACATTCTAGCCATTCTGGCTGCTTGAGGTCGTGCCCTGTGCTGATGGGTGGAGACAAGATGGCACCTGCTAGGCTTAGCCACTTGCTGTCCAGGCCTTTGTCTTCCCCAGGGGGAGGTGGGTGGAGAGCAGGAGCAAGTGGAGGTCTGGGCCCAGGCCCCTGGTCTTGGGAAAACCCTCCACGCTGGGGAATAGTGTCCCTTGCTCTGGAGAGCAGAGGCATCGTGCCTCTGCTACCACGGCACACCTAGGGGATGCCAGAAGTTGGAGGGATTCTAGACACAGTTGCCCTCCCTTGTGCGAGCGATCTGAATCCTCTCCAGAAATGTCGCTGGCTGCAAACATGGGAGCAGGGCAGCACGAAGACGTGAGACTGTGCTATGCTCCTTCCCCTGAACGACAGCCACTCCAGGAGGCGGGGTCAGTGGTAGGTGAGAGCTAAGCTGTGCAGAACGCTGGCTGCAAACCACGCCCTTCGTCCACACGCCTCGCACAGTTTATCACACTTCATATAGCAACCCTCTGAAACGCGTCTCTCGTTATCCCTGTTTTATAGACGAGGAAACTGAGACCTAAGAAGGCTAAGAAAAGCGTTCAAGATCACATCTACAGGGAGGAATGGAAGGAGACCCGAAACCCGGGGTTTTGCCACTCCCCGGGGACCAATCTGTGATCCTTTCTGAACTATCACATCTTTGGCACAGCCACAGGCCAGGGGGATGGGCTGCACTGGATTTCTGTCCTGCTCGGACACTTCCCAGCTGTGCCACCCCGGACACACCAGTTCCTGCCACAGGGGGTTGTTCCAAGGACGTGTGAAACGCTGAACACCCACGTGCATTACATACCAGCCGTCCTGTAGTCACAGTGCTGGACAGTTGGGGTGCCGACTGTCAGGTGTGTCCCAACCCCTCCATGCACATCATTGCATCTAAAGGTCACGATCGTCCTGTAAATTACTCATTTTATCTCCTTTTTCCTGATGAGAGGAATGAAGTGCAGAGAGGTCAGGGAATTCACCTGAGATCACACAGCCAGAGGCACAAGTAGCTGGGAAGCCAGGCAATCTGACTGCTCAAGCTGCCTCTACCGCGTTCTCTTTTTACACGATGTCATGAGTTCAACCCACATTTATGGAATATTTATTACGTGTCTAGTGTTGTGTTGGGCACCGAGGCTACGATGGTGAGCAAAAAATCAGATGTGGTTTCTGGTCTCTGATATTCCAGAAAGGTAGACTGCAATCAAATGTGTGCAAATATATGATAAACGTGGAATTGCAACTATAGAAAGAGTTTATGGAGGAAAGGAGCAGGGGGCTCTACGAACCTGTAATAGGAGTCTTGACCCAGTTGGGTAAGGCAGGGAGGACTTCCTGGAGGAAGTGACAATTCATCTGAGATCTAAGGGGTGGGTAGGAGTGAGGTAAGTAGCTGGTGGTGTCGATGGTGGGGATGGGGTGTGTAAGGACATTCCATGCAGAGGGAATCTAAGTATGGAGGCGCCTGGCAGGAGGAAGCGTGAACAGGTGCATAGAACATGGTGGAAGGCAGAACTGGCTACATAATTTGCAGGGCCCGGTGCCAAATGAAAATGTGGGTCCCTTATCACAAATTGTTAAGAATTTCAGGGTAGTGAGAAGAGGTACCTGCTATTGTATGTGGGGCCCTATGTGGCTGCAGACATGACATGCCCATGAAGCCAGTCCCAACCAGAGAGAAGGCTGGGGAAGGAGTTGGGGCAAGTCATAGAGCCGTCAAAGCCAAGTTTAGGATTCTGTCTCTATTGATCTGTTTCCAGAGGGTCACTTCTGGGTAGAGAAGCGTTTAGAGGGGAGTCAGCTGGGTGAGCTCTTAACCCTGAGGGCTCTGGCGGGTCCTCGACCTCCCCAGCCTGGCCAGGTCTTCTCCTGTGTGGGAAAGGGAGAGTGATGCCCACCCACATGATGATCAGAATTTGTGAACAAACGCCCTGACCTTGGAGCCTTCTCATGGCTAATCTGCATGGGCCTGACACAAAGGGTCCATGATGGGGGCTGGTAGATGAGCGCGACTCCCTCCAATGTCCCAAGCCAAGGAGGTAGGGGGGCAAGTTGTGTGTGGGAGTTTCTAAAGAGCTTTTTAAAAAGGGGGACCCCAGAGTTGAGGACGTTGCAAACCGAATCCCCTTTTGCTTTCGTGTTCAATTTCAATGCAAAATGGCTAACGTATTTATCCAAATAAAGCAAAACCAGCCAGAACTGTCTCTTCTGAGCCACAGAGAACTTTTCTGAGCACCAAAATCAATGACTTTACCCCCTCCTTCCCCCAACCTGGGGTGTTGTATGCAGACAGACATTTTACTGTGACAATTATAATAGCTCAGTTGGAAATTACCGTCTGGCTAGGCAGCTGAATCTATGCCTGGATCCAGCTTCAAACACAGGTATCAGGGGCAAATTAGCAGCGACATCAAGTTTTGGATTTTATAAAAAGTGCCAGGTTGGGAGAAGAGAATTGTTCCTGCCGCTGAGGGTGAAGGTTAATACTCCAGGCCTTGACTGCCCGCGTCCGGGGCTCCCCTACCCCACACGGCAACTCTAAAGACCGCCAGGCACACTGAAGCTCATTATATTTTCTCTCTGCATAGAACTCCCCCGCAACGCCCATGCTCTCTTTGATTGCCATGGAGAAGGACCAGCTATGGGTCCCAGGATGTTGGAGAGCTGTCCTTCCCTGCCCCGTGGCCCCCTCACTCAGAGGAAGGCCCCTGCCTCCTCCCAGGGTTTTCTGGGTCTGGATGGCCAAAGACCCGGGTGTCTTTGGGGCCTCGTAGTTTAGGTTAATTACACAGAGGGCAAGGCATTGACGCCTCCTCTCTGGGATGGTTGGCAAACTCGACTAGACTCAAAATGAACCGCTTTGATTCCATCTGCAAAATTAGATCAGATTTGATAAAGTAAAGATGTACCCTTTGAAGTATTCCCTATCAACATAAGTGCTAAGAACACTTGAGTGAAGGAATTTGAGCAGTTTTGAAAGCAGCAGCATAGAAGCTTCAGTGAGGATTGCAGCTAAGGGCATGCCCAGAAGGCACGGGACTAACTGCATCTATCCTGCAGGCAATAAGCAATTGCTAAAGATTCCAGACTTCTCAAAGTTCAGAGTTCAGCATGGAAAAACTTTGTTGAACTTGTGATAGGCTGGGCTCTGTGGTTTGCATTCTGTTTTCAGAGGCTCTCAGAGTCCCGGCAGTTTTTGTGTTTCTGTGCCGCCTCGGCACGGCAGGAACAAGGCTGTTTTTCTTCGCTTTAGCTTCCACGCAGAGGTAGGAATTAAGCCTTCATATGTTTTCCCGGGGTATGGTCCCTCCAGAGCTACAGGGCAGGACATCAGTGGGTGAAAAGTGTCTGTTTATCCAAATGAAAGCCAGAAGATCTGTGTCAAAGCCCAGCTCTGTCACCGTCTAGCTGTGTAACCTTGATGGAGTCCTTCCGTGTGTCCAAGCCTTCGTTTCTTCACCCTTCTGACATTCCACTCCAGCTACCGGGTACGGTCCCTTCCGTGTGCCAATAATACCTACCTCTCCATTGAGCTCTACCCAAACTCTGTTATTAAGCCCATGGTAGGTGCTAGGGAGAAGATGCTACATTAATCACCGCGTGGGTCCCTTCTGGTCCAGCAGGGGACAGAGAAACCTGAACGAGGGCTGTAAGAGAAAGTGTCGGGTGTGGCAATAGGTGCACGTACAAAGGGCTATAGGAGCTCAGAGGAGGGAGCAATTGATTCCACCGGGGGGGGGGGGGGGAGCCAAGGAAAGGCACAGAGGCGAGAAAAGAGGCTCAGAGCTGATGAGCTAATGAACAAGAAAGCATTTTGCAATGTGCGGAGGGTTATAAAAGGTACGCTCTTATTCTGATTCCGGGTATTACGAAACAGCATGCAATCTGGATTCTTTTCTCTTAGCTTGGACTGGATTGACGGTAACTTGGGGAGCTCAAAAGGACGAAAGGATATAGTAAGGGCTGGAATCAAATAACCAATGTTGAAGGGAAATTTAAAAAAATCCATGAAAGCTTGTGAGAGAGGCCAGTGGGAGGGTACCTCACACTGACTTGCTGCCGTTTGGGCTCCCGAGGTTGGGGGAGGAGGCTTGCGTGTTGTATCCTGGAGGTCTCGCCTACCTTGAGATGAGCTGGAGGTCCAGATCTTGGCTCCTGTTGTTGGGAAACCCAGGGAGGCCCCGTAAGTGCACCATTTCCCCCTGTATTATGGGGTGTAAGAGTAGTGAGAATAGGCATCCTTGCCTGGGTCCTGATCTTGGGTGGAAAGCATTCAGTCTGCCACCATTAAATATGACGTTAGGTGTAGGTATTTTGTAGATGTTCTTTACCAAGCTGAGAAGCTTCCCTCTATTCCTTGTTTGCTGAGAAATTTTTATCATGATTGGGCATTGGATTTTGTCAAATGTTTTTTTCTGCATCAATTGATATGATCACACGGTTTTTCTTCTTTAGCCTGTAGATGTAGTGGATTGATTTCTCTAATGTTTGTTTAGGTGTGAGAGACAAAGAGACAGAGAGCGAGTGGGGAAGGGGCAAAGAGAGGGAGACACAGAATCCGAAGTAGGCTCCAGGCTCTGAGCCATCAGCCCAGAGCCCGACGCGGGGCTTAAACTATGAGATCATGACCTGAAGTCGGACACTTTATCAACTGAGCCACCCAGGCGCCCCAGGATTGATTTTTGAATGTTGAACCAACCTTACATACCTGGAGTAAATCCCATGTGGTCACGGTATATAATTTTTTTTCTCCATATATTCTGCTGGATTCGATTTGCTAATACTTGGCTGAGGGTGTTTGCTTCTACGTGCATGAGGGACATTTGTAGTTTACTCGTACGGTCTTTATCTGGTTTCAGTATTGGGAGAATATGAGCCTCATAAAATGAGTTAGGAAATAGTCCATCTTCTTCTATTTTCTAGAAGAAATTCTGTACAATTGGTACTGATACTCCATTTTAATACACCATGAAGGCAATTCTGATTTTTTTTTTTTTTTTTTTTTAGTTAATCTTCTAAACTCAGAAGTCGTTTTTGATTGCGATTGGGAAGATGGCTTTGTATCACACCCTGAGCCTGGGGAGAACAAAACCACAACCCGGTTCCAGCTGTTTTAATCTAACCCACTTGAATATGATTGCTCCTTTACCATGCACTCCCTTTGGGGGTCTCAGTCCTCACTCATGCAGTGGTTCATTCGGCACACCTGGGGCCCGTGCTGCACATGAGCACGCCGTGTGACAGGTGTCACCTACCCAAGTAGCTCCATTCAGTCTCCACCCTCTGCTCCCCCCTCCTCACTTCCCCTTCCCTCCTCCTTCCTACTCTCGTCCTTGACCTCGGGCACGGGTTGAGTTTGGCATACTCCTCAGCACAGGGCATAACATCATGGCACCCCCTTTCTTTCCGGTCTTCACGTGCTTCCTCCCGCACGGCCAGTGCTCATGCTAATGTCTCTAACATCCTGTTACTTTCCTATTGCTGCTGTAACAGATTAGCACCAATAGGGTGGCTTAAAACAACACATCCATTATCTTACCGTTTTGGAAGTCGGAATCCCAACGTGGGTCTCACTGGACTAAAATCATTTGTTGGCGGGGCTGTGTTCCTTCTGGAGGCTCGAGGGAAGAATCTGTTTTCTTGCCTTTTCCAGCTTCTAGAAGCTGCCTGCGTTCTTTGGCTCCCAGCCCTCTTCCATCCTCAAAGCCAGGAATGGCTGGTCTAGTCTTTCTCACCTGTATCCCTCGTACATTCACTGTCCTGCTGTGTCTTTCATTTGCAAGGGCCCTTGCGATTACATTGGGACCACCCGGCTAGCCCATGACAAAGTCAGCTGATTGGCAACCTTAATTCCCTTTTTGACATAGAACATGACATAGTCACAGGTTCTAGAAATTTGGATGTAGACATCTTTGGGGGTTGTTATTCACACAGATACATACGTTAGGGACACGGGCATCATTTAAAATATACAATGTTATTTTGAGTGTGCAAGAATTCTTTATGTATATGAATGGAATTGGACGATCAATCTCTTTCTGACTCTTACTTTTTACTCCCAAACTACGTTTTTAGGTTCTACCCATGTTTTATATATGGATAGTATGTTACTCCTAACTCCTACAATGTATTCCATAATAGACCCCCCCCCCCCATCATCTTCTGATTCATTTCCAAGTGACGGGCACCTAGATTGCTTTCCACCCCCCACTGTTAAAGACACTGTTGTGATGAATAGCCTGTGTCTGTCCCCCGATGGACCTGGTTGCATTTTCTTACTTAATTTTCACCAGGTAATGTTAGAGAGCTCCCTACAGTGGCTGCCCCTGTCTATATCACCACCAGCAGTGTGCCGGGGGCCTCTTTCAGCTTTGGGCTGCTAGCTCCTACTATTTCCCAGCTGAAAAACAGCCAGAAAGGGGAGGAAAAGCAACATTAACTCAGCACGTACTATGTAACCTACTAGATGGTGCTGTGTTGGATGCTTTCTGTTTTTATCCCCTTTCATTCCAAGATGATCCTAGGTGGTTGATATAATTGAACCCGCTTCAGAGCTGGACAACCTAAACCCGAAAGGGAGTAAGTTCTTTGTCCAAGGTCTCACGTTTAGTAAGGGCTAGATGCAGAATTTGAATCCAAGTCTGTGCTAAGCATCCATCCTCGGCGCTCCCATCAGCCCCGGACACATGTTGCTCTCCACACGTTCAGCTCGTTGTCTAGGAGGGTGGTTAAGAGCATGGGCTTTGGAGCCAGACTTCAGTGCAAATGCTGGCTCCGTCACTTCGTAGCTATATGATTTGGGGCGAGGAGCCCAAGTGCTGGCTGTCTCCGTTTTCTCATCGGTAGAAGGGAACAGCATCCTTCAGTTAGGTTTGCAAACCACTCGGTCGGGTGTGGTGCACCAAGGGGCTAAATAAACGGTAGGTACTGTTGCAATATCACACCTGTGTCTCCCCATCCAAAAACCGTGCCTCATCCGTCCATGTACCTCATTCACCCTAGCAGCTAGTACAATGCCTGGCTCACTGAGAACGATCGAAGTACTCCGTGCCACAGCTCATTCTAACTAGGGTTGACTATTTCCATAGCCCGAGTGGTGAAGGGTCTTGGATCTCCAGGCGATTGATAGGGTAAGGGGAGATGAGGGTCTCTGACCCCTATTCCTTTAGTGATCTTTCTAGAACTCACTCCTGTCTTTATAATATGTGTTGCTTCTGGTCCCCATCTCTTGCCCCTGTCTACCCTGTCTCGTAAAGCCCTGTTTTTGCTCCCCTCGGTGGAACCAAGGTGCTATTCTGTCGGTGTTGTACAGGTTTCCCCCACCGGTGGTGGGGTGGGGGTCACACTGCCGTCGACATTGCTTTTCCTCCTCTGCCCGACTCATGGCTTGCCTGTCAATTAGGAAATCCTGCACCTGTGTGGTTTCCTCGAGCGCTTAATAAAAATTGGGCGATTAGAGAACCTCAGCACTTTCTTAAACAGTCATTAAACAATCATTACAGATGGAAATAGCTACAACCGGCCGCGGCGAGAGGGAGCGTGTGGCTCCTAACGACATAATCCTTTTTCAAGTCAGAACGAATGTGCAATCAAACACAAAAGGGAACAGTTTCAAAGTTCTGAGCCTTCTTAGGCAAAACTATAATACGTCAACCAGCCTAAATTGGCGGCCGAAATGTTCAATGAGAATTGATACATAACATAGTGTTTCAAGTAACGCACCGCTTAAGCCAGGTGTTTTTGGTTTTGTTTCGTTTTCTTCTCTCTCGCTCCTTTTAGGGACGTCCTCACGGCCTTTCAAGTCTGGGCACTGCTGTCTGTCTTAGCTAAGCTGGAGACGCTCCGATTGAGACAGGTTATAACTTCATAGTTGAAGCAGGTCCTCAGGAGGCTTTCTTAAGGCTGCTGGGGTTTGAAAGCTAGATCCGATATTTAAGAGCTGTGTGACCTCGGGAAAGTTACCTAGTCACTCTGACCCTCAGTTTCCGCATTGTTCAACAGCAGATGATAACAACCTGCTGCATAAAAAGCATTTATTAAGTGGTAGGGGAATCATTAAACCCTGTTTTTTGAGGCGGGTGCTCCTGCAGTGGAACGCGAGTCATTTCACTGTGAAGGCTTCTCTAGTCAAAGACATCAACTCTCTTCCACGTTCCATCAGTTACCATGCCGGAGGGTGCATACGAATCAAAGGGACTTGTTTAAAACGCACATCCCTGGAGTCTACTGGGAGAGATTCTCTTTCTGAAAGGAGTGGGACCCGGAAACCCCTCATTTTAACAAGCACCTAAGTGATCTAATGCAGATGGGTTCAAAGGCTACAGTTCCCAAAGAAATGAATTAGACACCCACAGGGAGTGCTGGGGCTATCGTCAACGTGTATCTTACTGTGGATAATTCAATCAGATTGCTTTCCGATGAATGCCTAGAACCAGCCATCCTTGAAGGAATAGCAGTTTTGGTAGCTTGGTGGGAGAAAGGAGCAATCCTGGTCAGCAGACATACTTGGAGAACCTCAGTTCTAGATGCCGGGCTCTGGACAGCCAGAGGCGTCAGCAGGCAGAGATGCATGCGCTCCTGGAGGTGGAAGTTGTCATAGATAAAGCGTGGTTAACTTGTACTGATTCCCTCGAATTGCTCTGCGGCAAAGACCAGCCTTTATGCCACGGAAAATCTTTTTGCTTCCTTTCGGTTGTGGATGGCTATTTCCTATCAGGGACAGCACTCTCTAAGTAGGTTGTTTGATGCTTTTTCAGACACACAAGGTGACTTCTTAAGCAAAGTTACCGTTCCGGTGTATCTTTTGTGGTCCGTCTTCCTGTAGGTATCACTCACTTAGTCCTGGGGCTGCAATCCCCAGGGTCTCTCTGGCTTTGGAATGGTAAGTAATTTACAAGTCTAACCTTCTGAGTCAGGACGCACAGAAGCTGTGAGTTCTTGCTGGATGTATTCCTGATGGTCTGGTTGTCCCGACTGGTAGCCTGGGAGTTCAGATCAGCACCTCCTGGTCAGCAAGGCAGAGGGCAGCAAGGCAGACAAGGAGGGGCTGGAAGAAGGGTCCAGAGCGCAGGAAACAAGGACAGTTATGCCTCGGTTGACCTCTTGACAAGATTCTCTGCAGAAGGGAAGTGATGGCAGTGATGTGGCAGGGAAAGTCCCAGACCTTCATGTTTAGGAAGACATTTGTCCCAAATGTCAGACATGCAAAGCGTGAAGTGAAGAATGTGAAGCCTCTTTAGTTTTACCTATAAAATCACACAGTGCAATGTATATGCGATGAAACTAAGTCCATGTCTTGGATGAATTTAGTTGATTCAGGGTATTGATTGGACAAGATCTGACATCTGAGAAAAATTTTGTTGAGAGCTGAGAGTAGGGATGAGGTGGTCTGATCAGTAATAAGAAAAGGTACAATTTACTCCACTGTCCTATTTCATAGCTGTAGGCATCAATTTCATTTCCTTAACATTTGTATTTCTGTTTATAAAAGCAATATATGCTCCTTGTGGAAAACTTTGGGAATAGCCTTCAAATATATGTTCTAATCAACACACTCACACACACACACACACACACACACACACACACTGACATACATATACATAGATTTTTATAAAATTGAAATAATGCTCAAAGAAACTGGTTTGTAGTCCTCCTTTTTTCACTTGCAATTATGAAAAAACCCTATTTTAATGCAAATTTTTAATTCCCTATTTTCAATGGCTCTGTTGCGATGTGTCATTATTTATTTATTTAAAAAAAAATGAATCCCTATTATTAGGCACTTGGGCTATTTTTATTTTTTCCTACTACACAGAATTGTGGTGATGAAAATTTATATATGTAGATCTTTGTACACATTTCTGATTATTTCCTTGGGGGTGAAATTCTTAGAATTGCTGAGTCAAAGGATATGCATTTTTTTATGGTCTTTGGTATATATTTGTCAAATTGCTATTCAGAGAAGTTGTTTCAATTTTCGTTTCTACCAGAAGTCTAGGAGGGCACCCATTTCCCAGCTTCCCTGTCACCACGACATATCGCTATGGATTGCTTTTAATGTATCTTGAAGTTCTTTAGACAACTCATAGCTACCTTATCATTTTCTGCCCGATCTCCAAATGGTTGTCAGCTAGAGTTTGGATTATGTGTTGTGCCAGTTTTCTGAGACGGGGACAGATGTGGGAACTGCTAATTTTCTTGACCTTGAGGATAAGCACTTAGAGTAAGAATTGTCCTGCCCCTTCCCCAGTAAAGAATTAGAACAAATCCATCATCTCCTGGTTCCCCCAGGAGACTAATCAGATTAAGGCATCCCTAACTGGGGTGGGAAGCTCTTTATTTGCAGAAGGATGCACATTCATTCAGACGGTGCCAGAAATAACCCTCGCATCTCTAAACAGATGGGGACAGATGCTCAGATGGGGTTTCAAGTGGGATCGAGTAGGGTCTGACAAGAGTTGTATCGTTTGCTCATCTTCACGGAAGTTCCCGTTTTCCGGACTTTGGAATTGCTCGGAAAAAGGATATTTGTGGCACCACATGGTCCCCCCAGACTGCCCGCACCGAAGCCCACTCTGAATTTATGACTCTTGGGCGCCATGGTGACCCCAGCGCCAACGGGCTGTGAAAACACTCAGGACAAGCTTTCCCTGAGTTGACAGGAACCAAAGCCTGCTGCCGCGGCAAATGTCTGCATCTGTGTGGGAGACAGCTGCCCTGGGGCCTTCCTGAGAACGCCTTGCTGGCCTCTTCTGACGGAAGCCAAGAACAACAGATTAGCACAGAGGTACTGCCACCTTCCCCTCTGAGTCAGGATGCATGAGAGCTGTGAGTTCTCACTGGATGTATTCCTGATGCTCTGGTTGCTTGGATTGGTAGCCTGGACGTCCAAATCAGCACCTGCTGGTCAGCAGGCCAGAGGGCAGCAAGGCGGACAAGGAGGGGCTGGGAGAAGGTTCCAGAGCGCAAGGAAGCAAGGCAAACGTCTGCTTCCAGCTAGAAAGGAGTTAGAGTAGACCTCAGTTGGGAGCCAGGAGGTCTGAGTTCGAATCCTCACTCTGCCATCACGGGGCTGTGTGACCTCAGGTAATCCATGGAACCCTTGGGGCCTCACCGTCCTCAGTGGCCAACAGAGGACGTTGTTGGCCACGGTAAGGGTGTTTTTAACTTTGGCTGTCTGAGCAGGAAGAAAGGCGGTGAGGGAAGATGGAGAGCAAAAGGAAATGAGATCTTTAGAGCAGCGCTTCCCAACCCTTTTCATGTCCTGATGCACGTGAAAATACTACTACCAACTGCCCCTCTGGGGTAAATGGAGGAGGCTTCTCTGAGCCGGAGGCACCATGCTGGGGGCTCCGGTGTCTTGAAGGCTGAGGACATTGCTATCTCAGGCACCTCCAAGGGGATACTCTACCACAGAGGACCCGAGCCCTGAAAAAATGGTGCACACCTCAGGACTACGCTTCAAATAAACAGAGACTGTCCTGAACCATGAGATGAGGGTGAGATAATCCAACCGTAATTCACTCATGGCGGCTTCTTTGATGACCTCTTGGGCAATATCAAATTCCCGCAGAGATTCTGTCATCGAGTTGCTGCCTGTTGGTGGGGGTGGGGTGGGGTGACGAGGAATGAAGCTCCTTTGGGAAAGACTGCTCGGGAGGAGGGAACCCAGGGCCCCCAAATCTTACCAGTTTGATCAGTGCTTTCATCCCGAAAAGCAACCCTACATCCTCTTCCTGTCTTCAGTCTTTGGGGGACAAGTTCTTGAAACCAGAGGCTTGATTGAAGGGATCAAGCATTCCATTTGGGGGTCCTGCCTGTCTCTCAGGCTTTTCCTATTTTGTAATAACAGGCTTTTTAGTGTGTCTTATTTATTTTTTCCATCCACCCTAAGAAACGATGAGGTAACCGGGCCCAGATAATTGCCGCACACCTGCAGGACGCAGGCCTGGTGCCATGAACGCAGTGGAGAGAGCGTCACGCCCCTGGCCACACAGATCAGCTGGCCGTCCCACCCCTCCTCCTGCACACCTGCAGAGGCCCGTCACTTGGGACAGGAGGGCCTATTAGGGCTCTTGTAATTGAGATGGGGTGAGGGAGTTTACCCCGGCTCCTCTGGAGTGGGAGAGAAGGAGCCGGCTTAGATGACAGGAAACCGTCCCCTCTGCTCCGTGCAGCGGACTGAGAAAGGTGGCCTGGGTAATAATGGGGTTAGCTAATCCTGATAGTCATAAGGGTAGGAGAGTCCATCATCATAATCACGGCTAATGGACTCCAGATGGAGAAATATAATTGTTCTCATTAACATGGTTACACACACACACACACACACACACACACACGCACACACATACCCATGCATGCGCACTCAGAGGCCCATTCTGCCCACATACCTGACTCTGATAAGGACTGTCAGATAAGAACAGCCCACACCACAAAGCTAGATGGAGGGCATTGTCAATTATTCCTTCCCTGTTTCCCCCTTCCACAACATCCATGCATACGTAATGGTTTCATTAACCTCGAGACTCCTGCAGATGAGTTGAAAACCCAGGCTTACACGGCCAATTAATTGGCTGTACATTTTGCACGGCGTATGGAAGTACATTTCTCCTGCCCCTTCAATACGGCCTGAGTTTTCGGCTGTATTTCATAAGTGTTAATGTAATGTTGCTGAAAGGAAATATGGCCCAAAGCAGGAAACTTCCCCCCCACCCCCCCCACCTCTCTGGGATGCAGCTGTTCATTTGGTTTGGGCTGTTAATTCAAACCACTCCCAGGTGCCTATTTCATATTATCTCTTGTTTAGGACAAAATAAAATGAAACTGTCAAAACCTCTCTGCCTCGCTCAGCGCTGGGCTCAATAGCCCCATAAAGAGACCCCGGGTGAGGAAGCAAGTTCTCCGAGCAAGTGCTCGAGAGAAGGACAGGCCTTCCAGGTGAAAGCTTGCCCTGCAACGAATCCACCTTCCTCAGAAAGGCATCGTAGGGGTCCTGTAGCGAATTTGTTCCTACCTCTGGGCCCTGGCATTTGACCTTCCTCACCAGGAATGCCATTCCCACTCTGTTTCCTGCTCTCTTGCCAAGTCTCCTCCCTGCATTTCTCCCTGAGCACTCTACTTTTCCGGCTGAGACCTATAGTAGATGCTCAGTAAATCTTACGCGTTATTAATATGTCTACTTCTTGAAGCAAGTCAGTTGTTCAGGGCTCATAAAATATTTAATAGAGTAAGAACTCTCAGGTGGATTCACCCATGATTTGCATGTATCCCAGAATTCTATTTATAGCCACACTCTTGCCTTTTCTCTAACGAATGCCTCCCTAAAGTGGACATTTCTCTCTGCTATCTGCTGTTGGCCACTCTGCCATTGTGCCAGACGCAGACGCTGAGGGAGGGGCTGGGAACAGCAGGAGGGAAGGACAGATGTCTTTGCTGGAGTCCCAGCGTCCTCCCAGGGAGAAAGGTGCGTGGCTTTTAGGATGTTCGATGACTGTTTCCTTTTTAGCCAAAGTGATCTCTTACTTCCGGCAGCACAGGAAGAATGGCTCCTTTGGGTGGTTTTTACAGCTGAAGTTTCTGGGTCTAGGTTAGGTAGTACCAGGTGCCCCTGTTAGTGAGAAACAGTTCCTCTTGCTGACTGAGTTTCGATTCCAGTGTCTGGTCCACTCGGGGCCTCCGATCAGTGGGGATCTGAACATCTCCCCAGCAGGGTCCTGGCAAACCTTGGTCAGCTGTTGTTTGACAGGAAGGAGGTGGGTCCAGTGTCTTTACTTAGTGGCTTTCTAGAAGAGCCACATCAAAAGCAATTCTGCCTCCACGCTTCACACAGGCCACCGGATCTCTCTCTCTCTGTCTCTCTCTGTCTCTCTCAAGTCTCTGGCTTCTGTGAGAGACTGCCAGCCAGGGAGGGTGAGGCCAACGTGGCCACAAGCACACTTCATAAGTGAGGAAGATTCCTGGGAAACAGGATTTCATAAGTGGCTGCCGGAAAATGCTAAGTGAGATGCCTTTTTGTTATTGTTATTGTTGTTGTCATTTTTAAGTATCCTTCAAAGGATCTGGCCACCTCAGACTCATGTCTGTGCTGTTCTCTAAACCGTTCAGAGACTAAGAGCATCCGTGCTCTGGAGAAGAAAGCGTCGCACCATGTGTTAGCGAGCACGTTTTGTATTTTTGAGCCACTTTTTCTGTAGCCTGGGGCCTGATTGATTTTAGGTTCAGCCTAACATCTTGGCCTGAGATCCTGTGGAGAGTTGGAGAGACTTAAAGAAACAATTCAGACCCAAAGCCCTTGTTTTTTTTTTGAGAACTGACCCTTCCATCTGTTGACAATCAAATATTGAACCTATTAAGAGTGGCAGGTCCCCAAGCTGGGAGGAAGGAAGGAATTTCCCAGAGTCCCCGGAGACAAAGGACCTTTTGACTACACCTGGGGGTGAAGGGTGACCAGCCCAGGTCAGACTCAGCCGGGATCTGATGAGCGGGAGCAGCTGGTGGGACGGGAGCGGGGGTCTGCCTCGCTCAGTCCTGATTTGCCGAGTGAGGGGGCGAGGAGAAGGAGAGTGTAGAGAGCGGATTTGCCAGGAGACACGCCAGAGTGTGGACTTGGGGCCCCTTGCCGGGCCTCCCTGTGCCCCTCAATCGTGCTTTTCCATCGTCTGTGTTTGTGACCTCCTCCCCCACCAGACCTTCAGCTCCTCAACAGCGGGAGCTCTGACTCCCTCCTCTCTGAAGGGCCCGGGATGTAGCAAGTGTTCATGGAATAAATAAATGTGGAGACTCATAAAGGAGGTTTCTCAGAGCAGGGCCACAGCTCGCTCTTGCAGCACATCTGCGTGAATGAGGGAAGTCACCCCTGGCGGCAGACATAGGCCTATGGGCACATGGCTTGATGGGGGAAGCACCCCCTCTCTTGGCCGAGTGTGTTCATACAAGGTGCATTTTGAATAAGGGCACACAGTGGCCATCCTTATGATTTAGAAATTGGGGCCGATGTCCCAAGCCCTGTCCTTCGGGACATCACGCACCACGGTGGGCTGATGGATGGTGGTCTCTGAGTGGGGCAGGAGATGGCCAGAAGGCAGCATCTTACCCCTGCGGCAGTGACCGCCCCCCCCCCCCCCCCCCCCCCCCCCCGCCAACTTTAAGGTCTGCACGTGGGCTGTCTGGCCGCCTTTTCCAGGGTCTTCTCTCTGCTCCCACCATCCTCTGGCTGTTCTGTTAGCAACGCTGGGCCCCTCTGGTCTCTTTAGCCAGCAAGTTCACCAGTAGCCTTTTGGTTCACACAGACCTAGGCTGGATTCCCGGTCCTTCTCCTTGCCCACCTGTGAGTCCTTTGGAGGACGTTTAATGTCACCCCAGCTGCACAATGGGGACGTGGCGAGGCCACGTGAAGAGGTTGTGTCCGCAGGGCCCAGGACCGTGTCGGACAAAGAAGTCTTTCCCAAAGGTGTGCAGGAAGGCCCTGCCCACCCGAGCTTCACCGTCAAGACCACATATCTTCCATTCTTCCTGCCCAAGACCCCCTTCCACACCACTCACGTTTTTGTGCTGAGGTGGCACAGAGCCGGGACCTTGGGAACAAATGGACCCGGTGTCGACTGCAGGCCCACAGTGTGATGGGCTTCATGCTGGGTCCCTCAAGCTGAGGTCAGCTGAGAACTGTCATGGAGGGCTGCTGAGTTGGCGATCAGACGGATGGGTGGGGACTGTTCATTGTACTTCTCTTACAGTTATTCTCTCGTATGTAGACATGGCCCTGCCTTCACTGCTCTGAAGGATCCTGGTCCTTTTGCAACTTCTCTTCCTGGTTTCTTATCCCCATGGTGCCCCGTCAGAATGAGCTATAACTGTGAGGATCCACCAAGAGAACCACATCCACTTCCCTGCCGATGTGAAGGAAGTTAAGAATGCAAAGCTCAGAGCGCAAAGAATAGAGTTCGTGAATTTCTCAGCTCAAGCCCAGCATATGAACCATAATCTGTGTATTTATATTCTCAGCTTTCCAGACAGACAGTGGGACAGGTCGAGGGCAATTCTCGTTCCTTCTCATGGGAGTTACATTCCTGTCCAGCACGCAAATGGAAAATAACCCTACGCTCTAGCTACAAAGAAGAAGAACATGCTGTTTGGGCAAAATCGTTTCTAGTTCCATCTTGGCCAGCTCTTGGCGCGATTTCTGCCGGCCGCGGAGCGACCTTTCTCGTTTCAGCTTATTCAGCGGTAAAACGGGGCTATCCTCTCTGCCTCGCCGGCTTCGCGGTTAGGAGTTTTAACGAATTTTGCCTTGTTTCAGCGGATCTCGTGTGGCCCACTAGGAATACGTGCTCATCAGAGCAAGATGAGCTGGCAAGCCCTCAGTTCTAGTCTTCTCTGATACCAACTGTATACCTCATCTTCCGTTTCTTGACTCTAGGGTTCTCAGAAACTACAGTAGGGATTTCATTGCAAAGGCTGTCTGCAGAGGCCCACCTCAAGAAATGAATCTGCTGGGGCGCCTGGGTGGCGCAGTCGGTTAAGCGTCCGACTTCAGCTCAGGTCACGATCTCACGGTCCGTGAGTTCGAGCCCCGCGTCAGGCTCTGGGCTGATGGCTCGGAGCCTGGAGCCTGTTTCCGATTCTGTGTCTCCCTCTCTCTCTGCCCCTCCCCCGTTCATGCTCTGTCTCTCTCTGTCCCCCCCAAAAAAATAAATAAATAAAAGAGAAATGAATCTGCTAGTTCTCCACTTGCCAAGTGGAAATGAGAACAATCCCTTTACTACTTCCTTTTTATTTTTTAGATTTTTTGATTTTTATTTATTTTATATATATTTTTTATTATGCCTCGTAGCAAGAACTATCAAACTCCACCCATTGGACCAGAGTCCCCTGTGGTGTTACTGAAAGACATGTCCCTCATGTAGCACACGACCTATGCTTGTGAGTTCACCGGCCTCAACCTCAGGCTTTAACAACGTGCAGTTACTTCCTTGGCGTATGGTTATGGGAAACGAAATGAGTTGGTAGGAGGGAAAGTGTTTCCAGAACAATAGAGTGTTGCTAATGCCAACCTAGGGTAACAGCAATGCCAGTTGCTTCGTCGGCTAACGTTTCTTTCGCTTGTGAGTAACTCATTCGAGATGGAAGGGGTTGTGGCTCTGTTTATGTGGTTTATATTTTGTGACTTATTTCTCAGCTTAACACGGGCAGGTGGCTCAGGAACCTCCACCTATTTGAAACGTATTCTGTTCCTAGTTCTCAGAGCCCTACTCTCTGGCAGCCTGAAATACTGGCTCAAGTTCGCATACAGGCAGAGTATTTGGGGACATCAGAGGGAGCAACCTTTTCACCAAGGAAGGGAAGGGGCGACAAAGGAGAGGAGGAGGGAAGTGCTAAGTATTGTACCTTGTCCATAGAGTTAGGCCAGGGATGAATTAATCCCTGATGACATGCTGGAAGAAACCAAACAAACACACACCCCCCCCCCGCCTCCCCCGCCTCCACTCCACACACCAGAGGACCCGGCTTTCATTTAACAGTCAGTCAAATGGTGAGAAAGCATTAGGCCTCCTTCATGATGAAGAAACCAAATATTTCATCCGGTCGGGTCTGCAGTGAGTCAAGGGGAAGAGGCAGTGTAATGACCAGGCTTGTCCATGACCATTTGGCTTGTAGCCATCATCAGAGCCTAGGACTGCAGCGAGGAAGGACCCAGGGATGAGCTGGGAGCCACACACACGGCCCCCTGCTCTGTGCAGTATAAACAGCCAGTACATCTGGGTGCCTCATGCTCTCGTACCTTAGAGTGAGGGAAGACACAAGGCTCGCTGAAAGATGACCTAAGCCTGGGGAGTGAGTTGGAAGGAGCAGCGGGTGATGAAAATGGTTGGGTAGCGTGGTGTCTCCTCCAGCATGGTGGAAACGGGGCTGGATGGGTTGCACACCTTCACAGGTGTGAGGTTTGCATTCTTTCTGAACCAGAAGTCAGGGTCGACTCTGGCCGTGACAGCTGGGGGCGGTGTGGTCCACTGGCAGCGGTGTCAGTAACACAGGAACAGCAGTAGCCACACGTGGAGAGTTTATCGCCCGTCGGAGGAGCCGTTTGGCCACGGCTGACAAAGGGTGATGGTGGTTTTGCTGCTTAGCACACGTGCTTTCTGCTCCCCTCTCGTTGGTACCGCAGACTGCCTCCCATGTCATGGAGTCAGTATCAGCCCTGATACGGCCTCTTCCTGGCCATGTGATTGGTTATGGAATTAACATACAGCTCAGGCGGGGCCAATTGGAGTCCTTCTCTGAGACGAATATATGGATACCGGGAGAAGGAAGCAGCCCTCCTTCTGGTTGGATAGCTAGGCTTGGAGGCTGTACTTTTGGAGTTTCTGGTGGCTAGCCTTTCTACCTCCTGGAGAAAGTCTTTCCACCACAGGAAAGAGCTGGGTCACTATCCAGAGAGAAGCGGAACTGGGACACGGAGAAAGAGCCTGATGACTTCACTTGGGCCCCTGGATCCAATCACGATTGAGGCCAGATGCACCCTTATGTTCCCAGTGAAAGGAGCCAAAGAATTCTTGGTGTTTGTGTGAGCTAATCTGAGCCGGGTTTCTGTCACCTGAACCTGGACAGTCTGGAAGAGGTGGGGGTCAGGGGTGAAGGTGGGACTGAGCAAGTGAGAGGTCAAAGAGGAAAAGGAAAGGAAGCAGAAAAGAGTGTGACCCGATGGCCCTCATTAGGAAGGGGTGGGGGGGGGGGATCTACTCTGGTTTTCCGAGACTCCATGAGACCTGACCTTTGAGAAAGGACACTCATTGTTGAAAGGAAGACCCTACTTTCGTCAGGGAGTCGGTCTCATGGCTCCTGGAATGCAAATGTCCACAGACATTCAAGTCCCCTCCCCTGGTCCCTCCAGGCCACTCCTTGGCTGACCAGTAAGACCCTTCATGAATGACATTTAGTTACGATGCTGAGGGTAAGCTTGGGAATTGGACAGACTTTGATCTCTAACTTCAGCCCTTATCAGCAGAACAGCCTCAGGCAGATTACTGATGCTCTCTACCCTCAGTTTCTTCATCTTGAAGATGGGGCTAATAATTATATCCACCCGACTGCAGTGTGGTGAGAATCCCATCACCCAGTGCACAATTTCTCATGAGGGGGGAATGGTAAAATAGATTAGAAGACACCCATAGTAAGGAGGAAAACTAAGCAATTTAAAGCATGACGATGATTTACTGGGAGGACCACATTAGTACAGTGAAGATTTTTTTAAGTGACATAATTCGAGGAAGAGTCTAATTTCTAGAAAAGGGAATTAGAGGTCATGTACTCAAAATAATTGAAAGCGGGGATGTGAGGAGACATTTGCACAACCGTGTTCCTAGCAGCACTGTTCCCAATCGCTCAACGGTGGCTGCAGCCCAGGTGTCTAGCCACAGATGAATGGGTCATCACAACATGGCGGACGTATGGGTAATTGCTCAGCTTTAAAAAGGAAGGCAATTTGGACACCTGCTACAACATGGATAAATCTCGAAGACGTGATGTTAAGTGATACAAGACGGTCACAAAAAGGCAAATACTGCGTGATTCCACTCCCAGGAGGTACAGAGAGCAGTCAAAATTTTAGACGCAGACAGTAGAGTGGTGGTTGCCCAGGGGATGGGGGAGGGGGAATGGGGAGATGTTGTTTAGTGGGTACAGAGTTTGTTTTGCAAGATGTAAAAAGTTCTATGGATGGACAGTGGTGATGGCTACACCACTATGGGAAGGTACTTAATGCCATTGACCTGTGCACTTAAAAATGGTGAAAGCACACATATATTAGGTTATGTATGTCTTACCACAATTTTTAAAAAGGAAGTTAGAGCCACGTGTATAGTAAGGATGCATTTCCATTTCGACAAAAGGACATAAGTTTTGTGTATGTGTTGAGCAAAAGGCAGAGTGAGTCACACCAAGTGGTTCCAGCGATTCTCTGTGGGGGTGAGTAGGTCTGGGGGGGGGCAGTGTTGCTTGAGACACTTCAGTGTTGTCTAAATTGTTACCACGACCAAATATTGTTCGTGTCATTTCAACGAATAGCATTAAATTATAACTATTTGTGTTCTACTTGGACACTTTCAAAGTGTCTCTTGGACTAAAGAATGCCGGGGCTGTTTTGGAAAACAGTTTGGCAGCTTTGCAAGTGGCTTATGTTACCTTATAATCCAGCAGTTTGCCTCTTAGATACATACTGAAAACATATGCCCCCACAAAAACTTGTAGGCTCGTGTTCATAGCAGCGTTCTTCATAATAGCCCTCAAATGGAAACAACCCAAATGTCCATCAACCGATGAACGTCTCAACTAGCAGCACAAACACACAATGGACTATTATTCGGTAATAAAAAGGAATGAAGTAATGTTACAGGCTACAGCATGGACGAACCTTGCAAACATTATGCTCAGTGAAATAAGCCAGACACAAAAAGACCACATACTGTAGCATTGCGTTTTTATGAAACGTCCCAAAGAGACAAGTCCACAGGGGCTGAACATAGACCGGGGCTAGAGGTGGCGGCTAAAGGATGCGTACTTTTAAGAACTGCAGTAATGAAAGTATTCTCCAGTCGACTCCCGTTGACACAATTCTGTCAATATTCTAAAAGCCACTGAGCTGTTCACTTTATGTATTTATTTATTTATTTTTTTTAAAGTTTATTTACTCATTTTGAGAGAGCGAGCGAGCAGGGGAGGGGCAGAGACAGGGAGAGAGAGGATCCCAAGCAGGCTCCGCGCCGTCAGCACAAAGCCCGACACGGGGCTCGAACCCACGAACCGTGAGATCATGCCCTGAGCCGAAACCGCGAGTCGGACGCTTAACCCACTGAGCCACCCAGGTGCCCTGAGTTGTTCACTTTAAATGGGTGAACTAGGGGCACCTGGGTGGCTCAGTGGGTTAAGCGTCCGACTCTTGGTTTCGGCTCAGGTCATGATGTCACAGCTCGTGGGTTGGAGCCCCCCGTCGGGCTCTGTGCTGACAGCTCAGAGCCTGGAGCCTGCTTCAGTTTCCATGTCTCCCTCTCTCTCTACCCCTCCCCCTGCTCATGCTCTGTCTCTCTGTCTCAAAAATAACTAACTAACTAAACAAATAAATAAAACATTAACTGGATGAATTGGGTGGTTTATGAACTACATCTCAGTAAAGTTGCTATAAAACAAAACAAAACCCAAGCCTTTTTGTAAGTTATAAAATCAGTCATTTACATCAAGTTTGGGAGGCAGATATTAAATGAGGAAACCGACCTCAAAAGCTAACTGAGGTCCCTTGAGAAGGAGAAGAATTACTAAAGTCTGGCAGGATTACTGTTTTTTTTTCCTCTTTGTATAATTCCCACCAGTAAAATGTCTCACAAAAGATGAGATCAAAAGGACGTGTGAAAAAGGAACCCAAGCATTCCTCATCTAGGGAATACACCCACGAGCTACGATACACCCGTCAAGTGGACTACGACTCAGCAATCAAAAGAGGCAGGTGACGATTTGCGCAACAGCCTGGATGAATCTCAAGTACATTATGCTGAGCGGAAGAGGCCCAACTCGGAGGCTGGGTACCATATGATTTCATTTCTACGACACTCCGGAAAAGGCAGAACCGTGGGGACACAAAACAGAACAGGGGTTGGGAGTGAGGGAAGGGTTTGATTTTCAGAGGCAGCCAAGGGAACTTTCTGGAATAGTGGAAATGTTCTGTATCTTGATGATGCTAATGACAACACAACAGTAAGCATTTATCAGAACTTGTGCAACTGCGCTCTAAAAATGGTGATTTTTACCATGTGTAAATTGTAACTTAAAAAATGGGAGAAAGGACACAAAGACCACTTGGATGTTCAGGGGGGTTGGACAGGCACGGAGAAGAGATATCTGGCCAGGGAATGGGGGCTGTCACTGTCCAGTGACCCTCAACGTGACTCCTAGGTCAGCGGGGTTTCCTAAAAATTTGTAGACGCAGGCCTGCAAATCCCTAAAACGTGTAGATGGTGTCAGCTCTCGGGCCCCTTTGCCTCCAGCCTGTGCACACACACGGGCTTTTTGCCCCACATCTGCCTGCAATGGTTTCCCCAGAATCCGTTCCCATCAGGCCTCCAGGGTTTGGCTGACCTCACAGAGGGCAGGAGCAGGGCCACAGGAAGGCCTGGGCCTGGGTCCCCGCCATCCATCCTGCACACTTGTCTTCCTTCCCTTCCATTTCTGCTCCCTTCCCCTCTTCCCGGTTTGCTCCTGGGAGCTCCAAATTCTTTCCCTATGTTACACGGAGGAGCTGAGCCCCCACCCCCACGCCGCCTCCACACTCCTCTCCAGAGAATTTCTCCATATGATCCCAGTACCCCGCAGAACAAGGGAGCTGCTTTGCATTAAGAATGTCTTTGGTGGGGCGCCTGGGTGGCTCAGACGGTTAAGCATCCAACTTCGGCTCAGGTCATGATCTCTGGGTTCACGAGTTCGAGCCCCCATGTCAGGCTCTGTGCTGACAGCTCAGAGTCTGGAGCCTGCTTCGGATTCTGTCTCTTCTTCCTCTGCCCCTGCCCTGCTCATGTGTGCGCTCGTGCTCTCTCAAAAATACAAAACGTTAAAAATAAAAAAGAATGTCTTTGGTATTAGAGGTAGAAAACTTCCTCCCCCCTATTAAACTTGATATTTGGGACGTGGACATTAGCCAGGATGAGCACACCCCATGCCTTTCTGAGCATGCAGAGAGGACCCAGCTCTGGCTCAGGCCTCCACCTGCTACGGGGACAGCTTCTATAGATATGGAGCCATCTGCCCACCGACGCAGCCACAATGCCGGTCGCTTCCAAGTGCACTGAAGGGCAGGTCCCAGCACGGGCTCTGCGACACCCCAGGTTTCTCCCACCTTCAGGAACCTGCCTTGACAATTCATTACAGCAATTTGCACTCGGTATTTCCTCTTGTCCACGTTTTCCTTTATGCTGAGAGCCCCCCGCCCCCCTTCACTTCCTCCATTTGTCATCTCTGTCAGAAAACAGGCCCTGATTGTTTCAGGCCCAAAGCCTCAGCCGGAGCAACCCCAGCCAGCCCTCATCACCCTGCTAATTACCAGCCGGGCTGCAGGAACCCCGAGGTCCTCCGGGGGAAGGGCCTGCCGGCTCCCCAAAGAGGCCGCTCAGGGAGTGACACACAACCACCCCCCCCCCCCCCACCCCCCCGGTCTGGTCCTTCTTCCCACTCTGAGCCCTTTCCCCTGGTCTCTGGGCGAGCATGAAACAATTTCCTCTTTTCACGGGGGCTCGATGGCAGGCAGATTAATGATGGCGAGCCCAGCTCAGAGGCCAGCCTGCCAGAACCATGTGCGGGCGTTCCGCAGTCCCCACGGTGGCCTGCAGGAGGGACCGTCACAGGCAACAAAAGACACAGCTGAGTTCCCAGCAGTGGGAGCAGCTCTAACCTGACCCGGAGTTCCACTGTGGGAATGACCTTCCACCTCCGGCCCCTCCTCCCTGCTCCCCCAAACCTCCCGCCCCTGGGCAGCCAGCCCTGAGGCTCCTTGATGCTTCTAGAAATAAAGCACCGGCAACAGCTAGCGGCCCAAGCCGTAAACACCCAGTGTCTAGCATGGCCCCCCTTAAGGCTCTGGCTTGGGGCTAGGATGGGTGGCCGAGAGAACGAGGCTCTCTTGCCAGCAGCTCTCTGCCACTGGGCTCTGTAATAAAACTACAGGCAAGCCCAGGACTAGTCGGGAGTTTTCAGGGGGCTGTTTCTTTTCTTCCTTCAGTGACGTACTTAACAGACTGGTCTGCAGGACTGGCTCCTCAAAATGGGAGACAGTTGGTGCCTGTGTGGGCCCGACGGGTATTTGCTTTGGAAACACGCAGCATGACAGGGTCTGTGAAAAAAGTCTCAGCAGTCAGGGGGACCAGTCAGGTGTCTAGGGAGCCAGCTGTGCTCCGAAGGGCAGCCTGCAGCTCTGGAGTTTCCTGGGAGGGCTTTGCAGCAGTGACTGCGGTATTGAGAGCAAATATTGGTCCTGGGAGCTATCCCCCTTGATGGAGGGGAAGCACTGCTCCCCATTTATGGGGATCTCCCCATCCAGAAGACTGGTTCAGATGCCAAGTTCTCATGCGCCGGCTTCCTCGCTGGCAGGATCCTTAGTTGGTTGGGTTGGGCGTTCTTCTGTGGCCAAGTTGCCCGCTTAGATGGTCAGCTCCAGGGGGACAGATAGCGAAGGCCCCACGTAGTACTATGGCCAGGTGTGTACAAAAGGAAGTGGGATGGATTTGGAGAGCCCAGAAGCGTTTTGATCACACAGTCATACATGTACATTTACCCACACACCCCACCTCCCACATACACACACACCTCACCCACATTTCCACCATATCTTTGCCATATTGGTGTTCCTTAGCTAACCTATGTTTTGGTTTTTTTATGACCGTATGACTGTTTTAGGTAGGAAAACAGCCAGGCTTCCTCCCAGTCAGATCTCAGATCGTCTTAACGCTTTCAACTTAGATTTCCTATTTTGTCTCATATCAGTATGACCACACCTACTGTATTTTTATCATTCTTTTAACATTCTGTGTCATTTTGTTATCATTTTGAATTGTGAATAACATCAAGCTGGATTTCAAAAATCTGACAGTCTTAGCCTCCCCCTAAAATAATTTTGTCCATTCATATTTATTGAGATCAAGAATATTTAGACTTCTTTCTGACACTTAAGTTTATGTTCTCTAGTCTCCATATATTGATATTTATCATGTTCCTTTTTTGTGTATTAGGATAGAACTTTTGAGTTTTGGTCCAACTTATTTTTTTCCCCTAAAGTTTAGAAATGTCTTATCTTCAGGGCCCCTGGGTCACTCAGTCGGTTAAGCATCAGACTTTGGCTCGGGTCGTGATCTCACGGTTCGTGAGTTTGAGCCCCGTGTCGGGCTCTGTGCTGACAGCTCAGAGCCTGGAGGCTGCTTCAGATTCTGTGTCTCCCTCTCTCTCTGCTGAGCCTCCCCTGCTCACTCTCTGTCTCTGACTTGCTCTCAAAAATAAATAAACATTAAAAAAATTAAATAAAAAAAGAAACGTCTTGTCTTCTGGGGATAGGAATGACTAGACTAGGAGCCGTGAGACAGGGCTTTATTCTGTGTGGTCATGAACTAGTTGTACAACTTTGGGTAAGTTACTTCCCCTGTTTGGGCTTCAGGTGTCTGTGCCACAATGAAATAGTTGGGTGAAATGATTCTGAAGGTCTTATTCACCCAGGTGTTAACATGGTGTGATTTGGGGGTCAGTTGAGGTCCAGCAGAAGCTCTGGTCTCTCCAGGGAACGTGCACCTTCACAACGGAGGGAACATCTCCACAGCCACTCTTCCGTGGGGCATCTGCTGCCCGGAGAACTCAGACTTGAACCTCATTGGGACAGCTCATCTTTCCAGGGGGAAGTCAGGCTCAGTTCCTCCCTCATCCGCGTTGATCACGAGTGGGATGTTTGTAACACAGCAGTGCCTGTGTAAAAATCCTCACACGTTAGCATGTTTTATTGCATGATAGAAGCCTTTATTGCTCACCAACTACAGCGTTCTCCCCTATGTTTCCTTGCAGTTAAGCAGGTCAGGTGACCAAGCCTGGCCAATGGACTGTGGGCCCAAGTGATTTCTCATTATGAAAAGTGTTTCACTTTTGGGTCAAAGCATTTAAGAGCTAATACCTGACCCCCTACCGCTCTCTTTTCCTGCTTCAGTGTCCAAAGACACACATGGATGGTGGAGCTCCTCTGCCTGGGCCCCCGAGTGACTGTGTGGACCAGAGTTCTCTGCTGACCTCCTTTGGACATGTAGCATTAGCAAGAAATAAACTGATGTTAAGCCACTGAGCTTTTTTTGTTGTTTGTATTTTATTTTATTTTATTTTATTTTATTTTTTTATTTTCGTTTTTTAAACCACAGGTTCCATAGCCCATTCTATCCATTACATGTTAGAAATGTATTGAGGCCATTATGAAGCATGTGCAGGCTCTGTCTCCTCAACCTGGATATAAAAGGTTCGAGGATAGAGGATGACCAACCTATTTAACTCATTCCTTTTACCCTGGCACTGGTAGCTTAAGTCGCCAGAACCCAATTACAAACTTGTGAAGCTCCCCCACCTCGGAAAGGTTCAAAGCGTTAGCTCAAGGCACCTCTCTTTCCATGTCTCCTGCTTGCAAAATCTTCATTCACCTCTCATCGTGCAAGGGGTAAACTTCACAATCCCCGACACGGTCACACACGGTCACCGGGTCCTGCACACCCTGCCCTGCCCCCTGAGCCGTATCATTCCTCCCTGCTCTCTCCCTGCTCCCCCACCCTGTCCTCTCTCAGCTCCTCACACACGCCAGGCTCGTTCTGCCCTAGGACATTTGCACAAGCCGTGCCCTGTGCGTATCATGCTACATCCACAGCTTTTCTCCTGGGTTACTCCTAACCATCTTTCAGGTTTTAGATTTGGGGGGAATATATGCTTTTATATTCAAGCATAGTTAACATACAGTGTTATATTTTTTTCAGGTGTACAATATAATAATCCAACAATTCTGTACATTTCTCAGTGCTCATCAAGGTAAATGCACTCTTGGGGCGTTTGGGTGGCTCCGTCGGTTAAGTGTCTGACTTCGGCTCAGGTCATGATCTCGAGGTTTGTGAGTTCGAGCCCCACGTCGGGCTCTGTGCTGACAGCTCAGAGCCCGGAGCCGCTTCTGATTCTGTGTCTCCCTCTCTCTCTGCCCCTCCCCTGCTCATGCTCTGTCTCTTTCTCTCTCTCTCTCTCTCTCTCTCTCTCAAAAATAAATAAACATTAAAAGAAAGGTAAGTGTACTTTTTTTTTTGAGAGAGAGAGAGAGAGAGAGAGAGAGAGGGAGGGAGAGAGAGAGGGAGTGCAAGCAGGGGAGGGGCAGAGGAAGCAGGAGAACTAGAATCTTAAGCAGGCTCCGTGCCCAGCCCAGAGCCCTATGTGGGGCTTGCTCTCCCAACAGGGAGATCATGATCTCAGCTGAAATCAAGAGCTGGATGCATAATTAACTGAGCCACCCAAGCGCCCCAAGGTAAGTGTACTTTTAATCCACTTTATCTCACCCATCCCCCCACTCTCCTTCCCTCTGGCTCTTAGGAAATATTTTTAATGCCCTCCGCCAAGTCAGGTTATGTGGTCTCACAACATTGTCTTCCTCATGCCGTGCTCAAGGTATAATCTCAATTGTGATTAAATAATGAGTTGTGCAATTATTTGCTTAATGTCTGTCTCCTCATTGAAATCTGAACCCCAAGGGAGCAGGGATGATGTTCCTCTGGTGCCGAGCACAGTTTTAGGCGCACAGAGGTCATGAAGGGTGATGAACGAATGAATGGTCGGCCCTCAGGGTCTGGAGGAATTTTCTCCAAATTTTAGTGTGCAGCAGAAGCACCTAATGGGCTTTAAACAAATAAATAGATAGATAAATAAGTAAATAAATAAAATACACTTATTATATATAGCTTATAATATGTATATATTTATTCATATACAAACATACATATTGAAAAAAATTTTTTTAATGTTTTTATTTATTTTTGAGAGAGACAGAGGGAAAGAGAGACAGAGTGTGGGTGGGGGAGGGGCAGAGAGAGAGAGAGGGAGACACAGAATCCCAAGCAGGTTCCAGACTCTGAGCCGTCAGCACGGAGCCCGACGCGGGGCTCGAACTCGGGAGCCATGAGATCATGACCTGAGCCGAAGTCGGATGCTTAACCGACTGAGCCACCCAGGCGCCCCACAAACATACATATTTTAAACTGGGGCAAAATATACATAACGTACAATTTTAAACATACTCAAGTGTGCAGGTCAGTGGCGTTAAGTACATTCACATTGTTGTGTGTTATTGTCACCATCGACCCACAGAACATTTTCCATCTTGCAAAGCTGAAACTCAATACCCCTTAAAAAATAACTCCCCGTTTCTTCCTTCCCTTGCTCCTGGCAACCATCATTCTACATTCTATCTCTATGAATTTTTCTGCTCCTAGAGGAAACACAATTTCCTCTAGGAAATTAAAACCCAAATTCTTGGCCCTGATTCCCCAGATTTCAGATTCCGTCCATCTGGGGCGAAGCCTGAGAATCTGCATTGCTAACAAGCTCCCAGCTGATGGAGATGCCGTAGGTCCAGAGACGGCACTTTGTGGACATGACTCTGGAGAATCCAGGGTAAATACTTCGTAGTAGGTTTTGTCACATCTCCTGCAGCCCCTGAACACATTAGGAGTTCAGAAAATGCTGGTGACGGATGGGTTGATTACACTCAACTACACATAGAAGGACAAGTGAGTTCTTTTGGCTAAGACAGAGGTCTCAATTCTACTTATTGTATTCTCCTGGGAGATTAAAAAAAATTATTAAGGGATGCATGCACGGGTGGCTCAGTCAGTTAAGCATCCAACTTCGGCTCAGGTCCTGATCTCACAGTTCATGGGTTCAAGCCCCATGTCAGGCTCTGTGCTGACAGCTTGGAGCCTGGAGCCTGCTTAGGATTCTGTGTCTCCCTCTCTCTCTGCCCCTCCCCAACTCTGTCTCTGCTCTCTCTCTCTCTCTCTCTCTCTCTCTCTCAAAAATAAATAAAACGTAAAACAAATTTAAAAAATTATGAATATCTAGGCCTCACTGTCGATAAATAAACTAGAATCTCAGGGAATGGGGTCCAGGCATTAGTGTTTATTGATGCTTTCTAGGTGATTCTGTTGTGAAGCCAGGCTTGAGAATCACTAGGCTAAGAAAGAAGTGGGAGGAGGAGGATCAGAGGAGGCAGTTGGAAATTAAAAAGACAAACACCCCCAGAGACCGCACCCCTTGAGTTTTGTAGAAACACCTTTGTGACCTGAGCACGGAAATTATTATTTGCCCAACCACTGGGGAGAGGAGACACATCTTCCCAGTGTAAAAACCCCTTCTCTAGGGACCAGTTATGCTGTTTTCAGAGATCTGGAGTAGCGGGAAGAGATATCAGTTCGGGAGCTGACCTCTTTCCAGCCAACTTCCCCCGGAGCTATTATTTCCGGACATCACCTCCTATTTCCATGAGTGTACAAAGTCATCCTCGGGTATACGCTGCAGCCTTCTCCTACATTTGCTCACATTCACAGCCATCACCATTTAGTTTTCTCAGCAATACTGGAATAAAGTTCTTCTCTTTATCTGTTTAGGGAACGTCTTGGTTAATGTGCAGTCCATCTTGCTAAATTAAACGTGGCTGAGGCTTCATTCTGCAAAGGAGTCTGCTTACCAGCTTTTTCCAGCTCTGGCCACCTGAATCCCAGCAGCGTTAGTTATAGGTCAGCACTACTCAAAGTGTGGTCTGCGGACCACTGTTTACCAAGACCTCGTACTGTTCTGCAATACAGAATTTGAGAGTCAATATTTAGACACATCTATGGCACTCTGACAATGAGGTGGCATTTCATTCTGAGTGTGCGATCAGAAGATTTGTCTTGGTGAACAGGAACTGACCGATTCAGGTATCGTTGACCTGAGTGGAAAGTTGCATGTGGTTATGAACTATGGATATGTGCCATGGGATAGGGCGCCATGTTGGTCTGTGATTAAACTCAGTTGCTCTTTGCCATTAGTGTATTCAAACAGGACTGTATATTTTATTGTGATTGTTTTTTGGCATTTCCTTGATGACTACGGAAGTTGAGTTCCTTTGCGTATGTTTATTGGCCTCTTGTTTACCCTGGTTTTTAAAAGCGGCTGTTCAAATGTTTTGCCCACTTTTCTACTGGGTTTCTATCAGGTTTTCTATCTGTTTTTTGTTGGGTTTTCAATCTTTTTCTTATTGAGGAGTAGGAGACATTTCAACATTCTGTATATAATGCCTTTGTTGGACAGATGGAACTAAAAAAATTGATGGACTGGATGGAATTACAAATTATAAAAAGATTCTTCACCCAGATGACTTGAGAAGCAAGACCACAAGGATTAACCCTGTGGTCCTATTCATGACAATACCTTGCAAATTTCTTTTTTTTTTTTAATGAAAAATTTTTTAATTTAAATTTTAGTTAACATATAGTATAATATTGGTTTCAGGAGTAGAATTTAGTGATTCATCACCTACATACAACACCCAGTGCTCATCACAAGTGCCCTCCTTAGTACCCGTCACCCATCTAGCCCATCTCCCACCCACCTCCCTCCATCAACCTTCAGATTGTTCTCTATCATCAAGAGTCTCTTGTGATTTATTTCCCTCTCTTTTCTTTTTCCACCTCTTCCCATATGTCATTTGTTTGGTTTCTTAAATTCCATATATAAGTGAAATCATATGGTATTTGTCTTTCTCTAATTGACTTATTTTGCCTAGTGTAATATATTCAAGCTCTATCCACGTCTTTGTAAGTGGCAAGATATCATTCCTTTTGATGACTGAGTAACATTCCATTGTATATATATATACCACATCTTTATCCATTCATCAGTTGATGGACATTTGGGCTCCCTCCATCGTTTGGCTATTGTTGATAATACTGCTATAAACACTGGGCTGGAAGTCTTAGCCTCAGCAATCAGACGACAAAAAGAAATAAAGGGTATACAAATTGGTAAGAAAGAAGTCAAACTTTATTTGCAGATGATATGATATTCTATGTAGAAAACCCAAAAGACTCCATCAAAAAATTACTAGAACCAGTACATGACTTCAGCAAATTGCAGGATATAAAATCAATGTGCAGAAATCTATTGCATTTCTATACACCAATAACAAAGCAGCAGAAAAAAAATCAAGGAATCAATCCCCATTTATAATTGCACTCAAAACATTAAGATACCTAGGAATAAACCCAATTAAAGAGGTAAAAATCTATACTCTGAAAACTATAAAACCCTTATGAAAGATATTGAAGAGTTCACAAAGAAATGGAAAAGCATTCCATGCTCATGGATTAGAAGAACATTGTTAAAATGTCTATACTAACCAAAGCAATCTGCACACTCAGTACAATCCCTATCCGTACCCTGGGTATCCATAAGAGATTTTATAGATTTATTTTTAAGAGATTTTTAAGAGATTAGAAAGAAGAGTTAGGAATTTATACATAATATCCTCAGGTAGGACTATTAAAGGTGCAAGGATAAGATGCCCAATTCCAGTAGTTTAAACAAGAACAGGAATAGATCAGCTGACAAAACTGAGACAGATTCAGACATAGCTAGATCCAGCCAGCTGCTCAAGGGCTCTCTCTCTCTCTCTCTCTCTGCTCCCCATCTCTTGCCCTACATTCTCTTGTTGGCTTTATTCCCTGGAATATTCTTTCTTTTGGAGAGAATGGCCCTCAGGAACCAGGCTCACATGGTTCTTACTTGTCCTACCTTGAGGGACACCCTCTGTCTCCCAGTGTCCATATAAATTTTCCCAAAGGCCTTTGGTGGGCTATATTTGGATTATAAGCCCACCAAGGGACCAGTGTGAGTTCTGGACCACTCCATCACAGGGTGGGGGGGAGGGGGTACGGGGGTGCGGGGGCGGGAATAGAACTGTAAGCCTGAGAGCCCTGCCAGAAAATGCTTGGTTAAGGGGGATCAGTACCCAAAGGAAAGGGATGCTGAGTGGGTCCACAAATAATAGACGTTCACAACTTCAACTACAAAGGCAAAGGGGAACCATGGGAAACTCAGGAGTGTGCACATGTTGGCAAAGGAGGAGGGAGATATAACGTGAGAGGTATATCTGGCATCACTGGGTGGTAGGAGCAGGAGGTGACTGGTGGCAAGGAGACACATTAGGTGCATATACATTTAGATATATGGTTCTCTCATTTACTGATTCATCACTTAGCCTCCCAATAAATATCCGTTGAGCGCTGATCTTTTGCCAAATGTTCTCTCGTAATGGTATTACTGTGATACATGAGACAGATATAGTCTTCGACTTTATGGAACTAATAGTTCAGTCATTAAATTTCTCAAAAGTGTTTTGTTTTGTTTTGTTTTTTTCTAAAAAAAAGTAATATAGCCTTATCACTATGCAGGGCATAAACAAAACCAGTGGACTGGGCCATGCTAAGAATTTAGAGGTCAGCAGTCTTTATCACGAGGGATATCTTCCACCAGAGACTAAGGATGAGATAATCCCTGCTAATAGGTATGGCATTTATCTCTGAGCTTCCTGGCAGCTAAGGCAATAAGGGAAATCTGTTGAATTGCTTCACTCTCATTATCTGATGCCAATTCATCGTGGAAAGGCAAATCTTTCCTTGGGTTCAGTACTTGGCAGAATTTATTAAAGGGCCTATATAAAAATATTTGGAGTAGGGGCGCCTGGGTGGCTCAGTCGGTTAAGCAGCCGACTTCAGCTCAGGTCATGATCTCGCAGTTTGTGAGTTCGAGCCCCACGTCGGGCTCTGTGCTGACCGCTCAGAGCCTGGAACCTGTTTCAGATTCTGTGTCTCCCTCTCTCTGACCCTCCCCTGTTCATGCTCTGTCTCTCCCTGTCTCAAAAATAAGTAAAACATTAAAAAAAATTAAAAAAAAATATTTGGAGTAACATCATAAAATCTTGTCTCCTAACCTGACAAAATGACCAGGGGCCTTACACGAGTATTCCACACAGCAGCATTTTGTGCCTAGTCCCCCTCAATTTCTCCCCAAATCAGCTTCAAACAACATGGAATCAGAATAATGTCGTATCCCTTGACATAAGATTCTCTTAGGAAGCCTTTTCAAAACTTCTTTCTATTGTTTCTGTATCCTCTTCTATATACCTGTGGTTCCACTTGTATATCTGCATGTCTCTGAATTCTGATTATTTATTGATATATCTGTTCTCCTCATCTTCTCTCTACTAGATTTCAGTTTCTTATGGACAGGTCTCATGCCTATTAAAATTCTGTATTCCCAGTATCTTATCACTGTATCCAGCCTAAGAGGGTGAGTGTGGTGGCAATGGACAGAAAGAACGAAAGAAGGAAGGAAAGGAGGAAGGAAGGAAGGAAGGGAGGAAGGAAAGAATGAAGGAAAGGAGGAAGGAAGGAAAGGGGGAAGGAAGGAAGGAAGGAAGGAAGGAAGGAAGGAAGGAAGGGAGGGAGGAAGGAAAGAATGAAGGAAAGGAGGAAGGAAGGAAGGGAGGAAGGGAGGAAGGAAGGAAGGAAGGGAGGAAGGAAAGAATGAAGGAAAGGAGGAAGGAAGGAAAGGGGGAAGGAAGGAAGGAAGGAAGGGAGGAAGGAAAGAATGAAGGAAAGGAGGAAGGAAGGAAAGGGGGAAGGAAGGAAGGAAAGGGGGAAGGAAGGAAGGAAGGAAGGGAGGGAGGAAGGAAAGAATGAAGGAAAGGAAGAAGGAAGGAAGGGAGGAAGGGAGGAAGGAAAGAATGAAGGAAAGGAGGAAGGAAGGAAGGGAGGAAGGAAAGAATGAAGGAAAGGAGGAAGGGAGGAAGGAAGGAAGGGAGGAAGGAAAGCATGAAGGAAAGGAGGAAGGGAGGAAGGAAGGAAGGGAGGAAGGAAAGAATGAAGGAAAGGAGGAAGGAAGGAAGGGAGGAAGGAAAGAATGAAGGAAAGGAGGAAGGGAGGAAGGAAGGAAGGGAGGAAGGAAGGAAGGGAGGAAGGAAAGCATGAAGGAAAGGAGGAAGGGAGGAAGGAAGGAAGGGAGGAAGGAAAGAATGAAGGAAAGGAGGAAGGAAGGAAGGAAGAGAGGAAGGAAGGAAAGAAGGAAGGAAGGGAGGAAGGGAGGGAGGAAGGAAGGGAGAGGGGGAAAAAGGAAGAGAAAGAGGGAGAGTATTTATCCAAGGACAGAAAAGGAGAAACTTATCAAAGAGGTCCCCAGGCTATGCTGAAAGAGGCCAGTTTGGTCTAATGGAGCACAGGCAGTGAATAACACAAGGGGATTTGTAGGAAGGCTATTCAGGAAAGCATGAAGAGTCCATGAGAAGACTAAACCTTGTTCTGTTTTAACAAAACTTTAAGAACTTGGCATGTTCAAAAAAAAAAAAAAATCAGTGCCCAATGGGGATTTCCATTAGTCGGTTATGATAAAGAGAGAAAGAAGTCCTATTTTGACTACATCTTCCTATTGTCTCACCAAGGGCCGTGGTGGTCCCTGGGGTATGCTGTTTGGGGACAGACAAGGCCAGAGCCCATGGGCATGACAATCCCAGTCTTGTCCCCAGCAGGCTTGGACAAGGTGTTTCAGGATGGGGGAGATGAGTACCATGGCGTCACATATAACCAGGGCCATTTTCAGTCTTCTGTTGCTCTCGGCACGCTCTGATTTTGATGGTCCCACCTTATGTCATGTCAAAAATGTTAAAAGCACTCACATTATAGCGCCATTTACTTTTTGCTATAAAGGAACTTCAAAGGATCTTTGTGATTCTGCTTTTGAAATGATATGGCTCCAAGTAACTCATTTATTTTGTAATTAGTCATGGTTTTTCAGGTTTCACAGCTAATTGTGCATGGCAAAGCCAGAAAATCTAACCTACAAATTGCATTCACATGCTGTAAAATTTAAATGCATTCTACAGTTAACAAGTAATGACATTTGTATATATCAATCAAGCATTTACTTGTCTTTAGTTTGCACTTTGCTTTTAGTGTTTTGGAGCCAATGGTAGTTCAGATCTCAAGTATCTCTGTTAGCCCTTGCAAACAAAGACTGTGGGCCCCAGGCCCAGTGCCTGGAGTGTGTCACAGGCAAAATGGCTGGCACGTGTCATGTCAGGCTGGACAAATCTCTCGATGTCAGAGATTTGATGTTAAGAGAAGGACACAGTCATTTTGCTTTGAATCCAGGGCTCACTAATGCCTCTCCATCAGGTGAGGGCCTCATTAAGAAGGGGTAGTAAGTTTTATAGCCGACCGTCTTGTTATAAAAAGAGTTCCGGTTCAGACTTAACGTTGTATGTAGCCCAGGGTTCACGTCCCGGCTGTGCTCTGGACAACTGAGTAGAATGAAAGAATCCTTTGAACTCCAGGAGGACTTCGTTTCCTCATCTGTGAAATGGAGCCAATGGCAGAAGTCCATCATCATTCCTAAGGCTGTTGGGAGTTTCAAATGAGATAATCTATGAGAAAATTATGTATTGAAAAACACCAGCTTTTGGGGCGCCTGGGTGGCTCAGTCGGTTAAGTGTTCTGCTTCAGATTCTGTGTCTCCTTCTCTCTCTGCCCTTCCTGCGCTCAGACTCTGTCTCACTCTGTCTCTCAAAAATAAATAAATGTTAAAAAGAAAAAAAAACCCACCAGCTATTAAGTTGGTGTAGGGCAGTCATTCTTGTTTTAAGTTTACTTATTAATTTTGAGAGAGACAAGAGCGAGAGAGTGCACATGCAAGTGTGTGGGGTGGGGGCAGAGAGAGAGGGAGAGAGAGAGAGAATCCCAAGCAGGCTCTGCACCGTCGGCGAGGAGCCTGATGTGGGGCTCAGACTCACAGTCCCTGAGATCACGACCTGAGCCGAAGTCGGACACTCAACCGACTGAGCCACCCAGGCGCCCCAGGGTGGTCATTCTCAATCCTGGCTTCAGTTTCAAATCACCTAGGGGGCTTTAAAAAACAGTACTGAAGTCTGGGTCCTACCTGAGACCAATTACATCGGAATCCCGGGGGAAAGAGAGCGATAGTTGGTTTTTTTTTTTTTTTCCAACGTTTTTAATTTATTTTTGGGACAGAGAGAGACAGAGCATGAACGGGGGAGGGGCAGAGAGAGAGAGGGAGACACAGAATCGGAAACAGGCTCCAGGCTCCGAGCCGTCAGCCCAGAGCCTGACGCGGGGCTCGAACTCACGGACCGCGAGATCGTGACCTGGCTGAAGTCGGACGCTCAACCGACTGCGCCACCCAGGCGCCCCAATAGTTTGTTTTTTTAAAGGCAACCCCTTCTGGTGATTCTGGGGTGCAGCTGATGTTGAAGACAGAGGTGTCGAGAGAGGACATCTGTGTCCATGGCTGTAGCAGCTGTGCCCTAACCATACACATCTTGGCATGACTTTGGCTTGCTCTGGCTGCCCAGCGTCTTGGCAGTTGGTTCTGTGAATTTGGCAGACACAGTAGGGCTCATGAATACACGTGCTTTCCTGGCACACAGCCAGGCTTTGCTTCCCGGGCTCGCAGCTCCATGGGGCCACGGGAGCGAGTTCGGGCCAATGGACGTGGGCAGGAGTGATACGCACCGCTTGCTGGCCTCCCCCTACGTGTGGGTTTCCTGGGACTGCCATTACAAATGACCACAAATAGGCGGCTGAAACAACAGCAATTAATTTTCCCACAGTTCTGGAGGCCAGAAATCTAAAACCAAGGTGTCAGCAGTTTGTTCCTTCTGGAGCCTCTGAGGGAGAATCTGTTCCCTGCTCCTTTCCTGGTGCCTGCTGGCTCCAGAAATCCTTGGCGGTCTTTGGCTTCTAGAAGCCATAGCTTCCATCTTTCTGTGACTCCCCTGTGTCTCTGTCTTAAGCCTCCCTCTTTTCTAGACAAGGACACCAATCATCAATTACCTAAATCCAGGATAATCTCATTCCAGGAATCTTAATTATATCTGCGAGACCTTATTTCCAAATACAGTCCCGTTCACAGGGGTTAGGACTTGGACATTTCTTTTCTTTCTTTCTTTTTTTTTCTTTTTTTTTTTGGTGGTGGTGGTGGGGGGGGGACAATATTCAACCTACTATACCCAATAAACAACACAAACCAAACAAAAACACATAGGTCATCCTCCAGCTGTCCCTCCCCACACGTGCCGGCTGGAGAACCCTGTGAGGCTTGGAGGAGGGCGGAGCCACAAGATGGCAGGAGCCTGGATCCCTGCATGACTACTGAACTGTGATGCGTGGGAGGAAGTTGTGTGTACCAAGCCACTGTGATTTTGAGTTGTTACAGCGGTTAGCCCATCCTGACCAACAAGCAGATCTGACACTCTTCCAAGAAATTTATTGTCTGCCCAAGTCATCTGTGAAGTTAAGTGCATCTACAGACAGCCCAAGGCTGCTCACCGTTAGCTCAGGAAAGCATCTTGGAGGCCGTCTATTCCCAAACTCCTGCTTCAGCAATGAGGAAATTGAGACTCAGTAGTGGTCAAGGTCCAGTAGTGGAGGCAGGACCCAGTCTCATTCTCTGCGTTAGTTTCTAAGACCTGCTGTAACAGGTTTTGTGGCTTAAAACAACAGAAATTTGTTCACAGCTCTGGAGACCAAGCCCACCCTGTTCCCTCTGAAGCCTCTAAGGGGGAAGAAGACATCCTTGCTTCCTCTGGCTGTCGGTGGCTCCAGGAGTCCCTTGGCTTATGGTAGCATCTGTCCAATTTGCCTGCTTCCATCCCCACATGGCCTGGCCTCCTCCTCTGTGTTCCTTCTCTTCGTATTTTCTCTTCGTATTTTCTCCCCTTTTTGTAAGGATACTTGTCATCGGACTTCAGGTCCACCCAGTTAACCCAGGATGATCTCAACCTGAACTCTTTAACTTAATTATATCTGCAAAGACCCTTTTCCCAAATAAGATCACAATCACTGAGATGGGGGGTTGAGTTGGACACATCCTTCTGGGGGGCTACAGCTCAGCCCATTACTCAACCTACAGGCGGATGTTCTTTCTACCATCATCTCCTTAGCACTTCCTCTGATTGTCTTGTTTCTCATCAGGGTACTAACTGCACATGGTGTGGAAAATATGAAGGATGCCACCAGAGTTCTACTAAATTAAGATTCCCATCAGGGGGGAGGAAGAACTTATCTGAAATCAGGGTTTGCAAAGGATACGAACATACAGATTGGGAGGGCTACATGTACCCCGATGTTTATAGAAGCATTACCAACAATAGCCAAGCTACGGAGAGAGCCTAAATGTCTACTGACTGATGGTGGGTAATGAAGGCGTGGCATACACATACAATGGAATATTACTCAGCCATCAAAAAGAATGAAATCTTGACATTTGCATCGACGTGGTTATAGCTAGAGTGTATTATGCTAAGTAAAACCAGTCAGAGAAAGACAAATACCATACGATTTCACTCATATGTGGAATTTAAGAAACCAAACAGACAAGCCAATGAAGGGGAAGAGGAGGGAAACAAACCATAAGAGACGTTTAACTAGAGAAACACTGAGGGTAGCCGGAGGGGAGGTGGGTGGGTGATGGGCATTGGGGAGGGCGCCTGTGATGAGCCCTGGGCGTTGTATGTAAGTGACGAATCACTGAATTCTACTCCTGCAACCAATATTGCACCGGATGTTGACTAACTAGAACTTAAATAAAACGAAAAATAAAATCAGGGTTTGCCGCCTGGCTTACAAAGAACCCACGCTCTCCTTAGACACAAGTGAGTCGTTCCTTATTGACTTCCCACCATGCCGGTGCCATCATATGGGTTATTTCATTTGGCTCTCAAAACTGCCAGCAGGAGGGCGGCCGCTGTCACCAGTTTTACCCACGGGAAAATCAAGAGTGGAACCGATCGCCCGGCAGACCCCTAAGATAACAATTGCGTGCAAGCTTCTGGAAGACAACAATTGCGTGCAAGTGCTTCTGGAAAGACCTGGGAAGAGAGAGGAGGCGGGACGGGAGGGGAAGGCGCCAGCACCATGTGTTAGCGGGCGGTGCCACAGGCAACCGGACTTGGGTCTGACTGGGGGCCGCTGAGCGAGGGCGTTGAGCCCATCTCGGAGGGGAGGAGAAGCTCTACCCTTCATCCAGCGACTCCCGTCTGATACCAGTCTAGGGCTAGCTCCAAAGCATTAGCCCCCTGGCTCTCCCAGCCTGCCCTGTAATTGGGCAGGACAAGCCCCGGTGGCGGGAGAAACCCTCAGACAGAAAGTTGCAGGCGCTCATAAGAGGAAGCCATCGGTGCCAAGAATACGGACAAGGGCCGGGGGACAAGGGCAGCCTGCCCCTGTGCTTTGCCTCAGAAGCCTTAGCTCCTTCCGCCTTGTTCCTCACATCAACTGGGGGAAGCGGGGGGCAGACATGTGGCCCGAACGCCTGCCCCACGGCCGGCTCTGCAACCAGTGCTTCCTGAAGCCTTCCAGAAGCCTCAAGGCTTTGAGATCAAGTCCGGAAGATTCTTCCCTTGGATGCTTCTGCAGTGTGTGTTTTTGTGTGATGGGTTCTGTGTGACCCAGTGACATGCATCATACTTGAAATATTTCCACTGCTGACAAAATAAATCAGCTTTCCCCGCCGTAGCGCTCAGCTTATTAGGGGAAAATGGAAAAGGGCATTAAATATTAATGCTGCATATTTTCCCCTCCCTTGGCGCCTTCTGTGCCACTGATCACTGCCCAGCTAGCGCAGCCTTCTGTCTTTTTTCTCCCGACGATGGTAGGGGACAGAAGGGACCTTTGACAAGGCAGCGAGGGACAAGAGTGTAAAATGGGACTCCGACTGGTTTTCTAGGTTCCGGCTTTGGCACGCCTCTGTCTTCACCAGACGCCAAAGAGGCACCAGGAAACTTCATCTCCAGTGGGAATCTTGCCACCGTGCTAGTTTCGGTTGGAAGCGTTCACAGCACAGAGAAAGCGGTGTCTCGAAGGCAAGGTGGTTTCTTTTTTTTTTTTTTTTTTTTTTTTTTTATTTATTTTTGGACAGAGAGAGACAGAGCATGAACGGGGGAGGGGCAGAGAGAGAGGGAGACACAGAATCGGAAACAGGCTCCAGGCTCCGAGCCATCAGCCCAGAGCCCGACGCGGGGCTCGAACTCACGGACCGCGAGATCGTGACCTGGCTGAAGTCGGACGCTTAACCGACTGCGCCACCCAGGCGCCCCGGCAAGGTGGTTTCTGAGGAGGCAGGCAGGGAGAACAGAACCTCAGAGAAGCAGTCGATAAGTCCTGAGCTAACAGACCGAGGAGACCGCTGGCTTTGCCCCTTGTTGGTTCACTCACAGCAAGCATTCGGAAAGGCGTCTCGCTGGTTAGGCCAGGCCACGGAGGAGAGGTGCGGAGGCAGCCTTCAGGCCTCGGAAAGAAAGTCTCCCAGAGACCTTGGTGTTTCATTTGGCTCATTTGCGGAAACCTCCGTGCAAAAATCAAAAACGAATCCTTAAGGAGAATCCTCTTTTAGGATGCTGGGAAGGTGGATTTCTTAGGAATTTTTTTTTTTCAATTAATTTTTCATTGGGCAAGTAATGCATTAATCCAGTTCAGTCATTGCGCATAAGGCCGGGGTGGCTTTTTCCCCACTCTCCTTCCCTCGTCCCGGCGCCCTCCCCTCACTGCCTGGAAGGATCACAGTCAATGGTCAAGGGGAGGAGCGCTGGAGACTTGTGTATGTGTTTGTTCGGTTTTTGATGCTTCTTCTCAGAAGAGCTTCCATAAATTTCAGGCGAGATCTGCTGTGATTTGGCCTTGTGACTGCTCTCTCTTGTCCCCAGGTGTCCCCCCTCCTCCTCTCATGCCATTTACACACAGGCCTGGGACCTCTCTTCCGGTGACCAATGCCCTGGCAGGGCTCAGGAGCCTTTGAGGGCTCCGTGTCTTGTGGCATCAGCTTTCCCACACTTCTCACGATGGTCCCGCCCTGCTCCCTCCTCGTCTCCCTGCCCCCGGTCCTCTGATGTCCGGCCGGGGGTCCTCCCCTCTGGGCCAGCTGACGCGCACGTCGCCGGACTGGCCTCTGGCCCTTTGCTCATGCTCTTCCCTTCTCCTTCCTTCCTGCTTGATCATGCTCTTATTTCAAGACTGCAAGTCCCCTGGAAGCTTCCTCTTGTCTGTGCTGGTGTCCTGGGTCTTTCTTCTTAGGACTCCTCTGCGGTTAGTCCTGGAGGTTCTGGGAGGTTCTGGGCTGTGTTTGTTTCATTTCATTCCCAGCCACAGGGATCTTAGATCAGGGTCTGTGTCTCAGTCATCAACATGAGCAGTGCTGTGGTGGAGACCTCCCATTTCCCAGGCTGTGTTCCTGGTACTTCACGACGGTCCTCTTACTTTACTCCATTCCTGTTTGTGGCTAAGGATGCCGGACTGGGAGAGGTTGTGTCCCTTGTCAGAAGTCCCGCAGCTAGTACGGGTCAGGGGCGGGATTCAAACCCAGGGCGGACTCCCAAGTGCATGAATGATAAGAATAAATGTGTGACGTGCACCTGCTGACCTGACTTCTCCTAGTTTTGCTGGGCCAGCGGCCCTTTTTTTCCTAGGAGCCTTTTCCTGAATCCATGGACGATTCCTAGGGGGTGATGAGTCCCCGAATCCGTGGCTCCCTCCGCTTGCCCTCCGCCCAGGGCCTCGGCGAGCTAGGATGTAGAGGGGTTGAGGGAGGGCTGCCTCTCCAGCGGGTGTAGGCCTCCAGGGACCCGGCGAAGCTGTCAGCAATTTAGGTTAAATGAGCATCCAAAGGCCAGCACTGCAGAGAGATCATGGGAAGACATTATCCACGGTTGTTTACAAGTGAGAGTGACAAACTCCTTAGCGGGTTTCTTGAGGAGAGGACACGTGTCCCTTGAGGGAAAATTAGGCAAATTGTGCGCCTGTTTGGGCCACACGGGCTCAAATCCTCACTGGGGAAATTAACTTGTCACTGACTTGGCGGCTGTCACTTGGGCTCTTTCCATGGCCCCCTGTGTTTCAGCATCACTGCAGCCGCAGGGAGATGCGGTACCTCAGCGCTTGCGTGGGGGGCGAGGGGGCTTCGCTTAGGGTGCTTTGCAGGCTGGCTGGAACGCTCCAGCTATTCAGGATAATGATAACCTGTTCCCTCTCCCACACCTGCCAAAGCTCCCTGGGCTCCCCTCCGCCATGCTGCTGTCATATGCCCCCTCTGCCGCTCAGAAGGAAGCGCTGTAACACAGCGTAAGGTTCCCTGCTTCCAAAAGGATCTGCAGATGGCACGTGAGAAGACGGCTCAGTGGTCAGGTAAATGTGGAGAATGCTCTTTGCAAGGGTCTTACTGCGGGACTTCTCAGAGCCTTCAGTGTGCTAATGTGTTGAATCACTCTCCGAGAGAGGATTATCACTTACCTCAAATCTTTGATCATGGGACCCTTTTTTAGAATGAAACATCTATTTCCAGGGAGTGGTGGTCTGTTCCTCACCCTGTGACGCACCGGAATATGGAAAGAATGAGAACAGTAGAGCAGATAAGACCGGGTGAGAAGGTCTTCCTCTGGACCCCTGTTTTCTTGTCTCAAAGCATGGTGGATAGAATATCTTCAGGGAATTGTCGAGAAGGGTAGATGAGATACGGTTCTTGGTGCCCAGTGAGAACTTGATCGACCCTGGATTCCTCTGCCTCCCCCTCAGACCCAACACGGCTCCCCTGTAACAGGGCCCTTCTCTCAAAGGGGGCTCTAAGGCTGACATGCATTACAGCCATTTGCATATGCATTTTCCCTTCTCACACAAGATCGGGAGCTGCATGAGGGCAGAGGCTGTATCTCTGTTGCATTAGTCCCTTTATGTGTCAGTGAAGTGCCTGACTCACAGCAGGTGCTTGACGTGTGGTAATTACATTCATACCAAGTCTTGTCGCTTTTTCGGGTACGTGGGATCTCAGGAGTCTACAGATCTCTTGGAAAATCTTCAGTCTATACATGAATAAATGACCTGAGGGAGGGTAAGTGGGTCCCCCTTTCACTTTTCAATTCAGTGAACCTTGCCGTGCATACATAAATTTTAAACACTCTCCGATTTGGAGGAGGGTCAGTTTGTTTTCTTCTATTCAGGCCTTCAACTGATCAAACGAGGCCCACCCATTTTAGGGAGGGCAACATGCTTATTCTGGCTACTGATGTAAATGTTAATCTCACCTTCCCCACCCCTGAAACACCCAGAATCATGTTTGATCAAATATCTGGGCACTCTATCACCCAATCCAGTTGACACATGAGATTAACCATCAAAATCTCCTAGTTGCCAAATTCAGTCTTGGTTCTTCAAACCTCTTATTCTGCATATTTCAGACCAGATGCCATTTTCACATCACTGAAACTTCTGCCTTTTGTCCCCTTCCCCAGGTTCCTGTAGAATTTCCTTCTCCCCAGCCTACAGTCCAGTCCAGGGGTCAAGATTGTGCTGTGCAGCCTGGTTTTAAATCCCGGCTCCTTCGTTTGCTAGTATTTGACCTTGAGCCTTGGTCTCACTGTCTGAAAAATGAGTCTAGTCAATGTTTGAGTTCTTTTTTTATTTTAATATTAATATTATATTATTTAATATTTTTAAATTTTATTTTTGAGAGAGACAGAGACAGAGTGTGAGCAGGGGAGAGCCAGAGAGAGAGGGAGACACAGAATCCAAAGCAGGCTCCAGGCTCTGAGCTGTCAGCACAGAGCCTGACGCAGGGCTCGAACTCACGAGCCGTGAGATCGTGACCTGAGCCAAAGTCGGAGGCTTAGCCTACTGAGCCACTGGGGCACCCCTATGCTTGAGAAATTCTTAATGCTATCCCTGAAACATACTACATGCTCAATACAGGATGGTTACTATGTCTTGATGACCTGTCCCGGGGTCTCTTCCCCATCTCCTTTTAAATAACTGTGCTCCCCAGAGCTCTCTTTTCTTTTTATTCTGGCCTCCCTTTCATTGAGAACTACCACTCAACTGGCCAAGCACCACCTTCCACTGCTGGTTTCGAATATAATCTGTATATATGAAACTTCTGTAAACCTCAGATCATTACTTGGTGGCCAATAATATCCCAGTTTAGAAACTCACATCAACTTTTATCCAAAGCCATCAAATGACTTTGAAAACAAATTGTTAACCTTCCCCCTTGCAAAAATCCAAACTTATAATAAAACTTTTATTTGACTTCAAAAAACACAATTGCTGTTTCAACTTACTCTCCCATCCCCTGCCCCCAACCCACCTCCCTGCCAGAAATCTCTACAGGTAGAGAAGTTCAGATAATTTCATAGGATTTAGATTTAACAGGAACAACACGAGTCCAGTTCCTCCTGGCCAAAGAATGTTTCCAGAAGGTTTGAAGGCAGAACTGTCTCGTCTTCCAAATCATGGATCATCCCCCAAAGTATTTAACTGCAATCAATTTTTGAGTTTTGAAATGTCGCCTGATTTCCCCTACTTCCTATAAAGAAACAAGAAACAAAAGCGAGCGTGCACACACATATATTCCAGGAGAGCTGGCCCTTCTTACTGTGAGCCACTTATCGTGATCCAAAAGATTTACTCAGAGGCATAATTAATTGGAACTTGTTTCAGTGGAACTTTATTTCCCTTCATCTCATTACAGAAACAAAAGAAGATTATAGGCCAGGGGATCCATGAGGTTTCAAGAGAGCCTACTGATGAATGAAGTTGGAAGGAGTTGAGACACGGTCAGAGATGGTTAACATCCAGAAATTCTTACAAGGCAACGGCAATTCTTTCCCGTTAATCCCGCCTTGCCCCTTTGATCTCAAATGGTACCATGGCTGCAAGTTAAGGGCAAAGCTAGCCTGGCATTAAAGAACCCCAGTGACCTTGCTCTGGAGGAGAAGGGTTCTTCAGGAACATGGAAGATGAAAAACAACGACGGCAATAATCATAAAAGCAAAAACAGACACACAGAGCAGCTGTTGAGAAAAACACGAACACGCAGAGAATCGTTTGGGGAGGTTTTCGAACTGGTGAATTGTAAATCGGCCGTCTGTGCTTGTTCTCACGAGGGCGTCCGTGTTAATTTATCCCCAGGTCAGTGTGGAAACGGGCAAAAAAAAACCGTTGGGCCTGGAAACGTTGGGTCACGGTTGCCCGTTTTTGTAAGATGAGTAGTCGCATGAAGGAGAGGGGAGATACATGAATTTCCCCTTTGTCCTTTGTTTTTCTTGAGATTCTTAAGAGTTTTCAGAGGTCTCAGAACTTCCAGTAAGGAAGCCCCACCTTTGGGGGGGGGATGCGTAAGAGCCCCACCTTTGTGGCAACTATTGGTGATGCCAAAAATGAGGAGGGGCTCAGGGGACCTGTACTCTCATTTGTATCCTCTTTGGACCCAATAGACAGAGCCCCAAATCTTTTTTAACATTCTTTTAAGTCTGGAAGTGGCCGTAGGCCATTAAACATTCCTTTAATTCTGGAAATGGGGAGAGAGGGGTGAATATGGCTATAGAGTAAGGATGTTATCACCCGGCACGGCTGGTGGTCAGGCTTCATGCTCAAAATTGCCCAATTAAAGAAATAAAAAATGTAAGCTCTGTCGGGAAAAAATGCAAATAAGGTGGCTTGGGGTTAAGATTTTGAGTGGTTTGCTGGTTAAAATTATGCACTTGTTTATGGGGGAAATGGATTTAAAAAAAATCTATATACAGTTGGATGAATTAGGCAACCATCTATTATGTAATTGAACAACAACGTAATCCATCATCACGGTGGCGAGGGCAGCCAAAGCCATCGCAAATTCAGGGGACTCCTGCTCTTTCATTCTTTCTACTTTAGCTATTGGAATAGCAAGAGTTTTGGGGAGTTGTGTCTTTTTGTTTTGGAGGGTGATGTCTAACAGTGCTTTCTTGCAAATTTTAATTTTGGGGGGGGATGGGGTGGGGCTCCAGGAGCTCGGGCAGGACTAGGGGGTATGTGTGTTCGTGGGCCCGCCCCTGCATGAACTTGCACCGGGCACATCCCAAAAGGATATTGATAGTGGATGTCATGGTGCACCCCGGAACCCTCTTCAGAACTGGGGTGCCTATTCAACTTAGCAGCTGGCACTGTCGGCTGTTGGAGGCTCACAACCGAGAACTGCCCTCAGCCAAAGGGAGCTGCCTTGTTGGACTGTGTGCCCTATCCCCGTGGCATCCTGCATGTGATGGCTGGTCCATGATATGGTGCGGGGGGCAGGGGGTGGGGGCGGTGAGGGAGGGAACCTCAGCCTCCTGCCTGGATTCACAATGACCCTGGGGGCCGTCCAGCTCCAGAGCTCGCTGTGGGATCAGCAGAAGCCTCTGTTGTGGCGGCACCACAGCTCGACCTCTCCCTCTGCCCCGCTGCCCCCTGCCCCCCTCACACCCCTCCCAGCATGGATCGGAGCGCTGCCCTGGAAACCTCCTGCAGGCAGACCTCCCAGGGTCCATCCAGGAAAACTGCCCGCGGGCCACATGTCCCCTCTTCATTTCAAGGGGGCGGGAAGTGAGAACTGGCCAACGCATCACAGATCCGCTGCTGTGGGACCACAAAGGCACTTGGTTTGACGACGCAGTCCCCAAAGTTTCTGGAAACGGGGCTGGCTTCCTCAGGACCTGAGAGCGCTCAACTCTACCACCCATTTAGGCAAATGACTTAGACTTTCTCTGTTTCTTTATCCATTTAATAGTCTTAAGTCTCCCATAGGGCTGTTCATGAGAGGGAATGAAGAAATTGAGACAAAGCATCCAGGGCAAAGTTTATGAACTCAAGAGACGTTAGCTTTCGGTAGCGGCAGCGTGGAGTGGCCTCCCGGCGCCGTGACATCGTGTGAAAGATGTTACCCTCCCTGAGACTGCGCTTGCTCACCTACAAGATGCAGGGATGCCGCCTATTTTCTATGCGGATTCTGGAGGCAGAAGAGAATGTATGCAAAGGGCGTGTGGTACTAACAGAAACTCAGTCATTAACTATTGTTATTTTGAGGAAGTTTCTCTTTGACTGAGGGTCCCAAATGCACAGCAGCGAACCCATGGGCCCGCGGAGAGGTTGTGTGGATTGTTCCGTATAGACAGCCCCAGACGGAATGGGTCCCAGCTTTCTTGCCGATGGTGGGAAGTTCCCCCGTGTCTCTGCCTGCCCAGTTATTTGTTGTTTGTTTCCTAGCAGGGAAATAATACGTGGAAGCTTGGCCACCGTAGGCTGGAGTCTCACCATTTTCTGGGAATCACCTCATGCCAGGATCTGCAACCTGAGTGCCGGGTCCAGAACAGGGAGCCCTGCCAGGCCGCAGACAAAGGCCCCTTTGGTCTCTGAGCTGGCGTTAGCCACTGCCTTGGCTGGGTGTCTGCCGATGGCATTCAGGTGTCATGTGACCATCCCTCCTTAGAGATCTTCAGATAGAGCCTTGGGCCATTTCTGGGCATCAAGCCGCATTCATGACTTTGTGAGGATATAAGAAAAATCACATCTTCACGATAAAATACCTCCACGGACTGAGTCAATACCAAAGAAACCTGCCCTACTCCAAGGGAGGAAGCCGGTGTTGTGGTGCCATAGAAAAAGCCCCAGGCTTGGTCTTCTCTGGTGACGTGGGGCCAGGGATGGCTGGTTTTAGGGAAAACAATCACTTTAGTTCAAATAAAAAGCAGGGATCCTATTAGGAGTATCCAGGGGCTGCTCTTGGGACTCAGTTGCAGGAAGTTCAGCCTGGCCTCACAGTAAGTGGGAAGTCACCCCCCTCTACCGGGCCCCTAGGACAGCTGTCCCCACAGCTCCTCAGATCACCTGCTCAGCTCACCTCCCCACACAAGAATTGACCTGCCTGGCCTTCTTTCTGCTCCGCCTTATTTCATTTGCCCATGGCTTTGGCTGACCTTGGTCATGATTCCAGACTTGACACTCTCTGCTCCTCATAGCCCCTTGGCACAGTCGAGACCAATGATCACTTTGTTTTTAAACCCCGAGGAAAGAGAATCTGATTGGTTTAACTTGGCTCAGGTGTTAGCTCCTGGTCCGACCCCCTGTGATCAGGGGAAATGATCCCATGAAGACGTCACAGCTGTGCCTTCTGGAGCTGTGGACTATGTCCTCTAGTCAGGGGACATGGCTGGTAAAGAAATCATGAATATTTGGAAAAATTGGTTCAGCTTTCTGGGTCTTACTTTCCCCAACTGTGAAATAATACTAATTGTTATTATATTGGTCATTAAATGTCAGATGTAACCAGTTTACATATGGAAACCAATTGACCTCCACACCCCCACTCCTGTACCTGTTCAGTTCTCTGGGGGCACAATATGATAATCCCCACCCGCAGTTCATAGGATAAAGGAAGGCCATTCTTCGAGGAAGTTCTCTCGGGTATTTCTGGGAACCCTGAGGAACGTGTGTGCATTCCAGAAGTCCATCCAAGGTGGTGGGTTGCCATCCCTCCCAGCCTCCTTGTTCTGCGTGATTGCTTCTTTTGAGCTCAGATGGGAATCTCTTGTCATCGTGTTGACACTCACCCTTGTGTATCTTTATCCCTAACATGGATGTGAATTCCTTCCTTCTGTCCCCAAAGCATAGCTAAAAGAGAATGGAGATGATATTTATTGCACCCCCCTCCAGCTTTATTGAGTTAGGACTGACAAACACAAATTGTATATATTTAAGTTGTACAACATAATTTTTGTTTTGATGGAATGTTTGTGGACAACAGAACTTAACAAAAAGACAAAGCTTGGCCTGGTGTACCTTCTACTGGGACTTCATGAGGCTAGAGGACCCAAAAGGCATCCTGAGAACATTTCTGCTGAGGGATTCAGGCCACTCTCAGGGAGGGGAAGAACTTCATCCCTTCTAGCTTGAAATGCACCTCAACCCTTCGCCAGGATTCAGCCCAACTAACTCCCAGGAAGCCTGACGGTGGGAACCGCTGTCACCTCTGGAAGAAATGCCCATTCCCACCTGTCAGGTTGCTGTCTGAGCCAATCACGATCATCACCGACCTTTCCGGACTCACCGAGTCTGGCTTCTTCAGCATAAATAGCCCCACAGGAGCAACTCAATGGGCTGGGACCAGCTTTGGGGGCCAAGACTGCCTCTCCCTTCTTGCGGGGATAGATCTTGGCACTCGATCACTTGTGAGCTCATTTTTGGTCAAAAAAACAAACTAATCTCCCAAGAATATACAGGGATTTTTTTTTTTCAAGTCTTGGACACTGAAGTTCCAAGTTTTACAGAAAAAGAATTTCTAACTTTGGGATTCATCTGGAGAGTCTCCAGCTGACATTTGTAAATGGTATACATTAGGATGAGAACTGGCCTTACCAGTAGGACCAAACAGGCTCAGCGATGTGGCCCTTCCTTAAACAAAGGGACTGTCTGTTCCAAAGACAAATTCATTTTTCCCCTTCATAAACTACAGAGACTGTCTGAAATTCCCAAAATGGATGCTTTCCAACCCCAAATATTTAGAGCCCCAGTCTCTTCCAAGCACCTTGTTCTAATAAATTACTTTCTTTGCTGCTCCCAGCCGCTTTATGAGGTAAGGTGTTACTTCCCTTATTTTACAAATGAGGAAACTGAGGCTCAGAGGTGTGTGATAATTAACCTAAGGCTAATAAATTGCAGGGTGGGATTCAAACCCAGCTTGGACTTTTGTCCTACCTCACCCTGTCCCAGGACCCTTTCCAGTTCCAACATTCTGAATCCACGGTCCTCGTGGCCCTGGGAAGCTCTGAGCCTGGCGTGCGGGAAGGCGGGCTGTGGTCCCCAAGAGGGGAAGCCAAAGGACAGCCCAGGCAACCTAATTTGCAGTGTCCGAGGCAAAATGGAAAGGTGGGCTTTTGTTCAGAAGTCATTAAGAATTCAAGACCACCACAGCAGAGAGTTGAACCCAGCAAAGGTCCCTGTGAGCGTTGGGTCACGTGCAGGTCACAGGCCTGCGGACCTGGCAGCCTGGATGTGTCCCCTTACTCCTGGGAGGAGTACCGGCCGCAGGGTGACCTGGTGCTGGAGGAAAGCAGGCTGGTTTCTTTTCCTTTTTCTTTTTCTTTCTTTAAAAAAAAAAAAAAAAAGTTTACTGTTTATTTTTGAGAGAGAGGGCAAATGGGGGAGGGGCAGAGAGAGAGGGAGAGAGAGAAGGAGACACAGAATCCAAAGCAGGCTCCGGGCTCTGAGCTGTCTTCGCGGAGCCCGATGCCCAGCTCGGACCCATGAACCGCGAGATCATGACCTGAGCGGAAGTTGGATGGCCGCTCCCTGGCGAGCCTCCCCCACCGGCTCCCGGGGTCACGTGGTCTGCTCCCGGGGTCACGTGGTCCGCTCCCGGAAGAAAGCGAGGGCGTGAGAGGCTGTGTGCACCAGAGGTTTGCGGTTTAGCTCTTTTCATTCCTCCCGTGTTGTCGCTGTTTCGAACACTTCGTGTGGCTTTGGAGGCAATGGCTTGAGCCTTAATAAGATACAGAGAAATCGGAGGCAAGGAGGCCTGGTGGTAAATATGGAGCTTTTATTTGGCGCCGCAGGTGTTCCTCGGTCCTGCCTGCTCCCGGGGCAGGCATGCCTGTGGGGCCGAGATGACCTGGAGGGGGGATGGCCAGAGAGTTGTGCTTGGAGCCCAGCTGCGGAATAACACTTGGAAACATAAAACCCAAGGTGGAAAGTGAGAATCTCAAGAAACAGAAAAACAAATCCCCGACTCACCCACCGCCGCCTGAATGAAGGAGGAGTCGACAGAGGACACGGCTGTAGGATTGTAAGTGGTCGGCAAGCCCTGCTGGAAGATGGGATTCACCCAGTTGGTTCCCCCCAGAGACAGGCATTTGGGCACTTGTCTGGGTCTCCTCAGGAGGCACGGGTTCCCAGGGGGGTTTGATTCCAGCTGAAGCCTCCCCAGTTCTCAGGTGACAGGTGTTTGACCTACACCTCTTGAAAGCCCGCTTCTGGCCTTGTGACTCTGTCAGGGTCTCTGGTATCCTGTGGGCAGCCTGGCGGCTAGCCTTGGGGATACAGTGGCTAACAGTGGGCTCTGCCCTCCTACAATTCTCAGTTGGAGGGAGAGCCAGAAAAATGAGCAGGCAGGTGGACAGACAGGGGAGCCTCACCTCGAGGAAGCCTCTCCCTGCGAAAGCATTATACCCGTAGAAATCTGAAAGAGGAGTAGAATTTATCCAGGTGTTGGAGATGGTGGGGGTGAGGGGGGATTCTGGGCTGAAGGGAAAGCATGCGCAAAGGTCAGGAAGTAAGAAAGAGGATGTTGTATTTGCATGGTGGGCATGACCCCTAGGAGAGAGCTTTCTAGCAACAAACGTTAGTTGAGTGCCACTACGTGCTTCGGTAATAGTGAGCCAGTCCACAGAATGGGTTGTGCCACTCTCCAGTACCTGCTTTTCCAATGGTAGACCCTTACTTCTCTGTCCTCCTGCTTCTTCCTCATACAGCTCATACATCGACTGGCTCCCTTCCTTGGGTTTATTCCATGCATTAGCGGAATACAAATAACATTGGAAGAAGCAAGAAAGATGGACATGAATTTCACTTTCAAGAGGTTGCCCAAGAACAAGCAGTTGGTCGATGAGATGGCTCCATAGAGGTAAGGCCTCAGAATCTTGACCTCTTGTTTCTCCACCGTCCCTGAGGAGTTGTTCTTGAATGCATGCTCCAAAATGGCCCTCCGTCATGTCAAATTTCGATGAGGTAAGATAGAGGAACACACACTCTTTTCTTTTAAGGCTGTGGCGTGGAAGTCACAGACATCATCTCTGCTCGCATGCCATTGGTCAGCACTCAGTCATGTGACCACCCCTAGAGGCAGGGCAGTCTGGGAAATGTAGTCAAGGTGGCTCCCGTTTTCAGAGAAAGCTCAGAGGTAAATGGATTTTCAGATGACTAGCCGTCTCTATTCTGTTCTGTTTCTAGTTTGTGATCTTGGAGATGTGTCTTCACAGACTAATGTTGCAGTGATGATTCCTGTTTGGTTTAGCCCTGAGCTCCCCATCTCTCATGTGGACACTAGAAAGGCAGAGAACATCAATGTTGGAAAGCTAAATATCATCCTGTGCCCAAGCTAAAACTTACAATAGACAAGTCAGGGGGTAAAACATTTGTTGGATGTTTTAAATCAATAAAACGAGCAAGGGAGGTCTACTCACTTCACTTAGAGGAGTTTTGTGATGAGATTAAATGCAAAATCAGTCCTCATTTGGGCCTTAAAAGCTCTCCGTTGAGAAGAGACAATGAAGGCAATGGACTTGCCCACAGCCCTTAATCAAGGCCCGGCCTGAGTCCCTCAGGCTTTGTTGTTTCGAAAGGCGAGGGTGAAGAAAAATGATGGATTGACAAGGAAAGCTGGTGGGGGTGGATGTGTTCCCTCCAAAGAAGGGAGTGTGAGAGATGGGCTATCCCTGAGTAAATGGGTTCAACCAGACAGATGATCCAGATAATCCAATAAAACACTTCGTGTTTTTGTGACTAATCCAACTGTCATAGTCCATGTCCAGGAGCTCAAACCATCAAAAGGTGATTCTGAGTCTTGTGTTCACTTTCTGGTTTGCCTGGAATTAAGTTTTCATCTCAGCCCTATCTCCAAGCTGCCTACTCATGTTCCAGACAATAACGCCCTAAGTAAGAAGAAATTAAGAAGCGACCACGGTCATTTCACACACTCCAGAGCCCAATGCTTATAATTTGGGGTTTATTGGCTGTTGTGGATTGTGCATGTCTCACGATTCCCGGCCCTCCTAGTCATGCTAGGTAGCATGGAGATTGTTTGTGTACGTGTGTCTGGCTCAGATTGAGAGGATTTGGGGAACGAGGCTCCATCCCAGTCCTGGTTTGTTGAATTCATTCTGCTGACCAAGGTTGACTATGGCTCTTTTGGTTAATCCACGTCTCCATTGTCAGCGGCCTGACTTAGCAGAATGCCATGTTTCTGTCATGTTTGCCTGCCTTCTGGCTGTGACGCCAACCTCCCCCTCCTCCCCCTTCCCTCCAAGAGTCCATTGCAACCTTTAAAAACGGAAGGAGTGCTTCTCAGAGGCTGTAGGGAGTCAACCACACCACAAAAATGAACGATATGGGACGATTGGCAATTTCTTATCAAGTAAACCTACATTTGCCTCTCAACCCAGAAGTTATACTCTTGGATATTCATCCCAGAGAACCAAAAACTTTGGTTTAGACAAAAACCTGTCCATGAACTTATCAGCTTTTAGTCAATAATTGCCTGAGACTAGAAACAATCCAAATGCCCTCCAATGGGTCGATGGTTAAATGCTCTCTCTTACATCCACACAGCAGAACGCTCCTCAGCAATGAAAAGGTACAAACTTTTGAGATATACAATGTATTAGTCTTGTTGGGGTTGCTGTAATAAAGTACCACAGGACTGAGTAGTTTAACAACAGAAATCTAGGGCCTTACAGCTCTGGAGACTGGACGTCTGAGATCAAGGCGTTGATAGGGACGTTCTCCTTCTGAAGGTGCTAAGGAAGGAACTGTTCTCACCTGTCTCCTACTTCCTGGCAGTTCCTGGGCTTGGCTCCAATCCTTTATGGTGTTCTCCCCATGTATGTATCTGTGTCTAACTTTCTCCTTTTCATAAGGACATCAGTCATATTGGAGGGGCCCACCCTACTCCAGTAGGACCTAATCTTAATATCCACGGCAACCCTACATCCAAATAAGGTCACATTCTGGAGTGTTGGGGGTTAGGACCTCGCCATGTGAATTTGACAGGGACACAATTCAGCTCAACATGTAACGACATGGATAAGGGCATTTTGCTTAGTGAAAAAAGCCAATCTCAAAAGATTGCATGCTGGATGATTCCATTTACGTTACATACACAAAATGACAAAACTCTGGAGACGGAGAACAGGTCGATGGTTGCCAGGACACAGGGACAGGAGTGGGGGGGGGTGAGTCTATAAAGGGTTGCATGAGGGAGTTTCTTTGTGGTGATGGAATAGCCTGGATCCTATTTGGCGGTGGCTGTATGAATCTAGATGAGGGATCACATTGTATCGAACTACATCCCTCTCCCCCCAACATGCAGGAGTGCATAAGAAAACTGATCAGTACTGAACAAGGTTTGTGGTCTAGTTGACAGGTTTATACCCATGTCAAGTTTCTGGTTTTGATATTGTACTAGTTATACAGAGATGTCGCCATTGGGGGAAGCCGGGTGAAGGGTTCACGGAACTCTCCTATCAACCATTCTTGCAACTTCCTGTATGTCTGTAATCATTTAAAAATTAAAAATAAAAACAGCAAGATGGCTATGTTGGGGAATGGGAGGGAGGAAATGAAAGACTGGGGGCTCTACATTGGGTTAAAAAGCTTCTGATAATCCTGCAAAGGGTCTTTGCTTCCTACATTCTATGACATGTGCAGTCACCCCACCTTTGTTCTCTGCTCACAAAATGAGGAGACACGTCCAGGTGACATGGGCAGCGAAGGGCAGAGGTCAGAACACAGATACGCATTCATTTCCCTCCAGACTTTCACCTAAGTTTTGGTTTTCTAGATTTTCAGATTCATGTTAGGCGACGTCTGGGCTGGTAGCCCCTCTCAGGACCTCAGCTTCTTAGATCAGCCATTGCCTGACTCATCCACCCACACCTTTCCTTGAAGTCCTTGTGCCTGGGGAGCGCCTCGCCTCCAGGGCGCCTGGGGACCTGGCTCCCTCTGCCGGCCTGGGGAGTCTTGTCCGTCCCACCCCCACCCCTGCAGAGAGCAACGCCACCCTCCCAAGCCAGATTTGCTCCGGGCCCTCACCTGCATCACCCTCAAGCCCAGAAAGCTGGTTTTGTGGATCCCAAGCTTTGGTTCAGATGACCTGGCTTCAAGGCTAGCTCTGATGCACAAACTTAGGTCAAGTCACTTGTCTCTTTGCCTCGGTTTCCTCAACTGTTCAGAATGGGTCAATCCTATCTAATTTGGAAGGCTGGAATATGCTAAAACTTAACCATTACAGTTGGTGGGAAGGTTTCATGTAAATGCAAAGTTCTCTTTTAATGACCTCAGAATGATAATTTAATAGTGATTATTAAGCATCTCTCACATATTAAGCGCAAGTGATACCTGTTAATTCTTTCTCTTATTTAAAAAAGTTTTTTTTTAACGTTTATTTATTTGTGAGGGGGGGAGGGGCCGAGAGAGAGGGAGACACAGAATCCGAAGCAGGCTCCAGGCTCCGAGCTGTCAGCACAGAGCCCGACGCGGGGCTCGAACTCACAGACCGTGAGATCATGACCTGAGCCAAAGTCAGACGCTCAACTGACTGAGCCACCCAGGTGCCCCAGTACCTGTTAATTCTTATAAGTGTTATGGACTTCCTGGGACTATACCAAGCATGTCCCATGCCTGCCTAGGAGATTGCCTCTCTGACCCTACTCACTCGGACTGCACCTCTGAAAGCTACGGGAATCTTTGTTTCTGAGTTTTGATCCAGGAGATCAGGAACTTTGTTTGCTTTCAAAAGTCCACATCGATCTTTTACCCATGATCCCTGGGGTGGTGGTGTGAGTGAGCTAGGTCGACAGACTCTCAAGAACTGATTGTGCCCACCTCTGCCCTGCTCTTAACTTGGTGACGTCATACTGGGGCTTGAAATTGGCCATGGGGAGAGTTTTTATACCACGGAAGTCAATACATGCTACAAATCAGGATGATGTGTTTGTTTCCCCAGAAGCCTTGGCAGATCCATTGCAAATGGGATTTCTGGAGGCGCATTAAGATATCTCTAAATTCCCAACGTGGATGGGAGGATTTGGCCACCAACATAAAATAGTAATCATGCATGCCCTTGAGAAGTCTGCTCTAGAGCTTGCTATCTGTGTTACCATGTGCAATCACTGTCTTCAGGTCTCCATCCCCTCCTCTGTAAAGGCGAGGATATTGATGGGGTCCACCGCCTACCCTCAAAGCACTTCTCAGGTTAGCTTTTCTTATTGTACTTTTGGTTGCTACTATTTTTATTATGAGGTTCCTTGTCTCTGTGGGAAGGTAGGTTTTAAGCAGTTGACCATCCCACCTTTCTGAGAGACGATCCAGTATAATGCTGAGAGGACAGACTCTAGAAGTTTCCACCTGCGTTCAAATCCTTACTCTGTTACTTATTAGCTGTATAACTTTGAGCAAGTTGCTTAACCTCTCTGTAGCCCAATTTCCTCATCTGTTGGGTGGAGATTATAGTAATACCTACTTCTTAGAGTCACTCCAAGGATTACATGACTCAGTGTGTATACAGCACATTAAGCAGTGCCTGACTCGGAGTGAGTACTGTTAGGAGTCTGCTATAATTATTCTGAAAGTGATCGTACTGGGTTGAAGATTATCCCCCAAGAATTCGTAACCTCCCCCAGAATGTGACTTTATGTGGAAACACAGTTGCGATACATTCAAGTAGGTAAGATGACAGTGTTGGAGTAGGGTGGGTCCCTAATCCAATGTGAGTAGTAAGAGGCAGGACACAGAGACAGACAAAAAGACACACACACACACACACACACACACACACACGGAAATGATGCAAAGGTACACAGGGAGAACAGCATGTGATGACAGAGGCAGAGATTAGCTTGGTGCCACCACAAGGAAGGCCAGCATTGTTGGCAAGAGCCAGGAGCTAGGAAGGGGCATGGAAGGATGCCCCCCTAGAGCCATCAGAGAGCAAGTGACCTTGTCTACACTGTGATTTTGGACTTCTAGCCTCAATTTACTGTGAGACAAAAAATTTTTGCCGTTCTAAGCCAACCAGGGTGTGATCATTTGTTACAGCAGCTGCAGGAAACTAATACAGTAAGGTTTGAATGAGGTTGGAATACCCTGTTCCACAGCGCCCCTTGGGAATCCACCCCCCCCCCCACCAGCTGTGTTTTTAAATATCTTTTCTGCCTTTGCTCTATTGACTCTTTTTAAAAAATCTTTTCTTAAAGGTAATCTCTATGCCCCATGTGGGGCTTGAACCCATGACTCTGAGATTGAAAGTCACATGCTCCACTGACAGAGCCAGCCAGACGGCCCTGCTCTATCGGCTCTTTCCCCAGGGGCAGGGCTCCAGTAGCACGTGACCCCCTTGCAGCTACAAAATGGTAGCTGGGGGTGACTTGGCAGGGATGTGTGTGCGAGGCCGGCTGAAGGAAGGCTCAGGGTTCACGGTGTGGGCTACCCCAGGGATCCCCTAGGATCAACCTCCAAATATCTGCCCTGGAACGATGACAAAAAAATACACCAGCTGGAAAGATGAATCTGAGTTTATGAATAGCCTTTATTTTTTTTTTAATTTTTTTTTTTTAACGTTTATTCATTTTTGAGAGACACAGAGACAGCGTGTGAATGGGAAAAGGGCAGAGAGAGAGGGAGACACAGAATCCGAAGCAAGATCCAGGCTCCGAGCTGTCAGCACAGAGCCCGATGTGGGGCTCGAACCCACGAACTGTGAGATCATGACCTGAGCTGAAGCCGGACACTCAACCGACTGAGCCACCCAGGCGCCCCTATGAATAGCCTTTAAAGGGGCTCACTCGTTTTGTACACATGTTTTCCCCTCTGGGATGGTAGCTCTCTTTGCCAGGAATTCTATTTTGTTGACTCTTTTTATTTTCGTGATCGAAGGCAAAGATTTTTCTAAGCCCTGTTGAAAGGTTACTGGCTTTTCAGGGCTACATACGCAACTCGCCTGTCGCGTGGGGTCGTCGTACCTCATAGCGTGGCAGCGCGTGTGCACACCCATAAAACCCAAACGCCCAGTGGAGTTTGAATTTCAGATAAACAGCAAAGACTCTTTTTAGATAAGTATGTTCCAGTTAAGAAAACGTAATGTATTCGGGTGAAATCCGTATACCACACCGTTAACCATTTTAAAGGGAACGAGGGCATGGCGTTTTAGTATGTTCACTCAGTTGTGCCACCACCGCTTCTAACCGGTTCCGAAACATTCGCGACACTGGTAAGTGGAAGCCCTCATTTGTTAAGCACCTTCTCCACATCTCTCCCTCCCCCGGCTCCTGACGACCACCAGTCAGCTTTCCGCCGCTATGGGTTTCTCGGTTCTGAGTAGTTCGTGTAAATGGAATCCCCCAACATGCGTACGCGTCTGGCCTCTTTTCACTCAGCATGATGGTTTCACGGTCTATCCGCCGTTGCAGCACTGCATCCCTGTTTACGGTTGAATAATGTTCCTTTGTGTGTGCACGCCACACTTTGTTTCTCCATCACCCGTTGATGGACGCTTGGATTGTGTCCGCTTTTTGGATATTGTGAGTAGACGGTGGGCTTTCTTGTGAAGCACTTTGCTGGATTTATTTTCCCGCAAGAATTTCGCACTGGTGACGCTACCTAAATGGGGAACACAGAGTCTCAGAGATGCGAAGTAACTGCTCTTTGGATCAGGCTGTGGGGAGGAAATAGATGGCCCATTCAAAGGGGGTAGCAAGGAAAGGTTAACGAAGGTATTATTGATAGAAGTTTCCAGCAGGGGAGAGGACACCAATAAGGGATGGAGAAGCACCCAGTGCTTGCAATAGTGGGAGTCGTGACTACTGCTTGGCCTGTAGGAGTAGAGGGAGAACGATGTTAGGATTTGGAGGAGAAGGTAGGACAGGGCTGCCTGGCAGGAACCAAGGCCCTCCGGAAAGAAAGCCATCAGCTGACAATCCACAGCTGATGAGTAAAGAGTAAAGGAATAAACACCAGGATCTCCCTTTTCTCATGCCCTCCAATCTCCTACTTCCGTTGTCCAGACCCAACGCGGAGTCGAGGGTAAGGGAAGCAGCCCTCCCGTAGCCCGGAGTGGAGAAGGACGGAGAGCATCTGGGGGCTCTGAACCATCTCTGAATGAGGACAGAGTGTTGCACACCGTCGTCCATCGGCTGAGGTTCTGGGGGCTTTTCCTCTGCTGTTTCTTCTATAGTTGTTAGGAGATGGGAATATACATCGCTCGTGTGCCGTGTTCATCATGGGCCTCTGTGGGTTTGAACTCTGGTGGCCAAACAGCCCTGGCACCTTTCAGTATGTCTTCTTTTCCTCCCTTCTGCTTTCCTTCTCCTCTTTCTATCTCTCTTCCCATGGCACGTGACAGGTGCTCACAAATATTTGATGATTCTGATTACATGATGTGATGCCGACCTTCATTTACTCTGCTATAAAGAGCACCTTGCTGGCACCAGCTGATAGCTGGTAGCTATCGGACGTAAGTGGGTGACGTGGTTCTGATTCTAATCTCAGTTCAGTTCATCTTACCGTTAGGATCTGAAGTCTCCTCTACGTTGACCTTTCACGCGTGAACAGTGACCCGAGGTGGTTGTCGTAGGAGAAGATGGCTGTGGGCGCATCGTGGGACGGCCTCGGGGATGAAACGGGGGGCAACCTGAGAAAAGGCAGCTGAGTGTTCTGTACCACATGTACTACTCCCAAGCCGAGCGGCTCAGACAATTTCTTTGCCTCTTGGTCTTCAGTTGCCTTAGTTTTCTCAGCTCTAAATAAAGACGGCTCAAGCTGCAGATGTCTTCCAAGGCCAATGGTCCAGCAACCTATCACCACCTTCCCTTGGTGGGGGCGCTCTGCCTTCCTTCAGCTCATCGAGAAACGTCCAAACGCAGCCATTGCCGAGATTCCCAAAGCAAACAAGCTGGACAGACTAAAGCCCATGAAGCAACCCATCTCCACCCATGAATACAGTGCTTCCTTCCATTTCTTCTTTTCTTTCTTACTTGCATCCCAACCCCCACTCTTTGCTTTCTTCTTCTTTCTAAATTCAAAACAGTGAGAACTACCTTCTAGCTCAAGACCCAACATGTCCATTAATGCACGTATGGTCTGTTACTTAGCGCTGGGCATTTCAGAATCAATTTGTGCGCTTTGGCCAAAAGCTGCAAAGCCTACGTTACGGTCCCTCCTGCAGGCTCACTGAGCATAAAGGAGAAATACTCTTGTCTGCAGCTACATGTAGCTGTTGTGATCTTCTGTAAAGGAAACAATTTTCATTGTTCACATGGGCCCAGTTGTTTATGTGCACTTCATTCACTGTTGTGTTTAGCAACCAAGACTCCTTTAAATCTAGGGCTCAAGATCCATTTAGTTTTACAAGTTAAGCCAAACTCCTTTTTTCTGTAAGTGCCTTTTAAAATTCTTGGATAAAATCAATAAACCGTGAAATGTCTCTATTGAAAAATGATATGACCAAACTCTCCCTGAGAATTCATGGGTTAAAATGTGGTTTGAGGCTTACAGGCCCATTAAGGTACTACTGGATTATGGTGAAATCGTTCTGAATGTGAACTTTACTGCGTTTGACTTAGAAATGTAATCCAGCCCCGGGTCCTCAACGCACAGATGCCAAACGCTGCTTGTAGGATGTGTTAGTGATGGAGGCAGCAGCTTGGCATGGCAGCTTGAAGATACGATGCCTTCAGTCTTTACTGTCAAGGATCTGGAAAGAGAACCATCTCCCTACTGGGCACTGGGAGAAAATGATTACCTAATTATCAATGAGGGAGTGTTAATAAATTAATATGTGACATAGATATATTACACATGAATTTTCTTAGGACTGCACCATCTTGATTTTGAAATACACATCACGGGATTTTGTTTTGAGCCGAGGAACCCCTCCATCCTCAAGTTGAATGCCCACATTTCCAGATATGGAGACCAGGGCCCATGAGGGTGTTGATTGGCCCAGGGTCACCCGGTGGTAATACCTCACTCAAACTGGGGATACTGGGATTCAGTGAGTATGATGTTGAGAACTTTTCAGAAGGAGAGATCTAGCCCAGAAGCTTTTGTTCTTGTTGCCCAGTGAAGGACTGGGTGAGAGGGATGGTTATGGATTCTGAAGTTACACAGACCTAGGTTCGAGGCTCAGCTCTGTCACTTGCAGTCCTGGGACATCAGGCAGACCCCTAACTGTTCTAAGTTTTAATTTCCTCACCTTGGTAATGGGAATGTTGGGGATGGCAATGGAGGTTGCCTCGTGGGTAGCGGTAAAGACTCAGCAAAACAGGGTGGAAAACTGAGCTTCATATATGGCAAGCATTGGCTGAAGTCATGGGATCATTGTGAGGGTGCTTCTCGGCTACACCTTTACTAATTCTGATTCGTACGTAGAGGTCAACAGTCACAGGGAGAAATTAATGTTCTGTATTGTCATGTGCTGCCATTGGTCTCTGTGTCGAAGTTTTAGACGTTGAAATATGACCTGTGCCTTTGCCCTGTATAGGGAGTTCATAGTGGAATTTGCCAAAAAGCATCTCTCAAATGAGCCAAGATTGATGTTCATAATGGGCGGATGGGCATGTCATAGACATTAAGGAATTTTTTAATGTAAATGCCTGGCACACAGAAAGTAACAAACACATGTCTGTTGAATTAAATTACACTGAACAAGAGGTAGGGAGGTCTTGCCACCAGATGTAATAGAACCCAGGAAACAGATGCTCCATTTAGACCTTCTTATCCCATGGAGCAGGGATGACATATACCACTTTCATAGTCCATGCCCAGGGCAGACATCACTAATCCATCCCAGCACTCTCATCCTCCCACAGTATATTGTTTCTATGTGTGACTCTCCCACTAGGTGATGGGTCCTTAAAGAATGCTCTATTTCCCACAAATCGCACAGAATAGATGCTTAGTATTTGCAGAGTGGAGGAGCTCAGAGAGATTTAAGAAGTTGCCCGAGGCCACACAAGAAATTTGGCACTAATTGAGTTTGGCACCAATTGAGAAATAGAGACAGGAGTGGGCAGAAGGAGATGAAAACACCATCTTTATTACCTTCACAGGGAGGTTGGAGGATGTGACTTGGGTCCATGGTAAGCTGGCAACAGTGAGCTGGTAAGTGGTGAAACCCAGATGCAGACAGACTCACCTCTTAGACACAGGCAGGCAAGCCTGAGGTCCGAAGTGCACCTTGACTTAGTGTTTCCCCAAAAGCAGAGCCTAGCGGGTAAACTCAGGGGATGGAAGGGCAGAGCTGAAGCGAGGCTCTCTGCAAGCAGGTGGATCCCAAAGAGAGGCAGGGGAAGGGGTGAAGCCACACATGCTTTCGCCCCCAGCCCCCATCCGCTAAGTAGTTCCTTCTCCCTTGGAGAGCACGTGAGCCGTCAGGAGGCTGGAAGTGATATGTTATGCTGAGGGTTTCCCCCCAAAACACGAGGAGGAAGTTAGTGATCCTCTGATAGGCCTTGGGCAGCAAATCAAATACTCACCTGATAAGGGTTCAGCACAGTACTGAGTGCACAGTAGGTACGCTACAAATCTTAGCTTCTAGCCCACACATTAGTGCTCTGAAATTCTTTTTTTTTTTAATGTTTATTTATTTTTGAGAGAGAGACAGAGCACGAGTGGGGGAGGGGCAGAGAGAGAGGAAGACACAGAATCCGAAGAGCTGTCAGCACAGAGCCTGATGCGGGGCTCAAACCCACGAATGGTGAAATCATGACCTGAGCCAAAGTCGGACACGTAACCAACTGAGCCACCCAGGCGCCCTGGCTCTGAAATTTTTATACAAGCGTTCCAAATGCTACTACTTGGAAATAAAGTAAGAGCTTCCAATATTGTTGGGTCCACTCAGCGTCTCCTCTCCCCTTTCCCGACTGGATCATCTATAAGAAAAAGGAAAAGCACATTCTCGAGGAGCTGAACTCCCTGCATGCATGAGGACACTGCCGCATGCCAAGTAGACATTGACTTTTGAGCTTGCAACTGGCTCGGTGTGATCAACGTATCCCATCCCGGCCCTGCTCTTCACCTTGCAGAACGGGCTTCGCTCGTGGCCACGACTTCAGGGGGCACAGGGTCGGGTTGTTCTCCACCCCGCAGCAGTGTCACGGCCCTCATCTGCAGCGTGGGGAGCTGTACGAACGCACAGAGAGAAGCCCCGCAGGGTCAAGGGGGCCACAGCGTTTGGCCCAGCTGGGCCTTTGCAAAGAGCCTCCCTGGGCTTCTTTTCTTCCACAGATCACGCTCTTCACTGGTATCCTACGCGCCGCCCTGCCTGTTTTCAAGTCTGGAGACATAGCAGGCGAGGTCATGCCCTGAGTTATCTGCATTGGAGGAGCATGTAGTGTGTGTATATATATATATATATATTGTGTGTGTGTGTGTGTGTGTGTGTGTGTGTTTTGCTGCCTGACTCCCCATCTACTCTATCAAGGCCAACAGCCTGGTGGGTAGGAACAACACCAGCTCAGGTGCAAGGCCGTCAAAAGCCAAACTTGACCAGACGTTGCACGAGTGGCTCTTTATCCTTCAATTTCCTCATCCGTAAAATGATGATGATGACACCTGCTTCTACAGTGTTCATGATGCATATAAAGCGTTTGGTATGCAGCGCACAAAAATACGAAAGTCTAGTTTCTCCTGGTGCACTGTTCATACTGTCGTTTCAGAATGCATTTGAGATGTTCTACAAGAAGTACATGCACCAAAACACGTAATTAAACAAAAATTGCCAGCGAGAGAAGGATGGGAATGGAAAAAAAGCCATGAGGACTAAGGCAAATGTACATGAGAACCAGACAGGTCGGCTGTGGTGGGAGCAGGTAGTGGATGAGGAAGCAAAGGAATGAAACTTAAAAAGTCAGACTGTAAGATCATATATGGTTGCTGTAATAAGTTGTCAATTTAGTTCTGAGTTTCCTGGCAGCCAAATCAAAAAAGGAAACGACTCAGGCCATGTGGTACAACCATAATTGAAAATTTAGAATGTAGAAGGATCTAGCTCACCTACTTTCTTTCCTGAAAGTTAACAACATACAATTCTGGATTAATTATTATATTATTTTTGGGGTGTGTGTGTGTGTGTACACATGTGCTTACCATAAACAGCTGTCTACATACACAATTAAAGCTGTTCACAAATTGTCAGGATATTATCTATCACTCTTTAAAAAATTTTTTAAGTTCATTTATTTTGAGAGAGACAGAGACAGAGAGAAGGAGCAGAGGACAGGCAGAGAGAGAGAGGGGGACAGAGGGTCCAAAGCGGGCTCTGTGCAGACAGTAGAGAGCCCGATGCGGGGCTCAAACTCATGCACTGCGAGACCATGACTTAAGCCGAAGTCAGATGCTTAACTGACTGAGCCACCCAGGTGCCACAGCATATTACCTACTATTCTCTCTCTCTCTCTCTCTCTCTCTCTCTCTCTCTCTCTCTCTCTTTTTTAATTATTTATTTAGTTTTGAGAGAGAGAGCGCACGCTTGAGTGCATGGGGGAGTTGCAGAGAGAGAAGGGGACAGAGGATCTGAAGCAGGCTGTGCTGATAGTGAGCTACATGTGGGGCTCGAACTCATGAACCGTGAGATCATGAGCTGAACCACAGTTGGACGCTCAACCAAATGAGCCACCCAGGCACCCCTTACCTACTATTCTTAAAGTCTAGGATCATTTCATTTTGGTCGAGTTATACAGTTCACATTTAAAGGCTACTACTTCCTGTGTCCTGTGGCCTATTTTGCTTCCAGTCTTGAAGCATTTGCAAAGGAAAGTTGTTCTTCTTGACTCTGTAACTGAAGCTTTCCAGGAAGCCCACTCACCCTATTCCCACTGAAGCGTGGGAGAGATGTCCCAAGCTGTTCGTGGTATTGTACCGGCCCCTCCTGCTTAGCCCCGAGTCCTTCCTGTAAGGATTATGCCTCTCCTTGCTTTCTGAGTCTGAGCGTACGACATGGTCTGTTTCCCACGTGCAGCTCCGCTCGTCAGCAGTCGTGATTGGCCTTCTTGTCTCCGCTCGTGGATGCTCCTTCAGGTCTTGGATTAGAGTGATCTTGGTGCCTTCTGTGGTCAGTCTGAGAAGGGGAACTCCGCTAGAGAGTCATTTGGAACCCAGTCCTGCGATAGGATGCCACCCCTCTGGATCACCAAGGGCATAAGGATTCAGACAAATGGAACATAGGAAGATGTCAGAAACCCATCTCAATCCTGGGAAGAGAAGTGTCATAGATGACTTCTCAAAATGGCTTCTGGGTGCTCCCTCTTTCACCTCATACAGTCACACCCAAGCACCAGTTATGGGCAGCCCATAAGTTGTGAGAGTACCTTGGTTCTGAACACAGGCTTGTCCTTGCTTCAGTCGAGTTGAATGAACTTGAGATCAGAAGCTGCTGTGCTCTTAAATCCATTGCCGTGTTTGTGCCGAAGGCATGATTCTGACCGACCACTCCCAGCCCATGATACAACAGGGGCACTAAGGCAGGAATGTTCCTGGGGCAGTCAGAACTCCTGTGATGGGTAACTTTGGCTGGAGGATTCTCACTGGCCTTGCCAAGTTTTCCTTAGCCTACGCAGTAGTCTAAGATGCTACCATACTAACCAACTGACTAACCAACTAACTAATTAACCCACTAACTAACTAACCAACTGGCCAACCAACTAACTTCTTCCCACTGTGGTCTGATAGCTTCCCAAATCTCTTCTGGCTTCCTTTCCATTTTCTCCCACAGATAGCTCCCCTAACGAATGTCTTGCCATTTGACCCCATCTTGGTGTCTGTTTCTCAGAGCACCCCGTCCGCAGGTGGTTTCTCAGAGCACCACTGTTGACCGGGCTGGATTTAGAAGATGGCTCCTCCACGGTTCTGACTTTGGAATCTAGCTGTTGTTTGAACCTTCAGCTAGAGTCCCTGATGGAAATACCTATACTGACAGGTGCTTCCTCATGGCATGGTGGCCTCAAGGTAGCCAGACTCTGATGGCTCCAAAAGGGGATGCCTCAGGGAATAAAGAGGAAACCGTGTTGTCTTTTTCGACCTAGGCTCAGAACATCATTCTGTAGGTTACAAGCAAGCCACAACCTGCCCAGGCTCGAGGGCGTAGGGGACATAACCCCCAGCTCTTGCTGGGAAGAACGCCAAGGTCACATCGTAGAAGACAACTTGGGATGGGAGATACTGTTGGAGAAGGCAGTCTGGCGTTCTAGATTATAACTTTCTATTGCCATGTAGCAAACCATCCCAGGACTCAGTGGCTGAAAACAACAATTCTTTTAGTCTGATTATCCCTAAATTTTCTGAGGGCTGACATGGCTCAGTTAACACATTCTCACTTGAGGTCTTCATGCCTTTCCAGTGGCTGGGCTGGAGTCATCCAGAAAGGAAGGCTTCCCCGCCCCCACCCCCATAGGCATCTAGTGGGGCATTCTGACAGCCAGCTGGAACCTCATCTGGGGAGGTCAGCTGGAACAGCCACACGTGGCCTCCCCAGATGGCCCAGGCTTCCTCACCGCATGGTAGCTGGGCTCCAAAAACAAACATCTTGAAAGGCAGCCTGCAGAAACTGCATACCTTCTTATGATCTAGCCTTGGAAGTCACGGCATCACCGAAGCCAGGCCTTATTTGGGGGAGGGGCACCAGACTGCACCTCTCAAAGACTGTGTGGACCCATTTTAACCCACGGCAGGGGGCGTGGCACATGCCATTTGCAGGACGTCTTCTGGTGCATTCAGGAGAGCTGTGGAGGTGCCACGGGCTCGGGGTAGCTTCACGGCAGCCAAAGATTACTTTGTGCCAGCCTGCTTGTTCCTCGCGAGGTCGTCGATGGGTTTGTTTTACTCGTACCCCCAGCCACAGCCGCGTGGTTCGTTGGTGGAAGACGCGGAAGTGGAACACTTGTATCAAGACGGATGGTATCCAGCGATGCCAAATTTTCCTCCCCTCCGTGAAAGCCAGAGGTTCCTTACCACCAACTGCGAGTGTGTGTATTTTAAAAACTCACAGCGGCTTCTCTGTGACTATCTGTTTTCATTTCGCCTTTCCCTCCCCCAGGTCACACACGAAGATGTTTTTCAAGACAGCAAGTTAAGAAAGTGAAATTAAATCAGTGACATTTGCCACTCAATCTCACTCAGCATCCTTGCTCCCTGGACGCTTCTAGGTGGAACCTGAGACGCTGAGTTATTGCTAGTTTTCACTGTCCGTCCTCCCAGGGTGGCAGGGAGCGGGTGGTAATGAGAGGAAATGTAGACAGCTCCCCGATTCCACCAAAAGTTTCCCTTCCCACGAGGGTGTAAACGGTTTTTATTTTTTCACCTGATGATGTAAAAGGAAGGCAACGATTAAGGGAAAATATATTAATGACACAAACATTCCGCAATTACTTTGCTAAAGTCAAGAAAAACTCCGAAGACCGAATTATTTATCTGTCAATAAAATCGAATTGAATTAGCAGTTTGTGTTTGACACCTTCTCCTAAAAGACAGCATCCTGAAAACCAGGTCTGAAATCGCCTTCACTGTCACAAGTGGGGACCCTAGAATCCCATTTCTGCCGTAGTGCTGTTTTCAGACAGAGGCTGCCTCTTGTAACATTTGCAGGTGTCATTCCAGGGGAAGAGGATAGAGACTTAAAGTTTTACTTTAGTTGTGACAATCATTCACATTATGTTAAATGTTGAACCGACCCTAGCTGCTACAAACAAGCTGATAGCATGTCTCCAGAAAATCTGGCAGAGGCTTCGTTATTTTGAACTCACGTTTTCAGGGTTTTTTTGTTGTTGTTGTTTTTGGTAGAGATATTTATGCTCTGTGATACATATTTTTGTCTCCGTGAGAGTTTCCAGATGGATGTATGGTTGTATCTGACAAAGAAAGTTACTAAACGCTTTTATTTTATGAGGTTCTCTGGATGACGTATTAGGGTTGCCCTATGAGGGTTCTTGCCAGTCCAAGTGCATGCCCACCATGCCAGCGTTCTGGTACCTCCGTGCCGTTGCTCTGTGCTGACATCCCCACGACTCAAGAGCTGCTCTTTCTAAATACAAGACAGAACCTGGGACGAGGGGTGGACTTGAGTATATTTATCTTCTCCAATGCTACAGGTGGTTCTGGGCCATTCTTAAAAATGCCGAGTGGACATCAGCAGAAACATGATGAAAGAAACAGACTTATACATCTTGGCGTTTCTGGGGGGTATGAAGGCTACACCCATCAGTTTTCTCATGAGAGGTTTAAGTGGATTTCCTTGGGAAGCACCTCGAGAACGCAGCAGAGCTGAGACCAGTACCCCGGTAGGACCCAGGAGCTGACCTTGCCCTCGTACTCAGTTCTGTGTTTCGGTCTGTCTCGCTGAGACCGGGACCGGGAAGCAGGGCTGGACATTGTCCCCCGAGGCTGGCAGGCATGAAGTGGAAGAAGAAACACAAAGAAATGAAGAAAGGAACAAGACACGACCGCCTCACGCAGCTCCTGACCCCCAGGATGCATTAGAAACAGCCCGTCCCTGACACTCAAGTCAGAACTGAGAAGCTGGGCCGATTGCTTACAGATGCCGTCTCGCGGTTTATTATTCCGTGAGCTGATGGGCAGCCTGCCTGCGCCTGCTGGTCTGAATTCTGGGCTCTTGGAAGTGCCTAAGGAAGAGGGAAGTTTTTAGAGCAAAGTGCAGTTTTGGGGAAACATAAGAATGAGCAGCAAGCCACCTTGGGGGCCTTGGTTTGCTTGTCCTTACAGGAAAGATGGTCCTTTCTTACTGCCTGCCACAGCAGACTGTCCTGTCCAGCCAGCTTCACGTGCTTTGTTTTCAGGGTTTGCAAAGAGAATGGTAAGGCCTTGTGCAGCTGTGATGAGGCGTGGCTCTAGCCTGTGTGTGCGCCCTGTGCAAGGGAAAGGCAGCCCGCGCTGAGTCAGGTCTGACTGTGCAACACAGATGAAGAAAGTGAGCCTTACATGCTCTCTGCATAGAGTTCACACTCTGATGCATGAGGTCCCTCCTGATCTTGCTGAACACCCTCTGGATGGATGCTCAGCCTCGTCTGTCCTTCCACTCGGTTCCCGTGTGCCCTGCCTGAGCCGCACTGCCCTCCTGGCCACCTGCTCCTGCCTTCTCCAGGGAGTCTCTGCGGAGATGCCCGCCCTCCTCCTGCCTCCAGCTGCTGAACTCCTTACCCTGCAGGACTCGACTTCCGGTGGCCACCTGCCGTAGAGGCCATCTCTAACAACGCCCTCCCTCCCTGCAGGGGTAAAAGGAACAAGAGAGAATCCAGATATTCGCAGACCTGCAGAACTAAAGGTTGTAGCCCCAGACAGCAAAATATTTTTGAATTAAGACACAGCCCTAGGACAAACACCAAAACGGGAGCTTGGCCATCATGCATTTGCTATGACCTCCGAATGGTGTATGCCTCCCCCTTTAAGACCTTGTGTACGTGGAAATATTTTGGGTTCAAGTGTCCTAAGGTACTCCCACAAAGGCCTGATGAGTTTAGAGCACCTGTAATTAAGTCTATAGAATGAGGCAGGTCTGGAAAAAGATTGTGCATGCTGCTATTGGCCGATGGAGCTTCCAGAAATCAGATTGATTAAACACACACACACACACACACACACACACACACACACACCCTAACAGAGTTTCTGAGAGAGCTCTATTTCCAAAAGTGCCACCACACTGAACAAAGAGGCAGTGATTGTTCAAGATGTAAAATAAACCTTGGGTCTTCACTGGTTATGGGCTAGAAAAGCATGCAGAGAAAGTTGTTCAACCACCAGGATGGGCATATTTTCCAATGCAACAGAAAAGGAAGGGTAATGGAAAAGGAAGGGCTTCCTGGAGAGTGTGGTCAGAAACCATGGAGAACAATAGGCTATGGAACTTCTTCCAGGAGTCATGACCAAGGTCTAATGGAAGAGCGTTCCTGACCCTCCCTGTAGGGCTTCTCAGATTTGCCAAGAGAGATTTCAGAATTGCAGTGAACCACTGTTTGTTAAGGTTCTCCAAAGAAACAGAATCAACAGGAGATAGATAGATAGATAGACAGACAGATAGATGATAGATAGATGATAGTTGGATAGACAAATAGATAATCTCTTTTTCTCTTCTATAATATATATATATATATATATATATATATATATATATATATATTACACACCAGGAGATATTAAGTATTATAAATATTTAAAAAATATATAACATATGTAATTATTATATAACATATAGAATTTTTAAATATAATATGTATTTATATACAACATAGAGACAGAGACAGAGACTTGTCCTTTTGAGAATTTGTTCTTCACCATAAGGACTTGAATGAGAAGGCACAAATTGCTGAGTTAAGCTCTTCACAGCAAAGCCCAGCAGACGTCAGCAAAGCCACAGCTGATCCAAAGCTCTCACTGTCCCTGAGCAGGAAATAAAAGTTATTGAAATCACCGAGACATTAGGGATATTTGTTACTGCAGCAAAAGCTGACACATACAATCAGTGTAGCTCACTGATTTGGGTAATCCAGATCAGGTGGTCCAACCCTCCATTCCAAATGGGAAGACTTTAAGAATTATACAGATACTACCCCAGTTCCTCACCCTATTTTGTCCTTATTAAAAGAACAAACCTATTTTAAAGACATATTAAAGCCTTAAAATATATTCTTGTTACAGAATTTTGGACACCTTGGTAAACTCTGAGAGTTCAACATGGATGGCTTAAGGATTTCAGTGTAGAAGGAATGATGACTGTCCGTGGCTATCAAGCTGCTAAATATTCCCCAGTCAGCATCTCAGATTGAATCACCCTAATGTCAAAGCACCAGGCAACCCAGGATGACCTTCACAAGGCAGATTCTACTACCCCTTGTGCTTTGTCACTCCTCCTTCTGTTGGCGTCTGAGTTTAATAAAAAGGAAAGGAATTTGGGGCTTCTCTTCTTAACTGTGTCAACAAATTCCAAAAGCCATCTTCAGTAAGAAATAAAATTTGAGAAAGCACAACCCTAGCCTAAATCACTTGGGTAACTTGTTTTCTGGAAACGATAGAAAGTCTTAAATCCCATTCATTTTTTCCTATTTCTTCCTCCAGCTCTTTACTTAATTTGGACTGGGAAACCAAACTAGTCATTTTCAGTTCTGATCCTGAGGCCCCATTCCTCCATAACTGAGTTTAAGTTTCCAGCTCCGTGGGAGGATATAAAATTATTTTTGCTATTGTAACTTGGGTTGCATTTTTTTATATATATAAATGAGAACATTCTTTCTGAGCAATAAAAGACTCAAATTCACAAATACAAGGAGTGACCTTGCACAAACAGTCATGATACTGGATCTTATACAACCCATCTGGATATTTTCGGAGCAGGGCAGACCAAGAGTGCTCATGTAAAAGGTTCGAGAACTAGGTTAAAGAAAAAAGTATCCTTCTCATCAGTGTGACTCATCCACCCTCCCTGGGACCGGCAAAATGACTCAGACTTTCAAGTAGGTGACAATGCTTATGGAAAAATATGACCTAGCGGTTTTCATCAGGACTTCTCAGTGGGCTGGTTGTCACTCTTTTGATTCTCCTGTCCCTGAGGAACTTTGGGTATTTTGGTAAGGTATTTTGGGCCTTTTCACAGAACGGTCTAAAGGACCCTGCTGACAGTTCACAAGTAACCCTCTGAAATGTCTAGATTCTTATCTTCACACTCAAAGGCTGCAGTAGAAAGAATTGAAGGAAATCTCTGATTAAACTCGTGGGAGAAATCAAGCCCCGAGGCCATATGCACAAGCCCACAGGGCCTGCTTGGAGCAGACCTTACTCAGATCCAGAATCTGTGTCGGTCTTAAACTGAGGTCGGCTCCGAGTGCACAGCCAAATTCCCAGGCTCTGTGGCTGTGCCCTTTGCCTCTGTTTCGTCTATCTGGAAGTAAGAGGCATTGGTTTGCAGAAAGGGGCCACCAGGAGGCTAGGATTTCGTATCAGCTTTGCTCAGGCCAGCTGGGTCACTGCAGACTGATTTCTTCTTGGTTCATGTTCTTCATCAGCTGAATGGGGATGATCCTATCAGCCTCCTTTGTTGGGTTATGGTCACAAACTGTAAGATAATGTTCTTGGAGCCTTTGGAATGTTATGGAACACAAAGGCACTCGGAATTTCAGCTACTATGCTATTGAAAGGCCCTGCTATTAGGCATGTGGATGGCTCTCAGGCAGTTTCTGTGTCTACATGAGGGTGCTCAGATGGTTTATGGGGGGCAAGAAAACAACACTTGGGGATTAGATTGGGTGGACATACACATGCCAACGGCAAGCTGGCCAAGCTCAAGGTGTAATGCTCTGGTTCCACCGGAAAGCTTTGACCTTTCTCAGTTTCCACTATGGGCACACGCGGACCCAATCCTTGGGGTTTCTCTCTCTCTCTCTCTCTGTCTCTGTCTTCCTGTCTCTCTCTCTCTCTCTCTCTCTTTCTCTCCCCCCTTTCAGCCACAGCCTTGTCATCTATTCGAGGACAAATCCCAGCTCTGTCTCTCACTGGCCAGGTATAAGGGAAGTGTCTCTCCAGTCAAATTGAGCCCCATTTTACTGTACTTAATGTTGGTTAGGCATATTCAAAAGGAGCATGATTTTGAATCCAAAGACCTCACAGAGTAAAATCTTTGCAGAAGGGCCTTTGTGAAGGGACAGCGAGGGGGTAGATGAAGGCATCGTACCCACATTAAATCTTCATGAAAATGGTCTCTGCTCCTGTATTGCACCCCATCCTTGCATCGGTGGCTTCTCCCTGACCTGTATCACTTCTCTCCCACCCACCCGTCTCTATTGTGTGAAAAACTCTCATTCGCCTTGGGGCTTCTCCTACCTGCATAATGCCTATTATCTAAATTTTTTTTTTTAATGTTTATTTATTTTTGAGACAGAGAGAGACACAGCATGAACAGGGGAGGGGCAGAGAGAGAGGGAGACACAGAATCGGAAGCAAGCTCCAGGCTCTGAGCCATCAGCCCAGAGCCCGACGCGGGGCTCAAACTCGCGGACCGCAAGATCGTGACCTGAGCTGAAGTCGGACGCTTAACCGACTGAGCCACCCAGGCACCCCTAATGCCTATTATCTAGACGAGGAAACGGGCGTCTGTAGAGATTCGCCTCATGGTGGTGGCAGTGGAGGGGACTGAGGTCTGAGGATGTTGGCAGGAGGTCTTTGATTTACCCGTCAGCTCCGCTCCTCACCCCACTTCCCAGTGGACGGAACTGTTGGCACCTGCTCTGTGGATCAGAAAAGAAAGTTTGACGTGGGCGGGGTTTGGCGTGCGGTCCCAGGACCACAACCTGCAACCTCCCACCTTCCCACCTTCTGCCCAACTCTGCCAGGAAGAGAAGCCGAGGACCAGGGCACAGGTGCACCCGGCACTCAAAGTCAGATGCAGAAGTTGCTGCTTCTTGTCAATCAGCACAAAACCCCACACTAATCACACTTGACACGGGGTGATACTTTCCAATTGGACGCAGTTTAGAATTCTTACGGCTTTTTTATAGACATAATTTCTTTGATCCTCCAACAGCTCTGTGAGGTAGTCACATCTTTCAATCATTCAACAAATACTTGCTGAAAGCTCTGTTTAGGGCGACCGAGGGGGTTCCTGGGACATGGGGCTTTTACTTTTAAAACCAGGACAGTCTCAGGCAAACTGGGACACGCTGAGCATTCCAGGCCTCAGACCTCCCCTCCCCCCCACCCCCCACCCCAGGACGAACAGGATGGAAACGGTGCCAGCACACGGCCCCTCCGTGCTGGTTGTTTTCATGCTTTTGATATTCTGCTGGCTGTGGGACTGAGTCAGTGCAATCCGAAGTTCAGAGAGTGTTACATTCTTGTCTCCATTCTTCAGATTTCGAATTCATTCGTCAGGGCTAGAGCTAGACCCTGCATAAGGAAAAGACAGGTGAATTATGTATCATCTGGCTTTTAAAGAGCTTATGGCTTAGTGCTGGTGGGGGAAAGGGGGACACTAGGACAACCATGACCTGCTGGGGTTTGGGGTCAAGTCTTTAAAGTCTTTTGCCCCACTCTTTTTTTTTTTTTTTTAAGTTTATTTATTTTGAGAGACACAAAGAGAGTGCGAGCAGGGGAGGGGCAGAGAGAAAGAGAGAGAGAGAGAGAGAGAGAGAGAGAGAGAGAGAGAGAGAAAGCATCCCAAACAGACTCTGTAGAGTACACCGCCTGACCTGGGGCTCAAACTCCCAAAACTGTGAGATCATGACTTGAGCTGAAACCAAGAGTCGGACGCTTAACCGACTGAGCCACCCAGGAGCCCTCCCCCCACACTTTTATTTTTGCCTCTTTTGTCTTCTTTGCTGCCTCCTGCCCACCAGCCCTCCCACCCCATGTACCCTCCACCTCCCCTGACGTTTCTCCCCCCTACCACCACCTGATCCTGTCCCATGTCTTCAATGGTTACCTCTATGCGGATGCCATTTATTAAGATGGAGATTAAAATAACAAAATTGATTAAATGCCTATTGTGTACTTCTGGTGAGAAACACTCTGGTCTCAAATAGACCTCCCAGGAAATCCCTCCTGGGGGAGATGATACGCCGACCAAGAAGAGATAAGAGTTTCTGTCCACTTGTCAAGAATGTCATTTGATTGCTTTTCTGGGACAGAAGAGCTTAGGGTGAATGTGGGCAGCAGGAGCCAGATTCCTTTGTGTCACAAAGCTCCCTCTAAAAGGCAACCACTTGTCCTATACTTTTCGGAACAACCAGGAACCTTGCTAATTGAATAGTGTCCCATTATGTGACCAGATCATGCATTTCCAGGAAGGGCAAAGTAATCCAATTTGTGCTGAAATGTCAGCCCAAGCTGCAGATACTCTTTTGGTATGAGCTGCAGCATTTTCTTTGGCTGTTGTCAACAGTGTGGTTGCTTAACTCTGAAAGCTATCTAAGGCATTTGGCACGGATCCTCATCTGCTTGAAGAAGTATGACTCTCCACTCATTGTTTTTCTGAGGAGTCATGTTTTCTGGTTTTCGCTGGCATTGTGGGCTGGGTGTTGTGTTTTTTTTTTGGCGGGGGGGGGGTGGATTGATCTCTCCTTAAACTGCATGAAGAGCCTCATAGAAAGAAGGATTGTTGTCACCCTTTACTGAGGGTGTGGTTGTCAGCCCGTATAAAACTGTGTCCAGTTGTTTTGGCTTTTTACTCATTCACTCTTCCATAAACATCCATGGAGGGCTTACTGCGTGCCAGACATCCTTTTGGGTGCTGGGAAGACAGCAGAGAACAAGCCATTCTGAGGAGGTGACATCTGAGTTGAGATCCCAGTGATACAAAGGAGCCAGGCATGTAAAGATCTGGGTGCAGAATGTTCCAGGCATTCGGAATAGCAAGCATTGGCCCAAAAGGAGAGAAAGAGCTTAGTTTGTTCAAGGATCAAAAAGGAAAGAGTGGCTGGAACAGAGTAAGCATGGCAGGGGGATGGTATATGATGATGGGGTCCAGACAGGTGGACACGATCTAGAGGACACTGGGACTAGAGATTTTATTCTAAGGGCAGTGACAAGGCACTGGAAGATTTTTTTTTAATGTTTATTTATTTTTAAGAGAGAGAGAGCAGGGAAGGGGCAGAGAGAGAGGCAGACACAGAATCCGAAGCAGGCACCAGGCTCTGAGCCATCAGCACAGAGCCCCAAGTGGGGCTTGAACTCATGGACTGTGAGATCATGACCTGACCCAAAGTAGAACGCTTAACCAACTGAGCCACCCTGCCGCCCCATGGAGGATTTTTAAGTAGGAGAATGAAGGGCCTGATCTGATTTTGAAAAGGAGTATTCTGGGTGCTTTATGGGAGAATGGGTTAGAGAGCAAGAGTGGATCAATAAAAAAAAAAAAAAAATACTGCAAAATTCTAGGTGAGAAATGGTGGCAGTTTGGAACAGGGTAGTGGCCATGGAATGGGAGAACAGTTGAGTGATTCAAGATCTATTTGGGAGATAGCATCTGGTGATGGGTTGGATTTGGGGTGTGGAGGGGGAGAAAGGGCAAAAGAAAAATCAAGAATGAGATCCATGCTTCTGGCTTGAGCAAGAGGGAGGATGGTGTCCCCATTAACAGAGATTCGAGGGACCACACGGAATCTCGAGTGTGGACCGGGTCTCCAGGCACTGCCGCCACCTTTGGGACACTGCTTTCCTTGAGCCCATGATACACGATCCTTTTGGTGTCTTGTTCTATCAGCAGGAGAATAAATTTCCAGTAAACTATAAGAAGCAGTGAATTGAGACACAGATATGATTTTCTTCCCAGGAAGACTGGAAGACAGAGAAACACACACACACACACACACACACACACACACACACCCATTTTGAGCATCTCATGTGTATAAAATAAACAGAAAATTGCCTAAGATGTCATTTTTTGAAGAACTATTTCATTTTCATTATCACGGACAATGAAAGCAGCAAGGATCGCCAGTTTTCAGTGAGTGAATGCCAAGTATCAGGAATGGCTCTAGGTGCTTTACATATATTATTTCATTTAGTCTTTTCATGACCTACGAGGTCCAATGAAGATTTTACTCCACTTTTAGAGGACAAAACTGAGGCTTAGAGAGGTAAAGTAACCGTTCAAGGTCACACAGCAAGGGAGTGGCAGAACCCGGATTGAAACCCAGGTCTTTGACTCCTGGCCTGTGCTCCTATGCATCTCACATCTGGTTCCCCTTGGGCTATTGGCTGAGATCCCTTGCCTATCCTCAAGGCTGGGATAGAGGTATCATCGCAGCTGGACAGACATCCAACTCCAGGCAGCTTGGGTGCATCCATCCACACCATGCCGACAGCCTACGGTGGTGATAATGCCCGGTCTCTCATGAGCAGAACATACTACAGCTATTCTAGAGGCAAGGAGAATTCACCTTGGACTGTGGCTACTGGGAGGGCCTTTTGTTGGAAATGGGTTAGCATCTCCCACCCCAGGAGAGAATTTGGAGATGTTTGGAGGCATTTTTGCTTGACCCAGCGACAACATGTCATGTGTGTATGTGGGGAGAGGGTTGGCGTGCATAGATGAACCGTCCCGCCCCAAATGCCAAGAGCACCACTGAGTCTCTGAACTCTAGGCACTATGTGGGAGGCATTTCTCTTCTTCAAAGAGGCCAGAAAATACTGATGGTTGTTGGCTATGCTAACAGAGCCCTGATTTTGGATTTGGACTGATGACCTACCTCTGCCTTCAGAGATCTTATAAAGCCTTGGACAAACCAAGGTAACTTTGGGGTGTCTGGTGGGGCTGAGGTATATGCTCTCTTTTCCTCCATTGGTTTTTTTTGGGGGGGCATAAGGCAAGTACTTAACCGGGGAGCTACAGCTGGCATTGCGGGTATTACAATCCACGCGAGAGTCCTTAACGAGGAATATCTGATTATACGAGGAAACTAGAATCTGTTTGTTTTCTGTTCATTTAATTTGATATTTTAATGATGCTGCTAGTTATTTGAAATATTCTATTTCAATATACCCTTTATTTATTGTACTTGTACCCTGAGGCGCACTGGCAAAGAGTGACATGTTTCAAAGTCTGCCCTCAAATAATAAATTTCCCTTGGAAACCAGAAGCAGAGAAGTTTTATATTGGGAATGCTTTAGAATATTTTTAAAAAAATCAGTCCAAATTGGATTCCAGAGATAAGTACAGGGAGACTTAAAAAAAAAACAAAACCAAAAAACAACTAACTCAATTCTTAGGTGGTTTTTTTTGAAATACAGAAACCAATTCAAAATAGAGTAAAGTTGTGGGTCAGATAAATGGAGATGCTGAGCTTGAATTCTAGCTGTTGGGAAGTAGAAAAATTAACCAGTAGTATCTTTGAAGGCAGCAGCATTACTAGGTTTCTCCCTCTCCTTCCCATTTTCATTTCAAGGCAACTAGGACTATTTGTATATTTGTTTGCCTGTTTATATTTGTTTGCCCCCTGTGGGTTGCAAGCTCTCTAAGCTCAAGAACATCATCTGTTCATCCTGTCCTATATCCTTAGCACCCAGACAGGGTCCGGCACATGGTAGTTGCTCAGTAAATGTTTGCTCATTGTGGTAGGCTGAATAACGGGCCCCGAAATTAGGTCCAAGTCCTAATCCCCAGGATCTGTGGTTATGTTATGCTCCATGACCGCAAGGACTTGAAGTTCCAGATGGAATTAAGTTTGCTAATCTGGCTGATGTTAAAGGAGATTATCCTGAGTTATCTGGGTGGACCCAATGTAATCAGAAATGCTGTTAAAAGTAGAAGAGGAAGGCAGAGAAGGTCCTCTCCTCCAACGTGGTCTGAGAAGAACTCAATCCTTCTTTGTTGGTTTTGAAGACGGAGGAAGAGGGTCAAGGCCAAGGACTGTGAGCAGCCTCTAGAAGCTGAAAAGGCAAGGAAATGGATTCTTCCCGAGAGCTTCCAGAGAATTCAGTGCTGCCAACATCTTGACTTTTAGCTCCATGAAACCCATGCTGAACTTCTTTTTAAAAATTGTTTTAATTAAAGTTTATTTATTTTTGAGAGAGAGAGAGAGACAGAGACAGGGTGTGAGCGGGGAAGGGGCAGACAGAGAGAGAGAGACAGAATCCAAAGCAGGCTCCAGGCTCCAGGCTCCGAGCTGTCGGCACAGAGCCTGATGCGGGGCTCAAACCCATGAGATCATGACCTGAGCCGAAGTCGGACGCATAACTAACTGAGCTACTCAGGCGCCCCAGCCTGTGTTGAACTTCTAATCTCCAGAACTGTAAGATAATACATGTGTGTTGTTTTAAGCGATTAAGTTTGTGGTAAACTGTTACGACAGCAATGGCAATGAGCGCACCCAGTGAGTGAACCCCAGTCCCGTTTATCCACCTATATGTGATAAGGATTTATTGAAGACCTACCATTCATCTCCAGGTTCTATGGCAGACGCTGTGATTATCAGTGCCTCTTCCCACCTCAGGGGCTTTGCTCATGCCATTCCCTCTGCCTGGAGCTCTTATTTCATCTCCTTAGTTAGCCGTCTCCCCCAGACTCAGGAAAGCCTTTCTTAAACCCTTTCAGTGCCTGAAACTTCTCCTTAGAAGCATTTATATCAATTGTGGTATTTTAAAATGTATGCAGTGAAGTATGTTAAAACTTTTTTTCCTGTGAAATCTAACAGATAACAGAAAACTACATTAAAAAGTGTGGCTTCATAGCTTATTATAAAGCAAGTAACATTGACACCACTCTTCAGCTCGAGAAATAGAATTTTGCCAATAGGCCCTGAAGCTGTCCAGAGGGTGCCCCCCTCCAAAAGTAGCCACTCTCCTGGCATTTATGTTCATCTCTACTTTGTTTTATGAGCTTCCTCCTTTGTTTTAATACCGGAGCGTGCATCCCCAGAACCTCCTTTTTGTCTCGTTTTGATATGTCTTTTAAGTTTTTGTTTATCAACAGCTTCATCCTCTGTGTCTTTTTCCTCCTTGTCGTTTATTTGTGAACAAACTGAGTCTGTGAGTTTCCCACAGTCTAGATTTTGCTGACTGCATCCCCTTGGTGCCGTTGAACATGTTCCTCTGTCCCCTGAATCTCCTGTAACTGAGAGTTGGCTTTTAAGCCTTCATTGGATTAAGGGTCAGTTTTTTCCCCCCAGGGTGAGGGGACCGGCAAGACTATATAAGAGGTGATATCTTCTTCCATCAGGAGGCATATAATGTCTGGTTGTCTCTGTCTTTTGTGTTGGTTCTTTGACGCTCAACATCTAGCTCTATTCATTTATTGCAAGGTTGGTGAAGTGGTGACACTCTGTTTTTCTTTCTTCATTTACTAGTGAGAATATTTCTAAAATGGGAGACTTGCCTTCAACTTCTGTTTAGTTACTCCAAGGCACAGTTTGTATTGGAAAGGGAGGATAAATGCTGAATGCATTTGTCAGGTTCCAAATGAATAGCTAGGCTAACATTTTTGTAATTAATTGCTTAATGTTTTTCTCTCCTCTAACATGTATCCCCAACCCTTATGAGGGCAAAGCCTGGACCATTTTTTGTTACCACGAACCCCCTGGGTCAAATATGGCCCCGTGATGTCATCGACACTTGTTAGGTATTCATTGAAAGGACAGATGAACGAATAGAATGACCTCTTTTCTTTTCTGCCTCTTCCATTTCACTGCCCCTCCAGTTTGTCTTCAATCCTCCTTTAGCTGCATGTAGTTACACTGTGGGTCAAAATTACTTGGATCAAAAACATAAAATTAGCGAGGAAGTACCTGCAGAGGCATCAAAAGGGGCTGCAATACCGTGGCTCGAAACAAAAATATTAATTTAGGGCATTTAATGTGAATACCTTGTAAGAGAGCCAAATGGGTTTTTAAACAACGTCGACTTGATTTTTTTGCTTATCTTCTAAGTGATGTCCCCTTAGGGGGCTTTCTAATGAGGTCCCGAAGAAGACGTAGCATTATTATGGCTGAGAATTAACTAAGTGTCTGCCTTTTGAATGGTTCAAAGTGATTCCATATTGAATATTAAATCTGTCCTTGAAAATACCCTGTGAGGGGCCCACCCTATGAGATACGGACGGATGAGGATTATCATTCTCTATTTAAAATAGGCCCGGGGCCGTAAAAAGAGTCACCAGTGTCTCATGGCAGGGGTGGGGGTACAATTAGGGCTGGATTAGGTTCTAAGTAGCTGGTAGAGTTTGGACTGGACCGGACCTTAGGAAGCCTCTAGCAGCGCCATCTTTTAGGCATGTATTGTCACAATAATGCTGAATGACAAATAGTTAGGACCTTTAGCAGCACACAGTAACGAGCATTTACCGCTCTCACGTCTGGGCTCTGCAGCACTGCCGATCTTGGCTGGACTTACCACACGTCTAAGGGTTGGCTGGTAGTTGACTAGGGAGCCCACGGGGACTTGGCCTTGCTCCATGTGTCTCTCGTCCCCCAAGATGCTGGGTTAGAGAGCACAAGGAAACCCCAGAGCCTCCCAAGGCTCCACTTGGAGCTGGCGCATTGTCACTTCTGGGGCATTCTACCGGTTAGGCGAGTCATAAGACTGGCCCAGATTCAGGGAGCGGGGACACGGACTCTGGTCTCTTTGGTGAAAGAAATTGCAAAGTCACTTGGCAAAGAAGACGGATTCGGGGTGATGGTGGTGAGGAATTGGGGCCCTTAGTGCAAACAGTCAACCTCCGTGCCATCTCCCCTAACAGAGGAGCATACCACATGTCACGGGAGGAACAGAGACGTGCCCAAGGTCACTCAGCAGAAAGCGCACTACAGCCTAAGACTCGTGCCTCCCACTCTTGTGGCCTTTCCTTTGATCCCGTGGGCTCCAACTGAAAGCCACGAGATGTGATAGGAACCGGCATTCATTCGGCGGGCAATTCAGCAAGGAAGGAGTGTGCTGCACGTTAAGCATTTAGGGCTCGCTAAGGGCTGGAGCGAGTGCTGGGGCCACCTCCCGATCTCCAAGGCTGGGCCTCACTCAAGTTCGCCTTCATGCAGCATATGGAGCCAACGGGATGACCCGATGCCCGGGGGCAGATCTTCTGTGCCGAGCCATTGCTTCGCCCCATTCCAAGTGAGAGCCCTTGCTCCCTGGCAAGACCAGGACCAGCGAAAACGGGACAAGAAGGGACAAGAAGGCTCCTCTTCGGTTCTTCCTCTTCCTACTCTTTTTCCTTCTGCTGTTCTGCTTCCTCTCCCACCCCCTTTTCAAAACAACTCTTAAGACCGGCTGGGAGACTGGTCAGTCACTTGTACCTGAGTGTGAATTTTAGTCAAAGGATCACTTCACCCGTTTACTCAAAGGTTGGCTTCTGGGTAGTGGAATCCCAGGTTCCCCACCTGTCCTTCCTTGGCATCCTAGAAGTCATGCCTACAGGAGGCCGCTCACTCCCCTGAGACAGGAGACTGCCTCTGGCCTGTAGAATAGAATCCCAACGTTTTCCTGCTTTGAATGGAAAGGTCACCTCAGCATCCCCAGGATGATACCCCTTCCCTTATCAGCCAACAGGTGGTTTTAGCAAAAATGGGTTTTTGTACCAGAGTTTCCCTCGGACTCAAGGGGAACATAACGCAGTCATTTTGGGGGTCTGTTTAGTCTCAAAGGGAAACAACTTACTAATTAGGCTAAGAGTCTTTACAAAAATATGTTTTCGATTCCACTGATGGTCAGTTACAAGCGATAACACTGTTAAATGTAGTGCCTAATAAATCTGGAAAAACTACCCAATAAATGTAAGTAATAACAATGATTAACAATAAATTAAATGCAGAGAACCAGGAATGTACCACATTATTTTTTAACTAGTTTGGGCCATCGGGTTCTGATTATTCAGTTTGTCCTGTGCACCTGGAGTTTATTAGCATGTAATACAAACTAAAGGGTCCCTCAGAGAGGCCACTGAAAGGACTTTAGTATAAAACAATATACAAGTTTAATAGTGCTAACTGACCTTGCTTTCTTTTACAAAAACATATCTTTGTAACTCGAGCCCCAAGGAAATGTAATGCTTTTTACCTAATCCTGATTGTTAATTTTCCTTTTATTTAATTTAGAAGGTTTCATTTGTTTCGTGAGATAGGAAGATACAATTTATAGTCAGTAATTCTTCCTGCTCTGGAAAGAAATTCGAAATGTCTAAATATTTCGTTCCCTCGTCCGTGTCTATAACAAGGAGAGGGAGAAACAGACAAGCAGTGTATTTGCTATTAATGGCAGCTGGTTAAAAACCCACTTTTTAAAATAGCCAAATGAAACGGGTACATGTGTTTATAATCAAGGTGCATTTCACTAATTTTCCCTAAATCTTTAAATATTACTTCTTCTCAAATGCCAGAAAATTGGACTCCTTCTCAGTTGAGGACAGGAAGGCAATGCCAGGCTCTCTGATGGAGGAACTTTTCTATAATTTCCCTGAATGTTTATCTTGCAGGTGCTGTCTAGAGGGACTGCTACATTTCAGTGACAGCATTTGCCAGTACTAGAAAGTCTCTTTTTGCAGATGTCTCTCCCCTTTTTGAAGGTTTTCTAAGATGTTCTCAATGTCTTCTAGAAGAAGGATGTGTTCAGTGCCCCTCTCTTGGGGGCTGCTCCGTTCTCCCATCCCACACCTTCGTCCCCCAACTGAAGGCGTTTGCAAGAAACAGAATCTTAACTAGGGTCAACTCCTATAAATGTCTGAAACTTGAGGTGCCCCCAGCAAACATGACGTCTGGCAAATAGTCCATAAAACTCTGCTTTAAAATAATTAAATGAAACGGTCGCCAGGGAGGGCAGGAATGGCATTGCCCAGGGGCATCAACAGAGCGTGACACTCTATTTTCTTTAGCCCTGCTAATCAGTATGGTGGCCTCAGACCTCCTGTACCCTTTCGGTGGAGCCTCAAATCCCACATCTCACTGGCTAACAGCCTTCATTTTCTAATCAAAACCATTTTTTGTTCAGAAGCTAGTCTTATTTCAGAAAGACTGAGTGAGTTCCACTTAGGTTTAGAAGAGGAATCTTTGCTCCAGAAGGAGGATGGCTTGACTTTCTAATCAGAAGGCTTGGGTCAAGCAAAAGGTGGATTGATTTCTCTACCTGGGCTCTGAAGGAGCATCGTGTAACCCAGCCCGGCTCCCTGCACTTGGCTGTGTGGGAATGGGGAGGAGGAGGGAGAGAGGGAAGAGAGATGGCATTTCTAGAGGCTGCAGGCAGGAATCTCCTTGGAAGAACGTGACTATTCTTCCAGGATGAAGAATATTCCTATATAACTTCCAAGATGAAGTTATTCCGGGATGGAACTGAGAAGTGAGTACAGTCCCTCATGAACACTTCTATCCTCTGTGACTTAACTGCTGTGTGACCTTGGCAAGTTTCTTAACCTCTCTGAGCTTTAGTTTCTTGTAAAGACTAAAGTTCTTGTAAAGACTAAGTGAGGTATTTAATGCAAAGCACTTAGCTCATAGCCTAGCAGATATAAGTGCTGAATAAATGGTAACTATTTCTTGTGGTTAGGGGGCTATTACATTATTGTCTAACCAGCACCTCTGGCGGGGGCGGGGGGGGGGGGATCAAAGATAGGAGTCCAGATCAGGATTTCCACTAGTTTTATAGTTTAACTTCTCTCTAAAAAATAAAAAAAATCAGAGAGCTTGCTTCCTAAATGGGATGGTGTTAAGGATTTCCGTACTTAGAGTCAAAATTTCTTCCTTGGGATTTGGGGGCTTGGGGTGGGGGCTGAGCCTCTCCATTTAGGTCCTGAGGAAATCTTAGCAGTTGCTTGAATGCAATCTTCGGTTTTGTTGCTGTGCGATCCTCTCAAAGAGACACTGTAGAGGAGGGAAGGCTCTCCAGCCTTTCTAGCTTGCTTCTGGGAACAGCTGGAAAGATCTCTGTGGTCCTCCAGAGAAGACAAAAACAACACTCCCAGTCTCTCCCCCCGCTTGGTGTTTGGAGATGAAAGTCAGGTTCCTTACAAAAAGGAATGTTTATTAAAGAGAGACACTTTCCTTCACCAGATTTTGAGTGTGTGCGTGGGGGGGTGGGTGGGGTGGGGTGGGTGGGGATTGCATGAATTCCTTTCGAAATTTGCTCAGCGTCCCAGGCAAAGAGGGCGTGCGCTTGCTCATAAGTCAGAGGACATTTTCGAGACTTGGCCGTTCCCCCCCGTTTTCTTAGTCACAGTACAGTTTCATGTTGTAACCATTTTTCATGCACCTTGCGGCCAAGAAAATAATTGTGGCGAGATGATTGGGTCTCGGTCCTTAAGTCAGGTAAACCTCCGTGCCGTCAGTGATGTAGGGAAACGCACTCCGGGTTGAATTGTGAGCGACACTGGATGGGAACCTGGTCCTGGGCTTGTGCTGGAATTGTCCAGCTGTTCTTTTATCCTGCATCCAGAAAGCCGGTCACAAGTTTCCTCGGTTCATCTGCGCATTCCTGATGCTGCCTCTAACATTTTATTTCTAATTCCCCTGATGGCCGCAGTGAAAGTTCCCGGCAGAGATTGATTGCAGGGCATGACCCAAATTTGTAACTGGCCACAAAACGCTGTAAAACAAAGTTCACCGAATACCTTCCAGCTGATTGTAAGTGATTTTCAAAAAAAAAAAAAAAAAAAAAAAAAGATCTGGATATGTTTTTCTCCTTCTTTTTTTTTTTTCTTTTTCCCACATAAAATATCGGAAAAGAAGGACTTTTCGCCAAGTGCTGATTTCTGTAGCCTCATCTGTAAAGCATGCTACGTGAGAAAACGGGCCGTGTGGACTTGCTCACTGGGAACAGACCGTGAGGGCAGAGAGGAGGTGTGGTGGCAAGGGAGGTGAGGGACCTGGGTTCTAGGACACCTTGGAAGATTGCTTATTCTCCCTCGTGTGTGCAAAATGCGGGAGAGCATTTGCTAAGCCACATCTTTGCCGAACCCTGCAGCTCTTTCCTGAAAATGGCACAGGGGATGGCTTTTCCAGATTTGCAAAGTATCATGACGTTATTTGAAAGAAGCTTCTCAACCTCACGCTTCTGCCCACACATCTGTCTCATACCTTTAACACCTGCTTACCCGCTACAAATGGGCAAGCATCAAAAATGCTTGCAACACTGAAGTGTGGCCTAGAAGAAAGGATTTACTTTCCCAGGGTGTCCTGAAGGCATGTCGTTTAGTCATATTATTGTCAGCGAAATCGCTCCTGGAACTATCTCCTCCTACTTTCCTCACACCGTGGAATGGAATACATCAGAATGTATTTGCTCTAAGATTCAGGCACATCTGGGCTTGTGGGAGAGGCTGTGCACTGTTCCCCCCAGGATCTGTTTTCTGAGGAATCCGGGAGCAGCCTGGTTACAATGTGTCCCAAGAAAGAGAGAGTGCGAGCCGGGAGCAAGGGCCAATGGGCCAGCACTGGGGAAGGCATGGGAGTCTCATTTAGTCTTATCACTCCACTTCCAAAATCTTGTCCTGAAGTTCCCAGGCACACGGGCTCTGGAGAAGCTGGAGAAGGCACCAAACAGCCAAGGCCTTGGTGTCTTTGTGCTAAGGGTGTTAGCAACCTCAGGAGAATGAGTCATTGAACTCACCTCCATCAGGACAGTAGGTGCAGACTCGGGCTATTTTCAGTGGCACTGAGACCTTCAAGTCAGATGCCATCAGGATCTACAATACCATCTCAGGACCCTGACCATCAGAAGCCACACTGATGATGTCCCTGCAGAGGAAATGAGCTGACCCACCATGATGTGGCCTGGGCTGGGGGCACAGAAATGCAGTTAGTTTATCCTGCGGGCAAGAGGGAGCCATTGAGAGCTTTGGAAGGAGGGACTCTTGGTCGAGATTGGTCTTCTGGATGATGTTCTGGCCCATTATGGATAGGTCAAATGGAGGGTGAGAGGAGGCTGGAGGCAGGGAGACAAATCGGGTTTTATTGTTGTTTTGCTATAGTGTATTTTAGAGATTCATACTGAAGGCCCAGGTTAGGCTGAGGAGTAGAGGGGCCCATGTGAAAACTTGAGCAGACACCATGTCCCGCTGAAGGGATGTCTCATCTGATCTCCAAAGGGCATCTTTGTACCAAGTGAGTCACAGGGCTCATGCTGTCAGAGTTTGGGGCAGTAATCCAGTGAGATAAACCAGCAGTGACTAGACAGTCATCAAAGAACTAAGCAAACTGCTCCAAACCCAGGCCTTTCCCCTGACCTATGTGCCAAACTGCCTGCTCTCCGGGCCTTCTCCAGATTAGAAGGAGTGAAAGATGGGGCAGAAATGGCCTGTGGTAGAGGACCTTGGTGCGGTGTGGTCTCCTGGGAAATCACTGGGGCCTTCTTTGGGGTAGGTGTCAGAACTGGTATGGCATCCAAGGATCCGGCTCCCGTGTAAGTGTTGTCTTCTTTTCAACTGGGTTCACCCACTAAACGGAGGTGAGCACAGGATCGACTTCATCTGAGCTGACTTTCCTGGAGCGAGGAGCTTAACACCCCAGTTGCGAGCACTGCTACAATCCCAGCTATCTCACTTCTCTTTATCTCTTACTTTTGGGACAAAAGATTATTTTTTATAGGCAGGTGAGTATAAAAGTGAAGTTACATGGGCAAAAATGGGGGCCTAGAGTTTAGTAGAAAGAGCCCCAGGCAGGCAGGAAGCCAGGATCCTTGAATTCTTTCCTGGCCCTCACACTGACTAGCTGCACTGACTTGGGCCCCAGTTTGCTCCTCTGTACAATGGGAAGCTTCGACTTGGCAACAGAGAAGTCCTCTCCCAGTATACACTCTCTTCAGTTTTAACTCCAAGACAGGCACTTTCCTTGCTCATGGTTACAGAGAAACGAATTGACCATTTCAGGTCTTTTCAGCGAGAAAGTATGCACGGGGGTTAAGAGCCCAGGCGCTGGGTTTAGGACTTCACTGCGTAACAAACTGTGGCCTTGGGCAAGTTCCTTAGCCTTTCTGAGCTCCGTTGTCCTCTTCTGTGAAATAGGGGCCAGATGTGTACTTCGGGGTTTGAGGTCCTTCTCTGAGCACAGGGTGTGGCACACGTGGGGACCTCGAGCGATGATGGTGCCTGGCATTGGGGATGCTGGCGTGGAATGGGACCCTTTCAGTGTGGAGCGAGCTGTGCTGATGCCCGATCCTGGATCTGGAAGGAATCGGCAGTACCTCTGCCATCCCGCCCCAGCCCCGTGGAGTTGGCTCATCTTCCGTGGAGTTGGCTCGTCATCATCTGTTTGTCCTCTGCAAGGGGAGGCTCACCAAGAACTGGACCGTAGGGCTCCCAAGCAAGAAAAATTAGATACCGTTTTGATGTCAATATTAAAGAACCAGGCCATGTGTACTGTATAAAATTGGAAATTACACATAAAAACAAAGAGATGAAGAAGTCACCCCCTGTGATAAGCCGAACAGTTCTTTCCTCTTCCCCAAAGATATCTACGTCCTGTTCCCCGGAAGCTGTGGATGTGTTGCCTTCCACAGTAAGAGGGACTTGGCAAATACAGTTAAGTTAAAGATCTTGAGACAGGACGTTATCCTGGATCATCTGGTGGAGTAGATATCGTCACGAGGGTCACTTTAAGAGGGACGCAGAATGGCCAGAATCAGAGAGGGCACTGTGACAAGGAAGTAGAGGCTGGAGCGATGTGGGGCCAAGAACCAATGAATGCGGGCCGCCCTTCGAAGCTGGAAAAAGCAAGACGATGGATTCTTCCCCAGAACTTCCAGAAGGAGACTTTGATTTTAGCCCAGTAAGACTGTTTTCACACTATTTTTTTTCCTTAGAGTTTATTTATTTAGAGAGAGAGAGCATGAGTGGGGAGGGGCAGAGAGAGAGAAGGAGAGAAAGAATCCCAAGCAAGCTCTGCTCTGTCAGAGTAGAGCCCGATGTGGGGCTCGAACTCACGAACTGTGAGATCGTGACCTAAGGCAAAATCAGGAGTCGGACGTTTAACCCACCGAACCACCTGTCTTCACCCTCTGGCTTCTTGTTTTCACACACCTGTTTTCACACTTCTGACTTCCAGAACTATAATACATTTGTGTTGTTTTAAGCCACTAAGTTTGTGGTAATTTGTTACAGCAGTGACAGAAAACTAATACACACACACACCCAAAGTCACCAGTGTAATTTAGTATATGTGTGCATACCCTTCCAGATCTTTATGCACACACACACACACATTCATGCGTGCACACACACACACACACACATTTTTATTTTTATTTTTAAAATTTTAACCAACATGAAATCATACTGCACATCCTCTTTTGTAACTTACTTTTTTGGTCAACTCTACCCTTCCACTTTAGTAAAATCTTATCTCTCCTAAAAGCCAGACCATATTTAATCTCCCCCAACTGGAGCCAGAATATCCATTACAGGTGCCTGTCCAAACTTCAGTATAAACCAGTACTCCACGTTGCGTGCACTTGCGATGGCCTTCGGATCTCTTCTCTATGCCACCGACTTGGTGGAGAGGTCAGGCCAGAGGCTCTGGGACATGCCCTGCTGTCTCGGTTTGTCTGGTTGTTTCCTTGGAGTGGTGTTTCCGTTGCTGCTGTACCGCCCCTATTTCTGATAAGCTGGATCCACTATCTAAAACCTGATGGGCTCTTGGGGCGCCTGGGTGGCTCAGTCGGTTGAGCGTTCAACTTCGGCTCAGGTCATGATCTCACACTCGTTGAGTTCGAGCCCCGCGTTGGGCTCTGTGCTGACAGCTCAGAGCCCGGAGCCTGTTTCGGATTCCGTGTCTCTCTCTCTCTCTCTCTCTCTCTCTCTCTGCCCCTCCCCCATTCACACTCTGTCTCTCTCAAAAATAAATAAACATTAAAAAAAAAACAAAACCTGATGGGCTCAATTACACACTTTGGGCTAAGATACAACATAAATGATGCTATGTATTTGATGTTACCTCACGTGATTTCCAGCCCATCTACCAACCCACGCACTGCTCTAGACCCTTTCTAGAACCAGAAACCCCAGGGCCGTGTGAGGTGGCAGAGGAATGAGTGATTCACTCTGATTTTGGGGACTAATTGTGTGTAAGCAACTCCACTCCCAGGAACTACTTAAATTCAAGGCAACTCATTTGCCAGCCTAATGGAGCAGAGCCCCAACTCAACTCCAAAGGAGGGCAAACCAGAGGAAACACAAACTTGCAGACCACATTCAAACTCATAAATTACTGGGAACAAACTTGAAGAAAACAAGCAGGTTCAATTTCAACAGACCTTTCCCAGCTAGGTGTACTAACATCTGACTGTTTAGACATCATTAAAATACATTGCACCCAATATGTTTACCCACCGTCATCTATATTACCCGGACAGGCCATTCATCAGCTTGTCAATTTAAATGGATTTCTATATATAAGTGATTGTAATGTGCAGAGGACTTTAAGGAGAAATTTGTTGTGCCCACATATTAAAAAAATGCAAACTGCCCAACAAAGCCTTGTTCGAGGGGACCGTCTCGGCAAATGAGGAACAACACTATTTTTTGCCCGAACTCTAATTCTATTTCAAACCATTAGTATTATTACCAACAACAGTAATGAAAGCGTTATAAAGGATTTTTTAAATGTTTATTTAGTTTTGAGAGAGAGAAAGGGAGCATGAGCAGGGAAGGGGCAGAGAGAGTCAGGGACAGAGGATCCAAAGCGGGCTCTGTGCCGACAGCAGTGAGCCCAATGCGGGGCTAGAACTCACAAACCGTAGGGTCGTGACCTGAGCCGAAGTCAGACACTCAACTGACTGAGCTTCCCAGGCACCCCAACGTTATAAAAGATTTGGAGACAAGACTTTTTTAGGTGACGATTCTGAAATTGGCATTAATCCGTTGGCCCACGGTTGAACTATTGCATCTTGCGTACGTGTGTGTGCACTTGTGTGTGTCTGTTTTCCATGATGCTATCCAAACGTTTCTCTCACATAATTAAATGTATTGGTGACATCACAGGAACCAAGCAAACCTTTGGATTTATATCACTTTTAGGAGATTATAAACTCAAATTGGAGCTTTCTAAAGTCTTACCAAATCTTAGGCGGTCTCAGCAGGAGTATAGTATTTCGAGGGCCATTGTAATGCGTAATGAGAAACTCTGTGTGCATTCTGCTTGCTAGCTCTCCCTCTTTCCTCAGCCCTAAAGCCTAAAATTTCAATGCGTGCTAGTGAGAAACTTACAGCATAAAAAAGCATGCTTTTGGCAGAAATCAGAAAATAATAATGCTCCGTATTTTGTCATTTGGGAAAAGAGATTTAAAGGGGAAACCTTGAAAATTAAAGATATGAGCAGAATGAAACTAACCAAAGAATGCTAGATAGATTTTTTTAAAAAAGAAGCTTCCCCAAAGACATAGGAAGGCAGTGTATTCTTTAAATTTCTGCACTGCTCTTTAGCATGAATTAAAGATGGAGCCAGTCTATGAATGGACATCACTTGCTTAATGGGAACACCAGATGCTGACATTTAGGAAATATAAAGAAAGCTAAACCCTTGTAAAATTTTATATATTATCCCTTTCACCAAAATATGAAAAACAGATTAGACGGGGGGAAGGAAAAGTTCTTCTATAAATAAATTTGAAGAAACACTGGACCAAAAGGAGACACTTGTTTAAATACAATGTCCAAGGAAGAAAAATTGTCAAATAAACAAGAATCCCCACTTTCGACTGAGCAGCAAAACATTCTGGGTCTCCAGGCTCTGAAGCATAATTGTCTCCGCCCTGCCCTTGGAGGATGCCTTTCTGAACCTAGGCTTCTTCGGCAGTCACATTTGTTAGGAATAATAAATAAGAGGAGCTTCGGATCTGGAACTTTCTTTCAAAGACATGTAGACATTGTAAAGACATTTTTTCTCAAGCGTCTGTTGAGATTTATAGGTTTATGTTTAGCCTAGATCCTTGAATTACTTGTTGCTTTTCTTAGCCTTCTTTTCCCCTAACTCCTTCTTCTTCTTCTTTTTTTTTTTTTTAATGTTTTTAATGTTTATTTTTGAGAGAGAGAGTACGAGTAGGGGAGGGGCAGAGAGAGAGGGAGACACAGAATCCGAATCAGGCTCCAGGATCTGAGCTGTCAGTGCAGAGCCTGAAGCGGGACTTGAACCTATGAACTGTGAGATCGTGACCTGAGCCGAAGTTGGGTGCGTAACCGACTGAGCCCCCCAGGTGCTCCACCCCTAACTTCTTTCAATGCGTCTTGGATCCTTACTGCTCTAATGTCATGAACAATTTGCCATTTGCAGGGTTGTCATTGTCATTGAACTGTGTGAGGGAGACGTAGGCGAGAGTTCCCATCAGAGCCCTGGCTGCATAGCTGAGTCGGCAGAACAGGTGCCCACTGCATCTAGCAACAAGGAATCTAACTGCAGGGAGGGAGAAAACACCCTTAATTCTTGCTTGATGGTTTAAAAAAAAATCACTCTTCTCTGTTCTTGGAAAAGACAAAACAACACAACAGAGACCAGCTCGTTTCCCTTAGTACTGATGGTGTTCAGAAGGGCCACCGAAGGATTGAAACTGAGACATTGAGTAGGAAAGTTGGCAGAGTGAAGCAGAGGGAAAAGCCCTGGGCTGGGCATAGGGCATTTTGGATATAGTCATTTCCAAATTGTATTGTCTTGGGCAAGCCCTTGGCCCACCTGGAGCTTCTGTCTCCTCATCAGTAGATGGGAATGGCACGCCTATCCCTTTAAGCCAGCCCTTGAGTGGAGTGCTGTCTGAGACCTGAGGAATCTTCCAGAACCCTTTACTTCTACCCCTTGCTTGCTCTTCACCGGCTTCTGAGTTGGTCCCATCTAAACCCAATGTGGAACTCTTCACGTTGTGATCCGGCCTTGGTTGTGTGCAGGCCGTTTGGAAGGGTGCTCACAGGGGATCCCCTGGGCGCCTGTACCTAGGCCCTTGGCTTCTTCCTTCTACTCAGCTTGGCTTACATCTCACCTCAGCCTCTCTGAATCGGTCAAGTTGGAGCTCCACACACAGCTGGCACTAGCACGCCCTTCTCCCCCCGCTCTGCCACTTGGCAAATTCCAGTCCTCGGGGAAGGTAGCTTAGTAATATTAGCTAACACTTACTGGGCCCTTATCAAGCACTTTATTAATCTCCTAAGGCCCTGGGAAACAGACAGAATTATTATCTCCACTTTTTGAAAATGATCTCCATTTTGCAATAGAGAAAACTGGTTGCAGAGCTGGTAATGGGCAGAGCTGGGATTTGAACCCAGGTCAGGGATTAGCCCACTTCTGTAGAGGGTCAGAAAGCCAGTATTTTGGGGGTTGGCGGGCTGACCAGTCTCTGTGAACAGCTGCTCAACACTGCCGGTGTCGTACAAAAGCAATGACAGACAACATAGAAACGTACGAGCAGGGCTGTGTTCCAATAAAACTTTACTGCTCAACATTTACATTGGAATTTTATTTAATGTTCACGGGTCGCAGCGTATCATTACTCTTTTGGTTTTTTGGCGCGTTTAAAATGATAAACATCACTCTCTGCCACACAAAATGATACGGGGGGCTGGATTTGGCTCATGTGCTGTAGTTCGCTGATCCGTGACCTAGGCTGTTATTCCTGGAGCCCCTGCTCGTCACCACCGCGGGATGCTGCCTCCCATTTGTACCCTTATCATCCCCTTCTACAGATGAAGAAGCTGAGGTCATACAGAGCTGGCAGGGAGGGGGCCGTGGAGCCCAGAAGTCCAAGTCCAGTGCCTGGACTTTACCTTTGAGTCATGTCAAGGGGCTGAGGGAAGTTGGAGCGACTGTGTGTGCTTCGTGGCATGAATACAAACATTAAATTAGATCGTGCGCCTGGCATACAGAAGAGATGCTCCCTGGAGTTTTATTTTTTTTGAATGCGTGGAAGCTCTTAGAAGCTATACGATACAAGCAATTAGGCTAACTTCAGAAAACAAATTGCCTAGTGAAAATGTGTTACTGCCTTTTACCGGTATTTACCTACTGCCTCATCTGTGCCAGGTCTATAGGGCACTGGTATGTGACGGTGAAGATAACGGGCAGCTTAGTTTGGTGGCAAAGACAGACATGCCCATTAAGTGATTAGCACCCACAGGATTAATTGCTACCACGAATGGGGTGCAGGGGATAGAACCACAGCCACGTCCCAGGGATGCAAACTGTGCATGCTGGAGGTGAAGGGAGAAGAGACTTGCAGGCTGAGGGAACAGTATGTGCAGAGTCACTGATGTTTGGAGGCTTGGGGTGCCTTTAGTGGGAGGGAGTTGGGGGGTGAGTGGTAGAAATGAGGCAGAGGAGGGAGGACCAGCTCTACAAGAACCTGTTAGTCTACGCCAAGCTCTGGACTTGATCCCCTGGGACCTAGCTCCTCAAACTAGGGGGCACACTAGGGAGTGCACAAGGTTGCAGGCTAAAGATGAGGTAGCTTTCCTGGGCATTGATTGTACTCAAAGAAGTTTAGAGAAATACTCCGTCTCTAAATGAAAACAAAACCAAACAAACAGCTAAGAATATATTGAGTAGAGTAAAAAATCCACATTAAAGTTTAAGATGAAGCTCGGTATCTCACAGAAGTTTGGACTCCACCCCACACCGCCATAACTTTCCTGTTAGAGGGGATAAAATGGAAAGTTTGGAGAGACAAGCAGTGGGGCAGGGGAGACATGTAACATTGTTAACTCGTGCGGCCAGACACCAGATTTGGTCTGGAGAACTCTAAGGCTGGTGGTAGCCAGGAGGAGAGATGGGGAGGAGACATCAGAGGTGTGGGGATGAGTCAGGGCCACAGCGGTAACTGTGCTGGAGAAGGTGGAATAGAAGCGACTAGTACAGAGGAGGTTCGATTCTGTCATTAAATGTACATCCCCCTCCACCTAGAGGCAACAGAAAGAGAAATGGGCACTTGCTCTGGAGTCCAGAGACCAAGATTTGAACCCCACGGTTGAATGACTGTGTGACCTTGGGCAAAGCACTCCGTCTCTCCGGAATTTCACTTTTCTTCCTTCTTCTGAATGAGGGGAACTCTGCCTGTGTTGCCTTCCTCTAAGTCTTCGGATCATCGAAGATACCATCCATGAGCGCTCTTTGTAAAGGGTCCAAACACCACTTGTGGGTTTCAAGGGAACAAAAGGCCAGAGCCCTTTCTGCTTGGTGGCCTCTCCAAGAAAAAGGCAATTGCTATTTTCCCCCCGTCTTCGGCTGTTGGAGCTGCGGATCAATTGCGACGAGGCTAAACAAAAAAAGGTAGTCATACGTGATCAGCAAAACGGTCCAAATGATGTCATCCATCAAGATGGACACTGCAATTTTCCAACTATTTTCTCATAAATCAAACCGTGGGTCCCTCAAGGAAGAGGGGCAGGGCTAGAGGAGCCAGCATGGCAGTGCTTATCGGGAGACCAGACGCAGGGAAGCCAGGGAAGCGCTCCCTTAAGGATACAGTAATTATTTTCACTCGATGGGAAATCAAGAGGGGCACGATGGGAGGGAGAGCTGGAGAGTGTCTGCCTCACTTCATTACTACTCCCCAGGCAAGGGACACAACATATGCTTTTCATTGGGAAGCCAATAATTTTGAATCGTGGGACAGGTGAAAACTTAAATGACATTTGCAAACCTTGATTTATTTCTCTGCTTAACTCCGGAACATGCTTTAGACTCCGCTCTATAAGTTTCCATAGATTAGTGGTCAATGTCAAGAGTTTTCAATGACATATTCAAGCGTTTCCTGTCCCTATCAGTTAATTAAATATTTTCAGTACTAATCTCTTCTTATTGAAATGGTTTCCCTTCTTTCGGTTACGGGTTGGGAAAACAACGATATGAAGTATGTGCTTTATTGAAAACAAAATAACAAAAATAAAAAAGAATACTTTTCCCCCCACGTGCTATTTGACTTGCTGGAAATCTCATTAAAAGTTATTTATGAGCTGTTAGGGATCCCATAAGGATTACACCTAATTCAGTCTGTAAAGCTTTTGAGTTTCTTTTACATGAAGGACCTCCTTCCCCATTATTCTACTTTGGTTTGCACCCAAATAAATACTGGAGATCAACTTCTTGGCAGAAGAGGGCTCCTCGGTCCCTAACCTGACCGTCACTCACGTGACCCAGGCAAAGTTTGTACCTTCCTCCCCTTTCTGCTGGGCGCGATCTGCTGGGACCGGTGTAATCAAATTGAGGGCAAACTTGTGGAAATGACGGAAGACCATTTGTGCTATTCTATGCGTTCTGGTGAAGACAGCACTACCCCAGGCATCGTTTCCATCTCTGGGATTTGTACCTTCTGCAACTAACCACGCAGCCAGTCCTCACGGACTATACCATTTTCCTCTCCTCCTCCTCCCGCAATTGCCTCTGAAACAAGAAAAAGGAATTGGATCAGAATGAGTAATTTCCCAGTCCTTTTATAGGCCTACACGCCCGTTATTTTGCTGTTTCTTGCAACTTGCGCTCAGGCGTCTGGCCCTCAGTTCACCAAAGACTGACACACCCATTTGGGCATCTTTTGTCCTGCTAGACTCTTCAGTGACCTGTGCCAAATAAAGATGCCTTCAACTTCCAAAGAATCTTCCTTGTGTTCGTATTTCTAAGACACAGGGAAGAAGGTAGGCATTCGAGTAGCCGGATATTCAAAACGGAATTTTGGCCGTTAGAAAATTGGCCTGAAAAGTTAATGATACAGGCGTTCGTACTATAACCATCAGGGGCAAATGTACTCATATCAGTGTTAGCTGTTATTATTAATATTATTATCGCTACCAGTGCTCTTGCTATCTTTTCTACCAAAAGCCTGGCCAGCAAATTGTTCATTTTTCTCCAGCTGTCTGCATACCCTCATACACCAGCTCGTTTCTCCAGTCGAAAGGCCAGGCACCGATTCTACCACATCCCTGGTGAACCAGCCAGCCAGATCGAGTATTAATCTGGAATATCATTCCGGCCACCACGGGAGAAGCCAACAATGGTGTCTTCACTTACAAAACCTTTCCCTCTTGGATCTCAAAGTACTTACTGTGCGCGACTAAAAACTTAGCCTACACTTCTCCCCTTGGGCAGGAGTCGGTACCATCAGAACTAGTCTAACAATAAGGCAATGGCTGCCTGTTTCAAAGGAGAGCCTTTCCTCCTTAATGTCAACCATCTGGAGAAGTTTAACGTTCTATATTCTTCATAAAATTCTACGTAAGAGGTCAGTTTAATTTTTTAAGAGTCATTTAAACATCCTGAGTACATTGTCAGCCCCCAGGCAAGAAATGCCTCTCAGGCTGGACCAGGGAAAAACCACATGGGTTGCTCGTATGTTTAGTCTAGTACAGAGGTTCCCAGCCCTGGCTGTACCTAAAACGATGATGCTTGAAGACAGATCGACTCTGTCTTCCCCCACCTCCGGAAGTGGTAGTTTTTATCTTGTTTTATTTGTCTTGTCCTTAGGATTCCCAGGTAATTCTATTGAGGCAGGCAGGGTGAGAACCACCAGCCTGAGTCTGAGGAGAAATACAGGTTCAGGTGTTACTATGGTGAGACCCGCTCAGACTTCACAGCACCCTGCCCTTGCTATAATAAGGCGCGGAATAAACCCATGCGGCCCTGACTTATCCTCTGACTTCAAACATAGCCTCAGAGCTGTTAACCTCGCCGTGCTATAGGTTGAGTTGTGTCTACCCAAAGATGTTGAGGTCCTGACCCCCCCAGCACTTGTGAATGTGACCTTATTTGGAAAGAGGGTCTTTATAGATTGTCAAGTTAAGATGAAGTCATTAGGTAAAATAAATTTAAACGACTTTTTTTTTTTAAATGGGAGCCTGGGAGGCTGAGTTGGTTAACGTCCGACTCTTGATTTCGGCTCAGGTCGTGATCACGTGGTCCATGAGATCAAGCCCCATGTTGGGCTCTGTGCTGACAGTGCAGAGCCTACTTGGGATTCTGTCTTTCCCCCTCTCCCTCTGTCTCTCTCTCTCTCTCTCTCTCTCTCTCTCTGTGTGTGTGTGTGCCCCTATCCTGTTCATGCGTGCAGTCTTTCTCTCTCAAAATAAAATAAACATTTAAAAAAATGAAGTCATTAGGGTGGGCCCTAAACCAATATAACATGTCCTTATAAGAAGAGCAAATTTGGACATGGAGACAGACACGCACAGGGAGAACGCCATGTGAGGATGAAGGCAGAAATCAGGGTGATGCTCCACAAATCAAGGAACTCCAAAGATTGGCAACAGAGCATCTGAAGCTAGCGGCAAAGCCGGAAACAGATTTTCTCGGAGCCCTGAAGGAGCCCACCCGGCTGAGACCTTGATCTCGGACTTCAAACCTCCAGGACTGTGAGGCAATAAATGTCTGTGGTGTAAGCCACTCAGATTGTGGCACTTTTTCTATGTCAGTCCTAGGAAACTAATGCACCGAGTGGGTCAGTGCAACATACTTAAAAAAATTTTTTTTAAATGTTTACTTTTGGGAGAGAGACAGAAAGACAGAGCATGAGCGGGCAAGAGGCAGAGAGAGAGGGAGACACAGAATCCGAGCTGTCAGCCCAGAGCCTGACGCGGGGCTCGAACCCGCGAACCGTGAGATCACGACCTGAGCCGGAGTCGGACGCTCAACCGACTGAGCCACCCAGGCGCCCCTCCATTTTTTCAACGGGTAGGGCGATGGCTCACACCCATGAACCGCGAGATTGTGACCTGAGCTGAATTCGGACGCTTAACCAACAGAGCCACCCGGGTGCCCCAAGTGTAACATACTTCGAAACTCCAGGCAGGTGAAGTTTATCCAGCCCATGCGTCACCCTTGGCCGCACCCTGCCCATAAGGGCGACCAAGCTGTTCAACTAGTTCTAATAGTCTGCAAAGTGAGGACAGTGAGCACAGGGCAAATCATTGGTACTTCTTGGGACTACTAGTGCAGGCTTCTAGGAGGAGGCGACGACTTTGGATCTGAGCTTTGGAAGAGGAGTATTTGCTTCGGTAAGAGTGAAGGGAAGCAAAAAATGTGGCAACTTAGGTACTCCAAAGTGAGGGGCTGCCTCAAAGTGAGAGGCTGCAGGTGAGGGATCCTGACAGGAGGAGGAAGGAACAGCCCTGGGGGCGAGGGGGGGTGTGTGGGCACGTGTGCGTGTTTGGCGTGGGGAGTTGAGCCAAACGGACAGTAATAAAAGCAACAGGAAATATTCAAAGAAAGCATGCTCTAAATGGAGTACCGCACGAAGCCGTATTCAATCCCAGGATTGCCCTAACGCATCTCGCAGGCTATTATTGTCCCCATTTTACAGATAAGAGAAACGAAGCTCCAAGAGCTGAGTCAGGCCCTCACAATTTACCACTGTACTAACACTGCTCGCTAGTTTATACTTGGGAGCTACTCCCGGGAAGGGGGGTGGGGTGGCGTGGATGGAGATAGAGAGATAAAGGTGGTCTAGAAGCAAATGCCCATCTTTACTTGACCAGGGACTGAAGCAACCCCAAAGCCTCCATCCTCGTGTGGGTCCCAGGCTGCCCCCCTTGGCCATTTCCAGTTGCAGTCCCTCTTCCGGAGGTTACAGACGGGCCAGGGAGATCCATACAGAGCGGGGCGTGCTCTCGGATTGAAATCCGGCTTTGTTCTTCAACTCCAGTGTCATAGGGGAAAGCAGAGAGGGGAAGAGAAGGAAACAAAAAGTTTCAGCCTGTGAGTAGTATTTGCAATGTGATCTATGCGTTCTGAGCCAAGTTACTATACATGCTCTGGGGAGAATTACAAATAAATGACGAAACATTTTGAAACATGGCTTATACCTAATTAATCATGGAACTTGAAGAACAAAGAAAACATTTCTTCAAAGTTTCTAGCATTTTGCCTATTAAGTGGAGAGGGTGGGGAGGGGGGGAGGGAGGAGAAATCTCCATGCCCCGTAATGGATACACTATGCACTTCATTTGGGGAAAGAAGCTCTTAATCTCCCTTGGCCGCCTGCAACCTCGGAATCCTTACATCTTTAATACTTTATGTCGAGCATTTTCATATTAAAGGGACTGAGAGTTTCCAGATCATGAAATCTTCCTTGGCTTTTTGTCCCTTGATCGTTCAGTCCAAACAATACTGGTTTTGAGATTAGGAGATCGTCAGGAATTTCTTAAGTCCCCGTGCTGTCGCACCCTGAGATTCCGGTGTCCTTCTTACACCCTGCCACTACTCAGCGACATCTGTGGGCACGTGCCGCTTTGAAGCCAAAGCTCTGAGGCCCAGGTTTTGTGCCATGTCTATGTTATTCCGCATGCTCTTAGCCTCTGAACCTTGATTTCCAGATCTGTCAAATAAGGATAACAATAAATACCTTGCTGATGTATTTTGACCGTTAAGTAGAATAATGCCACAAAAGCACTTAGCCTAATGCCTAGAACATAACTGCTCAAAATGGAATATATAACTGAATCTTCCAGTTTTTTGAGGGTACTTCTGGCATCCTCTTCTTATCCGTAGACTTGGCCAAGGCACCATTTTGCTTCTCCAGCTGAGGCACTTCTGTAAAACTCTGTCTCACCGGCGATGGGTTCGGAAGTCAAAAGTGACTTTGGACTTGGTAGCCAGCATTTGCAGCTCCAGTGGGGAGCCATCGTCCCACACTTTCCTCTGGAATTTTTCCAGAGTCACTCCACGTGCGCTAGTGTGGACACAACAGGAATCAGAGATGTATGGGTTTTCCTTCCAAACATTGTCACTTTTTCTTTATGTGGCTTTGGACAAGCTGAAGAGGTTACAAAAAATATACTATATTAAAGTGGTTGTGAGGAAAACCTGGAACCTGAACGCCCCTCTCCCCGAGCTCTGTGTAGCGAACAAGAATGAAGAGAATACTTGGTCAAGGATTTTCCGGAGCTATGGTGAACACCTTCCAAGTTTCTAAGTCTATTTTCTCCTTCTGACTTCTAACAGCTTAGGCATGGCCATGTTGGGGTTGGCCATTCAAAGATGCTGCCAGGGACTTTGAATCTGGAAGGGACAAAGCAGAGGCTCATAGAGAAGTCTGGAGTCGGGTGGTGGCACCAAATGGCCGGTGGTCATGGTGCCGAGGATAGCTAGCATCGTAACCAGACAACGCCCAAGGCATGACCTCAACTGTGTTCGTTGCTCTGCAGCTCTCTTGGTTTGGGGTCATTTTCCATCTCAGCTCTCCAGGCTTCCTGTAGACTCTGTAAGCCATGTGACATCTTCCTTTTAAATTCCTTTTCTGCTTCAGTTAGCCATTGGGCTACTTTGCTCACAAATGAGAATACAGACTGAGACAAAATCAAGATATGCTCACCGCCCACTACATGCCAAATCTCGTATAGATGAGGAGACTGAGACCCAGAGAGTGGCGGTCATTTGTCAAGGTCACCAGGCTGGTCAGAGGTAGTGCAGTGGTTTGAAACCCTGTCCGGCTTTCCACTGAATTCTTTCAGCGAACAGAGCTAAAAGGTAAATGTAGAACCCATGACCGTCTACATTTGCACTGAATTAGCTTTGAAGATGGGTTTTTTTTTTGCAGGTTTACAGTTGTGACCTGGCCTCTACATTTCCTTCCTCCACCCCTCTTGCCCCACTCCCTGCCCTACACTGGTGACTAGCAGTCTGTAAATTGAGTCAAAAGTGAAATATCTTTTAGTGCCTAGAATCAGTCCCGGTCTGTGCCTATGAATCAGACAGCCACTTGTTCCAAAACAGTGGAACGACTTGGCTTCGTGTCCTTCATCGAACTTGGTGTTGGTTGTGTGTGCTGCTAATTACCCTTCTTGGTTCACGTCCCCTCGGTTGATGCCTTTAGAAATTAAATGCACGTGCCTTGCACGGGGTGGAGTGAGGGCTTGGCTCATTTGGTTTCCATTTTACCCATCGCCCTACACCTGCTGTTGTACCAACAGATGGCATGGTCCACACACTCTGGCATCGAAGGATGGGACGTTGGATGTTGCCATCTGCCTCTGGACCTGCCAGATTAGTGTACTTTTCTGCGGGGGTGGAGTAGCTTTGCCAAAGAATGGCCAAAGAAGCAACTGGAGTGGATATCCACATGCACACTCCCATCATCTTCTCTGTCTTGAACCCAAGGAGAGAGTTAGCAGCTCTCTAAGCACCTAACTTACATACCACAGCTTTTCTGGAAACAGACGCACATAAAACCACTTTATTCTTGACCTCACTCCAGTGTATCTGCAGAACATCAGTCTGGCCAGGACTTGGTCATCTTACTTCTTTTTCACTGTTTTTTTTTTCTTTTTTTTTTTTTTTTTAGAAGTCAATTATTGAAGATATTGGGTAGTAAAAGCATTTTAAACTTTATTACTCTCTTTTCAGTATTAGATACAGAAGGTCTCGGTCAGCGATACCGTGTATAAAATATAGAAGCAGTGAATTAAATGCAACTTGATGGTACATGTTGTACCTTCATGAAAACAAAGGCTCAGGAACACTATTTGTGAACGTGTTACCCAATAAAGTGTTAGCAAAGGAGCCCATAAAGCTGCCAGAGGGATTTAACCATTGCTAGAACGAGAGGGAAACACTATTCAGTTGGGCTGGACACAGAGTGAGGTCTGCTGACTTTATCACAAATGCCAGAGGTTTTTATTATTATTATTATTATTATTTATTTATTTATTTATTTAAAACACACGGAAGAAAAGACAGTTGGGTTTGGCACCAAAAGGTCTTGTGGTAAGGAAAAAAAAAAGGAATATCCAAAAGTGCTCAAAATAATCTAAGGGGGAGAAACAGATGTGAAGAAACGAAGGCAGGATGTCATGGGGTGCCGCGCTGGTCCATTTAAAGCGACGGCAAAAGGCGAGATAACTTCTCCATGGCGGGTGATAGACACGAGCAATTGAACAGTTCATACCCTCTCTGTTGTCCCTGTCACGAGATTTGTAGGTCGCTCTCAGCCAGCCACTGGGGCTAAAGGGCACAGGTCATGACCTGCTGATTTACCAAAGTATGATCAACTCACACAAATTATAGGCGTAAGAGAGTCCTGACAACTTCAATATGATGTGCAAGGAGCACAATTATTTGTGACATGTGAAGCCAGTGTGAGACCATAATTCTGTCGCTGCGTGACAAGGCATTATTAGCCAGGGCAGGCAGCGGCTTGAACCAGGAGCAGCTGGAGGAGAGGCGGAGAGAGAGAGAGAGAGAGAGAGAGAGAGAGAGAGAGCAAGTGTGCTCCATCAGGAAGGCCTGTGATGGGCTTTCTCTCCCAGAGTGCCAAACAGCAAGGCCCCCTTTGTGGAATGTGGGGCCGCTCCGAGGACGAGGCGCCCTCCTGCTATCAGGTCCTGGGAGGATAAAGAGGAGGGTGGGGGGAAGGGGGGGGGATGAGGCACAGCCCACGGGCCTGTGGGGGGCGCACAACCAAGGTGTTGTCTTTGAAACTGAACTTGGTGTTTTTGAGGAGGCCCGCTGCACCGCAGCACAGTTTCCAGGGGCAGATGAGGTGGGGTGGGGGGTGCCGGGCAGAAACCTCCCCTCCATCAACCTTTCTTCCCGACGAGTCCTCTCTGGAACTTTCAGTGTGGCTGCTGGGTGAAGGAGGAGATGGTCTAGGGGGCCCTCTGTACTTCAGCAGTTTCTGCAGGGGATCAGTTCAGGGGAGGTGTAGGTAAGCGTTTTCCTCCTGGGAATGGGGACCCGGGCTGTCCCCAGCATCCGGGCCCCAGTAACGCAGGGCTTCCTCAGGCTGCGTGTGGGGGTCACGCGACAGCCGAGGGGCCCACAGGCTTATCTGCGAAGCGAGGAGCCGGACTGTGTTGTGGGTGACTCCTGCAGAGGGTGGCTGCTGTGTTTGGGGGCCGCTTCTTAGCTCGGTGACCTTTGCCCCACTGTTGGGCAGTGTGTGGTCAGGACCTGAATTCACGCAGTTTCCAAGAATGCTCCCTGGACACCTGCTGGGTGCCAGCCACTGCCCCAACCGCAGAGAACCGGAGTGAGAAACACCTCTGGGTGCCCCCAAGAGCTTGCGGTGGGTGAGGGTAGGCAGATGACAAGCGATTAAAATCCACGGAGGGGTGGGTGCTGTAGGGATCGTGGGCGAACCACGAGGGCGTGGCTCACTTCCTCACGTCATTCGGACAGCTGTCGGTGCAGGCCTCCCACCACACCGTGCGATACAGGTCTTCTGCCTCTCAGGCTCTGCCTCCTCCCCTGCTTCGCGGCCATCTGACGTCTGGAGGCCTGACCCGAGGGTCACCCGACCCGAGGGTCATCAGCGGCAGGCACAGACAGTTGCTACAGGCAACTCTGTAGAGTAGCAATCAGCACTGGGATCGTTTTCTTGTTGCCGTTTACTGTTCCTCCTCCTACAATGTGAGCTCCGAGAGGGCGGGGCTCTGTCTGGCTCTCTTCAGTATCCCAGTTGCCTAGAACGGTGTTGGCACAAAGTCCTTGCCCGGGAAATGCATGAATGCCAAGCACTGTTCTTCGTGCTCTTGCCCTTAAATGCACGAGCCCAGGGGTGCCTGGGTGGTTCAGTCAGTTGAGCGTCTGACCCTTGACTTCGACTCAGGTCACGATCTCATGGTTCATGAATTCTGACGGTGCAGGACCTGCTTGGGGTTCTCCCTCTCTCCCTCGTTCTGTGCTCCGCCCCTGCCCTCTCTCTCTCTCTCAAAATAAATAAACTTTAAAAAAATAAATATATGAGCCCATTTAATCCCCCCAACCCCCCAGTGAAATAAGCATGTTAGGTATCTGTTGCTGCATAAGTTATCAGCTTGCAGGGTCATGGCTTAAGGTGACAATATTCATTATCTCTCACGGTTTTGTGCCTGGGCTGAGCCGATTTTTCTTCCGGTCTTGCTTAGAGCTTTTCACGAGGCTGCATGTCCCTGGGAGCTTGGTCAGGGCTTGAACATTCAAGATGTCTGCTCATCCTCCAGGCCCCCTAATTGTGTGCCAGTCGAGCCTCGACTTCCTTACAGCATGGGGTCTGGGCCCCCAGAGGGAAGCAGCAGAAGCTTACGAGCCTGGGCTCAGAAGTTCCACAACATCACTTCCTTCCCATCCCGTCGGCCCCAACAAGTGCTGAGGCTAGCCGGTATTCGAGGAGAGGCGAATGGACCCTCCCTCTTGACGCCAGGAGTGGCATTTGCCTCTGCAGATGACGGGATCGTATCTGGAGACTCTCTGTTACAGTATTATCAGCCTGCTTCACAGCCGTGGACACTGATGCTTGGTGAGATGAAAAGATGCATCTAAAAGTACGTGGGAAGAAAACGGCAGAACCAGGGTAGCAGCCTGGAATAGTCTAACCTCACGTTCGGTGTTTGTTGCTCACTGATGACTCTTCGTAATAGCCCCTCCTGAATCTCGTGTGACAGAGCTGGTCTCTTCGGTGGCTCTCCCTCTGCTGTTTACTTTCTCCTCACAGTGGCCAGGGTTTAGGAAGGCTGGGGCTCCTTAGACCCAGAACCTCATCCAGCCTCTACAGCTCATAAACCGTGTGACCTTGAACAAGTGTCTGGACCACTCTGAGTGTCTTTTCTCCATCTGTGAAGTTGGACGGTACCCTAGGGGGTAGCGGCCAGACAGGATTGTGGGTGGTTATAATAAGGCCGTACATGTAAAGCACTCCACACAATACGTGGCACCTAGCAATCACTCAAAGGGTGACTGTTTTAAGGTGACAAGGATGTCTTTAGCTGGCCCGGAGATAAGCCCTCACAGATGTGTTTCATAATTATATTTAAAGTGTAAGGATTCCCAGGTCATTGAGCAACACGCTCGTGTTTAATGTTAATCCGAAGATACGTTCTAAAATCAGCAAGAGTATTTTTAGGGACTCGCTTGTTTAGGATGTGTTCATCATACTCTTCCCTGCAAGCATCTGACTAGGCATCCTGCCATCCTGTTTCTATAGGGAACTTTCCATCAAAAAAAGAAGAAAAAAAAAGATGAGCAGAATGATATGCTGGGATTGCAGATAGACCTAAATCTAAGTTACTAAGAGAAAACTAAGGCGAAACAAACAAATAAACAAACATCCCCCGAGGGCCCCTTGTGTCTCATCCTTGATTCACTGGATTATTCGAGACTCTTGGGTATTAGAAGTAGCATGGCAGTCCTGATTCCAGCCAGCCTCCGCGAGCGAGAGGGGAATTTAGGGTCAGGCTTTGGGAACTTACGTAGCGTCGTCATCAGAAATCACCGTTCCCACTGCCTAGCTCTGCTTTTCCCATGGCCTCCTTTCCCTCTTCTTCTTGGGCAGCCTCTGCTTTGCTTCCAGTTCCATGACTCAAAGAGGGGGAGGCCCCTTCTTCTCCTGTTTGTTTTTTTTTTTTTTTAATTTAAAAAAAAACGCCACAGATTATAATCAGCTCAGGTTGAGCCCATGTGTGATGTAACCAGTCACAGAGTTTCAGGGAGTAGAATCTGATTGTCTAGCCTGCGTCAGGGCCAGCTTCTATAGCCCGGGGGTAGGAATTCTGGGATTACTGGTCCTGTGGATTGAGGGACAATTGTGCAAGTGAAATGGGAACCTTTAACAGATTCTCCTCAAGGACGGTTACAATATGGCAGAGCTCTAGATTTACCGAAAGCTCCGGGAAAGAATTCTTGTCAAGATGAACACAGCCCCTGTGTTGCTTGTGGCTTGGGTGGGGACCATTTTTCTATTGATTACCCCTTTGTGCCCTACTGGCTGTGTTTATTTGTGGATGTTTATTTTCTTATGGGCATAAGGAAATGCTCAAAATAAGTATATAACCTTCACTCAAAGTCCCAGCTTCTAATTTAACTTCCCTAACATCACCACATTTATTCCACAGCCCCTAGATTAGCCAGCATTTGCTCAGTAAGCCAAATTTTGTGAAAAATATTTTATTTCTTTTATTTGTCCCCAAATGTTTCCATTGTATACAAAAATGAGACAGTGTTCCTTTCGGGGAGAAGGAGTTTCTACTTTGGGTTTAAACCAAACAAAATAATATTTAAGGAAACATTAAATAAATTATTTATCATGTTGGTCAGCGTTTGGGGGGAATATAGCTTAGATAAACAGATTTTTAAGGTCAGCCACTCTAAGGGCTGAGTTTTTTATAAAAAACAGCCTCTGAGGTGCTTTAATAAATCTTTAAAAAGAAAAAAAAAATCAGGCCCCTGTTTTCATTACTGAATCATTTGCTATTGCTGAATAATGGTCATTCAAGAGGTAAGCTTAACCAGCAGGCCCCGATAGCCATGCTGGGAAACTCACAAGTTATGAAAAATCTGTGTTGATAATGAACACTGCTGGTCATGCTTGGATTTCTGTGAAAGCAGCCCAGTCCTTTGGTTGCGTTTTAAATCAGATAAATGGACAGAACTGGCTGATTTGGGTCATAAAATTGTCAAATGAAGATAAATTCATTCCTACTCGATGGGAAACTTCAGAGGAGAATTAGAATAGATGTAAGTAAAAAAAAAAAATAATGTGCTGCTTTCCCCTCAAAATAAACGGGTACCAGATTCATCAAGTGGCTGTAATTCACCTCCTGGGTCGTCCGTCTTCTCAAAGTGCAGCTGAAGGCATCTTTTGGTCTCATTTCTACTGCTAAATGGCATTCCTCAGCCAAAGAAGGGTATGGAGAGGAGACGAAAGGATGCTTGGATCCTAAGAAATGGAAGTGGAAGGGGTGGGAAGCAAGGGCATGGACGAGGCCGGAGGAGAAGAAGTGAGAAATGGAGAAAATCTGACGTTGTAGAGACTGGCCAGAGAGCAGCGCTGGAGGCACGGCTCACTGTGGCTCCGGTTTCATTTCTTTCTGGTTCATAATTTGTCCGAAACGTGAAAGCCTCTCATGACCACCTCTTATCTATGCACTGAGGCAACATCCCTGGATGTGGCCCTGAACTCCCCCCTTGGTCTTGAGAGGAGGCCTGGGCTGGGAATGAGCCCAGAGGTTCCGAGCCTCGTCTCTTTCAAGGGTGGAACCTGTAGCAGAATTTCATGGCTTCCAAAAAGAGGATATTTTTTGTTTATAAGCAGGAAGGAATGTCACTAAGGAGTTGGGGGTGGGGGTGGGCGGGGGTTGAGGCTGCCTGACCATAAAGTGCCTCAGGGTTTGAAAGTTCAGGAGAAGAGAGCTTGACTAACCGCATCTGGGACTTGAGGTTTTATTGAACTGGTAATGAAAATAATCTTTGCAAAATATCTTGAAAACATTTGAGAAACACAGACTGAAGCTGCCACCTAAACACACGGAAAGAAAATAGCCTCACATTCAGATTCGCAACCTGTTAACAGCAGGTACCATGTTAGGTGCAAAGCACAATGGTTAGGAATGCAGTCTTCAGAGCAATGCAGAACCAAGTACAAGTCCCCCCTCTGTTCGTGGTAGAACCGTGACCCTGCTGCTTTACCTCCCTGTGCCTCAGTGGCTTCATCCATCAAATGGAAATGGATGCTCCCTCGGTGAGCCACCACGAGGACCTGACTGGGTAAGTCACGTGGAAACGCTATGATGAAAGAGCGTCAGAGTGGCCACAAAGCCTTCCCCTCTCTGCATCCACTCTTGTGGTGTTGCAGGCATCCCATTAAGAGTCTCTTTGGCCACCCCTGGAGTTGTGGTTGGCTGTGTGGCTTGGGACATTGGCAAATGTGAACGAAGCACGCGGAGACTTGAAAATTGTCCACCAGGGTTTTCTTTCTCTCGCCGGGCTTGGATCCCAGGGACTGCTTTGCAGCTGAATCCGAACCAGCCTGTTGGACCGTGAGGCCACATGGAGAATCACAGTGACCCAGCGGACAGCTTGTAGACTGTCGGACATGTAAGGGAAGCCAGTCTAGATCGTCTCAACCACTAGCTGACCTATCATGATACAGGGGAGTGCCCAGCAGCCGGGAGCAGAAGACCACCCAGCCAACCCATAGAATTGGAACCTAAATAAAACGTGGTTGTTGATGTGAGCCACTAGTCGTGGGTGGCTTGTTCTACAGCAAAAGCTAATCGATACAGGTGGCATCCATCCTATTATTCGCCTTGTTGATTAGATCAACCAGTTTTTCAATTTGAGTTTTTAACGCCTTTTTGTTCAGAAGATTTTCTTTCTGTGGAGATGGACTGGGGAATAGCAACATCTCTGGCAGCTCTTGTGAACTGTTTAGTAGTTTAAGATAACTGCGAAAGCCGAGATATAAAACCTCAATGAGATTTTTTTCTGAAGATGTGTTAAAGTTTTTCCTTCCACCGTATTTCTAAAGTTTGCCATCAACATTCTCAAAGCCAGAATAACGTGCAAAAGAAAATACCAAACACTGAAGCTCACTGAAGTTCAGTGGCAAGATGAGTCAAAACAGAAAGTCGCTCTTAAACAGTTCTGAAACCCTGAACCCAGAGGACCCTACCGGAACTAAGAGACACAAAACCGGGTAAGAGGTAGGTAGGTCAGTGCTTTGGAAGCCATCCACAGTCTCTGGGGGGTAGTGACAAGCTTTGCCAGCTATCCAGGTGTAAAGGAGAGAAAAGAGTTTCTGGACCAAAGCAAAAGGAAGAATCTTCCAGATAATTTAGACCAACTGAACACTCTTGGCCGAATTAATCAGAGACTTGTAGCCCAAGTGCGTCTGATGGCTTCCATTATCTGGACAGCTGTCTCATTCTTCCACTTCCCTTGGAATATGTATGTTCTTTGGCATTCCACCTTCCTTTTAGTGCCTACATTCTTCATCCAGGTTGCCGTTTTCTGAGGTTTTGAGAGTCAGACGCTCGGTAAATTCTGGACGCAGATTTTTGCCTTGAAGAGTCCAAAGCGGTCATTCACTTAACACATATTTATTATTCAATTATGAGGCGCTAGACACGGTGCTAAGCACTGAATATGCAACAGTGGCCAAAGAGACCAGATGGCTTCTCTTGCAGTGTACGTCTAGCGAGGGAAAGAGGTTCACAACCGGACAATATCATGCCACGTGAGAAGTGTTGTGGTTGCGGAAGGTCAGGGCGCCGTTGGGAGAATCTTGGATGAGCACCCAATTCAGACCTGGGCTCAGTGGTCAGGAAGCATGTCCCAGAGGCAGTGGCATCTAAAGGTGAAAGATAAAGAGCATGAAGAAACGTGACTCGGCAGAAGAGTGTGGCGGGCCCAGAAAACAGTATCGTATGGCCCGGCCTGAGAGAATCTCAGGGAACTGAGATTTTCAGCAGGGCCAAATGCTTGCATCAGCAGCAGGTGCCAGCGGGACCTCAGCGCCGCAGAGGGGCATGATGGCGAACGCGGCCACAATCTGCCTTCCCAGTTTTACCCGAGAGCCATGGTTAATTTCAGGCGGTAATACTCATCAGTGCTCTTCGCAGTTGTATCTGTGCGGCCAGAGAGCATACGAGTGGGGACATACCAGCTGGCCAGCTGGTGTTCTGAAGGGACGTTGACCCGTGACAGGTGTATACCCCTCAAGGTTAAGCCAGACTCCGTAGCACTCTCGTTATTCTCCTGAACCAGCTGTGAGGGTGAGGGTGAGGCCCAGAACGCAATGAAATTATGCCTGTCATAAGAAAGGACTCTAATTAGAGTTTTGAACTTTAGAAATCCTCGTGGGGCGCCTGGGTGGCTCAGTCGGTTGAACGTCCGACTTCGGCTCGGGTCATGATCTCGTGGTTCATGAGTTCGAGCCCCACATGGAGCTCTGTGCTGACGGCTCGGAGCCTGGAGCCTGCTTCGGATTCTGTGTCTCCCTCTCTGCCCCTCCCCTGCTCATGTTCTGTCTCTCTCTCTCTGTCAAAAATAAATAAACATTAAAAAAAAATTTTTTAAATGGCTGTTTCAGTTCTCTAACACTGCACAACAAACAACCTCAAAACTCAGCAGCCTTAAACAGCAAACATTTATCACCTTACAATTTCTGTGGGTCAGGAATCTCAGTGCAGCTGAGCTAGAAGCCCCTGAATTATGATCTGTCACGAAGTTGGAAGCCAAGCTGTCACCCAGGACTGCACTCTCCCCCGAAGGCCTGAGGATCAGGGGAGGATCCACTTCTAACCTCATCTGTGTGGACTTGACTGTGTTCGGTTTCTCATGGGCTGTTGGGCTGAGAGTCTGGATTCCCTGCGGACTGCAGAAGCCCCTCTCAGTTTTTTACCACGCAGATCTTTCCGCAGGACACTTTCCAGTCTGGCGGCCGACTCCTCTTAGAGCTAGCAGTGTGGACGTGGGAGAGGGCATATGCAAGAGCCTTTTTATAACCTAATGTTGGCAGGGGCTTCTCATCATTCCCGCTATACTCCATTTGCTAGAGATAAGTCAGTAAATCCAGTCCACGCTCAAGGGATTCTCTCTGTGACAAGCAGGAATAATATTTACCCTGCAAAGTTTTTAAAGGATAAAACGAAGTGATATCTGGAAAACGCTGGACACATGTTAGCTCACATTAAACGGTGTGGATTCCGTAAGGAAATTGCTTTGTTTATGCTTAATATATCCATGAGCTGTTGTCATACATCATCTTCCACTTACGCTTTTTGGACGAGTCACCTCGCAGGAAAAGCCGACACAACAACTCTTCTTGTACAACTAGTAAGAGGTCTAGAACAAGAACGAAGGTAAGTAGGGGACAGGAGGGAACAACAGATAAACAGGATGTGGTGCTGGTGGGTCTCATCAGAGGACGGGACCCCTGTCCATCCTCTGTTTTGGCTTTCTCTCAGGAATCAAGTTTTGCACCTTGGAGCTGTGAGATCAGGTGTTGTCCTAAGCATTTCACATATATCATTTAGTCCTTAAACCATCCTTTGCAGTAGGTGCCATCATCAACCCCATTGTAAAGTGGAGGATGGAGGAACTTGCCAGAGCTGATGCAGTAGGTAGGAGATGCGGGTACCAATGATGCCAGAAAAGGCAGCTATCCCAAACTCTATACCACAGCGGTGTCGCATGGGGCACAATGCCTGTGGCTCATTTCAGGGAACTTGCATGGGGTTGGCACAATTTTCTCGCCTCGGTGGGAGACTGGTGTGCCACCCCTGGACTCTGAGGATGCGTAGCCCCTAGGCTCCCCTGAGAACTCAACTCCTGTTGACAGGCCAGTTTGGTCCAATCAGTACGTTGGTTTTCCTCCAATCTGCCGAACAGCTCCCGAAGCTCCTCCCTTCAGACTGTGGTTCTTCCTGATAGCATCCTGGGCTCTCAGGTAGAACCAAGAAAAAGAAATTCATCTGGGGGAAGGCAATCAGGCACTCTAACCTCCTTCATGCAGGCTCCTTGTAAAGTCACCCGTGTGCTCCCCCAGCAGAGGAGAAGTGGACCCTCTCCTCCCATCTCCACTGGAGTCCATTTTTATGCCCTGTACCCCCTTGGACCATGCCAAGCACCCCAATCTCTTTCTTTGTCTAGACCCTACCTGACCGGCTCCTGAGCCCCAGGGTATATACCCCCACCCCCACCCCACTTATAAGGGAATAATAATCAGACAGTGATCTCCATCTAAAGGGGATGAGCCCGCTCGGGGGGCCTCACGGCGACACATGGCATCCCCTCCTCTTTTACAACACAAAATTAATTATTTTTCACTTTTCAGGCCAAGAGAACTTTTAAATTCAATAGATTTAGGGCCTAATTACTCATCTTTGCCCACTGGCCTTCACAAAACCTGCTTTATAACTGCTGCAACCAGAAGGGTGGGCCAGAGTTGGGAGCAAGATGAGATTTTACAATCTGGAAAGAGTTCCAACATGTTTAGCAACGACTGACAGAGAACAACTGTTTCTACCCAGGATGTTCGAATCTATGCCAGGGAAGCAGAGTAGTGGAGTCGTGGAAATATGGAAGGGAATGTGTGATAAAAACAAGGAGGGTTGCAATTAACATCCAAATAAAGGTTGGAAGAAACCCACTGAATATGTTGGCATCTGGTAGATTTCAAGCTCAAGGATTAAAACCTCCAAGTTAAGGGAGCAATTTTTGGTTTTCCAGCAAGTACCTCTAGGGGCAATAATTTTCAGGGAAAGGTAGCTCATAACCCTGAATGTAGTATTAACATTGCAGGCTGCTTGCCCAAACTTATTTTATTTTCATTTGCATTATTGGTTTGAAAACTCCCCTGGGTTCTTGATCCATATCATGCTGGCACATGTCCTCGCAAAAACTGAAATGCTGAGCCAGCGTTTAACTCTGACTGTTTTACTTGACTTGGGAGAGGCCCAGAGAAACTTACGTTGCTACAGGAAGAGTGATAAAACTCTCAGCCCTACTCCTGAACGGATCATGTCACCAGGGAGATATTTAGAGGGCTGGATTCTTTTCAGATGAAACCCAAGAATGTCAGGGGTTGTGCAGAAGTCTCCATGACATACGCATGTGTGTCTGTATGTGCGAGTATATAGGCATGCATATACACGCATCATTTTTGCAAGCAAATTGCAGGGAGATGTTGGCTACGACCACACACAAATTTGGATCGCTGTTCATGGGGTGCCTCCGATAGTGATAGCCAGATCGATTGCCATGCTGTGTTTTCAGCCACATTTACAGCTGTGACTTGTTTCTCTCCTTGCCAACTGATGAATCAGGTGAGGGATTTGGCATTGCCTATTTTACACAGGAGGAAACTGAGAGATTTGCCTTAAGCCACAGAACCGGAGGGTGAAAGACAAGACTAGGAGTCTGCACTCTGCGACCTTGGCTTCTGCATTCAATTCTGCTTCCCTCTTACTCTGAATATCCTATACTGGGAAAGAAAAAGCCATCTGTGTGATCTCCCAAGGAAAGATCCCAATCAGTATAAGCCATTCACATCTATTGCCCGCAGCAAGACTGGAAACTTACAAGAAAAACCTGCTTCCCAGCTCCACTCCAGCCCTGAAGGGGGCCTCAGAGCCTCCTGCAATGCAGCCATCATCGTGCCTGGCTTCTTAGTGAGATGTGGCCCGGAAGTGGTTTTACTGGCCCCCTGAAGCCCTCTGGTCAGACCTAACCTCTGGCTCGTTCCCCACTGCAGGAGACATTTGCTTTCTGGTTGCCTACAGCACCTTGAGTTTCTTATGGGGAATTACCCCCTTTCTCCATCTGCCATTATGTGAAATCTAGGCAAAGGTGAAAGTCCAGGTGCCCACTTGTCATGTGGAAGCTGAGGGCATGGGCTCCTCCCTCTAGATGCGTCTTTGTCCAAGCAGGGCCAGGTAGAGGGCAATCAGATTTTCTCTCCTGGCACTTTGAATGGATGCTTTCCCAGCATGTGTCTCCTACTGTGTCTCCAGCTTCCTGCTTCCTAGGCCTCTGCAAGTGGGAGATGGCCCGGGAAGCAGAGACCTCTTCCTGTTTCACCCTCGCTCCCAGGCTGCTCAGAAAAAGAGCCAAGATCGTGTTTCCGAGAGGCCTTTTGTTTCCTGGGGGCTGTCTGCCTGGCTTCATGGGAGAGGCAGGTGGTGTTGGAACTTGGAAGCCATGGAAGGCTTTCTGGATGGCCTGAACAAAGGTGTGGAGGTGGAAAGCAATGAATCTAGTTTTCAGTACAGTGCGTGTATAGGACAGGGGTAGGAGGTAAGGCTGACGCATCAGGTTGGCATCAGTCTTTGAAAGGTCCTGAACGGAAAGTCAGGGAGTTCGGAAAGCAGGCACGGAGGAGATAAACACTTCCACAGTCAGCCCATCTGGACTGTCAGCCCATCTGGACCCTGCTCCCCTCCTCCCTGTCCCTGACGCCCTGCTGGCTTACTTTACTCCCTAGCTGAGGTCTGAAAACCAGGTTGGGGTTCTATGGATGACCACTGCATCTCTGGAAGAACGAATGGACTAGACCTTCCCATTTCCATGATGGGAGGAGAGGAAAAGCCTTGTAATTACTGCTGAATATGGTCACTGTATGAGCTTTCTCTGTTTATACTCTTTTGTCTGCCCACCCCCAGAAGCTGACGACCAGGTTCTGCAATTCTACCCTCCAAATGTCTCTCATAATTGTCACCTCTCCCTCTCTAAGCCCTGAGGCAGCGCATGAGGCATCTAACTGACCTTCTGGCCACAGTTGTACTGCCCCTCCCACAATATGCTTTACCACAATAGAGTTCAGTCTTATGATGCATCACAGATCATTTTTGTCTGACCAACTGCGTTTGGATAGATCCAGTTTCATAAATTTGGTACGGAAAGCTTGTTGTGATGTCCTGGCCTGAGATCCCTAAGATCTGTCTGCTTCCCCCACTGTTTCCACCAGCCTCTCCCACAGCCTGGCTCCCTGCTTTTGCTGTCTCACACCTCCACGTTTTTACACCCATTCTTCCTACCTGCAACGCTTCCTTCCACACTTCGGTTCCACTGTAGAACTCTTGCTTCTCTTTCCAGACTCTGCTTAAATGTCATAGTGGACACAACGCCTCATATAACAGTCACCCATTGAATATTGAAGACGGGTCTCAGCAAAACCTTTCTGCCTTTCCTCTGGCCCCAGCTACTCCTTCCTTTGGCCTCCCAGCGTTCCTTGAATGTAGAGACCTCTACTGTAGCACTCCCTACCTTGCATTATAATCTCCTATCCCCTCATTGAATAGTAAGTAGTCTTCCTGAATCCATAGGTATAGTGTGTGTGTGTGTGTGTGTGTGTGTGTGCGCGCGCGTGCGTGCTCCCCCCTAGCCTGCACTCATTCCTCCTTCACAACAACATTGTCTTCTAAGAATTCTCACTCCGCAGAGTCCTCTGTAGGCGTTTTCTCTCATTGCCCAATACAGCCAAGTAGAGGTTGTATGACCTAAGTTTGGCTAAGCTGGCCCCATCACCTCTGAATTTTGTCTGGATGGCAAGGATGAAAGAAAAGGCTAGCACTCCTGCACGGTGCCAATCCCCACGTGAGATGATCCAGAGGCTCCCTCCACAGAGACCTAATACCTAGTTCCTGTCCGTCCCTGGCTGGATGCTGTGGCTTTCCTTTCCACCCCCAGTGTCTCGAATCTTTCCAGTAGATTCAGTCTTTTGTCGTTAAGTTCATCGGTGTGAGTTTCTGTTGTTTGCCACCAAAATAACCCTTGGCTGCTGTAAGGAGATGAGGAGAAAGCTGAGAGAGATTCTCGAAGACACCATGTCTCTGTAGTTGCAGTGCTGGAAGAACGGGAGGGTCCTTTCTTTCTTGGACAGGAAACAACAACTCACTCAAAGCAGCTCAAGGAAATGGGGCGGGTCGTTGAAAAGATATGGCCCTTGTGGGAATCTAGGAAAGGTGGAACGGCCACGTCTCAAGTGGAAAGGAACTGAGGCAAGTCGGGGAGGTAAGTGCTCTTGCTCCGGCTCACTCTCGCTGCACCTGTTCTGTTCTATTGCCGACCCATCTGTCTGCCTCACTGTCGTTGCTTCAGCTCGCACGGAGGCCCGTGCAGTGACGCCGCCTGCCCCGCATGAATGCCCTCGGCGCTCCTCACCTCTGGGCACAGCAGGACACGTCTTCACCGCCAGCACCTACAACCCTTTGTTGCAGGGCAGATCAACGGTACTAGGGACTCCACGCCCCTGGGAGCAGGGAGCCGTCCTCAACCAATGACCAGGAGTTGGCTCCCTCTCCTCTTGGCCAAGATGACTCCGAGGCACACAGCTGAGTTCCCCAGCAAGATGGAACTCCAATTGCCCCCTCTGGAAATGTGTTTGACTGGCTTGCTCCCTCCCCTTCTCTTCCCCGTTCCCTGACCAGTGCTTGTTGGGATTGCCTCTCGAGTAAACTCAAGGGTCTACCTCTGCGGGAATACCTTAACACAGCCCATAATGGCCCTACCCCAGGGCTTACATGACCATGCAGTTTGAGGACCCCCAGCCCACTGGCACCTTCATTCTGTCTCACCTCGTGCAAATTCCAACGAGAGAGATTGACCCCCTTTTTTAGTGAGAGTTAAGCTCATCCTTTTAAGTCAGGCTGCATTGAGAGGTGGCCGGGACGCCATGGATAGCCACCCCCGTCGGCTAACACCCCCGATCCTGTCATCTCTAGCAGGAGGGGAGAGTCACAAGGTCGGTTGCTCCGTCCGCAGCTCACACTGTGCAGAACGTACCTTGAGTCTCATCTGGGGCCATTTGGCTTTCAGGTAACTATCACCCAGGTGGTTGCATGGGAAAATCAACAGGAAAGGCTGTTTATTGGACATCAAATAATTATTTTCAAACAGTGCTTTGATAGGTTAAGCACAAAAGAATCGGACACATATGGATTAAATTTCCATTGAAATGCACATTTGGGTTTGAAAATTAACAGAATGTGTGCTTGGGAAGGGATTCCCCCCACTTTTCTTTTCTTTTCTTTTCTTTTCTTTTCTTTTCTTTTCTTTTCTTTTCTTTTCTTTCTTCTTCTTCTTCTTTTTTTTTTTTTTGCTAAGCCAGATTATTTGGAAAATAAGTCAGGAATTTTTCACAGCTCAAGCACCCTCCCTTCTCCGCCCTGCCTCCCTTCCCTTTAGCTTTTCCCTCACAGAGTTAATTAATAAAAGCAACATTTATCAAATATGACAAGTCAGTCTATGTACGTGTCACGTGGGGTTGGGGGGGAGGTGATAATCTGCAGGATGGATGCATTTCAGGGAGACTGGAGGTCATCAGTGCTGCGATGACTCATACCCATTGCACATACCCCATGCGTCAAGCACACTGTGCTAAGCGCTTAATATGACCATTTAGCCCCAGGAGACCCCAGCACGTAGGCGCTCTGTCCCCATTCCTCATTTACAGATTAGAAAGTGAGATTTAGGGTTAGTGGTATATTTCCCAGGTGCCAATAGCTAGTAAGTAGCAGAGCCAACATTTGAACTCTCTCCTTCTATCTTCAGAAACCACTGGGTTTCTGATCCCACTTTCTCTGTGAGTGGAGACTCCTACAACCTCTGAGTCGGAACAGGGTTCTAATACCAACCGTTCGTTTCACAAAAGAGGAAACTGAGGCCCAGAGAGGTGAGAGATCAAGCTAGATGGGTATGTTTGGGAGGCTTGTTTAGACAGACAAGCTATTAATCAGCAGCATTCATCTGGTAGCTTTTCCAAGTGTTAGAAATTGGAAATACGCAAAGGAGAAAACCCTTGGTTATGGCTGTAATGTCTAGTATTCCAGTTCCTGTCCCTTGCTCTTTGGATGGGAATTGTTTATATGAGATACAGTCAGAAGGGTGAGATTTGTTTACCACCAGGCTTGTGATAATATTGGGAGTTCCCAGGTCTGGTCTTCTACCTAAGCCAAATGGATAACATTACATCTAGTGGAGATCTGAAGGCCAGCGGATGGCCCACACGTCCTAAAATGTGTTTCCCAACCCCTGCCTTGCTACCCGATATTTACAACAATAGTCCTTCCTTTTACAGTGTGGTGTCTCCAGGTCGTCCAAGGTCTAATGAAAATGTGTTGCAAAGGAAGGAGAACAGTTTAGACTCTAAAAGTGAATCAACTTAATGGGTTTCTGGTCCCAGAGGTCACAGTTCTTAGGGAGAGGGATGTGCTTTGTCCCTGTCCAGGAAGCCAGAGGGAGGGGACCATTCAGCTGACTGGTGTCCCCTGGTCAGACCCACAGCCACATAGAGACATTGTCATTGTCAAGGTTGTTCTGGCTGCAAGGGAGAGAAACCCGCTCAAACTACACCAAGCCCTAAGTGGAGGGCTTCAATAAGGACATGGGAGTTTCTTATGCAACCCCAGAGAAGGCAAGGCAGCTGAGCCCCAGAACCAGAAAGACATCAGGTATCAGGGACACTACTCTTTCAGACTTTCTCTGGTCCAGGCTTGCATGGTATCTTGTCTCTGCTTCTCTCTGAGGTTCTGCAGACCAGTTCTCTGCTTCTGGACAAACTTGGCAGAGGATAACCACACCAGATGGTACCACAAGGAGTCCAGTTTGAAAGACTAATGACAATTGCTGCGTCCTAATTGCCATTTCCTGAGAGAGAACATATAATTTATCCAGCTTCAGTTTCCTATAAACTCTTGGTCCCATCCCCTGCCGCCAGGCAATCTGGATCCCCACTACGACCACAGCTGCATGGGTCAACTCCTGCGGGTGGAAGGGAGCAGGGTGGCCTGGAAAGAAATCCCCAAAGCTGTGATACCTTGGAGAATGTTGCGGAGACTGCTGGCTGCTCCCCAGTCTTTCTGTTCCCTTTTTTCGACAGCAGTAGAGCCCTTTGATGCTTCCTGGGGGATATGCTCTTCCAGAATAAAGACCCTATTTCCCAGCTTCCCTTGTGACTTCCCAGCTAAGCCCATGTGACTCAGCTCCAGCCAATGGGATATAAACAGAGGTGGTGTGTACGAATTCCAGGGAGGGGTCTTTACCAGGAGGAGCGATGCTATCTCCCTCCCTTTCATGGCAGATTGGACATGATGTTTAGAGATGAAATAACCATCCTGAACCAGTACAAACCACACGTTCATGATGGCAGAGCGGAGGTTATGATGGAGTCTGAGACTCTGCTGACTGTAGGCAGCTGTGTCAGCCAGGACTGCTCAGGGACTTCCTTGAGGCAGAGAGACAAACATCTGTCTTGTTTGGGTTTCCTATCACTCTCAGCCAAACCTGGTCCTTTAAACTAGAGGGCATACAAGGTAGCAAACTTGGGAATACGCTGCCTTTCCGTATTTTATAGTTCCGGTGCACATGCGTGCTCATGTACACACACACACACACACACACACACACACACACACAGTCACCATAGAGCAAAGGTGGAGAGAGCCTTTCTTTGGCTTGCATCATCTCTAAACTACATCTTCTTTCTTACATCTTCTGCAAGGCCTGTGGCTTCTGTATCTTCCTCCTTGCGGGCATTTGAAGTCCACTGAGGGATTATCTGGGGAGATATTCAAGACTTCTAGGACGATTTCTTGCTAATGGACAGATTCTTTCTCCTCCTAATGATGGGTGAGCTTCTGGAGACCACAGAAGCCCTTTGTTCTCTGTTCTCAAGGAGACAAACTGTTATTTTTTTTTCCCCTCTGAAGAAGCTTCTTATCCGATGGGTGCAATATCACAAATAATTATGCCAAATAGCAATGCAAGTCCCACTAGAAATAATGCATCCATTATTTCATTTTATCCTTGTCGTTAGAGCTTCTGCTTAATTTAAGTTAGTATAAAGATAGCTGTGGGTATTCCCTGCCGGAGAACTCTAATCATGCTCTTTATTGAATATTTACCATTTCCTATCTGAATCTTCCTCTCTTGATCCATTGTTTCACAATTAAGAAGTTCTGCTGCTATTTTGATCTCACATAAAACCTCTGTAGTTCCACAGATGCCTGTTCCTGGGCGTCCCTTATGTCTTGGGGAGACATCTGAGAGTAGGGTTGAAAGGCTAATGTGTTCTGGTAACTTGGTGGTTTTAGTCGTGTTAATGAAAGAAAGGCTTCGTACAGAGTCACCCGGTGGTCTGAGAAAGTTAAGGAAGTCACTCAGATACCTGAGACAGAGGGCAGGAATGAGGACCATCTGTACGAGTGTCTCTTTCCATAACCAGAAGGTGGGTTGGAGGGATGTGGGGGATCTGGCCAGCAACTGGTCCCCCTCCCCCAACAAATATCTGCTAAAGGGTTGATGTGCGTGAGATATTAAAATAAACAGTATCCACTAGAGACAACCTGTTGGTAAAATGCTAGGAAAGGCAATAACATCAAAGGTATATAATATCCAGTTTATGCTTCCATTCTGTGTTGTTGCTTCTAAGGAAATCCTCATAATGCCATCAGCCAACAAAGGAGTGATAGGTGAAAACCCAGTATGTCCGACATTTGCCAGACGCCATGAATCAGATCGTAAGAAAAGATGCATTTTCTGACCCCCTGAAGGGACCTTCGAATTCAGTCTCAAGGAGGGAGTGATATAACCACGATAGACTGATACATTTATAAATAGTAAGAATGACTCAATCAGTCGGGATATCTATCACCAAATGATGGGGACCAGCTAAAAATAATTTCAGGGGCCAAGATGAAAGGCATGGCCGAGGGCTCCTTAAAGGCATTAGATCTCTCGGCAGATCATATGGGTAGACTCCAAATGAGTATCAGAGATGAGATTATAACGTGATATGATATATGATGCATAACGTAATATAATACAACACAGTACAATATAATACAATACGATATAATACAATAGTGGTAGTGCTCTGGGGTCAGACCAGGGATCAAATCCCATCTTCACACAGTAGCTGTGCCTGCAACCTTGACCAAATTAGTGAACTTCTCTTTGAAGCCCCAGCTTCCTCACATGGAAAACAGGACTGATAATAACAACAGGACCTATATTACAGGATTTTGTGAGGATTAGATGAGATAACACACATAAAATGGTTGACTTATAGTAATGCCCATAGATCTTAGTTATTGTATATGGGTAGTGATAATAGGCCTAGGGTTAAAGGCTGTAGCAGATACATATTTAGTTACTCATTTACAACTGTTTACTGAGTATCCACTTTGGGCCAGCCCTGGGGATGCATTGACGAGTGGAAAAGAATGAAGGTTCTGCTCTCTCTGGGCTTATAGCATAAAAGGAGAGATATATATCAATCAACAGTGACACTGTGGATCCATGAGCATAAATGGAGAGACATACTTTCAAAGGAGGGATCACAGTTCGGTGAGAGCAAAGCAAAGGAAGCTGACCCAAACTGGGCATCCAGGAAGGCTTCCCAGGGGATGTGCAGACCGAGCTGAAGGCTAAGGATTGGGAGGAAGCTTGTGAGGAAAGGGGAGAGGAGAGAACGTGTCGCAAAGACAAAGAGAAGGGCAGGAGCGAAGGCAAGTTGCCGGCCCGGGGAGGGGTGGGTAGCAGGTGGTCGGCTGAAGCTGGAGATGGGGGTGAGGGCCTCTGAGTCATGGCCAGGGTAGGGGTCGGCAACAGGAAGGTTGAAGATGGAGAGAGGAACGGCAGGAGGGAGACGTCCAGACTATGGTGGCCCCGGAACCCACATTAAGGATGTTGATCTTTACTCCTCCAGCAGGGGGTGCTACATCTGATTTGAGTTTCAAGAAGGTCCTATGGAGGCAGGCCTCAAATTGTCGTTCTGCCTCCTCCTCTCAGTTCATCCTCCCAACCACTCACAGCCAAATTGCAGTGAATTATGTGGAAGCCACTTCCATTGCTTCTGATCTTCCCACAGAGATCACAGACCCTCCAAGGGCCAGAGATGTGTGCTCCGTGCACTACCCACAGTGACGCACAGTCTTGAAAACAGTAGGCGCTTTGAGGGAGCACATACCTGACTATAATAAGGCAAAGCCAAGTGGAAGGCAATGTCTCACTTTCCACAGAGAAAGCCTACTTGAATATAGGCCCTTTTATGAAATAGTACAACGTTTACTTCTATACTGAATGGATCAATTTACTTGCATCTTTTTTTTTTTTTTTTTAAATTTTTTTTCAACGTTTTTTATTTATTTTTGGGACAGAGAGAGACAGAGCACGAACGGGGGAGGGGCAGAGAGAGAGGGAGACACAGAATCGGAAACAGGCTCCAGGCTCCGAGCCATCAGCCCAGAGCCCGACGCGGGGCTCGAACTCACAGACCGCGAGATCGTGACCTGGCTGAAGTCGGACGCTTAACCGACTGCGCCACCCAGGCGCCCCTTTACTTGCATCTTATATAAAGTAGTAATAGTTATATTTAGAAATATCATTCTCCCCAACCTTTTTTTTTTTTTAAAGTTCAGGTCATAAAATAATTGCATTCAGACTCTTCCCAGGCACCTTTATCATTTGCCTTTGTCATCACTAAGGCCGTTTTTGAATAATATAACACTGCGTATCACCCCCACTTCTAAATTGTTCAAGACACAGCACTTTGAATCCAGGTAAGATGCTGTAACTGAGAATTTTATTCCAAGCCTCAAGAGGTTTTTACGTTTGTCTTGTGGGTGGATATTTATGATCTCCACAAGGTCACCACTGGCAATGCGCTTTTTTTTTAAAAGTGAATTTTAAAAGGCTTGCTTAAAATATCTTCAATATTTTTAATGATGAAGTCATATCTTCAGAAATAACAAAATCTGTGTTAAATATTTTTACCTCTCTTTTCCCCCTGATGTTATCAGGTGACATCTGTAGGCCTCCAGTCTTCTCTCCCTCACCAACCAGCACCAGCTGAGGTCACTTCAGGCTGATGTCTTCCTCCAAATGCTTCCTTGATGTTCAAAAAAAAGTAATTGAGAAAGTGTCAAGAATGAGGGAACTTTGCAAGAGCTTCTGTTCTATGGAACAGTTGTCAGGGAAACACGTTGCCTTATAATCAGACTTGTATGGTAGTTGCTTGTGAAATGAATATACTTAGCTTAGCTCACCTTGTGATCGTGGCTCAAGGGACAGAGGGAAATGTGGAAGCTTTTCCTGGGAAAAGTATTGCATAATTTTTAAGAACATATTTCATTTATCTTAAGCCATGGTTCTCAAATAGGGGCAATTTTGCCCCCCCAGGGGACATTTGGCAGTCCCTGGAGACATTTTTGGTTGTCACATCTGGGGGAAGGGTACCCCTGGCATCCGGTGGGTAGAAGCCAGGGGTGTTGTTAAGCATCTGCATTACACGGGAGACCTCTGTAGCAAAGAGTTATCAGTCCCCAAATGTCTATAGTGTCAAGACTGAGAACCCTGGCTTAAACTGAGTTGATGACAATTGGCTTAACCAGAATCCAGGACAATGATTGGCAAAACAAGGAATGTCTGCTTCCTAAGCATCCTCAGCCCCACCCCTTCTCGTCTTCAGGTTCTGTGTTTCCTCTTCTTCTGGAAGCTGGGCTGTGAAAATCAACTCTTCTCTTCTGCTCTCCTCTTTTCTTCCTTCTCTCATATCTGCCCCCCCTCCCCCAGTCTCTCTGTACATGAGTAAATGAGGGAATCCAGAATGCTTGTTTACTCAGAGAGGGTTGGTTTTCAAAAGGTAGGAGTGGTTCTTGGTCCTTCCTACTTTTCTCTCCCAAGTCTGAGCCATAAGATCCAGATGGTTCTAGAAATGGAGCAAGTGTCAAACCAAAGCATGTTGAATTAAAATAGCATCTGTAAGAACATGAGCCCTGGAGCCAGGGGCTGAATCAGCTGTCTGTCACTCACTAGCTGGGTGTCTCAGTCAGCTCAGGCTGCTATAACAAAATACCACAGACTGGGCGGCTTAAACAACAAACATACTTCTCACAGTTCTGGAGGCGGAGAGTTTAAGGTTAAGGTGCATGAAGATTCAGGTTCTGGTGCGAGCTCTGCAAGCTCTGGCTTGCAGGGGGCTGCCATTTTGCCGTGTCCTCACGTAATCTTTCGTGTGTGTGTGTGTGTGTGTGTGTGTGTGTGTGTGGAGGGGGGGGGAGGGAGGGAGGGAGATCTTCCTCTTTTTAGGAAGGCACTAATCCTGTCATGAGCACCTCCCTCAAGACCTCATTTAAACCTAATTACCTTCCAAAGACTCCGTCTCCAAAATATCATCACATTGGGGCTCGGGTTTCAATATACGAGCTTTGGGGATCAGGGGACACAAACATTCAGTCTAAAACACTGGGTAACCAAGGGCAAGGGGTTTAATGTCTCTGGACGTCTGTTTCCTCCTCCATCTACAAAATGAAGGTGGCACCTCAAGGGGGGTGGTGAGGACCTCACGAGATACTGCGAGTGAAGTGTCTGGGACGGTCATGCACACGCGTGCCGAATTTCGCAATTTTTGTGAATCCCAACCACCACAGAACTCACAATATCCACGAGTCGTTCTGGTGGACTCCGATTACTGGGATTCTCCTTTCTCTGAAGACTTTCAGAGCCTCTCGCTAATGCCACACAAGGTACTCCTCAGTTCTACTGTCTCGTATTACTCATGAAGAGATTGTGCTGATACGTCCGATGCATTGGCCTTCAGAACCAGGCCATAACCCCCTTGGAGACGGGGCTGCCCTTAATGCTTCTTCATCATCTGTGGTAGTGATGGGATGGAGTATCGGGCTGCAGTTAGACCCACCGGTGGGAGACTTCTGGGTCTCATCCCTGAAAGTACGTGGGAATATGTGTCTCCTCAGTCGATGTTGCTGTCCAGCCAGTTTAGCGAACCTTTTTTGTTACAGGAAGTAATTACCAAACACTTCTTGGTTGTGATTAAGAGAAGACACGAGCATAAGCTGAGGGCCTCCTAGACACCAGGCACTGTGTCGAGTGCTTTCTACGCATGGGTTCCCGAAAGCCTGACAGTCTGCTGGAGTAAATATTATCACCCTACTTTTTGTGCACGAGGAAACTGAGGTGCAGAGAGGTTGAGGTCTGCCAGTCACAGAACTGATGGAGAGTTCAAGCCGTCCCCTCCAGAGCTCATGCCCTCAAAGCCACCCCACGCTGCCTGCATGTTGGTGGATTATTGGATCATTTGATGGCTTCCCAGTAGCTGCCCTATTGGTGGGACCATTGCATCAAGCTATATGCCCCATCGCTCACAACCCCTCACAAATTTTTGGTTCTTAAAGTTTTGAATTCCTCTGATCAGAATTTTGCCTGACTGCAGGGCTTAGGGTATGTTGTGGAAAAAAAGAAAAAGAAAAGGAAAAAGAGAGGGCCTTTGGGGAAGAAGGTTCACGATCACACGACCAGCCTCCTCTGAAAGGCGAGCCAGGGAGACCACCCTACATATCCCTTTGCAGGGATCATTTCAGCGTTTGCTATTTTGGTTGCTCTTAACTGACTTCCCAGAGTCCTGAGAAACATATCCTCATGCCATTAAAAAATATGTAGTGCTGAACCCCTAGTCCCTCCCTCGCCCCCCATGTCATGGATAAATGCACAACCTGCAGCCGTGACGTGGGGAACCCTTCCCCCCCTACGTGAAGCTGCTTCCAAGCAGCTCGCGTTAGCTTCCGGCCGGTGTGTCCCCGACGCAGAACGGTAGGGAAGCAGGAAGGTCAATCCATCATCAGTCACGAGTTAACCCCCTTTTTATTTTAACACGGGACTCAGACGATTTGAACATGCTTTTAAGAAAAATTGCTCTCCCTTTCCCAAGTGATCCTGATGGATACTGATGTTTTTATGATTATTAATAAAATCTCTGAGACAGAATTTTATGGGCGCACAGAGACTCTAAAAAGTCATTCTTTGCCTTGGAAAATTGTGTATGGTAAGGGTGATAGAGGAAATTTTTAATAAGTGTGTTCAAGTGGAAAATCAGGGCGCAAAAGACGGAATTTTAAGAATCTGTTCTGGCTCCTTTGGACATTGAACTCGCTTCCTGCGAAGGCCTTCTGGGATGTGTTTCCCGAAGATAGTTCACCCCCAGGAAACAGTTTCAGTTTAGGTGGACAGAAGTCTTTTGGGGAAAAATGCATTGTTAACTATTCGTTGGCTCGTGTATTTTTTTGTTCGTTTGTTTATTTGTTTGTTTTTATCATCTGTCTTGCCTTCTCCCTTCTTCCTCTTTCCTTCCTTCCCCACGTCAGTTCTGTCAACATTCTCTTCGGGATTCCATGGATCTGTTCGCAGAAACGGTGTAAAATCAAAGTGACTAACAAAGAAACCCCCGTTCCTTTTTAGCCTCCAAATGAGATGGGTTGGAAAAGGAGACAAACACCACGGGCCTGATGACTTAAACATCGATGCGCCCTGAGCAAACAGGAGGGAAAGAGCGGCCGACACCTGCTTGGTAATCAGCTTTGTCATTCATGCAGATATTGTGAGGACAATTCCTTGCCGAAGCCTGGAAAATCTTAGCTTTGTTCGGTGCAAGGCAACAGACAGGCCCTGTTTCCAGGCGCAGCTCTTGCTTCAGCAATCAAGAGTGGCCACGAGTAACTCTGGACCTACCTACCTGTGGATCTCCTTGACCTTCGCCAACACTTCTGCCTCCCCCCCTGCCTCTTCTTCCCCCAGTGTTGGGACTCCTGTCAAATCCTGTATTTAAAACGAGAATCCTGGAAAAGTTGGTCATTGCCAGCACATAATGACAGGTTGGCTAATTGATAGTGTGCCTTCAAAAATGGGAGTAGGACAAACAAGGCAGCTAATTTTGATAATGAACAGATTCGAGGCAAACAGGCGACAGCGTCCTTTGCATATGGTTCCACACCAGCCGTGTGTTTGTTTGGATTCTATGTTAATTTTAGAAACTGTAAAACACCACATGCCAAATTGGTTGATTGAAATAATGCTACTTCCCAGAGGCTGACAATCTGTTGTTTCTTGCAGGAGGCAAGAGGTTACCCGATGAGTGTTGACTTAGTTGCAGGCAAGAGTCTCATGGAGAATAGAGACAGTTGTCCGGGTAATTCACTGCCTCGGTGAACTGGATGCTTGGAGTATTTTGATGCTGCTTTATGTCTGTCTGTGTATCCCTCGATTCATGCATGTGTGCTTCTGTTTGTTGTGTAATTGGTTCGATTCCCTTTGCCAGTATAGACCTTGACTCTATTTTGATCTGGAACATTGCCTTTTTTTTTTTTTAATGTTCATTTATTTTTGAGAGAGAGAGACAGAGACAGAGCTCAAACAGCGAATGGGGCAGAGATCGAGGGAGACACAGAAACCAAAGCAGGCTCCAGGATCTGAGCTGTCAGCACAGAGCCTGATGCGGGACTCGAACCCATGAACCGTGAGATCATGACCTGAGCTGAAGTCGGACGCTTAACCAACTGAGCCACCCAGGTGCCCCTGGAACATTGCCTTTTTAGTCAAAGTTATACAGAGTATTTTTCCTAAAGGCATGTCAGGGAAGTTGGTCATCCTAAATAATCTATAAATATTTATTCCTGAAAGGGAATTGATTTTTCGGACTTTTAAAACCCAACAACATATAAGTTGCTGTGTTTTAAAATGAATGTATGTAAGGGAGAAAGAAAGGAAGAGAGGTGGTTTGGTTTGTGATTTTAAATTTAGACAAACTGAAGAAACATACTCTTTCTTTAAATAAATAAATACTGTCTGCTAAATTACATTGTTGAATTTTAAATCCTGTGATAAAGTGGTACTTAACAGGACTATAAACAATAAAGATAAACATTTCTGCTCTTGTGGGACTTCTATTTAAAAGTAGGAAAGATAATTTTAACAGAGCATCATAAAATGGCGCGCATGGTAGCCAGCTGATTATAAAATTATAAATGTTAATTTTTGAATCACATTTTGCAGACGTGGATGCCGGGCACGGTTATGTATGTCAGTTTCTGTCGTCAGTCTCACCCAAAGAAACCATTCACTAGTGAAAGACTCAACACTGAGCATTATTTAATGGGAATAAAACAAGACCATTCAGGGCAGGTTTTGCTTGAGAGAAGTCCCTTCAGAATATCAGGGAGATACTTCAGATAAACATTCAGAATTACCTCCTGGCTAAGCAAGCAAGCGGGGAAAAAAGAAAAAAGAAAAAAGGAAAGAACAAGAAAAAAGAAAAAAAAAAATCTCACCCAAGACCCCCGTGGCAAGTGGAAAGGATTTGGAAGAGCTCATAATTTGGGCTTTCAGCTGTTTTGCTGGGTTGTTAGTATTTGGTTTTATCCAAGAGCAATTCTGGATTTTAAGGCATCCTTCCTTGTTGCAAAGATAAATAAACAGAAATTCAGACTTTCAGGGAGAATTGGACTTTTATTTCCTTCTTCCTCATTAGAACGTATTTAGACCCCTATCCCCACCTCTTTTTCAAGCCTTTCTGTTTCATGTTAACTCTTTAAAGAAAAGAAAGAGGCACAAAACAAACAGCAAGAGAACCTTGGGTGGGGGTTCCTGTGAATGTTTTTCGAAATAAAACACAACTCTTCCTTTTTGCCTTAACGAGCATTTAGGAGGCCCTGCGATCAGGCCATCGGTAATGAGAGAGAGGCATGGCTTTGCTTCACTATTGTAGTTTAAATAGATTTGGAATCCAGTGAAATGGTTTTGTTCTAATTCTATCCTTTTTTTCTCAGTTCACTGACTTCTCAAAGAAAGACTTTCCAAAGTAGCTGGCAGTTTCCAGTACGATAAGGCGAGGGAGGGGGACATTTTTGTTGCTGTTTGCTCTGTCCTGCCTTTTCCCCACTTCAAGGATCTGAGGCCCCATGGAAACCCTTGGAGTACTCATGGCCAGTATGGACTGTTATAAATAAAATACAAATCAAAAGCATCATTCCACTGGCTTCTTTAGGTTCTTAAGCAGAAGAATGTTCTGATCACTGAAGCCATTTCAGGGCCCGAAATTAGAAAGTAATAAAACATATCACACTCTCCCTGGTGGGTAGTACATTTAATTGGTTCCCCAGCAGGAGTCCAGCCTGAAGTCAGAAAGGCTCACTCTCTAGATCTCTGCTTCCAAAGGACCGCATGCAAACATGACCAAGTCAGTAAGAAACTGAGTGAAGGGAAACCGGAAAACCAGAGACAAATGCAGAAAAGAAACAGCTCAGGGCTAGGAAGAATAAAGAACAAAAAATGCATTAACCCCAAATTTCTTTAGCCAACCCACCATGCACAGACCAGGCAGTAAATTGTTGCGTTTAGAGCGGCCTGGATCAACATGCCTGTTTAGGGCAGAAGTGACTCTTTGGAGTCAGCTCTCGGTTGCAGGACGTTCTTCGGAAGAAAACGGACTGTCCTCGCAGACTCCTGACTGTTTGGGATTTGTCTTAGAAGACCGGCCAGAGCCCTGATTCGAAGCTCACTCCCGGCCTCCGGACGTGTGGCCGTGCTGGCCCCGTGAAACACGTTCTCCAGAGTTTGGATGCGGAGTAGTTGGGACTTCACGGCAGTCGCCGGGACCACTCAGCCCCACAGAGCCTGATACTCTGCTGCCACCTTCTGTCCCAGCCTTGACGCCGAGAGGCTGTTCAACTCTGGGCTGTCCAGAAAACTCGGTGACTGTCCCCTCTGCCTTTGAGGGTCAGGCCCTGGGTGACCTGTGCCCTCCCGAGGCATTCGTGCCTCTCTCTTCACGTCCGCCTGGAGGCCTGTCCGCTTTGGGTTTGGCCCTTTGAAATGGCTTCTTCCAGAACCAATCTCAGCTTGTTTGCTTTCCTCCCTCCTCCCAGATCTCGAAGTTTCCATAGGGAGAGGGGTCTGGAAAAAATGCAACTGAAGGCAAAGACAGGGCTTTTTGTTTTCAAACCGTCAGCACACTTCTCGTCTAAATCATTGCCAAAGACAAATGGGATGAAGTGGAGGAAAGGAAAAGTGAGGTTGAATAGCAGGAAAAAAGTCCTGACAGCAAGATCTATTGCCCTGTGGAGAGGCGTCCCCCGGGGGCGAGCTATTGGAGAGATATTTAAAACTTGAGTGGACAAAACATTAGACCCTTCACCGCAGGGAACAATTCTGCAGCAGCTCCTGGGACCTGGCCCCCGTGAGCGCAGAGGTCCTGTCCAACTCCAATTTTTTATGATTTCTCAATTGACTTCCCGTTCTATAAAAAGTGTTCAGTTGCCGCTGAGGAATCCAACTGCTTTAACATCCAGTTTGAGGTCAGGATGGTTTCAGTATACTTTCATTTTAGTGCCACATTAAAAAATGTCCCCACGCCTACTCTCTTTGAGCCAAAGGAAAGCAAATTCACATAATTAAGCCTCTAAATACGTATTTTAGGCCAGAGGATGGAGTAGTTGGTCCTTGCCAACTGGCCGCGACGTGACTCTCAGAGCAACGACGGCTTTGCAGTACGGCCTTCGAGAAATGCTTTGCCCCTCCCGATTCTCCAGTTCGGGTTTGTTGGTCTCGTTGGTCAGGATGATGATCTCCGATGCCAGTTGTGAACATTTTGGATGGGCTGGGAGGTGGGAGAAGTGGCTTCCCTCTGCATCTCATTGCTAATGGCTCCTTCTTTGTATGGATTTCACACTTAGCAACCTGTTGGCCCCGACCGACTGGGGAGACCAAGAGAGCAGGAGAGAGGTAGGAGGTGCGGTCATGTTCTTCGCCTGAAGATTGCTGCTCCTTAGGGTGTCTGGGTTCAGCCATCCAACCGGTAATTATCAGGCTCCCATGAAGTGCTGGGCACTGAGCAGGGAGCTGGGGTGTCAAAGTGGAAGTGGGCGAAGACAGACAAGAAAACCAACGGGGTCCCTGGGATAAATCTCTCAGTGGCTTTTTGGCTATTCTTAGGGTACAGTTGAAAATCCCATATTCTGCAAAGCATCCTGTGATCCGGCCCCTGCCTGCTTCTTTGGTCTCGTCTCCATCCTTCCTCTGGTCTCTGAGGCATGAGCGAGCTTGGATCTACTCTCATCTCCCTGGTGAGCTCTGTTCCTTCTCATATCAATGCCCTTCCGGGCGCTCGGCCCAAAGCCCACTGGTCTTCCTCAACTCCTTCACCTAGTTAATGCGTCTTCCTATCTCTCAGCTTCCAGCTGAAAGGTCACTAGCACAGAGAAAGCCTCCCGGGCCTCTGGGCCTACATCAGGTCTCTCGAGAGTGTCCTCTCTCCATCAGAGCCCTGCAGACAGCTAACGAGTCCAGGGCTGGGGGGGTTCCTGTCCCTCACCCCTTCCAGAACGTGCTCCATGTAAACAGGTACCTCCCCTGTCTGGTTGGCCTTTGCCTCCCAGAGCCTCCCTCAGGGCCTTGTCCATAGTGCGTGTGCCGAGTGGATGAACAAATGGAAGACTGAATTAAGGAAGTCCTGCAACACGGGTACGTGCAGACGCGGTTGAGTCAACAAAGAGACGATGGATTCCACTGGAAGTGTTTTCTAGCAGAAGTGGTCATTTAGCTGGATTTTAAGGAAAAAGCCAGAGTTTCCCTATTGAGATGGGCCCAGGGGGGAGTTTCTACAAGGTGCACCCCCTCGCCAGCCTTGGTAGGGCGCCATCTTGTAATTTCTGATTACATATCTGTGGCAAGAAGTTCAAACATTGCTGAAATGCCCAAGCACTACAGGTTACCAGCCTTACTCCCACCCTGTAGGCATAAACCCTGGTCACGGAGAGTGTCCCCTGGTAGAGTTTTTGTATACCTTTCCCCCAGGGATTAAATTCTTTTAAGTAATGTTTTATTCCACCCAAAAACATATATCTACATTGCCCCAGGGAAGAGGCCGACTCCTTCGTTCACTTCAGTGGGAACCTTGGGCAGGTCTGAAGGAGTTCATAGGCCATTGTTTACTTCCCAAGAAACCCAGAAGATGCATTAGAAGAGATTTTTTTACTTTGTCGCAATGAAACAGGTCTGGCCACAACTTCTAAGCCCTGGGAAATGGGTTTTAGTCTGGAGAGAACTTTCCATTGGTGTGGTGACTGTTGGGTCATGAAGATGGTTGGAAGACAAGACATACCAGGAAATGTCAATAGAATGGAAAACATAATGTGAAGGCGTTGATTCTCACCGATTCCCAAGTTCAGGTAGCTGGTATATGTTGCATGACCCACACGGAGCTAAGTGCTTTACATGTGTTGTCCATTCAGTCTCCATGACAACCTTGCAAAGTGGGTCTTACTGTTATCACCTCCATTTTACAGATAAGAAAACTGAGAGTCGGAGAAGTGAAATATCTCACTCCCAAGTCAGCAAAGCAAGTGAGTGTGGGAGCTGGGACTTGGACCGAGACAGCTGGCACCCGCACCTGCCAGCCTCATCACTCGGTTCTTCTGGCCTCTGGCCAAGTCTAAGAAGGGGAGATGTGGACTCAGGAGTCCTGGCTCCTCCCCTCTCAGCTTTGGGAACAGGAAACACTTGAATTTCTCCGAGTCTCAGTTTCAACCCTTATAAAGGGGGATAATAATTGTCATCCCACAGGGTTGTTGTGGTGACTAAATGGAACTGTACACGGAACTGTCTGGTCAACTCTAGCGCGTTCTAGCATTTTCACGAGTGCCTCTTACTTAGCTAATTTCACAGCATCATAAAGATGGCCATGCTTGGCTGGGTCGTCTGAGAAGAATCATGCTAAATGAGAGGAGTCATTCCCATCAGAGTTGGGGGTGGGTGGGGGATGGTGGCGGTTCTTCCCACCAAGCTACCTACGCCGGCTCTCATCCGCATGCCCCATCTCCAGCTGCATTAGCAGTGAGGCTCTGTGCCCATGGCCGTCCTTACGATGGCTCCTTTTTTAACCATTATGTTATTTGCCTTTGCTACGTTATTCATGCTTATTGTGAAAAGTCAAATAACACAAGAAAGTAAAATTGCCCATATTTTTTTAACACTCACCTCTGTTTTTCAAAGTCAGTCACTTTTTGGTCCTTTGCATGTGGGGTTTAGACTCCAAATCACCCCAAACAGATTCTTGTTAAAACCTACGAATATCATCCTGCCCTTGAGTCTTGTCGTGAGATGATAGCAGGCAGAGTGAATAAGGAAAGTGAATCTCCTGAATGAATCAGGTGGGTAGTCCCAATCCCAGCAGGTCAGAAGCAGGTTTTTCTCCTGCTTCAGATTGTTCACGTTTCTTCAATACCACGCAGGGGGAGAGCTGACCTTGGTTTATAACATTCCCTGTGAAATGTCTATTTTTTTTTTCTCTAAAAGTCTAAACACTCGCAGAGAACGTAAATATACCTCCTCTCCTGCTCCGTGGCCTCTGTCCCCCAGCAAACATGTGTGAAATCTCACACGTATTCGTGCACAGAGGCCGGCTGTCTGATTCAAGATGACAGGGCTGTTCCCCATGTGTCTGTCAGAGGCACCGAGCCCCCAAAGCCAAACGAGACCAGATGGGAAACCACAAGGCCAGTCCCCTGTCCTCTGCAGTGTGTTGTCACCTCGTTTGGGTGTGCATCGAGTGAGAAGCCCAGTGAGGTCAACTCCATTTCTGAGCTGGGCTTAACTAACACAATGGCTTTCCACACTTAGCTTGTCGTGAGTCTCTAGCCCAGTTTGTCCTTAGCCTGACCACCTACGAGCCACTGGTTCACCAGCTTAACCTTCCCCGATACAGGACAGACGCTGGAAAAGAACTCAGGTACACGGTGGGGAAACAGAACAGGTTGGAAACAACTGTTTATCATGGGCTCATGAGCTGCTTTCCTGGTTTGGGCCGAGTGAGGAGAGCAGAGATCATGGTGCTCCTCACAGCTTTGGCTGTTTCAACATCTGGGTGGATTCATTGTCCCAGTGGACAAAGGGACGTACTAATAGTAACACACAGAACATCTTCAGACCTTTACAATTTGCCAAGACCTTGCACGTTAGTGACCTCCTCTTAACCTCTTATCTGCTGTAAGGAGAGCAAGGATACCACTCGTATTTCACAAAAGAGGATCTTGGGACTCGGGAAGGTTGAGTGGTTTGCTCACATTGGGATGGAGCTAGCCTTCCTTCACTCTACTCTCTCCCCCAGACATGTCCAGAGAGCTCCCAATAATCTGATGTTAATGGGGCAGAGCCTGGTCTTGGACGAATGACTGCCAGATGCTGGGCTCCTGACTCCTTCCTGTCCCCTTTCCCCTTTGGGCCCCGTTTTCAGTCCCCTCTTGGGATGTGTGCGGGAAGGATGTGCTAGTCACATGGTCTTCATCTCCTCCCCACTCAGACACTTGTCACGGTCTAAGCAGAAAGTTGACAGTGATTGGCGGCTGACGTGTCTTCTTTGTGGACTACTGGGGAGCAGGCAGGCAGGCGTTCTCTTTCGGGCTGTCCCAGGTGATATTTTTCAAACTTGTTTTTGAAAACCCGAAAAATCAAATCTGGTTAGTGTCTCGCTCTTCCGGAAGGGGTGGCTGTGGGTAGCATCAGACGAGGTGATCCTGAATTGCCCCAGGGTAGAAACAATCGCTGAGAGAGAAACATGGTTTTTGACCTGCAGGAATTTGAAGGAGTGACACACGGGAGATGCGTTGGCCCTTGGTTCCAGCACTCAGGGCCGATCAAAGACCCCAGTGTTAGCCGTGACCTTGGCCACTCGTTCCCATTCGGATGTGCTGGTGACCACACTCAGGGGCACAAACCTACAAAGGCCAGCTACTTGGTTGTAATTTGCATAAAATTCCACCAACTGAGATCTGCCTTACTTAAGCAATCTTCAGTCTTAAATTCTAGAATTATCTTGCCCTCTGTTCGTGTAGCAGGCTTTTCTCCTGCTCCTTCCCAGTCACGACTGTCTGTTTATATCATGAGTGGCAGGATCAGGACCGGAAGGGTAGCTGGGCTAGGGCAGCAGTAAGCCCGTCAGTATTTTTATTGGCTGAAGTGGAACAGAATGTTCCTTTTATATTAATGATAATAACGACTCAAGCACTATGCCAACAGCTTTGAAACATGATCTCATTTAATCTTAAAACTAATCAGTTAGGTTAAAGTATGTTACTTGCCCCATTTTACAGATGAGAAAGCTGAGGCTCACGGAAGTTCATTAATTTGCCTCAAAATATATACATCAGCGGGGAGAGGTGACAGCCACACCCAGAACTCTCATTTCAGAACCTTGTACTTTGAGCTGCCACCCAGTGTAGACCAGTGATTCTCAAACTCCAGGTGCGAATTGGAAGCAAAATTTGTACTTTGGTATCATCTATACTTCTGCAAGTAAAATGTTACTAACGAGTAAGTGCCCTCGGTGACAAAGCCTGGAAGGTAGGGCCTTTCTCCCAGTTGAATCTGGGATGAGTCTATTCTGCAGTCAGTAATTCAGTCACACGGTGGGTTCAGCTTGCATTCTCTGAAGGTTCCATGATGCTAACACTACAGGAAATCAAAGTCCTCAGGTACAAAAACTCTTATTTCTTGAACCAGAGATTGCCTGATAAAATACAGATACCCAGTTAAATCTGTATTTTGGATAAACAGTGAATACAATTTTAAGATGAATACACCCCATGATATATTTGGGATATACTTATCCTTCAAAAACGATTCATTGTTTATCTGAAATGCGAATTTAATTAGGCATCCCGTACTTTTGTTTATGAAATCTGACAATCCTTTTGGAACTCAAAACAAACGTATCTGAACAAGCAAAGAAACAAAAATGTGATGTGACTCTGGCATCCAAGTGCCTCTCTGACACACAATTAATATGGTAATAATAATATTAGCTCAACACCGGAACACCAGTATTTCTGTGAAGCTTGAATGGTTTACGTAGGATCAACTGGACAGAAACTTGAATTAGAATTGGCCAAATTGTTGCTGTATATATAGGAGGTGGTTTTTTACTTCTGACCAGTGATTTCCAGTCCTTGGTGACACATAGGAATCATCTCTGTCTTGTAAGCTTTAAAAAATACCAACGGTTGGGGCGCCTGGGTGGCTCAGTCGGTTGAGCGTCCGACTTCAGCTCAGGCCATGGTCTCACTGCTCATGGGTTCGAGCCCCGCGTCGGGCTCTGTGCTGACAGCTCAGAGCCTGGAACCTGCTTCAGATTTTGTCTCCATCTCTCTGCCCTTCCCCTGCTCATGCTCCACCTCTGTCTGCCTCTCTGTCTCTCAAATACAAAGTAAAACATTAAAAAAAATACCAATGGTTGGGCTCTACCTCAGAGATTCTGAAATCATTAGTCTGGGGTGTGGCCTAGGCATGGAGATAACATGCTGACAATGAAGATGTCTCACATTCCAAGCCTTCACAACTGGTGTATATGAAACAGTGGTATAGGTATTCAGAAGAGGGAATATTCTATGAGTGGAATGGCCCCAGTCAGTTCCCTGGATGAACAGGGAACCCAACAGGGTGAAGGTTTGGATAAAGAGAGAGGAGCAAGCAGAGTTTTCCAGGGGACGACAAATGGCTTGGAGCAAACGAGTAGAAAAAATGTGCAAGCCAGTGGCAGAAAACAGAGCAGTCAGATTAAGGCAGCACTTCTGAGTAAAAGCAAAATTTTTTATTGAATTGTTTTCATTTATGTGTATCAAAATAATATATGAAGTTGTGGGAGTTCTAGTAAGTACAATAAAGCAAGATAAAAAGCATTCAAAATCACTTTTAAATGTTGACTGCTTTTCATGCCTTTTGGACCGTTATTGAGAACATAACTTTATCTCATAACCATTTCACCGCGTCACCAGAAATTCTTCATGAAAATTTATACAGGTTGTGGTTGTTGCCATGATAGTGTTATAAGTATCTCAAACTTCCTCCAAGAGTTGGACGTTCAGCTTCTGCCAAATTTTTCATGCATTTGGCGTTTGTTTTTAGATTCGTAAGAAGTGAATGGGAGAGTCCAAATACAGGGCTTTTCCTACTAGCCCATGGACTGAAAGCATGTGCAGATCCCACCCTCACACTGTGCTCTTGCAGGCCTTAGAGAAGAGCCTCAACATTCAAGCCAGACATCAAGTTCATCACCAAAGTCAAGATGGCGCCCACCTTGGGGCACGCCAAACAATGTGTCGGGCTTTCTCTCCTCGGCCCCGAATCACAAGTCCTAACAAATGGAGGTGCCACTTCTCTTCATTACAGACTGCTGTCTGGCCAGAGGACTACTGTTGGGACCTAAGATGTTTTTCACACCCAATTAAACTGGTGTAATTGGATGGAATTGCAACTTCTTTGCCTCCAGCTGTGAACCATAATCTGTTTCACACCTGAGTGTTGTTTTACTTGAGTTTTAGGACTTTTCCCAGAGTTGTGGAGATGGAGTAGAAGGAGAGAGCCCGTGCCCACTTTCCAGTGTGTAGATGATTTTTCCTTTATTTGAAGGAGTCACTGGCAGTTGAACTGTCATTGTTAACTTCCCTTGGGCCAAGATTCTACTTTGACCTGGACGTCCCAGCATCTAACTCTCTCTAGGGCCTGCTGTTTAAAATGGCTAAGCAATACAGAAATAGTCCGATCAGGAAAAAACAGTTGGTCAAGCTTGAGACTCAGTTCATGTACCAGCTGTGAACAAAATGGAATCTCATTCAAGGCTCATGTGGCCCGCTTCTCAAAGCTGTGGAAGCGACAGGTAGATCACACTACTTTGTTACATTATGATCAGTTTTTAAAGACATGAACCAGATATACATTTTGTGGGTGGGATGATACATTTAATTGGAGGAGACCAAAGCAGTGTGAAGTGTATTTGATGTAATGATGTTTCATAAGAAGTCTACACTTGAAAAAGAGGGTACGTTGGGAGGGGTGTTATCTGGATCTACGATCTGGACTTGTTTCCTCCCTTGGGACACCCTACCTCTCACGCTGAACTTGTGCTCATTCCTGACCTTGGTGGATAGCCACTGATTCTGTAGAAGACTTACATATTGGATCACTGGTTCTCATACTTGGTGTGCCAGAATCACCTGGAGGGCATGCCAAACTCCAGACGATTGGAGCCTGCTTCTGATGCAGTAGACAAGAATTTGTGGCCAAGAATTTGGCCCTCTCTCAAGTTCCTAGGTGATACACTTGCTGTTGGTCAAGAGCTCAACTTTGGCAATGACGGCGTTAGGTTTTGAAGTTCCCTTAAGAAGCATCTAATCAGGATGGTAATTCCAGAGCCATGTTCCGCCTCCTTCATTTCCTGGGCAGGCATCACTGATCAGTCATGCTTCTCTTTCCTCATGGGACCTGGCTAACCTCAAAAATCTTTCCAGTAGAGCGACTTAGAACCTTGCTCCCCAAAGTGCTCCGTGGACCAGTAGCATTGGCCTCACCTGGGAATGTGACAGAAATTTGGAACCTCACGCCCCACCCCAGCATCTGAATTTAACAGAGATCCCTAGATGATCTGTATACAGAATAGTTTCAGAAACATGGGTCTAGGCAGCTAGAATTACATTGGAGTTGAGGCCTGTGTGTTTGATATGGCCCAACCATATCATTTTTCAGATGAGAAAACGCAAGCCCACAGAAGTCAAATGACTCACCCTCCTAAAAGTACTAGATTTTCCTGGGCTTGCCCAAGTGACAACTTACTCAGAGTGTTAGCTGATAGCCTTCAAAATGCATCACCAGTCCCAAACTCCACTATCCCTAGTAATATCACTGCATTTTTATATGTTTTTATTTTTTATTTTGGTTGTAGAGAGAGAGTGTGTGTGTGCATGCAAGTGAGGGAGAGGGACAGATGGAGAGAGAGAGAGAGAGGGTGAGAGTCCCAAGCAGGGTCCATGCTCGGCACCAGAGCCTCCGTCCCACGACCCTGGGATCATGACCTGAGCCCAAATCAAGAGTTGGACACTCACCTGACTGAGCCACCCGGGTGCCTCAATATCATTGCATTTTTAAATGCATCTTCGAAATGGGGAAGTGTGGACTTCAAGGGCAGATGTGTGAATGACTGAATATTAGTGGAGCTAATTAGTTCCTCCCAGCCTCTCACCCCCAACACCTAATTCCTGGCTGCGATTCTGGGCTGCAAGGATCCAAGGCTCCACGCCACTCACTGCTGCTCTCCACAGAATGAAATAGTAGACTCTGGACTCACCAGCTTCATCATCCTAGAAAGATACCCATGTTTCTTTTCTCAAAAACATCCCACAGCATTGTAGGCAGGTGTGGAGAGAAGAGACTTGCTATTTTCTCATCTAACAAACAGGGGTTATTCAATGTTGGGAACTCTATTTAAGATGAGAAGGGAAAGGCCCAGCACTAGCTTGTACATGGAGCTGGATGGGCCCACGGTGATGAGTCAGTTGGTGGGTCCTCAGTCCTGGCCAGCAGAACCCCTAGAGGGGATGTCCAGGCCTAGGAGTAGGAGAGCATGATGCAGGTAACCCCAATTTATGGGTCAGGCAGGCTTGATTTGATCTGTCCCACCACGATCCTCAATTATTAAAGAAACAAAGAGAGAGGTTCTTAACTTTAAGTATGGCGCCCTTAGAGAATCTGGTTGAAGCTACAGACTCTTTCTCATTAAACAGAAGTGTACATTTGGGTCATGCACATTTGTGAATACGATTTCAGGGGTTTTATAGCCCCTGAAGTCCGGCCATGGACCTCTAGGGGATTCAAAGACGCCCCCCCCCCCCCCCCAGGCAAAGAACTCTTGATCAGTGCTCTCAGTAAGTGCTTGTTCAAAGCACACAGCTGGTTAGTGGCGGAAAGGGCACCAGGCCGCCCTAATTCTCTGCTCAGGGCTCATTAGAGGACCCCAAAGTCTACGATTCAGAGAAACTTAAGGTAATAGCTCAAATTTAGGAGCTTAACCTAGTTGAGCTCAAACCTCAAAATAATATCTTGCCTGTACATCTCTGAAAGTCAAATGAAAAGCAAAGGTCTCAATTGATGTGTTCAATCTATAAATATGGATTAAGCACCTACTATGTAAGAGACTGTGTTCTAAGCACCGACGAAGCAGCAAACCAGTCAGATACTGGCTCTGCCCTTGGGACATCTATGGTCCAGCCAGGAAGACAGAAAAGGAACAAGTACTAATTATTATAAGTTGCTGCTTAATGAGCATGATAAAGGTTATCTTGAACTCTTTTGGAGAAACTATACTAAATAAATGATTAACTTTAATACTATAAATAGTGTTAAACCCTCGTGTTTATGAATAATTAAAGGTGCTTCCATTATAGAAACACAAAGCTCAGGGCACCTCTGTTTAGCTGTGCCTTCTGTGAGCGGCTTTCCCAACCTGCAGCCTCAGCTTTCGCATGTTCCTGCGGGTTTTCACTCGACGTATGTGCCCTGGTGCCAGTGCTGCCTGTGGGAGAGAGTAAGGGTGAGCCATTTGGAGCCATGGCCAGACTCACCGATCTGAGCAGTCTGTAAATATTTACAGTATCTGGGGCATTCCTCACATCACATGCCGGGGATAATCAGAAACACGAATGAACTCAAGCCGACCCCGTGTTATGCTATGGTAAATATTTAGACGGTGCGTTTTGGATAGATGGCTAGGGGGCTGTGGGGAAGTGGTTGTGGCCGCTTGGTTGTAAAGAAGAAAAAAGACCATCGTCATTCTATTTCCAAACGTCTAGAATGAAGCCAGGGGAGAATGAAACATCCCGTTTGGGGAAAGATTGGTGCTCAGGCCCTTTCTTACTTTGGCACTCGGAAGCTCACTTTTCGTGTGTGGGTACCGGACTTGTGGGGAGCTGGTGCTTCTCGGCACAGCTCTTGAGTCCATCAGAGATGGGAGATCTGGTCAATGGATCTATGTCTTTTAGCCTCTTAAAGTTTATTATAGATGCTGTTGGCTTTTTTTTTTTTTTTTAAGTTGCATGCGCATGAGAAGACGGCGAGGCGAATCCACTCCCTGCCTTGGTGACCAGCTCACGGTAGGAAGTGATAACTCGGTGGGCCAATGATAAACATCTCAGTCCATTTGGGCTATTACAAGATACCACGGGCTGGGTGGCTTATAAACAACGGAAATTTATTTCTCACCTTCTGGAGGCTGGAAGTCTGAGACCAGGGTGCCAGGATGGTCAGGTGAGGGCCCTCTCCCAGACCGCAGACTTCTCACCGTGCAGGGAAGAGGCTGGGGGAACTCTCTGGAGCCTCTTTTATAAGGGCACTAATCCCATTCACGAGGCTCCGCCCTAATACCATACCCTTAATACCATCACCTTGGGGGTTAGGGTTTTGACATAATGAATTATAGGGACACAGAAACATTCAAACTACAGCTGTGAAGAGAGACCCGCAACCTGAGATATGAGCCACACTAGAAAGGGGTCCAAAGCGTCCAGAGAATTTTCTTGTTTTTAAAATATCCAGGTGAGGGGCCTCTGGGTGGCTCAGTCGGTTAAAGGTCCGACTTCGGTTCAGGTCATGATCTCGTGGCTTATGAGTTCGAGCCCTGCGTCCGGCTCTGTGCTGACAGCTCAGCCGGCTTCAGATTCTGTGTCTCCCCCTCCTCTGTCCCTCCCCTGCTCATGCTCTGTCTCTCTCCGTCTCTCAATAATAAATAAATGTTAAAAAAATAAAATGAAAATAATAAAATAATAAAATAAAATAAAGTAAAATAAAATAAAATAAAATAAAATATCCAGCTCAGAGAATATGGCTTCGCACCTCTCTCTCTGCCAAGCTGAGTCTCAGAGTAGTCTGGCGATCACCATTCAGAGGTGTTGGGGCCTGGCAGGCCTTGCTCTTGGCTCACTGCTTGGCCTGCATTGGGCTTGGCTGCGCGGGGATGCTGGGCTATCTGGGGAAGCTGGGTGAGCTCTCTGTGACCCTCTTCTACCACCACTGAGGAGATCACTGATGTCAGCGTGCTTTCCGGATGGGGACCGGGTCTCCACTCACATCTGGTGTCTTACCGCACATGCAGGAAGGAAGGGCTGAACGAACTCAGGACAGACACATCTGGGAGGGAGCCCAAATACCATCTCCCAGAGCATTTCTTCTCAAGATTTTTTTTTTCCCCTAGAAAACGTGCCCCCAAACTATCAGAATCCAAACCGTAGGCAGTTCAAGATCGGGGCCCAAATCAACACAGGTGGGGCAGGTACAGGGACAAGGGGAGGCACCCATGTTGTGACCTCAACCCAGTTCGAGACCCAGTTTGGATGATTCATATTTAAATTCATTCTTCCATCCCAAGAACAAGACCGTATTTCCCGCCATGTTTAAAAAAAATTCAGTCACGTCTCCGTTGTGATCCACTCGAATCTACACACGAGGGTGCTGCCCATGTGCATAAGTACACCCCCCACAGGTGTGGTTATTTCCTTGCGCAGATAATTAAGACATTAGAGAGGAAAGTGGTTGTGGCCGTTTTTAATGAAAAGTTGAAAATAAGTTTTGACTTTGGGGGTACTGAACCAACCCCACAAGATCAGTCAGAAGGATTGAACCAACTTAGAGAAAGAATCAGTGATTCTTGCCAAGCTCCAAGCATACCAGGCCACCAATCTTGGCACACCCACCTATCTATGGGGTGGGGGTGGAGGAAACGCCACTTGGCCAGATGCCTTCTATCCTATCATGCTTCCTGTGCTCTGTCTCCTCCAGGTATGTCTCTGCCATCCAGGAAAACCCATTTTCCTGCCAATCTCTTGGAGACTTTAAGCAAATGATCTGTCTCATTGTCACTGTGCATTTAGAGTTTACTCCCAGCTATTCCCTAGATGGCTCTAGGAAGTTCAGGCAAGAAAGCGCTGTGCTCAGCCAAGTAAAAGGAAGCCAAGATCATTTCATGGAGGTAGAAAAAAGAGTCGTGGCTTTGAGGAACATGGCTGAGTAGATTTTCGGATTTGAGCAATGACCTGGGCTGGACGTTTTTAGCAACAGAAGCCAAAAAGGAAATGCCTGGGCGACACGGTGTCTGCCTCCTCATACATAGCATGGAACCTACCCACTCATTAGTACCATCGGCCGAGTGGCTGCAGATGGAAATGGAGAAGCCCACAAGCACAGCAGAATTAGTAGGAACAGTCTTTAACTTGGTGGGCTGTGACATAATTTTCCATTATCACTCGAAAAGCCAGAGGATAATTCCATTCTACCTCGATCTCCTAAGCCTCTTTGACTCTCTATTGGACACCAAATTAGCACCTCTTTTTGGCCAAGCTGTGACCTTTGCTGAGGACTCGTTCCCAAGATTTTGTGATTCTGAGATCGCCAATACTGTCCACCCCCTGGGTCAGATCAGCCAAGGGTTGTGGTCTCCTGAGATGTGTCCCTAGCTGGGCCAGTGATACGTGATATTTCTAACAAGAGGGGGCAAGGGTAATCGATTCTTTGGTTTCTTCGTGCGTAAAATGGGGATGATCTTTCTTGCCACTTGGAGTGGCTGTAAGCACACAATGAGACAGTATGTGTGAATCACGAGGAGCAGTGTAGCTCCAGCAGAGAGCAGGTACACAGGGATTTCAGCACCTTTCTCCTGTGGCGGGGCAGGACCCCACACACATATGACAGGGCGAGGGTGTTGGAAGAAGGTGGAGGGGCCCCATCCTCGGCTGCAGTCACCTGTACATGGAAAGTGCTTCTTAACTCTTTCTTTGTGACATAACCCCTTTGAGAATCTATTGAGGGGCACCTGGGTGGCTCAGTCGGTTAAGCATCTGACTTCAGCTCAGGCCATGATCTCATGGTTCGTGAGTTCGAGCCCCGCATCAGGCTGTCTGCTGTCAGCACAGAGCCTGCTTTGGATCCTCTGTCCCCTTCTCTCTCTGCCCCTCCTCTTCTCTGTTTCTCTCAAAATAAAGAAATAAACTTAAAAAAAGAAAGTGAGAGAATCAAATGAAATCCATGGTTTCTCTCCATATTAAAAAAAAAAAAAAAAAGAAAGAAAAAAGTAAGAATGCTGGCAACCTTTCCCGAGCACTTCTTATGTGCCAAGCACTATGCTAAGTGCCTCCATGGACTATCTGATCTCTGAACAACCCTAGAAGGCAGATACTACTTACTATTGCCAAGTGCAAATACTGAGGCACAGGAAGTTCAGTGAACTTGGCCACAGCTATACTTAGTGCATTAATTTCTTGCGCTGCCATAACAACATATAACTGAGTGACGTAAAACAACAGAAATTTGTTCTCTCACGGCTCTGGAGGCTGGAAGTCTGAGAGCAAAGCGTCCATGGCGGGGCCATGCTCTCTCAGAGGCTCTAAGGGAGAATCTGTTCCATGGCTTGCTCTTAGCTTCTGGTGTTGCTGGCAATTCTTGGCTTTTCTTGGTTCCCGGCTGAATTACTTCAGCTTCTGCCCCTGTTGTCACGTGGCATTCTTCTCTGTGTGTGTGTGTGTCATTCTGTGCGTCTCTTCCCCTACTTACAAGGATGCCAGTCATACTGGGCTAGGGCCCATGTAATGACATCATCTTAACTATTACAACTGCAAGGGCTCTGTTTCCAAATAAGGTCACATTTTGAGGTCCTGGGGTTAGGACTTCTACATGGTTTCTCCCCCCACCCCAAACGCAACCAACCCATCACATTTAGTGAGTAGTAAAGTCAGGATTTAGACAGGTGGTCTGGCTCCAAAGCCTGACCCCTCAACCATCATACTGAGCTAGTTCCATAAAAACACACATACACACATGCACCAAAAAATTGTATGCAATGCCAAGGGTGTCTGGACCCCTTGAAGCCCACTGTGAAATATTAGGTGATAAGAGTGGCCTTCCCTTCCCATCCAGGGGGCATTGACTCAGAAATCCAGGGCTGTAGGGACAGTGAACCTGGACAGCTGTGAGCAGGAGGCCAGGGTAGGTGATGGAGGGCCGCAAAAGAAGAACTTTGCAAGAAGTGGACTCTAGCTAGAGGTGGAGCTCCGGAGCCCTTAGTCTGGGGAGCGGTCCTGAGGATGCTCCAGACACAGGGGCACTGTCCTCAGAGGACCCAGTAGAAACCAGACGGGATAGGACTTCTTTATTGCCATTATTTATAAGCACCTATTGTGTGTCTAGCCTGGTGCTGGGGTATAGGGATCCTAAGGTGGATCCCAAGCCATCTCGGCCCTCCAAGCTTTGGAGCCTGGTCGTATAACAGTGAAGAGATGCTGTGGCTCAGAATCTTGGTGCTTGGGCAATAGTCAAGCAAACAGACACACTTGAATCTATGGAAGAGCCGGCTCCCTGTCCAAAAGAGATCCCAGCCAAGGGGACAGCATGGCCATGGGGCTGCGAGCCCTGAATGTACCAAAGTCAGGTCACGCCTGAAATCCAAGCCACTCTTCTCAGTTTTCAGTCCTACCCGGTCCTTTTTGTGCCCCTGTGCCATTGTACCTTCTTCTGCATGAAATGCTCTCCCCTCTGTGTCCGGCAAACTCCCTTCTACCCTCCACAGCTCCTAGAGCTTGGGTTTCAATGCTCTACTCTCAGCGAGCTGCTCCCTACTTGGCCCCATTTGTTCTACGGTCATTCGGGACCATCATTTGCCTGTTTCCGACCTGGGTCACCCGGTAGACATTGGGACCCCTGAAGGCAGAGCATCACCTTCTTCATCCATGGGTCTGTAAAGCATTGGATGGTGCCCGTCTCCTTGTTAGATAGCACGTGGTGATGTCTGTTGACTGAATACAGGAAGGCTTTGTGATAGGCCTGAGCTCACAGGTAAGAGCAGGCAACTGGCCACACCGGGTAGAAAGGAGTGGCCAGTGAGAGATAGGAAATAGGCAGATATGTCTGCCTCTGATGCTCCTGTGGAACTATGGGGTCTTCTAATCAATGCCTTCATGGGTAAGGGTGCAGCTTGGTGCCAGATGCCACAGGTTCAAAACCTAGCTCCTAAACTTCTGTGTCCTTGGGCAAATTACTTGGCCTCCCTGATCCTCAGTTTTCTCACTTGTCAGGTGGTGATGTTAACTACACTGTCTATCAGGTGGTTGGGAGTCTGCCAGTGCATGGGAGACAGAGAGGAAATTGTGTGACATACTTCATACCATTCCTGACACATAAATAAGCCCTCAATAAATATTATTATTATTTTTTAATTTCTTTAATGTTTATTTCTTTCTGAGACAGAGAGACAGAGTATGAGCGGGGGAGGGGCAGAGAGAGAGGGAGACACAGAATCTAAAGCAGGCTCCAGGCTCTGAGCCATCAGCACAGAGCCCGATGCGGGGCTCGAACTCGCAAACTGCGAGATCATGACCTGAGCCGAAGTCGGTCGCTCAACCGACTGAGCCACCCAGGCGCCCCGATAACTAGTTATTATTATGAATAATACCATTGTCATTGTGGTAATAATGACTCATGTTGAAGGCACCTATGCAGACCAGGGCTGGGATCTTAGGGTTAGCTTAATAAGGAGCATTTAACCCAGCCCCTTTCACTGGACACGGCTCTCAATGACAGGTACCAAAATCCTTTCAAAGATTGGCAAGAATGTTCTTTCAAATGACGCAGCCTCTTGACACAAAGTGTATTTTCAAGATACAAATCATTCTTTAAAAATTACATTTCAGGGGTCTCTATTACCCTTTCAGCAATGGTCCACGCATCCTGAAAGTGAGGTGTCTGATCCTTTTCAGAAAGGATCGAGATGAGGAAATAAAATTCACTGTCAGAGTGGGCTGTGTGATCCCTGGGGAGCAGCGGGAGGAAGGCGCTCTGTGGGCGGGTGTGCTCCCCGATGTGCCATGAAAAACGAGTCTGGAAGGGACAGCTCACCCAAACTTCTCACCAAGAGACCCTTGGAACTTTCTTCCTGCACATTTTAAAGACCTCTTTTCCTTCCAAATCCAGGTCCGTATTTCTGAGCAGGAAGAGTCCAGAGGCCATTCTGAAGAGACTCAGCATGATGTCCTCATCCAGGCACCAGCTCTCTCTGTGTGTCTTTGGGCAGGTTACTTAACCTCTCTGAGCTTGGTGTCTTTGGCTACAACAGGGGCCTTGGGCTAAGTGATGGAGGCGCTTTCCAGTTCTTGCCTCTATTGATGCTTATGTCAAGGAGGTAGCTATTCGCCCGACGAGCCTTGTGTCCACCTTGTGGTGTGAAACGCCTGTTCACAGGGAGGAGGCCGGTCAGAGGGGCATTCAGATCTCAAGGCAACCGCCTGGCCAGGTGAGGGGCTTGGGGCACGTCTCTCGCTATCACCAAACCTCAGCTTTCTCTCCTGCAAAGTGAGAGAAACCTTCCCTGCCCTACTGGGGAACAGTAGGGGACATTTCAGTGTCCAGCCCAGCACTAGCCAGGCCTCGGGGAAGGTCGGTTTCTCTTTTTTACTCTCTAACGCTCGCCATTGCCAGCTTCTGTTCCCCATCCAGACGCTCCGCTCTTCCCTTCCCGTTCTGGCAGAGCCCAGACCAGGAAGGCGCGAGTCATGGGAAAGCATCCTTCTTCCCTGTTTTCCACCCCTTTTCCCAAAATTGCAGCAGCGAAGTGCCTTTCCGGATTCACGCACATTCCTTTTCTGATGAGAAGGATGCGAACAGCATCCAGTGCTCGTGGCGGGCTTTGCCCTGCGTGCTTTAGGGGCGTTCTTCGAATCTTTTTGCTTCTCGCACAGGGAGGATGGTATTCTACCCATTTAACAGATGAAGAAACTGACACTCGAGGAAGGCTTGCGAACTCGCCCGGGCAGCAGGATAACAGTCACCATTCTGGGCAAAAGGCCAGCTTCTTGATGGACGAGGTGCTCCTCCCTGCTGCCCTGGTGACAGATTTCCTGCCTCACGTCACCTTGGGCACTTGGGTGGAGGTAAGTCAGAGCTTTCAGCCAGGCAGGAAGGAAACGGATGCGCGAGGACGCTGGGGCCGGGGAGGGTGGGCAGTCAGGGGCGGCGGTGGCTCTGGGCTGCAACCTGGTGACCCCCTTCCCCCAGCACCCCTCTCCCCACCTCGGCTCTGCGGCTGCCTCATGGAGAAGGGTGACCACCCAGTGGTGCCAGAGGTTGTGCTTCCGGGGGACCCCAGAAGGCTCCGCTTACACCCCCGGTGTTTCTGCCTGGGAATGGGGAGAAATCCGGCCTCCAGGGTGGGAGCTGGCACTCCTGTGTTTCTCTTTGCTCCCAGGTGCTCCCCGGCCTGTGGCGTGAGGGTGTCCGGGAGTGATCGCGGCTTCTCCCCGGCAGAGAACTGTGAAAAAGAGGAATCAGGGAGGGAGGTCCGTGGACCCAGAGGCTGGAGAGGAAGCTGCCAGCTAGGAGTGAACAGAGCGGAGCTCACCAGGCCGTGCGTGAGGGTTCCCCCCCCCCTCCCCCCGGCGTGTGTGTGTGGGGCTGGGTCCCGCCGGGGGTTCGCGCTCTAAGCTTGGTCTGCTTGTCTCCTGAAGCCTGAGGCAGGATTGCTCTGTTCCAGACCCAGTTCTTCTCCAGAAGACAGTCCTGGGGTGGGAGTCGCACAGGGGCAGAATTTAGGGATTAAGAGTTCACGTTGTCCGGGTTTGAAGCCTGGTGCTGTGGGGCTGGCCGTGTGACCCGCGCAAATTGCCAAAATGCTTGGGCCTCAGTTTCCTCATCTGTAGAATGGGGATAACCACGAGGCCCTGCCTTTTAGGCTCGTTGTGTACGAAGAGGAGGAGTGTAAAGCATTCGGCAACAGCTGCGACACGTGGCCAGGGTTCATTAACTGTCGTCAAGCGTTCAGAATTCTTACCGGTAACAGATCCTACTCAGGTGGGTCTTTGGGTCATAACATTAGTCCAGCCTGGCAACTTTGGGGAAATCTGCTGACCCACGCTCCCAGATCCAACAGTGTGCCCTCCCAGAAAAGCAGAGGTCTGCCAATGACGGTCACTAAACTTGATCCGACCCTTACTGACTTGTAGGGGCATCAACAACGGCATTTATTGTTGATGAGCTTATCTGGCCTTCACTCTAACCCGCTGAGTCAAGTCCTGTTCTATCTTTGTCATCCCCTGCGTTGGGGGATGGCGTCCTGTGCTGAAAGTCACGCTGCCAGAAGGAGGCGAAGCCAGCGCTGGAAAGCACAGCGTCCTGAGCCACTGGGGCTCTGCTGCCTCTTCAGTGGTAGCTATCCGTGCAAACTCAAGTCACTTCTCATCTCGCAAAGTAGAGGGCTGAAGAAGATTCCAGAAAGGTGGCGAGGGGGAATTTTGTCTCGAGTTACCTTCCGATCTTGGTAGCTGTCCTGAATCCCCGCGGAAGTGGCTTAAGTTTTCCCTTGGCCTAGAAGACAGAATGCGTGAGCTTAACATTCCTCGTGGTCACCTGGGAGCCAACATAAATGCCAAGTTAATCCCCAGTGAACAGAATGGAAAGAAAACGTATGGTCTCTGGCGTGGATTGGGGATCCCCCCAAAAGATGCGGTACCACCCTGAAGGTCACCTTATTTGGAAGTAGGGTCTTTCCAGATACCATCAACATAAGATTAGGGTGACCCTGTTCCAATCACTGGTGTCCTCACAAGAAGAGGAAAATTTGGACCGACACGGACAGACAAGGGAAGAAGGATGTGTGAGGACAGAAGCAGAGGCTGGAGAGATGCATAACCAAGGAATGCCGAGGGTTCCCGTAATCACCAGAAGCTAGGAAGTGGCAAGCAAAGATTCTCCCCTGAAGCCTTCAGAGAAAGCATGGCCTTGCCCACACTTTGATTTTGGACTTGCGGTCTCCAGAATTGTGAGCAAATAACATTTCTGTTGTTTTTTAAAAACATTTTTTTAATGTTTATTCATTTTTGAGAGACAGAGCACGAGTGGGGGAGGGGCAGAGAGAGAGGGAGACACAGAATCCGAAGCAGGCTCCAGGCTCTGAGCTGCCAGCACAGAGCCTGACAGGGGACTTGAACTCATGAACCGTGAGTTCGTGACCTGAGCCAAACTCCGACACTTAATCAACTGAGCCACCCGGGCACCCCTCTGTTGTCTTAAACCACCCAATTTGTGATAATTTATTAGAAAAACCCTACAGATCGAATACGGTTTGCTAGAAGGGAAATTCTGGGGATACCTTGGAAACTTTCATCTAAATGTACCTGAGAGACGGGGAAATTGAGGCCCAGACTCGTGTGCAGGGCAGTGAGCTTAGGGCAAATCAGCAATCACACCATGGAGGGCCACCTCAGCATCAGGATAGAGGACAACCGGGTGTTTTCAAATTCTCAGTGAACATAGACAGTGCCCAATGTCACCAGAGTGAACCTTCTGCCCAGTGAGGGGTTTGGGCTCCATGACACCACACGTCTGGTAAGAGTGCTTCAGCCCTGTGGGAGTGGGTCCCCTTCTTGGGCAGACATCACTGGACCTTAAGGAAAGCTGTATTCTGCTTCCTGCTCAGGAAGATTGGCTTCCGTGCAGATTCCGAATGTCAGACAGGCTTTGTGGGCTCCATTCTTCATGTGGGAAGAAGGCCTTGACTGGAGTGCAATAGTGTCCAACGTGGTTGGTATTTGAAAAGTTTCCATGTGGAAATAAGTGGGCACCATGGTATCAACTTGGCTCCCCTCTCTCTCTCCTACTTTGAGAATACTGAATATACTGAAGGCTCACTAATGATCTTCCGGAAGGAGACATTAGAAATCTTGAAGTGATCTTCCAGTGCATGGAAGGCCTTTGTCGATAACCCTCTGAGGCCGCCTCTCCCCACCCCACCCCGTTTAGGAAACGTAGCTCCAATTATCTAAATATTGGGGGGAATGGGATCTGGCCACACAGATAGTTATCTCCTTGGTTTTACTTTGTAGGTGTAGGTACAACCCCACCCCATGCCCACATCATGTCTGCCATCTTTGGGAAATAGACGATTTCCTCTACTTCCTGTCTTATTTATTTACTTATAATTATTCACCTGTATTATTAAGTTGTTGCTTTTTATACAAATGCATGAGCCATTCATTTGAAAAATTCACTAAGTAGTTGAACGTTTGCCTTTTCTTAGACTTTGCCATCTTTCTAAACTACTATAAGTCCTATTTTCATCTTCAAAAACTCTATTGAAATCTGAAATTACCACTGTTTTCTTCTTAATAAAGATGACAGTCAATTCAGTGGTTGACTTCAAGATCGGCAATTACTATTTTAGGCTCAGATCACTGCGTGAGACCTGTAATCAGGAAATTAACTCCTCTGAGCATGCAGAGGACTGGGTTCCAGAGGTTTCTTTCCTGGCCTAGAAAGAATTTAAGGAGCAGAGGTGGTCAGTGGCACTCTAGTGGACTTTATCTCTCTCTTTTCTAAGTCTTACCCTTAAAAAAAGAAAAGATAACTGCCCTTACTTTCAATGTGAGGGAAATGGTGTGCTTCTTTCGCTGACAATGGTTGGGGCGGGGGTGGGGGTACTTCCGGAAACAGATACACATAGGAAGCTACTTTCCATGGCCCTTGAGGGACAAAGAATCAATCTCCTTGATTGAATTGATTAGATTCTCCAGGAAAACAAGTATTTTGACTAGGTCTGGGCTTCTCCATTAATTGATCAGCTATTTGCCTGAATTGTCTATTCTAGCTATAGACAGGTAGGTTAGTGTCTGAGTTCCCTGAAGGATAATGCCATGGATTTCTCTAGATCTCTTCTCTCCCTCTCCTCCCTTTCTCCCTCCCTCTCTCCCTTCCCTGCTCCCCTCACCAAGAGGCAACGACTTCACAGGAATAGCCACACTGGCCCCTTCCTATCAAGGGCCATGAAGAAAATGCTTCAGGGAGGAGCCCGACCCCTTGTGGCCCTGGCGAAGCCAAGCCTAATTCCAGCCTCTCTACCCTACCCCCAACACATGGGCCTTTCTACCCTACCCCCAAACAATGCCTCCCACCCCCTGCAGTCGTATCTAACTACCCCTAAGCCCTACTATGTAGAAATTCTGGTGTTGCCTTGGAGTCCATACTGTTTTCTTGCGTCAGAACCTGCAGAGACATTTTCTAAGGTAGGTAGGGAGCCCTGAGGGTGCTGAGGTGCTAGAGCTGAAGAGAAGCTTCAGTGTCTCTGCTCAGGGCACTACGTGGACCCCGGAGGCCCTCTAGACAGTGGGCCACGCGGCCTTCCCCCGCTTGGCTTCCTGTTGCACAGGGACCCCATGAGGACCCCTTGAAGCCCTGCTGCCCAGGGCCCTGCCCTCCTCCTACTTTTCTGAACATTAGGCCTCCCTCCCCCACCTCGGACGTCCCTCCCCGCCCCAGAGTGGCCCCTCCTCCACCAAGAGCCTGAACCGGACCTTCCCCCTCCCTAGGATGCCTCCAAATCCCCTCAGAGGCATCTCTTTCCGGAGGTTCTGAGGCGGGTGTCATCTCTCAGTTGCCGGCGAATATATTAAAAATTCTTGATAGCGATGCTTTACTCTTAAATACAAAACCGGCCCTTTTCAAAGGCCCCCTGAAGGGCCAAGAACATGCCCTGACTATAGAGAAGGAAACATTTTATCCCAGTGATTTTTAAGCAGAGAAACGCCCAATTGGACCGCCGAAGTGTGAAATCATTTACGCTGCACGCCGGGCGGGGGCAGGCACCGAGCTCCCAGGCCGAGCCCAGGCCCAGCTGGCTCTTCCTGACCATTGCCTCCCCTCTCCGACTTCCTTCATTAGTGCTCACAGCGCCGGTAGGAGGGCACTGAACTGCCTCATGCCTGCAAATTAATTGCATGTCCACAACTTTGCAGAAACCTCTGCTTTGGCTCTGGAAGCTTCCTTCTGACACGGAGGGAGAGCGAGGCCTGGCTTCCAAGGTCTTTAGACTGAAAATGGAGCAAAATGGGATGGGTGGGTTGGGAAATCGAGGCAGAACTGGGCTTGGGCTACTCCTGGGCTAGCTGTGTGACCTGGGGCAAGTTACCTCACCTCTCTGAGTGCCATTTCCCTACCAATAAAATGGGAACAATACTAGCACCCACCTCCTAGGGTGGGCGTGAGGATTAAGTGATACAAATGCTTATAGCACTAAGCATACAACGTGGCACCTGCTATGTGCTCAGTAAATGTTCGAGATCGCCAGCACCAAGTTCTTCATTTACAGTTCTAAATTTGGCCTTAAGATTCTTTGCGTGGAAAGAGCCAGGAACCAAAATGATGACACCCCCACACCACGCACAGCCCTCCCCCCCCCCCCCCCCAGCATCCTGCTTACTGCCAGGAGGTTTTGGTGAAGGCAAGTTATGACTGTAATAAGTGCTTATGAGCAAGGTCCATTCTAGAGGGTATTTTTCACGGAGATTCAGAACAGCTTTGTAGAAAACGGGCTCCTATGGCCCACAATGAGACTACCATGTCATCAGAGGTGTCCCCGCAGAGGCTGGGGACCCTCATTTATGACCTTGGAGAGGGAGTTTTTACCTGGCAAGGGACATCTGAGCCCCCTCCCTTCAAAACCCCAGGATCCGTGCAGCCATGGAGACCGTAGCATTACGTACTAGCCCATTGACCAGGGGCCACTGGCCTTTTGTCAATTTTGTCATTTTAGATTTTTTTTTTTAAATTGAGTTTCTACTAGTGCTGTACCAGGTCCCCAGGAGCTTCTCATGGAACTTGACTCAGAGAGAGGAGCCATCAGCACTGGAATGAAAATATATGTGAACGAATGGAAGAGGAAGACCTGGGGAAGGGGACGGGTTACTGTAAGTACAGTGGGCAAGGAAGATCTCTCCTGGAGGTGGAATTGGGTCTGAGACACTGAGCCGAGCCAGTTCTGCAAACAGCAGAAAGATGAAGATCCCAAGCAGAAGGAACAGCCAGTGCAAATACCGTGGGGTGGGAATAGTTCCATGGGGTCAAGGGACAGAAATAAGGCTTGGGGGCTGAATCCTGCTCCAAGGGGAGGGGGCAATACGATAAGGCTGGACCTGCAGATGGGGCCGGTCCCCGCAGGGCCTTGGGGACCGTGGCAAAGACGTGGGGTTTTGTTCGGAAGCAGTGGGAAGCCACTGGAGGGTTTTTTTTTTTTTTTTTTTTTTTTTTTTTTTGGGACAGAGAGAGACAGAGCATGAACGGGGGAAGGGCAGAGAGAGAGGGAGACACAGAATCGGAAACAGGCTCCAGGCTCCGAGCCATCAGCCCAGAGCCTGACGCGGGGCTCGAACTCACGGACCGCGAGATCGTGACCTGGCTGAAGTCGGACGCTTAACCGACTGCGCCACCCAGGCGCCCCATGGAGGGTTTTAAGTAAGGGTGACACCATGGATATTGACCCAGAGTGAACACATTTGAATACAGGACCACCCTTGGTCATGGGCTCTTTCAAATGTTAAGAAATGGTTTTGCAGGTGTAGACCAAAGTAGGGAGGGAAAAACCCCCGCCAAGGAGTACACGGTACACGGAAGTAAATGGGGGAGGCATCCTGATTTACAATAAAATGTGCTTTGAAATGCTAGGAACATATTCCCAACCAATTCCTGAGTCTTTGGGACTGCTTTCAGCTCACTTGAGCTGTAATGAAGGTGGCCCTTATCAGCCTGAGCTTGAGCTGCCTTAATTAGACCCAGATTCTCTATCTTTAAATTGGTCTTACATCAAAGCTGGAGTTATAATTGCAGGTGATGCATTTGCAAGTCGCATTGTTATGTAGAATGCGGCTGCCAGCAGGTTGTGCTGGGATTATTGAAAAGCAATTTGCAGGGGAGGTCTATGGGGGAAAGGTAGTTCACCTCACTAAGCCTAAAAAAAAGCAATAGATAGCTGGAGGTCTTGGAGAAAACATGTTTAACAAGAGGCATTAAAAAAAAAAAAAAAAAAAACCTTCAGTATTTTACCAGCTCTATTTTGCATGCACATCTGGCTTAAGCCACTCCTGGCTCTGAGACACCTGGCTGTGAAAGTCCACGTCGTTAGAGGTCATTGCTGGTCTGCATTCCATATGGCTGTGGGACTGGTCTGTGGGTCAGAACAGGTTATCAGGAAAGCTCAGGCAGCTTGAGGCAATTCTGTGGCCACTCACCAATTCCCCACTCTTGAGTTTTGGAACCGGGAAGATTTTAGGCTTCCAAGGTGCTCACAGAAGACACTTGACTTGATTCTTTGTTTCGAAGGGAGGTTGTTTTTTTGTGTGTGACTGGATGCAGAGCCTCACTGGAGAACCTTTTCTTGTCAGTGAAGGAAGATTGCCACTCAAGCCCTAAGTCCTAATACATGGACGTATTCCTGGGTTTAGAGGGAGGGTGGATGGGAGCGTTGGGGATTTGAGACTAGCTGAGAGGAAGATGTCTTAGAACTTAGGAGAGACCACTGAAGTTAAAGGGTCACTCAACTCCTGAAGCGTAACTTCCAAAACTTCTGGATGGCAATACCATTGAGGAGACCCATGTTCATCCGTTAACTACTGAAACGTACTGCTTTGCGTGTTAGCTTAAGATATCCAAAGAGAGTGTAGGATCTGGATTTCTGGGAGTTCGCCTAACTCCTTGATGTGTTAAGTGGGACATGGCAAACTAATTGCTTCCTCCAGCCAAACCTGACTGGATGTAGTCGCCGTGAAATTAAGAACCACGCGTCAGATCTCCCAGAAAATGTCAGAGAGGCCTAACAAGGAACCTTGTACGCAGTGTCTCCCTCTTTTCCTATATTATCATTTCTGGAGCTGCTTTGTAAACATGAAGTAGCTTGTCATGGCAGAATCCAATCCTTGGGGTCATCGATGACGTTGTGTTTTTACATTGGTGTCTACAGCCCAACAACTGGCCACTTCTGTGGGGTGAGAAGAGGGTAGAGGGTAGGGGGCAGCCATCTGGCAAAGGTTTGGAAACATTCCGTCATAGGGTTGACTTTCTCACTTTTCAATTTTGTCTGTTCTGGTGGTGAACCATCTTGACCTCTGGAGTGGTAGGTGACCTCTCGCTTCTCAAGTGGGGATAATGTCCCTGAGCAAGAAGCAGCTTTATCTCTAAAGAATTTCTGCTGAGGGAAGGGGAGGTCACGTTAGTCACCGAGGACAGGGAATCCAGGCCTTCGCTCCAAACCACGTTCACTTTTCTAATCAAACTGGCTCATATGATTCCAATTATTTTTCCATCCTCTCCAAGGGCAGCGGGCCATAGGCTAGGCTGATGACCTGTGAAATTTCAATTTTAAAGAATGAAACTGGTTTTGATTTATTAAACAGCCAGCCCATTCCTCTGGTTCTGTGTGGATGGAGAGAGGGCAAGGAGAACTGCCAAAAGGCTGGGTCACATTTGACGACTTCTAGAAAACGCGGGTTTGTCAGAGAGGAAGTGACTGGGGTCAGCATCCACTGTGCTTGACTTCCACCCCTCCCTCTTCTCCTTTCCCTTTTCTGGTTGACGTTGTTGAACGTGGGGTCTGGGGGAGTCCCTTCTGGACTTTAGTGTGTTGGCCGGAGAGAGCACAGAGCTTCTTCTCTTGGTAGAACCTTCTCCTTTGTTCCCTCAGACTTGGCACTGACTCGTTGAAACAACCTACGTGCCCTTTGTCTTACTTGCCTCATCCTTCCCTTGGAAAGCTACCCGGTTGTTGGAATGAGTGGAGTCAGTGTGCGTATGCATCTATCGATGTGTGTGGATCTTAAAAACACAATCCTGGGTTTAAAAAAAAAAGAGGAGTGGAAGGAAGTAGATAAGACACTATGATTTACATAAATTAAAGTAGATGCACATAAAGCAGCCGTACATGTAAAACAAAAAAGTTTCACTAAACACATTAGAAGAGCGCCTATAGAGGAGAGGAACGAAATGGAATCTAGGGATCAAGAGGAAGAAGTAAGGGGGAACCTGGGTAGCTCAGTCGGTTGGGCATCCGACGCTTGATTTCGGCTCAGGTCATGATCTCACGGTTCACGGGTTCAAGCCTCACCTCAGGCTCCGTGCTGACAGTGCAGAGCCTGTTTGTGATTCGCTCTCCTTCTCTCTCTGTCCCTCCTTCACTTGCATGCTTGCTCTCTCAAAATATATAAAGAAACTTAAACATTTTTTCTTTAAAAAAGAAGTAAAATGAATGAATGAATCAATCTATCAATGATGATGAGGCGTCATGAGCTCGAGTATGATTAACTCAATACTGCATCCTAAGGGTAGTGAAAATAATGAAAAGCAATGTAATTTTGACGGTCTTCTAATGTTAGACCTGAGACCGGTGCCCAAGTGGTGCCATGAGGCCAAGATGACCAGCTCAGCCCAAATCCTTCCATGGGCTTCAGACCCAGATGCAAAGGACACAGCAGAAGACAGGAGACATGCTCCCAGGGCGAGCACCTTCCAGAGGAAGATGTCAGTGTCAGAGGGGGCTATTTTCTCCTTCCCTGACTCTGGCCACTCTTCCCCTGCCTTGTGATGTGAGTTGTCGTGGGGCCAGGAGTAGGTTGGCCTTTATCTTCACCATCTGTAAAATGGGGTAATGCCAGCACGTCCCTCATAGGCGTCTGTCAGGAATGAATGTCTAACTGCTCTGCTCTCAGTACAGTGCCTGGCTTCCAGTAAGTCCTTGCCATCAGGACCATAACCACAATAATACTGGCTAAGAATAATAGGAATGCCAATAGTAATAAGTCTTGTCAGAGGAAGCATTTTTTTCCTTCTTGCGTAAGCCTTGCTCCAAAGGTCCATTTTGGGAGTTACTCAAAAGACCTTGGTGTCCAGCCAGACGGGAAGTCAACAAAGTCAGTGAGGTCTTCCGAGATTCTGGAAGAATGTTGTCAACCCTTTCTTTCTTTTTTTTTTTTTTTTAAGTTTATTTATTTTTGAGAGAGACAGAGACAGTGCAAGTGGGGGAGGGGCAGAGAGAGAGGGAGAGAGGGACTCCCAAGCAGGCTCCATGCTGCCAGCATAGAGCGTGATGTGCTCACGAAACCATGAGACCATCTGAGCCAAAACCAAGAGTCGGACGCTTAAGCGACTGAGCCACTCGGTGCCGCTGGTTTTCAACTCTTGAGTCTCCTGAGGATTCCTAAAAGGCTGGGGCCACAGCAAAGAAAGTCCTGGCAGCGACACTGGGTACTTCAGTGCGAGTGATCGGAGTCGAGAGTCCCAGCAAGAAGGAAGAGTTGCCAGTCAAGTCCCGGGGTGCTGCGGAGGATGACTAAAGGGTGAATAAAGGATGACCCAAGCTGCGTGCGGTGACTGCCTGCTTGCTCCCAACCTCTTAGAGTCTCTCGTTGTTCAAACTACCTCAACACTTCTTGTTTCATTTGGGCCCTGGGGCACTCTCCTGAGGAGGGAGTATGGAACTCTCATTTGCCAAATGGAAAAACAGGCCCAGAATGTCCCAAGCCCAAGATGTACATTAGTTTTAGACCTGGGCCAAGAACTCGGGCGCACTGACTCCCAAGTCCAGGGCACGATACAGTTAACAGTGATGGCCATGATCACGACAATGGCTACTCACAAGTGGTCTGTATGAAGGGTTTTACATTTCATGTAGTCCTTACAATAAACCTGTGATATAGATGCAGTTCCTATCTTCAGTTCACAGATGAACCACCTAAAGCACAGAGAGGCTGAGTACCCTGCCTAAAGTTGCACAGCCTGCAAGTGGTAAAGGAAGGGCACCAACCCGAGTGCACATCACTCCTCTTGCTCTCTTCTGCTGCCAGGCTAGGCATGAGGACCAGTCTCTGCTGCTCTGGGTCTTCTCAAGACAATAAACTCCCACGGACTCGAGTGTGGGTCAGTGCCTACCCTCCCATCCTGAGATTAAGGAACAAAATTTTGTGCCATAGAGCATGGAAGAAGACGTGGCTATGGTTTCTGCAGCAAAGGGCGCTTCTGAACTTGGAGATCTGGTCAACCACAGACCTGTCCGCTATATTCAGTACTCATTCTGAGTTTGGCTGGGGATCTAGGCAATTTTTCAAGGACACCAGTACTTTACTAAGTTCTGTACTTAGTACTTTTGTTGACTGAGGATGACTGGAGTCCAGCCTGCGCTGAACACTAACTGCCCTGTGGCCCAGACTATGGGTGCATTGCAGGAGCTGGTATGAGTGGTGGGATTGGGTATAGAGGAGCCTCATCCTGAAGGCAAGGGCTAATCCCTATCAGGACTAAGGCAGGGTCGGGTCAAGTGTGCTTTGCGCCTGCACTTGATACATCCATTGCTTGAATTTGCCTTATTTTCTCTTTCTTCCCCCTCCTCCTGTTCACCTCCAGCCTAGAAATGCAGACAGAAAGCTGGTGACAGCTCCGTGAGTTAAAGTAAAAGTTAGATGTTCACATCCAAGAACACAGTCTGTCCCGGAGGGCCTGGAAGATAGCAGGGGATGGCCACAGAGGGCTACCCTCCCTGTTGTATTGTTCCCTCCCATTCCAGCATACTTTATTTTGCATCCGCTCTTTGCTGGAAAGTCTTTGTGAAAAAAAAGGAGAGATGCGGGCTAGGGCTGCCGATGGGTAAGAGCTGCGGCCTTCAAGAGGGTCAGGGAAGAATCCTGAAAGGGGTGCTAAAAGTATTATGAGTGTTGGGGCGCCTGGGTGGCTCAGTTGGTTAAGCGTCCGACTTCAGCTCAGGTCATGACCCCACTAAGTTCAAGCCCCACGTTGGGCTTGGTGCTGATAGCTTAGAGCCTGGAGCCTGCTTTGGATTCCGTGTCTCCCTCTCTCTGCACCCCCCCCCCCAACCCCCACTTGCCATCTGTCTCTCTCTCAGAAATAAATAAAAACAAACAAAAACAATTTTTTTAATTAAAAGAAGTATTATGCATACTTAAAGTATAATGCCAGTGGAAGCAAGAGGTGGGAAAGGTCAAGGTGGGATGGCATGAGAGTGGGCACCACATTTGGCTGGAAGGGGAAGGGCCAGAGCGTAAGCCCAGAGTGCCAAGAGGCTCATTGGACTTGACTTTCCTTGTACTTCCCAAAGTGTGAGCAGTGCAATCCTGCACGAGTGGCATTATGCTAAGAGGGGTTCCGGGGAGGAGAAAAGTCTGCTCAAACAACTTCTGGAAACACTGTTTAAATTAAATTAAATTAAATTGTTTCTCTTTACTACAGGATATATCAGAAACTTTATTATAAAGATACGCACTGCAAATCTTCATGGGGGGAGGATAGCCTATGTAGCATTTCCCAGATTTATTCCACCGATGAATCCATTTTTTTTGAGGCGAGGTTTATGAGATTAGCTCTAGAAAATGCTTTCCCATATACATGAATTAGGAAGTGATTGGGGAAGGGAACCAGTGAAAAACGAATTTTACTCTTAGTTCCCTATGAGGCCTATATGAACCCCTACCCTCCTCAAACCCACTACTGTACTTCCGCTCAACCCCTACTCCTTGAGAGCTGGTTCTGTGCTTAGTTTTACCAACTTTGGGGACACCTCTGCTCTGTAAAATGCAGTGAGACCTCAAGCCTTGACATGTTTTGAAATTACTGGGCAAGTCCGTGGTTCTAAAACACTTGGAGACATGAGTCCATTTGGAAATGTGCTGGAAGCTATGAATTCTGTTCCTGTGTCGTGGGGCGGGGAGGGCTCCTAGATTCATAATTTTCATATAATAGGAAGGGATTTTCTGAACTCCTTGAGACCCATCTATGGAATATCTGTATGTACACACATTGGCTTGTTGGGTCGTCACCATTTTCCTTTGTGCTGGTACCACTTGGTTGCTTCAATATGTGGCCCTATTAGTCCTCTCACAAAATTGGCTCTATGGCCTTTATGTGACTTCTTTGCCTGGGGAATTATCTACACTGACCAGCCAGAAGCTATTCTCTGGGATAGTACTGGGAAGAAGCATGGGGAGACCTCTAAAAAATTTTTTTAATGTTTATTTTTATTTATTTTTGAGTGAGAGAGAGAGAGTGAACGAGCTGGGGAGGAGCAGGGAGAGAGGGGGACAGAGGATCTGAAGTGGGCTCTACGCTGACAGCAGAGAGCCTGATGCAGGGCTCAAACTCATGAAGCGTGAGATCATGACCTGAGCCGAAGTCGGACACTTAACTGACTGAGCCACCCAGGCCTCCCTCTCTAAACATGATTTTAATTTAACATCTTTGCCTTTCTTTGGAAACAGAGAGGAGACAGATTGAACGGCCCATTCAAGAGACTCTGTCCTTCTCCCGACTTCTAAAATTGGAGGGGATGGGAGATAAATGGAGGAGAAACGTTAATGTTGAGCCTGCCCTGGAGATGCCAGTAGGACCCATTTTCCCTAAAGGCTTTTCTTCAAGCTCACTTTGAGGATAGAATCAGGCAGCGTATTTTTTTTCTAAATGGATTGTTTCTCAGAGAGCAGGGAGAGGTCTGGTGGCCACTGTCTCTCTGTTTTCCATCCACACTTCCCCATTGTTTAGGAGCCTATTCTATCACCCCTTAATTTCCAAACCTTCTTCTTGTGTTATTTTATTTTAGGTACCGCTCCTAAGTATTAAAGAGCCGGTTTGGGGTATTTTTATTATCCAGTCTGGAAGTCTTCATTCTTAAATATGATGGCTTTGATCCATTCACATTTATTGTGATCACTCAGCAGCTTGGGTTTATTCAAACTGTTTTCTTTTGTGTTTTTTTCATTTATCAAATCTTCCTGTCTTCCCAACTTGCTTTGTATTGAACTTAGTGATGGGAGAAAACATTCTGTTTCCTTTTTATCTCAAACAAAGACTACATATGAGCGATTCCCTGACCTCCTTAGGAGATTCTATCCTTTGTGTCCTGAGTCTCCCTACCTCTTTATTTCCCCGGGGCCCGGAGATCTAGTGTAGGAAGGAAAAAGATTGGGTGCAGAGCCAGCAGAGAATGGGGTGTTGCTCCCTTGGTCTTTTGCCCACGTAATAATAGGGGAAAAAGACAAAGCATGAGATCAGAGAGAGCAGCAGAGGAGGTGACAGCAGGTGGCATAGAGAGCTACCAGACAGAGCCAGGGAAAGCGTCACAATCTCAATGGTAGAACTTCATTCACAACAACTTGTGGACTCTGCCTTGGTGGCAGAGGGATTTCAGCCTTCTGAGTCTTTAGGACTGGTAGGAAGCGGGTAGGCTTTCTCTCTGCTCCTGCCCTCATTATCAGCTTTTTACTCCCATGACTGTGACTAATTATCCAGCACTTAGAACCCACTCCCACGGCATCCAGATGTCAGCAATTGCTTTTGGTTTCCCGAAGACTCAGCCAGCCCCCAGCTCTGCCAGCATCTCCAATAGCTGGCCCAATAGACCGGTGGCCACACACTTGCCCTAAATTTGGCCGGGCTCTAGGAACAAGTGGTCAGGGCTGTGTTGAGCAGATTATGTGTGTATGTGTGGCCCAGCCGAAAGCTCTTAAAGCGTGCCCTTAAAGACACGACCCATAACAAGCACTTGTAAATTGCTCTATCCTTACGTCTCCAGAGGTCGGGAGTTGCTGTAGTCTTTTAATGGAGGGGGAAGAGTCCGGTGCCTTGGTGCTCCCCACTAGCCTGGGTGCCCCTCCCTGGCCTGGACGAGCTATGCTCACATAGACAAATACTTTAATGGACTGTATGAGGCAGAGAGGTTTATAGCAAGGCCAGGAGGCCAGGGTCGCTGAGCTTGCTTATACGGAAGAAAACCAAGTCAAGCCAGTCTGACTGGACTGGCTGACTTCATGCTTTATCCAGATGGACACTGGGCTTTGCTCTACAGTGATTTTCTGAGGCAGTGGCCTGCTGTAAGCTGGCTTGGCCTAGACATAGAACACACACAGGCTAAGCCGGGGGAGGGGGGATGGCACTCAGCAGTCTCCACATATAGAATGCAGTTGGGCCATCCCGAGGCCAAGGCCCTAGATGCAATTCAATTCAAATGATATCTACTCAAGATATCTCTGCTAGGATGAGTTTTGGGGGCTCAGCAGGATAAACACAGCCCTCTGGGCTTCAGGGAATAACATGGCATGGGGGAAGTGAGATTTACACACGGACACTGGAAAGCAACAGGAGAGAACAGCCAAGAGACCGGCCCTGGAAGGATGTCCCCAGGGCTGCAGAAGTCTGGGAAGGTATGCACAGAGTGCTTGGCATGCCAGGCTCTGGTGCCCCTCTGGGCTTACTCCCCATTCTGTTTCTGTTTCTGGACTATGTGGCCTTTGGTAAGGTATTTTCTTCACCTATAAACCCACCTTGCTGAATTTTGTGAACATTCAGTGAGGTAATATCCATCAAGTTCTTAGCACGGGGCAGGGTGCATGGTTTAAGTGCTCAGTAAACAAATGGAAGCTATTATTGTTTCTGGAGGACGTGGTCATTTCAAGGTCACCAAGGCCTCACAGGGAGCAGAGAGAAAGAGAGAACATTTAGAGCAACAGGAGCAAAGAATATGAATACAAGTTAATAAAAAGGACTAACTGCAGTATTTCTTTGGCAGGCAGGGTTCACGCATTCAATAAATATTAAGTTACTATTGGCCGGGCAACATGGAATACAGTGGAGAAGTAGGCAGAAGTGATCACTGTTCTCACTGGTCATTGTGAAGGAAGAATTGGGGGAAGGCATTGGAATATTATGTCTGATCCAAAACAATAGTTAAGTCAAAGCTGAGGGCTTTGGTATGGATAGGACAGACAATGGACCCAATGCTCACCATCACGCACCTTTGAAAATCTCATCTCCAGAATTCCTTCATAGCAATTTCACCATGCAGTGTGGTTTATGGAATTAACTGACATCATGGAACTTTCTGGAACTCCTAGAAAGTCATACGTGCCTGAACATTACCATCTAATATGATGTGAAGGGCACCTAAACTACAGAATGGTGGACAATTGGGCCACCTCGTCAGTGCCTTTCTGCTTCTCCCCTAATTGAGTCATAGAAGTGCTCTTTTTGATTTTACTACAGCTGTAGGGGTAAGCCCATCCTTCTAGCCGATGAGAGGTTCAGGAACAAGCATGGGACTCAATGGAGGATAACACAATGTGAGAAGAGGTAGACTGGAGGCTTCTGAGAAAGTCTGTCTTGTTTCTTAATGGAGAGCATCCAGAGAACGTCTCCCTATGTTATCTCCTGATGGACACAGCAGAGAAACACTCCACTGCCCTGATGCCATGACCAGCCATGTTATAACCACAAGGGAAGGCTGCCTCAGGATGATGCCAACTCCAGAGATGCCACGCGGAAGGAAAGGAAGGACACTGGGTCCTTGATCCAGCTGATCAGCCAGAACCAACTTGGAAGCTCATCTCCCTCTGGACTTTCTGCACTTGGGATATGACTATACTCCTCAGTGTGTAGGTCTGTGTATGTGGAGTTTTCTGTTACTGATGCTCTAGCATGTCCCAATGGACATACTTGATAAAGCAGAACCAGAAATTTATTTCTGCGCTCGTACCTCCAGTTGGCTTCATCGGGGCTTGGGTCCTTCCCAAAGGAAAAATACTCGGCTCGACCCAATCCCTGCCTATCTTACAGCCTGGGCAGTGCTCGTAGGGATTCCGGTTCTCGTGTGGATGGAGCCCTGTGGGAGACACAAGTTGTGGCGATACCAGGCTTCTGGATTAAGTCAGGTTTGATAAGAGCAAGCACTGTTCCAGAGCTTGCTGTACATCAGGGCCACGTCTGAGACGTTTGTATACTTTATTTGCTCTTCTCAACAGCCCTGGGAGGTGGGTCCCAGCATTATATACATTTTGTGGCCAGGGAAGCAGAAATGTAGAGAAACTGAGTAATGTGTCCAGAGACACATAACTTCAGCTAAGTGGCTGAAGCTAGATTCGGATTCAAGTCGTCTGGCTTCAGATTCTGTGCCGCTAGCTGAATTGTTTCTCATTCGAGGTGGTTCTATGATCCACAGATAAAAGTGCGTAAGGGAAGAGGCAGAAGTGATCAATTAAAATAGAACTCACTTGAAATTATAAAATGGGAAAAACACACCTTTAGACTTTCATCAGTCTCCAGGGAAGCCACTGCAGCCTTTGGAGAACAGAGCGTTAGTTTGAAGCAATTACCCCTGTTTCTTGCTATTTCTTCATAATCTCGTCTCCATCATTTCTCTGTGACTGTTGTTCTTTTCGTCTCTTCATGTGTGTTCAGAACAAGCGAAATAGCAACCTACCCTATCAGACTAATTCTGCAGCGTCTGACCGTAGTTACTTTGATAAGAATTCTATATTTTTCCCTACCATGCAGGCAAAAAGAAAGTTCTGAAACGAAAAGAAGTCCCATGCGAGCCTTCTCACCGCCAAATGGATTGAGCTCACCCCACCTTTTTTAATTTTGCAAAACATTTGTGTTATGTCTCCATGGTATACCAGGGGGCCCGGTAGGGGAAAGAGGGCCTGTAGGGATGAGGCGCCTGGCTTGGCCATACGGTGGGCCGCAGGTGCTTGGGAAGGCTGGCCAATGGGAGAGACCTCTTGGAACAAGACTGACAAGTCACTGCTGGCCCCAGCCTAAGGCCTGATCTCCCTCCAGCTCAGCCCCAGGTCACCAAAAGGAAATGTATCTAATTTTCAAATCCCTCCTGGAGCCAAAGAGAATTCCAGCGAAACAGCCATAAACACTGAAAGAGTCTTGTCTGATTTAGGAAAACATTCCATTGGATTTAAAATGAAATATCCTGTGACTAATCTCATGTAAGACCGGGAACGGGCCTAACTGTTCAAGAAGACTCCAGAGAGAGACTTCGTCCCTCCCCCACACCTCTTTGGGAACGGCAATAAATCAGCCTGGACTGAGTTTTCAAACAAGGATTGGGAAGGGTTTGCTGTTTGATCCTCGAGACCCCCTTCTTCTCAATTTGTCACTGATTTCCCATCAAGAGAGTTTGTGCAACTGAATCCCCGATGCAATTCTGGCACTTTGTAAGCCAGTAAATAAAACCCAAATGTTAATTCTTATGAGCGCGGCATGCCCTGCCAAGACGTGAATAACGTACTGCGAGAGACCCAGCACCACGAATCTCTATTGAGGCAACAAGTAACAGAGGGGCAGAGTCGGGGGGTAGATGGGGACGTAAAACCAGAAAGGGAGGTACAAAGGGAAGAGGAGGAAGAAATCCAGCTACCTGTTAGGATATTTGTCCTGTCCCCTGGACTTGACCGGAAGTTTCTTCTGGCCAGCCCCAGGCAGTAATAAGAACCAGGGACAACTGTTCCGTGCGCCTGCGCTCTATGGAGCACTTGCCACGTATGTTCGTTTTTTTTCCCTACAGTGATCTAGGAGGCAGGTTCTGCCGCTGTCCCCTTCTGTAGATGGAGAGTCGAGAACTCGGAGAAGTTATACCACTTGCCCCACAGGATGGAGAAGAGGCGCGGCCCTTGTTGGGTACCCGAGCCAACTGGGTCCCACCGTGTGCTGTCTGCCCCAGACGGTTGAATGTGAAGCGTAGGTACAGTGGCCACCTGTCCCAGGGTGCCCAGGATTGAAGGGGGGGTCCTGGGGAGCGGGACTTTCCAAAGCTAAAACCAGGGCTGTCCAGTCAAACTGGGCGGCGTTGGTCATCCTATGAGTATGGATGGTCTGACGCTGAGGAACCTCCTTAGGCGTTTACATCAAGAGCGTTTTCAGAAAAATAGGCACTCGATGCTTGTAGCTCTGTCTGTCTGAGGTCACCTGGCAAGTCGGCCTAGTAAAGGCAATCGTACTTTTTTGCCTATAGGGCAGCCCCTCCCCCATACCCTCCTGATTTATGACAAAGGAAGAAGCAAATAACAACAATGACACATGCTACTGTTTAACAAGACCAAAATTTCCCCTAAAACAATCTCCTAGGCCAAGACGGGAAGAAATCGTCTTCCATTCCAGTTCCAGAGTGTCTGTAAGCAAATCATGATTTTGGTTTATTACTTTTAACCGGCGGGTCAATTTAAAGGCACAGAGGTACCCTTTTCTGCTTACCGCTGGATCTGTGTGAGGCAGAAGGAAGAATTCCGGAGCAGGGACCTCATTCCAATTTCGGGGCCCCACTTCACGAGCCGAGACCTCTCACTTGCGAATGATGCTATAATCAAGCCTCCGTCTCCTTGAGGAGTAAAGTCAATCCTGGAGTGCATCCAATAATAATAGTTTCTACAACAAACAAAGCCGTGCGTTTGTAAACAGTTTTTACATGTGTCATCCGACTTGCGCTCCTGGCAACCCTGTGAAACAGGGTGGAAAAAGACAAGTTCCGTGCTCCGTGTTCTGTGATGGGGAGGCCAGGGTGAGAAAAGGATAAGAAACGTATGGAAAATCATGCATTTAGGGAGGGGTGGAGCGGAAAATCAAATCTTTGCCTTAAAAAAAATTTTTTTTTTGATGTTTACTTATTTTTGAGAGAGAGAGAGGGGGGGGGTGGGGGCACAGAGAGAGGGAGACACAGAAAGGAAGCAGGCTCCAGGCTCCTAGCTGTCAGCACAGAACCTGATGCGGGGCTAGAACTCACAGACCGCGAGATCATGACCTGAACCAAAGTCGGGCTCTTAACCGAGCGAGCCACCCAGGCGCCCCCAATCTGTAACTTTTGATTCCACATTCGACGTGCTTTTGTGGCACCTTCCTCTTACGGTGTCAGGATAGTGTAAATATTTCAATACCAAGAAGACCTGAGGTGAACTCCTGGAAGGAAATGGATATATATAGAAGGTAAATATCTTTCTATTTCCCAAACGGATCACGGTGCTTGGCACACAATAGGTAACCAGTTACCCAGCTTGGACCCCAGAGGGGACAAGGGAACGTTCTGGCTACACCACCGACTGGACTGCACTTTGAATCCTAGCCCAGCTGCCTAACTGAGAAGCACCAGGCGAGTCACATAACCTCTGTGCCAACAGACCCACCCCAGGCAGAGGTGCAGGTGAAAATACCCTCAAAGCTGTTGGGAACGCTTGCAATCTTATCAGTGCTCCATAAGATGTAGCTATTGTGTTCTGGTGCCAGGATCCTGGACACTTCCTTAGGCCGGGGCTGGTGATGGAAATAGACGACCCAGGGCACAGGGCTCTAATCTCTGGAGGCGGGCAGCGGACCAGATGCTTTCTGACCTTCTGTCACGTTTAACTCCCCTTTCCCACCAAAATGAGAGGGAATGCTCTCGACTCCCGTCAACACAGTTACGGTGCTATTGGTAACCCCTTGCGCCTGTGCCTGGGGCCAAGCCACAGGTGATAATTAGCTCTCAGAAAGCGGAAGGACATTAGCTCCAGCGTCTTGACTCTGTTCCAGTTGAGATAATTAAATAAAGTGCCCACAGGTGGATCCAGTTAATGAGGCCATCAACTGGGTTGCCATTGAACCAGCCAGGCACGGAGGCACGGAGCTGGGGCATGCGCTTACCCTGGATGACTAGGCCGTGGGCATGGCCAAAAGCACGGAGCAATCTCCCCTCGTCTCTTCCTAACCCTCGGCTTGTTCCTGCCCTCAGTCCCCCATTCGCACGGGTGTCCTCAGGTGCACTGACTGGTCTGGGAGCCGGGGACTTGTGCTCCAGGCTCTGGAGCTAGCTCAGTGCATAACCTCCTGTGAACATCTGCCCTGTCCCTGCCCCACTTTTTCAATTGTAAGGAGAAGGAAGCGGTTAAGGGGGCACCTCACGAAACTGGAAGAGCTTGGGGACAGCTGGGTTCAGTCTCATTCTCTCCTGCCTCTCCAACACTGCTGGTTTCTGCTTCTCTCTTCTTAGCCTCCTTCTATCCTCCTGTAAATAGGCTGTTCTACAAATAGGCAGTCTTCAGCCACCCCATATCCATAGCCTTTCAGCGATGGCATAGGAGGCCAAGTAGGGCTTCCTCCCAGTTACAATTTTTTAAGTTTATTTATTTATTTGGAGGGGGCAGAGAGAGAGGGAGAGAGAGAGAGAGAGAGAGAGAGAGAGAGAATCCCAAGCAGTCTCCACACAGCCTGAAACTGGACACGGGGCTCGAACTCAGGAACCATGAGATCATGACCTGAGCTGAAATCAAGAGTAGGAGGCTTAACTGACTGAGCCATCCAGCACCCCCTCCCGCAGTGACAATTTTTAAATTCTAGGAGAAGACCTGATTGGTCCAGCTTAAATGACAGGTTCAGCTTGTGGACCAATCATTCTGGCTGGGAAGGGACAAGAACTTGCATTTATCCAGAAGTATCTATTGCTGTATCGCCAGAAGCCACTTGAATTGGAATCTTCCACAATGACAAAAGTTTTGCGCACAATGACCCTTCCCTCCTCTAAAGAGCAGAAGCAGGTTGTGTTCCTGGTGTGTGTGTGTGTGTGTGTGTGTCTGGGTTGGTCCTTGGGAACTGGAATAGATATTTCCTTATAGAAATAATGTTATGAGTAATGGTTATTCTTCCAGATCCATCTAAGAAGAGGTTAACTGGATGACCATGGGCAAGTTACTTAGCTCTCTGACCCTCAGTTTCCCTGTCTGGAAAATGAAGAATGAGTAATACTGAGTAATAATGGGTAAAATGAATAATAATGGGGCTAGTTCATGTTTGTTGAGGTTATTAAATAATTCGGGTAGATTCAGTCCTTAGCTCACTGGCTGGGTAACAGTAAGTTCAATAAACAGTAGCCATTGCTAGTGGAAAGTGAAATACTGCATGTTTGTGTCTTAAAAAATAGTGGCAAGCTTCACTTTTAGTGAAACAGGAAACCAATAACATCAATAAGTGATGAAAACACTGTTTTTCTTTATCTCAAGCACTGGCAGGTGCAGAAGGGTAGGTGTAATTAAAGAAGGGTGAAAATATTCCAATGTAGTCTTGGGAACAGTTTCAAGGACCTTACGCAGGAATGTCCTCTTTATGGCTAATTTTGCTGGTCGCTTCTCCCCCACCACCTCCACTCACCTCTTGCTGACAATACTCATTTGCTTGAGGTGGTTTCTGAGACTTTTTAAGGGGGAGGGGTGGACTCAAAATAGGACCTAGGAGAAAACAGAGAAGAGACAAGAAGAAAGATGCAGCCAAAAAGGGTTATCTTGATGTGTCTGAAGAGAGTGCCACCGACAGAGATGAAGAATACAAAGGAATAACTGTTAACTAATAGCATCGTTACTGCTCAGACCTGTATGTGAGACAAGACACTGGCTGAGATGCAACATGAGTTCCATGTGGTGGAAGACAGAGTGGGGTTCTGGAACATGCATCATTCCCTTCAAGGGGATGGGTGGGGAGGACACGGGTGTGGTTGCTGGTGCTGACCCCCAAATGGTGGAGGAGACCAAGTACAGTTGTATTGGTTCTTGAAGATCTCCGGGAAGGTACATCTCAAGGGGGAAAATGGCAGCCATGTTCAACTGAGCCTTTCTTTGTGTTTTGTGCTCAAGTCCCCTGCTTTGATATGATGAATGCCCTGTCCTGCAATATGCTCTGTCTAGGTAAGTATTGCCTTCTTGTCCACCATCATAGTTGGGACCGTGTTAAGTCCCCAATAGGCAATCTATAGCCATGGGAGGCAGGGAATACTTGCAGATCAAAGTTACTCTGAACATTTCTCTCTGTGGATCAGTCAAGTTGCTCCTGATACTGATGCTGCAGGACATTTTAGTTAACTTAGTAAAAGGGAATGGAAATTCCTTTGAGTGTTTTCGTTCATTCGTTCGTTCGTTTGTTCATTCGTTCATTCCACAAATATTTCTTGAGGGCGTGGTGTCTATAAAGCTGTGGTGACTGCTAGGGCCACATCAGTGAACAAGCCGTCAAAGTTCCTGTCCTCCAGTAGTCTACATTTTGTGGGGGAAGAGAAGTGAAAGACCGCCAAGTACATATAACATGTGGTAAATGCTACCAGTGAAAATACGGAAGCATATATGAGAGAATATAAGGGATGCCTGAAAATGAACAGGAAGTTGACATTTTGGTCCCTGTTTCAAAATTAAGATCTGCATTCTTTTCAGAACTTCAGTTGTACTAAGAGTCATAAAGGGAATGCAGACTCATTATGGAAAACCTGGAAAACATAGAAAGCGTAAAGATACAAAAATCTCCCATAAACCACTGTTAAAACCACACTTACTTTATGCCTACTTGGGATCATATTGCATAGAGTTTTGCAACCTGCTTTTTCACTTCAAATTACATGGTGAACCTCTCCTCCGGTCATAAATATTTAATTTAAAACATTTTAAATGACTGCATCCTATGCCATTATATAGATGTGCCATAAATTATTTAATCATCTCCCTATTGTTGAACGTTTGGTTTGTTTCCACTCTTACAAATATGCCTCAGTGATTCTCCTTGTTCCTAAATCTTTGTTTGAGATTCTGTTGGTTTCTTAGAATGGTTTCCTAGCCAGTCAGTCCTCAGATATCCATTGAGCAATTATTACGTGCCCAGCAGACTTTCTTTTGCTTTTCTAGCCTGATGGTTTGGTACTGTTAGGAATTCTCAGCCATGCTACACTCGGTTTCGTTCACCTGACAAAGTGGGCCTCTTTACCCCCATGTGTGTTGGCCTCAGTTGTGCCTTTGGGTCCAGGGCATGAGGGAAACCCGCTCTTATGTGAACGCCTCTCTGTATCGAGTCTGTTCCATCTCGATCTTTCTTCTGTTGTTACTCCAACTCTGAGGTTGTGTGCTGGGCTCTCACACCCAGCCTTTCTGTGCCTTACCATTCTTTTAGGGGCTGAGGACTATGGCAGGAAGGGTCCCCAGAAATTGGACCGGGGTCTCCCCATGGGAGTATATGTGTACTTTGGAGGGCAAAAGAGAAAGGGAGAAGCGGGCAATCCCAAAGTCAGCGTGCAGTAAGATAGAAGATGAAAATCTACGTGGGGACAACTGGAAACTGGCCCACCTCCCTCTCAACCATTTCTTGGGATGGACTGAAGGAGGACTTGGGTTTCTAGGGCATGTCGTTGACCTGTTCCGTTAACTGTTCCTAATCTGTAGGCAACCTCTGGGAAATTCCAAGGATACTAGAGTAGGTGGGTTGCATTGATGGCCCCAGATCATGGCTTCCCTCACTGTGTGCGTTGCCCTGTAACTCTGTAGTCCCTTCTCACTCAGATTATGGCTTAGCCATAAGACTTACTTGGCTAATGGGATCCTAGTGATGTGGTACAAATAGAGGTTTGAAAGCACAGATCTACATCCACAACCGTCTTGCATAATTGGGCTCCCTCTCCATTGCAACTCTGTCGTAAGAGCATGGTGAGGCTAGCCTATCGAAGGACTCTAAGAGCTGTGAGAACCTAAAGCCAGCCTAGGCCAGCCAGTCCGCTGCCAATCTGCCCCTGACTGCCGACGCATGAGCAAGCCCAGCCAGGCTCAGTGGAGGCTGCTTAGGTCAGCTGAACTGACCCTTAGACCCCGAGGGGAAAAAAACAAACCATATATTAAGCCTTGGGTTTTTTTTTTTGTTATTGTTGTTGTTACTCAGCAATAACCAACTGATAGAGACATTAATATTGAAGAGTAGAGAAAGGGGGGCAGTGGGGGGAAAAGGCGAGCAGAAGGCACCGCGACAGACCAAAACACTCAGAAAAGCCCCAGCTCTGAATTCACATTAAGCACCACTGTATGGCAGGAATCCCACCCCTGTGATTACCCTTTGACCTCCAGGGTTGAGCTTGGCTACCCTTGCTGTGGAGGCATACTCCCTTCTGGGTCTTCTGATTAGCAGTCCCAGGAACCAGGATTGTCCACGCTTGGAGATATCCCCAGGGACCAGCCTATCCTGATTCTGGGGTTCTAGAACTGCACAACCGTCAGGAGAGGGCACTGGAGACCCCACCTGGGATCACTGAGGGCTCTTTTGTCCTTGTCTACACTTCTGTCTTCTCCCTACCTACGTGGCTGGCCTCCTGAGCTCTGGTTTCATTGGTTACTTCTCATTCGGAGCAGCCTGCATGACTGTCTTTCATTATGGTCCCATTACTGGGTCCCCAAACCAGACAGCACCAGGTTGGAGGCGGGGGATAGGTAGGATGTCAACAAGGTGGATCAGTCCACCTCCAGCACAAACCAGTCCCGTTTCCACTGTGTTTATCTTCTTGCCCCCTGTCACGGACACGGACCGGGCTGTGAAAGACACCCCTTGGGGAACCTGAAACACACAGAGATGGCTCACTCGGTGCGAATAAATGGCCATTCCTTCTAGTTTCTTTTTCCTTCAAGCCGGCTTCCAAACTGGAGAAATGCAAGTCGCCCTCCACTCTTCCCTCGATATTACATGGTGGTTTCAATCTCATTATTGTTGCATTATACGTAGCACATCTGTTACTGGTCAGGAGCCAACTATTTAATTCTATTAGATACATCTATACAGCAAAGTGATAATCTACACCAGGTTTGTGGAACAAGCACTTAATACTTGGCAGTGAGCAGCCGAAGGCTTGATGCACAAGCAAGAGAATGTAGGAGGCCCATCGTAGCCGAGGGTCGCAGGCGGCCAGAAAGCTCGCCTGCATTCTCCCCTGGCCGGCATTCCAGTGTGGGAACTGAGACAGTCATCGGCTTGTTCCAACATCTGCAAGATATTGATGGAGAATGAGGGAGGTGAAGAGGGGAGGGAGAGGGGAAACGTTTACCTAACCAAATGCTAACTCTTCCAAGGGGATTCATGTCAGCGCAGACTAAATGATGTGAGAGTTTTAGGCACATGTGGTAGTATTTACCCCCCAAGAAATGGACACAGATTCGTGTCTTGTTCAGTAAGTGCAGAGCCTTAGACACGCCTTCTGCAGCTGCCCCCGAATTCCTATTTGCGTTTCCCGGTTGCGTGTCTGCACACTGGAGACTGGTCTGCTCTCAGCACAAGGACCCAAATGGCACTGTGTGCAGGGACCTCCAGCCAGGACTCTGGCTCCACGAAACGCTGGCTGGCACAGCTCCACTCTCTCCCTAACACCCCATCTTGCGCACAGTCCACAGCCATTCTTGCTGTCTTGAACCCTCACTAGGTCACTTTATCTCTTGCATTTTTGCCCAGAGGGCTGGAGAGATGGGGAAGGAATATTGATAGAATCCCGGTCTAGGTTCCCCTCCATCCAGAAGGGAGACTCATTTTTAAATCTCAAAATTGGTGAGGGGAAGTGGGGGAGGGGCAGGTCGAGAAGAAATCATGTCTCATATTTCATTGATGCTAAGTAGGGGGTCATCAATTTTAAGATGCATTATTATTTTATATACCACCAAGAAAAAAAAATTCTGATTCTTTAGTTACAATATGCCATCCATTAAAAGACACATCCCAATTTCAGAGATGTGAAAATACGGGGACACAAATATACATCTCAGGATGTTCAGCCCCGGGGATCTCCCAGGACTGGCCACTTATGACTTGTGTGACAGTGGACAAGTTATTTAACACCTTGCACCTCAATTTCCTCATCTGTAAAACGGGAATAGTGAGAGCACACAACTCCTAACATTGCTGCGAGGATTAAATACTAATGGGTATAAAGTGCTTCAGGGAGATGTTATGTAAGAATTTACTTAACTGTGTGACCTTAAACATGTTGCTTAATATCTCTGTGCCTGTTTCCTCAGTTACCAAATGCAGGTAGCAATGCTGTTCTGTGCTGTTCTATTTACTTCCCTTTAATGTGGACCAGTGTTTGGACCTGCAGGAAAATGGGTAGAGAAGGGAAACTGGTTGAAGGAAAGAATCCACTATGGCGAGTGGACTCACGAGCCAGCAAGACGACCCTTCTTTCCCTGGCCCTCCCAGTTGTCCGAGCTGCATCTTTGGGCACTGCCTTGCTGAACCCACTGGCCATAACAGGCTCCCTGCCCTCTTTTCCAGGGCTTCCGGGGAAAGATCTAGTTTGTCATTGGCCACCTGTCTTTGCAGTCGATGTGAACCGCAATCGTCTTTATGTTCCAAATACAGTAGATGTACGCCTTTGTCCCAGGGATGCTTTCAGAATCATTTGCCAAGAAGTTTCGTATTTAGCCTCATGGTTACTTTTCTCAATGGCCCCGGAGGGAAGGGAAGATAGTAGTATTGATTCCCAGTTACTAAACGAGGAGACCGAGGGCCAGAGAAGTGAAGTGTCACCCAAAGTCACATGAAGCTCCTTCTCTTCGACGTACATCATGGCGCTTATACTTGGTGGTTCATTGGGCTTCCGCTTGCCTGTATTCGATGCCCCTCCCTGCAGTGACCCTTCCTGCAGAAGGATTATACACTCCTGTCTGCTGACATCAGACTTGGCCAGGTGACTTCCTTTGGCCAGTGAAATGTGAGCTCTGTCCAAGAAGAACCTCTAAGAGCTGTGCTTGATTTGCCATATGTCTTTTCCTCCTGCCACAAAGTTGGCAAAGTTCCAGTCACAGGCTGCTTTATCGCTGGGTCCCCTGGTAAGGACAGTGTGAAACAGAGTTACAGATGGCATACAGTGGACATGTCACACGAGCGAGAAGCGAACCTTTGTGGCTGTAAGCCCTTGAGATTGTGGGGTTGTAGGTCACCACAGCAAGACCCAGCCTCTTCTCACAGATACAGTGTGTTTTAGAAAACATACCCTCTGTGCACAAGATCTAGCATAACTTTTACCTCCCTCTACCTTTACAAACATTTGCTGTCTTAGAAGATAGTTCACGTGGCCTGATAATGGTGGCCTTTCCTTCTTATCTTTGCACATACCTCTCTTCTTCATACAGTCCTGATTAGCTCTCTTGGCAGAAAAATCAAATATTTCCTCAAACTTTACCTCAAAATGTGACCTTATTTGGAGATAGGGTCTTTACAGAGGTGATCAAGTAAAAATGAGATCATTAGGGTGGGCCCTAACCCAATATGACTGGTGTGCTTATGAAAAGGAGACATTTGGGGGCACCTGGGTGGCACAGTCCATCGGGCGTCCGACTTCGGCTCGGGTCATGATCTCATGGTTCACGGGTTCGAGCCCCATGTTGGGCTTTGCACTGACAGCACAGAGCCTGCCTCAAATTATCTGTCTCTCCTTTTCCTTCTGTCCCTCCACCTACTCCTGCTTTCTCTCTCTCTCTTTATCAAAAATACACATTAAAAAAAAAGAAAAGGGGAAATTTGGACACAGAGACATGCAATTAGTAAGAATGCCCTGTGAACACGGAGACAACCATCGATAAGCCAAGGAGACAGGCTTGGAACAGATTTTTTTTCTCATAGCCCTGAAAGGGAACTGATCCTGCCAGCTACTTGATTTGAGACTCCCAGCCTCCATACACGTAAGCCAATATATTTTTTGTTGTTTAAGCCAGCCGCTTTGCGATAGTTGGTTATGGCAACCCTAACAATTATACCTAATATATCTCTCAATTTCTTAAGATCACTGAGATGGTAACAAATCAGCGGTAGCAAATTAGGGCAGCATGAGAAGGAATTTGGTAAATAAATAGTAGGGATGGGGAGGAAGAGATCCTCCAGACAAGGGCATGGTATCAGCAAGGCGCAGAGTGGGGAATCCACCTTGGGTGCTTGAGGCCTGGAAAGTACACTGGTCCCGCTCAGGTGTAGGCTGAGAGATGCTGGAGGAGGTAGGTTGGGACCAGGTCATGGGAGCAAGCCTTGGTCTTGATTGATAGGTTAACTCTGCATGCTTTCATTTTTGACAATCAGAAACTGTTACAGCTTTCTGAGGGACTTTCTAGTGGTTTGGGGGTTTTTAGATGGTCAAAATTTAATCAGGACCAAGTCGATGTGAGCAAAGGAAATCATCGAGTTGGGACAACAAGGAATGAAGTAATGAATGGTTTTCTAGACTAGTTGGCTTTGGTGAAGTAAATACATCTCCCTCTGGCTACATGGTTGCACGTATTGCTTCCTGCAGAAGCTACTTTGTTGGTCAAACTCCTGATATGTCTCCTCACTTAGCAGGAACACCTCAATCCGCACCAAAGGAGATGGCATACTGAGTCTCCACAGGCCTGTTTTCCCCAGTTCCTGGCATCAGCCCCCATACCTGAGGCAGTCTACCCACGGCAGGCAGAATATTGCAACCTCTGATTGGCCAGAGTTGCGTCTGCAATGAAGAGTGCTGCCCTACATCTGCCATAGAGGAGCCCGGCCTTGACCTGATCCCACCGTGTTCGCCCCATTCGTGTCCATGTGGCACAGCCTCTGTCTGCCTTCCTGGTTTTCAATTCCAGTTTTCTCACCTCTCTGAATTCAGAGCACTGAGTGCCTAGTGCCTCTTGGGCCTCGATGACTCACCATCTTGAGGTTCTGGCAAAGGTGCCCCTTCCGGTGACATGGACGTCATGCCCGGAGAACCATGGCAACATGCCCCACTCCTCAGATCTGTCTCCCATGGACACTGACTCCATCCAGTCTGCATTTACTGTGTAGTTTGTGTAATATAAAACCGGACGATGGGTCACCCTTCTGAAAGGTAGTCAGCAACCTTCCAGCCAGGTCGGTAATCAGGAGGCCGCCCAACTGGATTGCCAAAGACCCTGAATACCTCACGTAAAGCCCCCTCCCCCAAGATAGAACCACAGACTTTCATTTCCGTGGAGAATGGGGCGTGCTTGTTACTTCTGATCCTCAAATGCATATGGAGGGCTAAATGCCTCGTTTTGAAGGTGCCTGGGGACCTGTAGATAAATGATGGCACTTAGAAGCCAGGGCCTCATGTTACCGTTGAGCTGCCCACAACTGGCTTTCCTCACTCTAAGTACCTTGGCAACAGTGTCTTTTCCAGCTGTACATCTCTTACTTAATGGGGAGCCCGTCCAGAGCTCTGGAGCAAAGGCCATGAGATTCAAATCCCATTCCAAGCAAGTGAGTGACAAGCAACTAATTTCCAAAGCTGTGCAGCGGATATTTTTTCTTCCTTCAACCCTCTGGGAGAGAGAATGATGCAAATGAAATACCCCAAGGGGGAGTAGCTTGTTGTAACTTATGATTAATCTTGAAAAACCACATGAGTTAAGCATTCCAGTCCTGGAGCTAACCCGAAAACCAGGAACATGATACCACTCCCTCCTCGCACGCCGGCTCGTTCCCTCACTCCCCTGGTCCCAGAAATCTTAGGTGCATTCCTACAATGCAGCCTTCTTGCCACTCAAGCCAGTGGAGGGGTCCTTTGTCGCGACCAGCTCGGAGAAAGCAACTTTGGGTCTGTCCTGGGGACAGCTCCTTCAATCAGAATAACAGCCTGATGCATTTTTAAAGCATTTTGCTCTTTCAAATACTTGATTTTGTTGTTCTTCATGAAAGCCCAATGTTAGGAGGCATTTCCTCCTCTCCTCAGTCCAATAAAGATGCTTCTGGAAGCATGCTGGGCCATGTCTGACCATAGAAAAAAATGGTGATGGTAAATAAAGTCTGGGACAAAACTTGGACATCCCACCTCCTCAAATTCAGGCATCTAGGCGCCCCCAAAGGGCTCCCTGCAAGAAGCCCACCTCTGACTGTGAGCAAATCATTTTACCCCTCAGGCTTCATGTTAAAAATCAGACTAACATGCCCTACCTCTGAGATTGCTTGGGGAAACAAAGTCACTATGTTTTCCGTTTGTGCCTTGGCTTTCTCTCTTGGGCTTTTTTTTTTTTTTTTTTTTTTTTTTATTTTATTTTTTTTTTGGGACAGAGAGAGACAGAGCATGAACGGGGGAGGGGCAGAGAGAGAGGGAGACACAGAATCGGAAACAGGCTCCAGGCTCCGAGCCATCAGCCCAGAGCCATCAGCCCAGAGCCTGACGCGGGGCTCGAACTCACGGACCGCGAGATCGTGACCTGGCTGAAGTCGGACGCTTAACCGACTGCGCCACCCAGGCGCCCCGTCTCTTGGGCTTTTTAAGAAAACTAAATGAGCTCATGCATGTAACATGCTTAAGATCATGCCTGGCACAGAGTATGGAGTAAATGTTGGCCATCGTTTTCACTGGCTTTGAATAAAGTCACACGAAAGATGGCGGAAAGGAGAAAGTGTGTCACCAGCAAAAGCATGAATTACTTCCCTATGAGCACAGCTGTCATGCTATTTCCCTGAGCAATCCATTGGGCAAGAGGTTTTCTATCCCAGCTTCAACTGGCTGCTGCCCTGACTCTTCTCATTTGCCCCAACAGCAAAGCAGGACCTTTGGACAAGGCCGTTGTGAGTCAAGGGACATTTCAATATGGCCCTTTTGATGCTGAGCCATCATAATGCAAAGAAGACTCAGAAAAATTAAGAAGTAGTGAGGACAAGTGGCCTTGAGTCTTGAACCTCCCTCCTTCCCTGAGTCCGATTTTGTCCTTGAAACACACCCTACTGGAATCGAAGAGGAAGTGTTGCTATTTCCACAATTCTTGTTAATGTGTTTTGTTTTTCTTTCTTTCTGTTTCTTTAACGGAAAGATGAAGCATTTATTTTCCACGCCGCATCCCGAGCATCCTGGGTCCAAGTGCTGATGTCAGATGTCTGTCTTCTCCCACAGACCACCCAGTCTTCTCAGACAGTGCTCCTTTCCTGGCGCTTGCTGTGGGTCGCTGGCTTAGGAGGCTCTGTGGTCGGGAAGTAACTCATAGGCAGAGTTGGGCCAGTTTTATCCTAGGGAGGAAGAGGCAGCGTCATTGGCCACCAGCTTGGGAAAGCCTGGGTTGGGGGTACTGCGGTGTCCAGGCTGGCAAGGCATTTCATTAACTGGCCACCATTTATGCCTTCGTTCCCAGCTTATTTTAATGAGCTGCTTCCGGATTTAATCTCCCCAATGTTCTGCCTCCGTCCTTGTTTAATCCTGCGGTCTGATGGGCCTTTATTTATGCACATCAATACTGTTTACAAACATGAAAGCCGCCCAGCGGTGTTTGAACTTTAGGCTCTGCCATTGGTTATCGATAAGGAAAGGCAGGCCCGTAGGTGGTGCGTCAATACCGCCAGGTCAATATTGCATGCACAGGCAAGATCCGGGCCTTTCTGCATGGTCTGGGGGAGGCAGAAACCCCATCCCACTTGTCTTTGCCCTCGAGTATCACCATCTTCTTTCCCATTCCGAGTCACCGATCGCCTCTGGGGCTGGTTGGGCTGTTGAAGAAGCTCACTGTTGCAGCAAGAGAAGAAACCCACCATTTGGGGAGAATATCTTTTTTTTCCCAACGGACCCAGAGGTCCATGGTTCTCCTGGGGTGCCGGAATCGGAGTCAGTTTTCCGCCAGGCTCCCACGCTTTGGGACAAGTCAGAAGCTCTCTTGGCTTCCCTTTTTAAGCCTAGAAAATATGTCTCGATGGTTGAATGTGGTAACACGCACAAAAGTGTTTTTGTAACATGATGCCGGATCACGTGGGTTGTGCAATGGTTTAAGGAGCCAGGGAGACATGGGTTCAAACTTCCATTCTGCAACTCACTGGGTGTCCTCCAGTGCTTTCCACGATGTCTCTAATTCTCAATTTACCCATATGTTAAATGGGCTTAAGAGTGGTACCATTCTGAAAGACTGTTTCAGGACAAGATGAGGTTAAATATAAAGAGTGTATGTAGCCTAGTACCTAAGACCTAAGAAATGCTGTTGCTCTATTATGATGGCTATTTGATTAAATTATTATCATTATTATCATTGCTATTATTATTATTATTTCAATTCCCAGGTCAGCCGCTCCTTCGCTGAGTGAACTCAGAAAACTTACTTTTTGCCCGAGCCCTGGTTTCTTCAGTTATCGAATAGGAATCATGACGCCAACCTCTCAAGATTCTCTGCGACTTAAGTGAGAATATTGTGTAACCCACGGACTGGTGTATTTGAGTTCTCTCAATGCGTCATCCCCTAATTGTTATTTTCCCTCTTTCCTTTTGTGAGGAGATGTCAACCTCCTTTCTCTTTGCAGTATTCTTTGCAAATCTGAGGGAAGCGTGCTTAGCCATTTTGTTTCGAGCCAGGGCAAGAAAGGGCAAGGTTTCTAGGTGCTGGCATAGGGACATGACAACAATGTTGGCTTCCCTCAGGTGGTGACTCGGGTACGGAATGCCCACAAGGCCTCCGGATTTTATGGTTTTTGTCTTTTGTCACTTAACCCCTTCCTCCTCCTCTCTGCATAATGCAATCTGTGGGTGGCTAATTCAGGACTTCGTTTCGACAAGTTCCTACATGGGACTCCAACTTCCAAGGGGATGAGTCCCCACGGCTCACGTGCTGTGTGACTGAGAAATCACGTGTTTCTATGACTTTCGTCATCAGAGCTGCCCAAGCCACATATACATATTTAGCATCGGACAATGCTCTGAGAGGCCCCGATTTTTACTGAGTTTATTAACTGACTGGGATCTTTGGGATTGGCACCTCCCCCAACTGCAATGACTCTCCAAACAAACTATTTAAATAGCGGCCTTCCAGGAGGATGGCCAACTCATCCTAATTTGCCTGGATTTTCCTCCTCTGAGTACTGAAAGATCCATGTCCCAAGAAGTCACTCCACCCTGGGCACCCTACACATTTGTCACCCTACCTCTCCAGGTGGCCAAATGATCTGCCCTCTAAGCTAACGATGAAACCAAAAATCTTGGGACCAATTGTGGGGTATCTCCAGCAGAAAGGAATGGGGACACCCAAAGAAACCTGGGCTCCGAGGACTGAGACTTCAGTGTCTCCTCTTCCCGCAGAGAGCATACGAGGCAGGTCTTTCCTAGAAGAGGTTCTGTGGAAAGGACTAGATGATATGGATGATGGGACACACCATTTACTTCCTATGAAACATGACCATCCGTTTTCTCCACTCTCTACCTCTCCTCTGAGCCTTATGTAAGACCCCTGGGGGTAAAGCAATGCCCAAACTAAATCTGAAGAAAATATTGGTATTTCTCTGGGTTGAAAGGTCATAAAAACTCTATTCTCTTCAAGAAAGAGCAGCAGAAGCCACACTACCAGACAGGTCAAAGAAACTTGAGAATTCATTTAAGCATAAGCAAAACAAACCAGGCTAACGATACTGTGACATTCCTGGCATAGCCGATGTTCCTGCGGACTTCAGATTTTAAAGAAAGGAAGTTAAGAGAGGAAAGCAAATATAGGAACGAATGTTTCCTGGGAATGTGCTACATGCCAAGCACTGTGCTGTTTACATGCCTTGTCTCATCTATTTCCAGAAGCCAGCCTAGAAGACAGATGCTATTATTATTTGCATTTTGGAGTTGAAAGCATGAGTTTCAAAGATGTTGAAGTAACTGGTCTAAGTTTGCACAGCTAGGAAGGGTCAAGGCCAGGATTTGGACTTTGGTCTTCAGGGCACAGAGCTATGATCTTGACTAGTGAGCTCCACTGGCTATCACTGTCTTCCCCATATATTCAACCTCGCCATTGTCCCCGTAGATCTTTAACATGTTTCCTGACAACTCTTCAGAGATGCTCTGCTCAAGATGAACCCAAGTAGTCCGTGCTATTTTAATGCTGGCGGGCTCATGCAGGCACTCACACACACATGCACACCTGCCGGTAAAAATACAGAGACACAAATGGAATCGTTGAAAAACACGCAGCTTTTCTTTTAACGTTGAGCTTTCCATGCGTGTGTCTCAGGGACTGTCAGCCAGGCATCAGGTGTAACAATCTAAATTCTCAGGGATACGAAGGGGGTGGGGGCGGGAGAGGAAAATGCCGGAGCAGTGGAGGGAGAGCTACTGGAACGTAGAAGGCTCTTTGTAGCCCATGACCCTGCCCTCTCAAGTCTTCAAAAAAGTTAAAACTTTTATGACTGGGAGCCTTGGAAACAGCAAGGGACCAAAATCTAGCTTGTGGCCAACCTGAGGCATCACCCCCAGGAACACGTGCACAGGAATTCATGGAGGGCGAGGGAGGCTGGGACCTGGAAGAAACTGGGAGGAGGCCTTAGTGGCTGAGCTGGGAGGCAGACTGGAATCGGGAATGTGAGTCAAGTTCACCTGATCTGCCCGGGCAAGGTGGCTCCAAGCGGTATCTGGGCCACACACATTCTTCAAGTCCCCAAACTTCTGGCCACATGTTTTCAAATTCCCAGACTCTGCTAGCCCAAGACTCTGAGAGTAAGGAAGTGCTGTCCTGGGCAGCTTACCCCTATCCAATTATGTCTGCCAGAACTTTAGGGGCTGGAAAAATCTGATTCTGCCACAAAGTTCCTTTGAGTGCCTCTTCTTTCTCTCCTCTCTACCTCGGGTTCCTTCCCCACCAACCAAAGAATGTCACCCGTGTTATCAGATACTTTGGGTCTGCCAGCTCCCAGAAGCAGGGTGAACTGGAGGCATGAATCTGGAGTGTCCAGCTGCCTGCATTGTTGTCCCTTACTTGGAAGCAAAGACCAAAGACAACACTGGGAACACGCGGTTGACGGTTGGGAGATACTTCCCTGGAGACACCTTTAGCACTAAATTCCTAGAGTCCTCTGTGCACTGGAAGTTACTTTACTTACCTTTGAGAAAGGTTATTCCTCAACGGACACTGTCAGTGGTCTGTGCCTGGGACCTGTTCTAGGAAACTCTGGAAAAGTTTTGTTTAACATCAAGTCACTACTGGGTCTCCTAGACTGTTGATGCGTCTTTACCCAAACGAGAGGCAACGTGTAGCTTTTGAAAACACCATCTTCACAAGGTGAGGCATTAAAGCAGTAAATCTGGACTCTTTTCTCCCCCTTCCCGGTCTACCTTTTTTTCTTGCTAATTGGCAGAAAATTAATGAACGAGGCACTGATTGAACAGATGCTCCTCATGGAAAAAGGCAGAATTGGAGTTTTTCTTGCCCTCTTTTTTTGAACACATCAAGAAGGTAGTAACATGTGGCAGGTCAAAAATTAAGAGAAGGGAACAGTACAGATTGTAAAGAACACAAAGGGGTTGGAGTATGTGTGTGTGTGTGCGCGCGCATGTGTGTATTTTCTCTTTTGTTTTAACTTCCTTGCATCTTTTTTTTCTTTTCTTTTCTTTCTTTTTTTTTTTTTTTTTTTAAAGCTCCTATTCGGCTGTAGCTCGTAATTAGCAGCTAGGCCTCTGGGACCCAATTAACCAATTCAATTAACAAAAAAAGCACACAAGTCACCCTGACATTTGTCAGCCATTAGGAAGGATGTCAGACTGGCAGTTTCAGCCGAAACATTAATGGTGATTAGCTCATTTGCGACTCACTTTACTCCACTATCCTCCTGGAGAGGCAGCCTCTAAGCCACACTGTCCAGAGCTATGGGCCAGTAGCTTGACTTTCAAAGGTCAAGGGAAGACTCCCTCCTAGCTCTTTCACTGGGTCAAGGGGCCCCATCCCAACCTCGGCTCAGGCATGCCTACACTTTTCCCAAGTTCCCACTAAGTTCTTTTGGATAAACCTAAATACCCTTGGCTATTTCTCCAGGACATGAGAATTCAGCAAAGGTGTCTTTATTAGGGATGAATTTAAAAAATCTCATTGCCGTTATTATTTTTGGCCTCCTGGTTCCCATATTTACTTCCTGCACTCAGCAGGCTTGCCGTGGCCAGCTCCAGGAGGCGGTTTGTTCATTTGGGCACCGCCTCTGTTCTTGGAGTTGATTAACTCCAGTGTCTTATATGATGCAGACAGGTGTTTATATAGTAGCCATGGCTATCTTTGCCTCTGATCTCCCTTAATTTCACTCTACTTCCCTGGAAGCCTCGATTTAATAACAAGCAAGGAAGCCTCTGTAAATAAAAAGCTCAGGTGCATGAGTTGACAGACAAAGGGGAGGTCCTGAAATATCAGAGCCTAGGTGGTTTTCTCCCAGTGTATTCCTCTTCCTTACTTTAGCCAGTCTTGAGGGAAGTTCCCAAGGCTCTTTGCGGCAGCCTGAAGAAATAATACTCAGAAGGTATCAGAGATCACGCTTGGACACATGTAAGAGAAAGCTCAAGGAACCATGACTTAAATGCATGGGGATTTACAGTTCTTACCTGTCAAGAGGCCTGAGGGAGGCACTCAGGGACTGGTACAGCCACTCCACAGCTCCATGAACCTTCCCCCATCCTCTACCCTTTTGTCCCACTCTCTCAGCTTATGTCCTCATGGTTGTTTGTCCTCATGGTTTCAAGATGGCGGCTCCCATGCTTCTGGGCATTGGAACTGCGTTCCAGGAAGGAAGAGAGGAGGGCAGGGGAAAAGGCTAAAGCCTTGCAAAGTCTGTTGTTACTGTTGTTGTTTTTTAAATCAAGAAAACCATCGTTTTCCAGGCAGCTCTATCCAGCGGACGTTCCCTTTTGATTGACCAGAACTATGTCATAGGGACACTTCAACTATAAGGGACCCTGAGGTATCAGGATTTTCTTGGCTGGATACATTGCTGCCCTGAACAAAATTGAGATTCTGTTGGTAAGGAAGGATAGATATTGGTAAACTCGCAGCATTTGCTACAACCATGTATCGGATCCCTATTAGGGGGGGCATGTTTTCTTTGCGAGATCCCCGTTTGTTGGTGATGCTCTCTCCCTGTTTGACAGATCAGACAAAGGACGCTCAGAGAGGTTAAGTAGTTTGCCTCAGATCACACCGCTGGTAAATGACAGTGCAACAACTGAGATTTAGATGTGTTGGATCCAAAGCCCGCCATTAACCGCCAGGCACCAGCCACGGGTTCTCAAAGACTCAATCATAGCCACACAGCAAAAACCCCTGCTGATGAAGATTTTGCCCAGTTGGAAAACTGGGACTGGAAAACTCAGAAGGTGCTCTCAGCCTTGCAGCCTGCCTCTGTGGTTTGCCTGGTTCCGAGCCACATGCTAATAACCGCACATATGGGTTTCATTTCCCCCAGAGCTGGCCCAAGTAAGCCCCCAAAGCCACCTTGCTTGTCACCCTCTGCCCCTTCCCGCCAGCCCTCAACCCCGGCTCACACACAAAGTTGACCCATTCAAACTGGAGACACCCCAGGCTGTGCAATTAGGCCGGAGAAGAAAACAGACCCTATTTCAAAAGGTGACTCCCTACCATTTTGAAATAAGGCTTCATTAATTGCAGGCCCCTATTGATTCATTACCATGAAACAGCCTGGACTGCTTGCCTGTAGCATAACCTTTCTCAACAGAGGGAGCTGGACATTCTTTGCAGGTAATCTACAGGGCCCAACAGCAAATATCTAGAATCAGAACTATTCATGCATGAACAATATAGCAGCTCCTTATTGTTACGCCCATTGTTCCCGCACAAAGAGCAGCGGGCAGGTTAAATCTATTTTAGCTGGGAAGGCTCTACAGAAATCCTTGCTGCCAAGCATTTGATACTGATCACAGAGTCACATCAGGGAACAGCAGCTGAAAGGAGGAAGTCATTTTTATTGCTGAACGTGAGAGGTGACAACCTCTCCTCTGCTCTGGCTCCCCAGGACTTAGGCCTCTAAGTGGGAGCGAAGGTTTTGTTTTGTTTTGTTTTTAATGCCACTCAATGAGAGGGGGTTTTGAAAGGGGGCGACGGTACGGATAGTCAGGGGGAAAAAAGGTATTACACAATGTCGCATTCAGGCAACATATGTGAACTCTGGATTCATTCAATTTTAAAAACATGTTCCCAGGGGAATCAAGTGTACGCGTGTGAATTGTAACAAAGGGCGTGGCAGCTCAAGAGTCGGCGTTGCCTAAATGGCACCATTTGGAACCACGAATCTGGTGTAGGAAAAGAGGGACTTGATTCCACCCTGGATTTGCCTCTCTTTGGCCAGGCAGGGCAAATGCCCCCGGTTCAATGAACCCTCCTTCTGTAAAGGTTGAGCCCATCGGGGGTGGTCCTTTGGAGATTTTTATAATGACCGACACATGTGAGGGCCGGAAGCCAATGGGGAGAAGATTCAGCTGGGTAAGATACAGAGGGAACTTAAAATACTATTGAGTCCTGTCCTCACATTACAGCAGCAGAGATAGGACCATGAAGGGAATGTGCCTTTCTCTGCTTGTTAGTTCTGGGATTAGAAGCCAACCTACACCTTTTTATCCTCCGCGGTAGTTTCGAGGAAGGAAGAACGGTGCTGAATTGGGGCAAGAGCATAGAGCCAACAGAATGGACACCAGCCATAAACAACCACTCATGCCTTCCCAGTGCGTCTTAGAGCTGACGGTCAGGCCTGCTCTAGACCCCAGGAAACTGTCATGGCGCACACCAGGGGTGGAGTCAGTGGAGGAACCTCCGGCCGCACGGCAACGAGGAGAGAGCAGCGACAGCCATCTCTTGGCCAGCTGGGGCTGCAGGAGACAGAATTAGGGAAGAGGGTGATACCGTTGGTGGCTTGGAATCACCTATCCCACAAATATCTAGAAAGGTGTGTGGAAATAAAATGAAAAAGGCAAAGGCTACGTAATCAGAGCTTTTGCCATAGCAAGGAAGTCAGCCCCCATCACTTGTGTTTTGAGAGAGACTCAAAGGCAGGCAGGAGAGGGGCCTTTCCCTTTAGAGTGAAAAAGGGAAGCTTCAGGTGTGGCCTGACTGGAGGCTGTTGGCCCGGGGAAGCTACGTAGAAGTGGGGTGGCCTGAGTGGTTGGTTAGGGGTCCAGGGGACATACGTGGCTCTCTCTGGTTGGTCCTAAGTGAGAAGCAGGGACGACAACCAGGGAGGCCGTCAGTTATTAATCAAGTCCTGGCTGTTTGGGGCTGACTGTCACAGACGTGACGGTTCAGCCTCTTGGATTGTCACTAGAGACAGCGGCCTGGCCTCCTGGGCTGGGCATTGCAGATGAGGCGCTCTGGCCTGTGGGTCCAAGTCCTGGTTTTACAAGCGGTCAGGCCACAGTGCTTCTGCATTTTCAGTCCCTCAAGAGGATGAGGCCCAAAGTTGAGGCTAGACTTCATAGGCCCTCAGGTTGCTTCCAGCTTGGTTCAGTCGTTTCTTTCCCACCACGCTTCTCCTTGGGAAAAATAGAAGGAATTGCACCGATGTGCTTAGAGGTGCCTCCCTTACAACCACAACCCGCTCCTCACAGATTGCGGGTGGAGTGCTCCCCCACCAGAAACGCTGCTACAACCGAAAGGTGAAACTGGCTGCTTCATGGGGGAAACGCCATGCTGCTTTGTGAGCTCCGTCCCTAAGTAAGAGCCACCTCTGGGAGTCTCACACCCACCTTCTTCCGCCCCAGCTCCCACACAATCAAGCAGATTCACAGTCAAGTCCAGGGAAGACACCATTCTGTTTTTGGGTTTTTTTTTGTTGTTTTTTTTGTTTTTGTTTTTTTAAATGTTTATTTTTATTTTTGAGAGAGAGAGAGAGAGAGGGTGGGGGTGGGCAGCAGAGAGAGGGAGACACAGAATCGGAAACAGGCTCCAGGCTCCGAGCCATCAGCCCAGAGCCTGACGCGGGGCTCGAACTCACGGACCGGACCGCGAGATCGTGACCTGGCTGAAGTCGGACGCTTAACCGACTGCGCCACCCAGGCGCCCCACCATTCTGTTTTTGGATGTGTGTTGTGCTTCTTACGGTCTTGGGTCTAACGCCGCGTGCTAATATCGCCCGCCATGGGGCAACATGCGTGTGCACACATACGTATGTACGTGTGTATATTTCATCATCATGATTTATAGAACTTATATTGACATATGAGACGTCCTGTGAACCCTAAGAGTAAGAACAAAGCGTGTGTGATGAAAAGGTGCCCAGGGGTGCCTGGGCGGCTTAACTGGCTAAGCATCCCACTCTTGGTCTTGGGTTGGGTCACGATCTTGCAGTTCGCGGGTTGGAGCCCAGCGTCTGGCTCCGTGCTGGCAGCTGCAGAGCCTGCTCGGGATTCTCTCTCTCCTTTTCGCTCTGCCCCCATCTCTCTCTCAAAATAAATAAATAAACTCAAAAAAAAAAAAAAAAAAGTGCCCCAGAGACTTTCATAAGAGCAAACATAGCAGTGTCTTTAGAAGATGATATAAAAGGTAGCAGAAGTGGTTTGGTTTGTGACAGTAAATGTTTAAATTAAACAGCTAATACGGAGACATTTCCTGTATCTTTTACCCCTGCCCAGCTTTATGGAGGAATAACTGACAAATGTAACTGTATCCATTTGAAGTGTACAACATGAGGATCTGATATGCATATACGTTGTGGAATGATTACGGAGATCAAGATAATTAACACATTTATCACCTCACAGAGTTTAACTCTTTTTTTCTTTTTGGCGGTGAGAACACTTGAGATCTACTCAGCAAATTTCAGGTATTCAATACCATATTATTAACTATATAGTTACTGTGCTGCACATCAGATCCTCGGAACTTCCTCATCTTATAACTGAAAGTTGGTCCACTTTGACCTACATCTCCCATTTCCCCCTCTGCCCGGCCCCTGGCAATCACCGCTCTAGTCTCTGTGTCTATGAAATTGATCTCCGCGCCCCCCCCCCCCCCCCCAGGTTCCACATGTAAGTGATAAATACAGTCTTCTTCTCTGTCTGGCTTATTTCACGTAGCATAATGCTCTCCAGGTTCATTCGTGTTGTTGTAAATGTCAGAATTTCCTTCTTCTACATTCCGTTGCATAGGTATATATAGATATAGTAGAGGGATATGTAGATATACATTATCTCACGTTGTCTTTATCCATTCATCTGTCAAAGAATATTTAGGTTCTTTCTAGATCCTGGCTATTGTGAATAATGCTACAATGAACACGGGCGTGCAGGTATCTCCTTGTGATACTGCTTTTGTTTCCTTTGGATACGTGCCCAGGAGTGGGGTTGCTGAATCACCTGGCGGTTCTATTTTTAATTTTTTGAGGAACAACAACTTACGTTCTTGCCAACAGTGTATAAGTGTCCCCTTTTCTCCATGTCCTTGCCAACTTTTGTCATCTCTTGCCTTTTTGATGATAGGGATGAGGTGACAGTTCATTGTGATTTTGATTTGCATTTGGTCACACCTGGTTAGTGACGTTAAGCATCTCTTCATGTACCCATGGGTCACTTGTTTGTCTCCTTTAGCAAAATGTCTGTTCGGGTTCTTTGTTCAGTTCTAAGTTTTGGGTTTTTTTGTCTTTTAGTTTTTGGGTTTTGTTTTGTTTTGTTTTTTTACTATTTGAGTTTTTACTATTGAGGTGTGTAGGCTCCTTACATATTTTGGAAATTATGCATTTTGGATATATTATTAGATAAGTGGTTTGCAAATATTTTGTTTCCCGTTCTGTCGCTTGCCTTTTCAATTCGTTGATTGTTTCCTTTGCTGTGTAGTTTTTTTTGTCTTTTGTTTTTTGTGGTTTTTTTGGTTTGAAATAGTTCCATTTGCTTCTTTTAACTTTTGTTGCCTATCCTTTTAATGTCTTATCCAAAAAGTCATTACCAAGACCAACATCAAGGAGATTTTTCCCACTGTTTTCTTCCAGGAGTTTTTTTTTTTTAATTTTAATTTTAATTTGTCTTCTAGGAGTTTTATAATTTCAGGTCTTACATTTGAGTCTTTAGTCATTTTGAATTAACTTTTTTGATGTTTATTTTTGAGAGAGAGAGACAGAGAGAGGGAGACAGAGCACAAGCAGGAGAGGGACAGAGAGAGACAGAGACACAGGATCTGAAGCAGGCTCCAGGTTCTGAGCTGTTAGCACAGAGCCTGATGTGGGGCTTGAACTCACAGACCACGAGAGCATGACCTGAGCCGAAGTTGAACGCTTAACCGACTGAACCACCCAGGCATCCCTGAATTAACTTTTGTGAGTAGTATATGATAGAGGTCCAGTTTCACTTTTTTGCAAGTGCATATCTAATTTTCCAGCACCATTTACTAAGGAGACAATTCTTTCCCTGTTGTGTGTTCCTGGCTCCCTTATCAAAGATTACTGGATTATGCAGGCCTGGGTTTATTTCTGGGCTTTCTGTGTTCTGTTCCATTGGTCTTCATGCTTGTTTTTATGCCTAGTACCATACTGTTTTGATGACTACAGCTTAGTAATATAGTTTGAAATCGGGAAGTGTAATGCCTCCAGCTTTGTTCTTCCTCAAGATCTGACTCTTTCAGGTGCTTTTTGATTCCATGTGAATTTTAGGATAGTTTTTCTATTTTCTGTAAAAAACGCCACTGGAATTTTGATGTGGATTGCACTGAATCTGTAGATCACTTGGGATTGTGTGGACACTTTAATAACATTAATTCTCCCGGACCAAGAATATAAGATACGTCTTTCCAAAGAGGCTTGAGAGTCAAGTAAGGGCCAAATCCTGTAGCAGGCCTTGTCTACCATGCTTGGAGATCGCCCTTAACTGAGTAGACACTCGGGAGTTCTGACTCTCAAGAGTCAAATGATGTGGTCCGATTTGAGGTCGAGGCAGATTGTTCTGGTAGCTGGGTGGAGGATGGATTCGTAGGGGACAGACATGCTGCCAGTTAGGAGTCTGCTTTGGTGTTCTGGGAGGAGACGATGAGGTCTGATGAATAAGCAGTACGCGAGTGGGGGTAAGAGCAGAGAAACTGCCACTCGGTATGTTCCAAACTCAACCAAAATCTTGAGAAAATACTCCCAAACTGGCTTGAAAGCCCGTCAACAGAGAGCTTCGTGTCACTGAAAGCAACAGAGACCCACGAGAAGTAGCAGCAGGGCAATGATGTCGTGACAGAGGGGGAAGGGACAGAGAAGCCGGGACCTCATGTCATTCTTCTTTGCTTCTCATTACATCGCAGGTTTTTGGCACAAATCAGGGACTCAATGAGCGTTCTTTGAATAAATGAACAGTTTCGCTTTTCAAGGCTGTCTACCACCTTGAACGAGTTTATCACTAACCAAGATGCCCTTGGTTAGTTGAACTTTTACCCCAAGGTCTTATTAAGTCCCAAGCGAAGATTATCTGGTCATTTGTTAAAGACAGCGCGAGTTAGGGGGTCTGAGCCTTTGGGGTTGTGCACACTGTGGAGCAAATGGCCTCGGTGTTAAGGAGCAGAGGGGAAGTTTCAAGTCAGATCCCAGACTCTCCAGCCCTCTATCCCACAGCCCATATTGTCCCAAAGCATTTGTCCTTAATGGTCAATCTTGAGTGTATTTCAGGGGAAATTTAATCCATATGGTTTTGATGCATTTACACTTAACTCATCAAAACACTTACTTTTTCCTGGGAGAGTTTGTTGCCATTCGGGGAGCATTTTCAGATGTGATAAAAGCCTTTAAAATGATCAGGGAAGAGGCTGGAAGTCGGCCATTGATTTGACATGTGAGAAGGCTGACGTCCAGTCTTGGGCTTTCTTTGCTGTGGGTCAGAGACGGCCAATTTTGGCCACATTTTTCTTCCTTGATCTTAGAAATAGACGAGGGTAGAGAAATATGGAAAACTGGAGAGAAGCCCCAAACTGCAAGCCGTGTAGAGCATGGGGGATGCAGCCCTGGACCCATAGCTTCAGACTGACTGGCAGGGAGATGGGGTCTCTAATCCAGCCACCTTGCCCCGAACTCCTTGCCAAGTCCAGTTCATGTGGCCTCAGTCCCATTGGTTGTTGAATGGCTCCAAACCCTGGACCAGTAGATGGTTACAATGGGTGCAGAACAATCTCGATCCTCTTGATGTACAGACGAGAAACCAAAGATCAGAGAAGCAAGTGACTTGCCTAAGGTCACACGTCACGTTAGTGACAGAGGAAAGTCAAAACCAGGCCTCCTAAATCCCACTCCCGCATCCCCCTATTATCGCATACATGGCCCTGCCCTGAAATGTAACGAGCTGGTTAACACACCCGTTGCTCTCTGTTCTCCTTAACGTCTGTTGGTATCGGACCCCCCGATAAGCACTTTGTGTACAATATTATGAGGTGCAAACTTGGGCAAGTTTTTCAACCTCTTTCAGGTTCAGGAGATGGTAAACATGGTGCTCAGGAGTGGAAGCTCTGAGCCACGTTACCCAGGTTCAAATCCCAGCTCTGCCACCAGCGAGTTAGCTGACCTTGAACAAGTTACTTAGTCTTTCTTTCCTTAAGTTCCTATCTCATAGTACTATTCCGTTATAAGGCTGGGTGTTCTTATTATTTCAGACAATCCTTTCTAATGTCCCAATGATGTAGCTACTCCAGTTACCTCCGAACTGCAGGTGAGTAAACTGAGGCCCATTACAGTTGTGACAGTTGTCCAAGGTAACTGGGAGGGCTAGAATTCAAACTCAGATCTTTCCGACTCTGGAGAAGCAGGTCTCTGGGATTTACCGGATAATAGTATGAAGTATATTTGTTTATTTTTGTTTATGTTTTCCATGATACGGGCATAGCACAATTTCTCTTACATCTTTAATATCTACAACGCAAAAACAATTAGGATTGATATTGAGTACCAAATAACATTTCAAAGGAAATTTCCGTTGTATTTCCAGCACCCAGTTTACTGATGTATTTTGAGAACGTTTCTATATTAGACAGGATGCTCTCAGGACTAAGAGACAGTAACTGTACTCAAATTTGCAAACACATCGAACGAAATACATTAACTCGCGTGACTAGGAAAATTCACAGTTGAATCCAGCCACTCAAAAGATGCCACCAGAAATCTCAGCATCTCCTTTCTCCTCTTTTCTGTGGTCTGTCCTCAGTCTCACGTAGGGGCAAACATAGCCACTGGCAACTCCAGGCCAATGGGCTTCCAGCTTAGCGACCCCTTCAGAAAGTGTGTGGTGGTGTCCCCAGACCCCAGCAACACCTCAGGACTGACTCTCTTTCGGTTTGGCTGAGGATTCATACCCACCTCTGAAATAATCCTGCCTCCAGAGTGCGAAGATTGGCCAGAGCTGGTCAGGTGCCCATCCCCAGAGCAAGTAAAGAAGGTCAGCCTCATTCAAACCAGAAGACCAGGAGTGGGGAAGGGGAGCCCTCGCACAGGAACCCCCAGGATGCTGGTATGAGAAGAAAGGGAATTGATCCCAGCCAGTGGAAACCTCCTCAGATGTCCACTCCCACTTGCCAAACACGCATTGAGAAAAAACCCCAAAACGCTAATCCTCCAACTTTCTGGTAACAACATTTTTTTCTTTATCTGAGAAACGCTTTAATCTGCCCAGATTAAAGACACGTTTGTCCACACGTGGAGCCAATAGATAGTCTGGTTAGGACAGAATGGTCCAATGGACCAATCCAACAAGCATTTAAGTGCCTCTTTAGGCCTGCGGACAAGCCACGTGTAACATTCTGGTCAATTCCATCAAACCTCTCAAGACAGCCTTCAGGGTTTGGAGTCTGACCCACCCGCGTTCACACCTAGCTTCAGCAAGTGTTTTCTGAGTGACCTTTGGCCTCCATTTCCGAATCTGTAAGGACGCTCACACAGGGCCTATGGCACAGCGCTGCCCTCAGGGTGACATGGGATAACAAATACGAGGTCCAGTAGCTGCCGCTGTGGGAGTCACTCCGCAAAGGGAGAGGCCTTCCCGTTTCCCTTCCTCAGCCGACTCTTTGCTGACCCGACTGACCAGATGTTAGACTTCTTCGGGTCCCCTAAAGATGGGCACTGACCTGATCTTGAAAGCTCAGACACGCCCCCTTCAGGTGGTAGGAAGAGGAAGCAGTTCGTAGCTGAAAATAGGCCATTAATTAGCCAAACACACACCTTAATGTGTCACCTGGGGCTTTACATACGGCTCCAAAATGCAGATTTAAGCCTTTATATTGAGCTTTGATATCATGGCTTCGAGTTCTAATAATAATAACAGACAGCAGGCATGGAGCTGGAGCCTAACACTCTTTCCATATCTCATTTTATGCTCACAACAGTCCCATGATATCACTATTATTACTCTGTTTACAGATAAGGAAACTGAGTCTCGGAACAGTGCAAAGCTGCCGCAATCAGTTGCACGTGTGGTCTGTGTGCATATCGCCCCTCCCGGGGTTGTGAGGTGCATAACAGTATTAGGGGTTGCAGGCAGCATTTGTTTGCATTTACCATATGTCAGACACGGTTACACCTGTTTAATTCGTTAGTCCTCACGGCCGTCCCGTGCAAAATCGAAGAAACCATACGCAGTGCCCCTAGCTAAGTAACTTGCCCAAGATATCAGCTAATAAATGGCAGAGGTTTCCAGAATCCCTGTCACAACATCCTGCACTTTTCCTGCATAGTAGGAATATAATTTTATAATTACAATTAAACAAAAATTTTTACGTTTATTTATTTTTGAGAGAGAGAGAGAGAGCATGAGCGGAGGAGGGGCAGAAAGAGTGGGGGAGACACAGAATCCGAAGCAGGCTCCAGGCTCTGAGCTGTCAGCACAGAACTCGATGCAGGGCTCGAACCCAAGAACCTTGAGATCATGACCTGAGCTGAAGTCGGATGCTTAATTGACTGAGCCACCCAGGCGCCCCTTACGATTATAAATAATTCAGTCTCCCCTCCATCCCCCAACTAGATGCAACTTCATGATGGCAGAACGGTCATTCTTGTATCCCCGGGACACCACGGGACTCCTGGCTCAGAGGAGGTGTTTCGAAGAACGAATCAATGAGTGAACAGAGCATATAAAACGGCAGGAAGAGTTTTAATAGCAACAACTGTCCACTGTTTCACACCGGATGACCAGTGTGGGCATCCAGGGTGGTGGTAGGGGGGGCTGGGAACCTGAATGCAGGTGCTGGTGCCAGGCTTTACCAGGGGTGCAAAGTCCCCCAGTGCATCCAAACCGAGGTTAGCTGGCGGGGACATACTCTCTAAAGCACCACAAAGTTCCTTGGCCCCCACACAACATCTGGCCAAACAAGCTTTCTGTTTCTCAGACAACCTAAGACAACCCAGCCCAACGTCCAAAGTGGCCACTGGCCAACAGGCACTTGGGTTCAACGCTGATTTTGTTTAAACAGCTGAACGTGCACCGGAGAGATCCAGCCTTTCGGCCCTGGCCCTCTTCTCTCTGGCTGAGGACAAGAGCATCTCAGGTCGGGACTCTTAATCCTTCTAAACATGAAGGAGGATGTGCTCCTGACTGGACGCCAAGGCGCCCCAGCGCCCAGATGCAGCCTTTAGGGGGCGGCGGGGGGGGGGGGGGGGGGTGGGGGGGGGTGGAACTTTCAGAAATGCTGCCATCTTGTGGTGCCTTCAGGCCAGAGCAAGGTACTCGGGCCAACATCTCCAACAAACCAGCGCCTGGAGAGCTCCTCCCCAATTCACATTTCCCTTTTCCTCATCTTTTTCCACCTTGCCAATAACCTCCCCCCTCCCTCCCCCCACCCCGCCCTGCTCCAGGATGGCAACAAATTCCTGTTTGAATATAGTTGGGGAATTTGGAATTCTTCTTTCTGAAAAGAGCACAATTTTCGAATGCACTTTTAAATTCTTAGGAGCTTTTTGGAATTCTTTCTTCGGAGAGAGCACTTCTTCGGGAGTCCACGAGGAGAGCCCCCAGTGTGTGCGGCATCCTCCCTGCTTAGCGCGCAGGCCATGAAGGCTAGACATGTTGGCTCCCCCTGCGTGGACCAGAGCATCTCCTGCTGGCCGCAGAAACCCTGTGGTCAACGTGAGTTTTACCCTCAGCTTCCGAAAGCTCCTTTGCAAACTCTATGGTGCTCCACTGAAAGATTCAGCCTGAGTTAAAAGAATCTGTTGATCAGGGACACCAGCAAAAGACCCCCCCCCCCCCCACACACACACAGGGGCTCCTGGGAGAAAAGCCATTTGCCGATTGCAAGGCGAGGGCACCGGCAAAAGACCCCCCCCCCCCCCCCCCGCAACACACACACACACACACACAAGGGCTCCTGGGAGAAAAGCCACTTGCCGATTCCAGGGCGAGGGCACCGAGTCAGCAGAATGTTCACAGTCTCTCGTCCCTCCAAGAATCCTGCCGCGTCCTGGGCTCCTCATCTGAGGATCTCCTCTGAAATGAAGAAGCAGAGCCTGGACCAGGTGCTTAGAGGCTGATTGCTAGAAGACAGCGCTCCAAGTAGGCCACGCAGAAGGTGCACGTTTGCATCACAAAGCCCCGAACCGCCAGCACCAGCAACCTGCTTCTGCCCAGGGTGGATTATCTGCCCCGGGGCCAGCCTTCGGCAAAACTGTCAAGGGGAAAATAATGATCTTTTGCACCTCCCAGCTCTCCTGGAACTTATCAGATCCACAGAGGGCAAGCCCCTGAGGGAAGGGGATAGGACGCAGGACCGGCACGTTTTGATAGAAAAGGGAGCTGGATCTAGGAGGCTCCCCAGAAGGAGAGGGGGGCCCTAACGGAGCCTGCTGAGCCCTGGGCTGAGTGGTTAAGGGGGGAAATAATAGTTATGGCCACAAAGCGTTTTTGACGGATTAGATAATTTTAAGTCACTCAAATAGTGCTGCTGATTTATAACCGGTAAACAAAAATGAAATAAAACGCCCCGGGTCTTTGGAAGCAGCATCAATTTTTCCCGCGCCGAGGCCCTGCGCTGGGTGTCAGAGGTGCGGGGACGAAGCACCCGTCCTGGCGTGTACGAAACGCCGAAGGACCAGAGTTGAAGGCACCCCGAAGTTTTGGTCACATAGAACTTTCGGGAATACGGTTTATGGGACGAGGAAAGGTTTGGTAGAGGAGGCAGCGTGGAGGGGACCGGGGTGGCAGCATGGGCGTGATGGGCAAGTAGTGCTGTTGGCCAAGCATTTCCAGCTCCTGCCCCGCGGGGAAACCTGATGGGTTTGCGTTTCCTTTCACTCGTGGCCCCAGGTAGTGGGTTGGAGCCACGTGACTGGTTCCTACCAATGAGTGTGAGCAGAAGCGCCGTGTGTCACTTCAGGCCAGAGTGCTAGACCTTCCAGAGCGCTCTCTCGTTCTTTCTGGCACAGTGACGCATGGGATTTGAAACGACGGCCGCTCCGTCAGCCTAGGTCCCTCCACGATTCCACCAATCAGAACCCCTGCCGCCCCGTGACGTGTAGAATGAAGGGCAGATAAAGCTTGTTATCTGGGGGGTTGTTTGCCACGGTAGTACACCCAGCCTCTCCTCACTGGTAGAGTGGGCTTGACTTAGTTCGATGATTCGTTCTCAGGGAAGAGGGTGTGACTTTGAACCAGTCACTCGCCTTTTCTGAGCTTCATTTTCCCCTTTTACATTTTTGCTCCTTCAGGCAGAAGGGGAGGGAGAGAGAAATCCCAAGCAGGCTCCACAGTGTCCGTATGGAGCCCCACGTGGGGCTCGATCTCACAAACCATGAGATCATGACCTGAGCTGCAATCAGGAGTCAGACGCTTAACCGACTGAGTCACGCAGGCGCCCCAGAGGCTTCATTTTTCTCTCAACGTGACGACATCGTCTCGGAAGTCTGGCTGCTAAGGTCCATGCTCCAGAAGGGAGAATCTTTTAGTCGCGAGTAGCACTAAGCCGTTTAGAGAATGGTCCAAATAGACCATCCTGTCGCTTCTCCCACTAACCTAAGGAGGTAGGCAGAGCAGGTACTTTGTGTACGTGTTGAAGATGGGGGAGGTTGGGTTTTCTGCCTTTCTGGTTTCCCCCACACCTCCGCTCCCCCTCCCCCCCCCCCCCCCCCATGCTTGCACAGTGACCTCCGTGTATTCAGGCGCTGGTTTCCGTCTCTGGGTGTTCATCAGAATGTCTGGCGGAGCTGCTTTTATTTTACTTCTCTAAGAATTACAACAATTTATTTGTTTGTTTTGAAACAAGTTCCGGACTATGCCACGGCCTGGGTTTCGATCCACCCCAGGGGCTCAAATCTACAATGACGCTCCTGTGGAGAGAAAACGGATGCTTGTCACAACGGCCCCGAGATGGGATACAATCCTAAGGTGTCTTCAGGAAATGAAAGGAAGATACCGTTGTGCGTGAGAGATCCTCAGTTGTGGAAGGAGGCTTAGGGATCGCGAGTCCAGCATTGTCAGGTGATACAATGAGAAAAATGAGACCCAGGAAGATCAAATGACTGGCCCCAGATGATAGAGGAATGATAGAATTATTGGAAGAAGACAGACCAAATCCTCAGTCTCCCAAATTTCCTCGTGTTCTTTTGTGAAGTGACAATTTGCACGGCCTCACGGGGATTCTGGGCAGTCCATCAGGGGTGGGGCCTGGGAAGCTGTGGTTTTAAAGGGCCCTGGGGGGGGGGGGGTTGGGGGGGTGGTCCAAGAGGCAGCCGGGGTTGGGCCCCATGGAAGTGGGCCTGCAGTAGGGACTGTGAAATTGACAGCGGGATCCTTTCGTGGGGCCACAGCGGGGCCTGGCAAGGAAGCTCCAGGAAGCTTGCTGGAGCTCAGGGAGGCTTGTCCTCTAGGGGGCTGCCTGGAGGAGGCTCTCCAGGTGCCCACAGACTCAGCACGTATGGGGCCGAGCCTCACAGTTTTATGTTATTGTCGAACTGACTTCAGACTGGGACTGGCCGGGCCTGGAGTGTTTGGGATTCTAAGAAGTGACTATGGCTCTGCCTTACTGATCAGGACACGGAGGCTCGCAGAGAGCTCTTGCCATGGCTGAAGCGTGAGGAAAAGGAGGAGCTGGGGCCAGGCTGCATTCGTTTGCTGTAAGAAATGACACTAATGTAGTGGCTTAAAACAACACACCCTTGGGGCGCCTGGGTGGCTCAGTCAGTTAAGCATCCGACTTCGGCTCAGGTCCTGATCTCGAGGTTCATGAGTTCCAGCTCCACGTCGGGCTCTGTGCTGACAGCTCGGAGCCTGGGGCCTGCTTCTGATTCGGTCTCCCTCTCTCTCTGCCCCTCCCCCACTCACGCTCTGTCTCTCTCTTTCTCAAAAATAATCAACATAAAAAAAAATTAAAAGACAAAAAACACACCTTTAGTATCTTAAGGAGTCAGACACAGGTCTCACTGGCTAAAAATCCTTCTGGAGGCTCCAGGGGAGAATCCATTTCCTTGCCCTTTCCAGCTTCCAGAAGCCCTGGCATTCCTTGGCTCGTGGCTCCTTCCTCCATCCTCAAAGTCCCTAGCAGGGCATCTCCCCGCCCCTTCGGCCAACACCCCTCCCCCCTATATACGGTTAAGGAAGTTTCTCTGCTTTTGAGGACTCACGGGATTACTTTGTACCCACATGGATCATGTCCCCGTGTCCACTGAGCTTTAATCACATCTGCAAAAGTCCCTTCTGACATCGTCAGGTAACATATTCACAGGTTCCAGGAGATTAGAGTGTGGGCATCTTTGGGGACCATTACTCTGCCCACCACGCGGCCTCCACTCTTTTGCCTCCTCATGCCGAGCGCCAGGCCTACACCCGAAGGTGCGTCTGCCCTTTTCCCTCCCACCCCTTCCGGCCTCCCCTCCACACCGGGAGTGACAACACCTCGGGCTACATCTGCTTGCAAACCGCTTGCGTGGTTCTTACCCAAAGCCACCATTTGGTTCAGAAATTACATGCAGGACTAATTGTTGCTTGAGGCTACTTGTGAAGTGGGGATAGTTTGCAACAAAAAAATCCCAGCACAAGGATTCAAGGTAGGAAATGAATTGCTCTGGGAGTGGGGACAAGAAGTGCACACACACACATACACACACACACACACACACCATTTGAGCCCAATGCTGCACCTCCTTCTCAGAACCCACAGAGGCTTCTACAGGTCAGGGGATGGTGACGACACATTTTTCAAAAAGTTTTTTCAACCCACACTGCAGTGGACGCAGAAAGGCAAAGCGAAGCTAGCTGTGGACTCTGTCTGAAACGGTACTGGTTCTGTGTTCATTAGAGAGACCTCGAGGGGTGCCTGGCGGGCTCGGTCCGTTAAGCCTCTGACTTCAGCTCAGGTCATGATCCCCTGGTTTGTGGGTTTGAGCCTCGGGTTGGGCTCTGTGCTGACTGCTCAGAGCCTGGAGCCTGCTTCGGATTCTGTGTCTCCCTCGCTCTCTGCCCCTCCCCCACTTGCACTCTGTCTCTGTCTCAAAAATAAACATACATTTTTAAAAATTAACAAAAAACCCAAGAAAGACCTTGAGCAAGTTATCCCCTCCCTCTGGACGTCAGCTTCCACGGCTAGCAGATGAGAAGGGGAGGAGCTTACCCCTGGGCTCCTCCCACCCCAACTCCCAGGGCTCCCGGAGAGCTCAGAGCATGAGTGAGTGAAAAGTCCTAGGCACCTGGTCTGGCACTAGGACGCATGCGTCAGCCAATACGGCTCCCGTCGTGATGTGATGTTGTAACTCACCTTATCCTCCTTTATCCCTGGCTGTGTGATGTGCATCATCTTATTTCGCTCTCACAACAAACCCAGGAGGGGGGAGCGCTGGGCTTATTCGGATTTTCCAAATGAGGAAGTTGACGCCTAGAGGTTGGACAACAGGTGTAGTAGGGTCAGACGGCGTTAAATATCTTTGGTAGGGTCACCTAGCTTTGCCGAGGCCGAACGGGGACAGGAAGCTGGGGACACAGAGCCCAGAGTCTCCACGTGTACCCGCAACATGCTCCTCCGGGGCGCTTACCTCCTTGTCTTGTGGCTCTTGGTCCCCTTCCAGCATCACAGACCCTCAAGGTTCCCTCAAGGAGCAGTCATTGTCAGCCCAAAGCAGATGCAAAGAGAACATCAGGGAATATTCTTTCACTTGTCAAGTGGGTTTGAAGGAAAAATTGTCGAGCTAAAAGAAAAGAGGAGGAGTTGAACCAAACTGTTTAGAGATGGCCTTTGACAAAGAGGAATTTAAAAATTAGAAATGTTTGAGCGAAATTCGTCTTATGTGGACTTTAAGATACAAAACAGATGAACATAAGGGAAGGGAAGCAAAAATAATTTAAAAACAGGGAGGGGGACAAAACAGAAGAGACTCTTAAATATGGAGAACAAACAGAGGGTCGCTGGAGGGCTTGTGGGGGGGGGGGATGGGCTAAATGGGTCAGGGGCATTAAGGAATCCACTCCTGAAATCATTGTGGCACTATATGCTAATTTGGATGTAAATTAAAAAATAAAAATTAATAATAATAATAATAATAAAAGAAATGCTTGAGGTGCCTGGGTGGATCAACAAGGTGAGCGTCGGACTTCAGCTCAGGTCATGATCTCGTGGTTCATGGGTTCGAGCCCCACGTTGGGCTCACTGCTGTCAGCACAGAGCCTGCTTCAGATGCTCTGACCCCCTCTCTCTCTGCCCTTTCCCGCTTGCACTCTCTCCCTTCCCACCCCCGCCCCTCTCTTTCCCAAAAATAAATCTTTAAAATGAGAAATGTTTGATGTTGATTTTCCAAGTAAACACATTCAGTGATAATCCCCAATTGAAGGGGGCCTGGTGCCTCTCAGTTTACCTTAGCTGCCAGGAAAAGTTGGGACTGAAATCCAGCAGTGTTTTCCTGAAAGAATTCTCCTACCTCCCCATGCATGTGCATGTGACTTAGAGTCTCTCAAACTTTATTTGTATGTGTTTTTGTTTCTAACTTTACATGTTCCTTCTTTATTATGAGCCACCTCGAAGAGTTTCTGTCAGCTTAGGATACACATAACACAGTGGAGGTAGGGGCAGGATCGTAGCTCAAGTCTGAACTGCCATCCGCCAAAGAGGCAGGCACGTGGGGTCCGGTCTGAAGGACCAGGGGCCCACCCAGCAAGAGTCGACCTACCCGAGAGATGGGGGAGCCTCCTGGGATAGGACTCATCCTAGGGGAAGGGAGAATGGATAGTGCTGGAAAAGATTGGGGGGGGGGGGTTGGTCCTCCAGGTGTAGGCAGTCAGTCAGGTTAACCTCCCATCCACCCACCAGAGCTGGGCCTGAGTCCTCAGAGAAGGGTCCACAGCATTAGATGGTGAGTAGAAATTGAAAGGGTAGGATGAGGGGTACGTGGGTGGCTCAGTCGGTTGAGCTCCCAACTCTTTTTTCCAGCTTATTTATTTTAAGAGAGAGAGTGGGGGGGGAGGGCAGAGAGAGAGAGAGAGAGAGAATCCCAAGCAGGCTCTCTATTGTCAGCACAGAGCCCCACCTGGGGCTCGATCTCATGAAGCATGAAATTATGACCTCAGCGGAAATCGAGAGTTGGATGCTTAACTGATTGAGCCACCCTGGGCATCCCTGAACTTCCAAGCCAGTTTCTGCTCAGGTCACGATCCCAGGATCGCAGGATCGAGCCCTGGGTCGGGCTCTGCGCTCAGTGCAGAGCCTGCTTAAGATTCTCTCTGTCTGTCTCTCTCTCTCTCCTTCTGCCCCTTTCCCCAATTCGTTCTCTCTAAAAACAAATAAACAAACAAATAAATAAGAAAGGGTAGGATGAGATGGCAAGCTGGCAGAGGTCGCTGTTCCCTTCCCTGACCCCAGCCCTGCAGATGCCCTAGATGCCAGAGCAAGGTGGATGGAACACACAAAGTGAGGGTGCACGTGGTGTGGAACTCCGAAGGAGGCGGAAGATGATGGGGTCTTCCGGTTGGGGAGTGGGAGCACCCCTGGTGCAAGAGGGTCGGTTCCCAGGGCATGGGAGCGTTTTTAACGTTTGCTCTTTTCTCTTTCTCACGTTGCCAGGGCAGATCGCTGATCACTTTATCTCCCGTGGGACGCACAGCAGTGCCTGGCCAGTGGCTCCTGGGGGGGGCAGGGAAGCATCAGGACGAGCCCCAGCCTCCGGGTGGAAGCACCATGTAACTCAGTTTTCCCCTGCCCTGTTCTGCGTCCCGGATCCTCCCTCCCCTGAGGCCGCTCCTCTAATACATCACTCGGACAAGACTTCCTGTCTTAGGCTCTACTTCTAGAGAACTTGACCTAGGCCAGTAAGGTAAATGGAAATACATGAATAAGGTGACAGAAATGAGTCCGAATATATTAGTAATTGTAAATAGGAAAAATTCAGGATTCAAAAATAAACAGATTTCAGATTGGATCAAAAGTAAAAACCAAACACATGAATAAAAACCAAGCTATCGAGGGGCGCCTGGGTGGCGCAGTCGGTTAAGCGTCCGACTTCAGCCAGGTCACGATCTCGCGGTCCGTGAGTTCGAGCCCCGCGTCGGGCTCTGGGCTGATGGCTCGGAGCCTGGAGCCTGTTTCCGATTCTGTGTCTCCCTCTCTCTCTGCCCCTCCCCCGTTCATGCTCTGTCTCTCTCTGTCCCAAAAATAAATAAAAAACGTTAAAAAAAATTTTTTTTTAAATAAAAAAAAAAACCAAGCTATCGAAATATACATCGTAAACTCAAATTCTGTGTTTACAGAACAATGCGTTTAACACAGACAATACATCATGTTTTGAGCACACACAGAACCTAAACAAAAACTGGTCTAGATTTAGCCACAAAAGAAGCCCCAATAAATTCAAAAGAAAGAAGCCAGACAATGTTTTCTCATTGTGTTTGGAAAATAGGAAACCAATATCTAATTATTCGTTAAAAAAAACCACAAAACTACATCTGTTAGGTAACTAAAAAGTGGGCTGTTTAATTACTCTTGAGTCAGAGAGAAAATCATAAAGGAAGTTCTAAAATACTTAAAGCTGAAAGCAAATGAAAACACTATATGTAAAATTTGTGCAACAGATAAAAGAGGGGACATATGGCATTAAATCCATTTGTCAAAAAAGAAAAAAAGAGCCTGAAAATAAATCATCTAAGCTTTGATATTTAAGCTTTTACACTTTTTAAGTAGCAAAAAAGAAATCTCAGAAAGGCATGATGGGAAGAAAAAATAAATACAAGAGCGAAATTAATGGAACAGAGGACAGAAAGAAAAACCAGATAAGACTAACAAGACTGAAAGGTAGCATTAAAAAACATTTTTTTAAAAATGTTTATTTATTTTTGAGAGACAGAGAGATAGAGCACAAGCAGGGGAGGGTCCGAGAGAAGGAGACACAGACTCTGAAGCAGGCTCCAGGTTCTGAGCTGTCAGCACAGAGCCCGACCCGGGGCTCGAACTCACGAACCGGTGAGATCATGACCTGAGCTGAAGTTGGACGCTTAACCAACTGAGCCACCCAGGCGCCCCCAAAAGCTAGCATTTTGAAAAGGTTAACAAAGAGAGACAAACATCTGGCAAAATTGATTTTTTTCACTGAAATTTTGGTGGAGAGAATTGTGGATTTACACGCAGTCAGAAGAAATGATGTAGAAAGAGTCTCACGTCTGCTTTCCTCAGTTTCTCCCAAAGGTAACATTTTGCAAAACCAGAGCACAAAGCACAACCAGGATCTTGACACGCATACAGTATACTGATTTTATTTAGAATTTCTCAGTTTTACTTCTACACATTTGTGTGTGTGCATGTGTGTGTACTTAGTTCTGTGTAATTTTGTCACACTAGATTCATGTGTCCACTACCCTGGTCGAGACACTGACCAGTTCCTTCACCATAAAGACCTCTCATGAAAAATCTAGTTTTAAAAAAGGAGTGAAGATATAAATATCTGATACATGAGGAAAGCAGATAAATACTTATAGATGCAGTAGAGAGTCATAAAAGAGTATTATGAACAACTGTGTACCAAAAACTCAGAAAACTTAAGCAAAATGGAAAAATTACCAGAAAAATATGAAAGCCAAAACACTAGGGTAAGAAAAAATAGAAGTCATGAATAGAAATAACTACTAAAGTAATGTTAAACCCCCGTATCAAAAAATTTTGGAAGTTCTATTAAATTGTCAAATTAAGAGATAATCCCTACTTTATACAAATTGTTTCAGAAATCAGAAGGAGAGAAAGTTGTCAAACATTATTTTGTGGAAGGCTGAGGCCTCTTCTGAACACTTAGATAAGACAGTAAAAAGATAAAGCTCGGGAAAGATTAGCCAACCAAATTCAACACTGTAGCTGAAATAAATAGGAAAGTAAGCTGTATTTCAGCGTGGAAAGATAGTTTCACTTCAGAGAATCTAGTAATGTTGTTCACCGTATTAATGTACTAAAAAGAAAAATTACATGGTTATCTCAATATATCCAGGATATGATTTCAGTAACATTCACCATCTAATTGTGATTTTTTAACTCAGAAAAAAAGGTAAGGTTACTTTTTAAAAACATATAATATACATAATAAATTTATGTACTATATATACATATACGCTAAAGTTAGGAGATATTCCATTCAATGCAACAACAGAAGGAAAAGAAACGAAACATGGAAATTGTAACAATTAAAGAAAAACTGTCTTTCTTTTTTTTTTTTTTTAATTTTTTTTTCAACGTTTTTTATTTATTTTTGGGACAAAAACTGTCTTTCTTTACAAATGGCAATGATCAGGGGCACCTGGGTAGCTCAGACGGTTAAGCATCCAACTTCGGCTCAGGTCACGATCTCATGGTTCGTGGGTTTGAGCCCCGCATTGGGCTCTGTGCTGACAGCTCAGAGCCTGGAGCCTGCTTCAGATTCTGTGTCTCCCTCTCTCTCTGCCTCCCCTGCTCACACTCGGTCTCTCTCTCTCAAAAATAAATAAATATTAAAAAGAATTTTTTTTTTTAAATGGTAATGATCAATGGAAAAACTTAATGCTCAGAAGTGTTCACAAGATTGCCAGATGCAAGAGTAATTTATGTCAATGAAAAAGTCATCTCTGACTTCTACCTAATGGTCCTGTTGAAGTTACTGGACTAGGACTTACCATCCTACCATAAACAACTAGAAAACAGGATAAAATACAGGAAGCAGCTGTTTTTAGGCATCGAACAACTGGCAGCAGGCAGCACAGGACTGTGGTCTCTGAGAAAAGGCAAACAAATGAGGTAAACCCTATGATCCCTGCCCTTCTTCCTGGAGGAACATTCTAGAATACAATCCACAAGCAGGAGAGTCTCAAGCAGTTCATAGCTGCCCCACTGAATTGAGGAGACAGAGAACAGAGGCTTTGGAGAGGCTGAGGAGACTGGATCCTGTGGGCAGAGAACCAGAGGGGAAGAAGGTCATTTGAGCACATGTCAAGTGAAAATCATGAGACCAGGAAAAGAATTTTCCTATAAGTTTCTACTGTGAGGCAAACAATTTTCAGAGTTCACCCAAGGCTGGGAGACACTTGAACTGACCAACTAAAGGATAGTCCTTGAACATTTGGGATTTTCAGCAGAGTCACTGAAAAAGTCACACCATAGTGGGGCACCTGGCTGGCTCAGTCAGTTGAGCGGCCGACACGGCTCAGGTCATGATCTCGAGGTTCATGGGTACGAGCCCTGCGTCTGTGCAGGCAGCTCAGAGCCCAGAGCCTGCTTCGGATTCTGTGTCTCCCTCTCTCTCTGCCCCTCCCCTGCTCACAGTATGTCTCTCTCTGTCTCTCAAAAAGTGAATAAAAACATTAAAAAAAAAAAAAAAGTCACACCATAGTAGTAAGACTAAAGCAACCCAGAGTAAAACTTTAACACTTAAAAAAAAGCATAAAAACAAGACATTCTACAATGGCATGTTAATAAAAATAGTGGGGTACTAATGCAGAAATAGACAAATAGACAAATGGAATGAAGAAAAAAAACATAGAAAGAGACCCATGATACATGATTTTTAACAGGGGGCCCTGGGATTCAGTGGAGGGGAAAAAAGTGAATTATTTAGTATATTTTGTTGGGGTAACTGGCTCACTGGATGAATAAAATCGTGGCTCTAATTCAAACCACATTCAAAAATGAACTCAAAAAGGCCAAAATTTGAAGCAAAAATGCTATGTCTTCAATAGAAGACTATGTAAAAGAATGTCTTTTTGACATTAGAGTGGTAAGGATTTCTTCAATTAGACACCAAAACATAAACCACCTGGCAAAGATTGGTGACCTCGACTATATCGAAAGTAAAAAGAGCTGTTCAAACATGGCCACTGGAACCACAGCTAACTGATAGGAGGCCGATGGGGAGGAGATAAGGAACATTGTCGAAACGAAAAGAGGAATCGGGGCGCCTGGGTGGCTCAGTCGGTTAAGCATCCGACTTCAGCTCAGGTCATGATCTCACGGTCCGTGAGCTCGAGCCCCGCGTCGGGCTCTGGGCTGATGGCTCAGAGCCTGGAGCCTGCTTCAGATGCTGTGTCTCCCTCCCTCTCTCTCTGTCCCTCCTCTGCTCGCCATCTGTCTGTCTCTCTCAAAAATAAACATTAAAAAATCAAAAATAAAACAAAATAAAATAGCAACGAGATACTCACTGGCAAGAATTTGAAAAGTCAGAAAGAAAAGACAAAATGTTAGTGAGGAAATGACCAACGATGCACAGAGCATCGTTCTCCAGAAATACAGGCACCCAGTGTCCACAGTGAGCTCTGGGCTGCTAGCTGGGTGCCTGGGCAGGAGTGGCCTAGAGCCATTTCAGGTGTCGCAAGGTGGGGCTGTTAATGAGCTCCCAGGGCTGCCCGAATGCGGGCCAACGGGAGAGAACATGTCCAGACACTTGTCCAGATCGGATCGGAAAATTCAGGAAGTGGGGTGGGAGGGCTACAGAATGCAATTTCTTTCCACTCAGGAAAGCCCAAAGACAAGGTGGGAGAAATAGAGGCCCGTCACAGGGCGTTGGAACACTAACACCGGCCCCTCGTCTCTCATTCTTCCCAGGAGGGAAAGAAGGTGTTGGACGTGGGTGAGGTCCTCAGGCTTGGCTCCCCTGGTCCTTCTGGCATGCTCTGAGACCCTGCGCAGGGGCCCTCTGTGCCTCAGAACCCTCATCCACGCTGAGGGAAGGGGTCCTGGCCCCAGCCTACCTCTTGGACCAGGTTACGTAAATATGAAGGCCTATAATTCCAAAAACGCAAGCGGTGGGCTGGACCATTAAGGAGTGTTTGGCCGCTTTGAGGTCTGACCTATTTATTTTTCTCCAGGAGTTTTTTTGGAAATTCTCTTTATTAAGGTTTTTCCTTCCTTCCTCCTTTCTTCCCTCTGACTTTGACGTCAGCACAAAAGCCAGCGTGGGCAGAATTTGGGTGTTTAAGGACACTGCAGAACAGTCCATTCCTGGCCCTTCCTCCCTCCCAGGCCCTGGGCTCTGCAAGAGTTCCACTGAACCCCAAGGACAAGGCTTCTCATCCCCTGTCCCCCAGAGGTCCACCTGCTGGTCCCTCTGTTGAGCAGCCCAGGAGGGGTCCCAAGCAGAAGCCTCCGGACCCAAGGTTTATCCCGGGCCTCCTGGGCCCAAGGCTTTGTCACACGTCCCACATCTATCATTCCAAAAAGGAACTTTGGGTCTGCAAACTGTATCCCTCAGGGAACAGTCAGGAAGCAGGACAGACTTGATTATGGGATGAGACTCTGGCCACCAGCTTCACATCCCCTAAAAGTTTCCCTACCTGGCTGACAAACGTCTCAGAATTTGCCATTGGAACTAAAACTGAACAAGGAGAACTTGAGCCCAGCCAGAAGTATCCCACTGAGGCTTATTAGTCATTTCTGCCTCGGTGTGAATGAGATACTCCGAGCCTTTCCTGACGGTCGAGTGTGAGAAAATTCTAGAAGCTTCCAGAAGACTGCCTGTCATAGGAGAACTTCTAAGAGGGGAGGGGGCACAGGCAAGATAGGTGGGTGCCAAAGACAAACCCCACCCACTCCTGACTGACCCTGGTTGGGACTGGCCTGCCCAAAGTCTTCCCCACCCCCATCCCCTGGGGCCTGTCACCCAGGCTGGACCTCCTGCCCCTGCCTCCCACGCCCTCCCTGCCTTACTGTCTCTCTCTAAGGCTCTCCTCCCATCCCTTTTCCTCTTCTCTTTTCACTTGCCATGTTACTATCACTTTTTTCTTTTCCTTTCTTATGGTTCGGCTTTCACTTTCTCTCACATCTTACCTCACTTGATTCCTTTTGCCTTCTCTTTCAGGGTCTCTTTCGCTTTTTCTCCTTCTCTTGCACTTCCCTTGCACTTTCTCCCCTTGACCTTTCTCTGCAGCGCTCAGCCTCCCTTCCCCTCAGCCTGCCCTCCCTCCCCGAGTCCTTCTGGACACCCTTTAGTCGAGGTATCTGTTACTGTAAATGCTACGCGTCCAGGAGTATACACTCTTTTTTTTTTTTTTCCCCTCTTTTTCCCATTTCCTTTTCTTCCCCCCTCTCCGGTCTATGCCTCCTCTCCCCTTTCCTGCTCCTTCTCTCCCCCATCCCCTTCCCTCCAGCTGCGTGAACATCTCAATTGTACCCTGTCGGCAGATCCTTGCTGGCCTGACATTTGCTCCTAGGTGCGTCTACTTTAACTATCCCCACTGAAAAATTAAACCCATCTGCCCCAAACTGAAAACAGCCTCTCCCCCACCGGGGACAATAAATATTGATCACTTGAGGCATGATTGGCTTTATGATGTTTGATGACAACCGGTATCAGTTACAGAACTTACATCATTTAATAAAAAAAAGTAAAAAATAAAACTAAATGAAAAGCCCTAGCAGGGATGTTACATGTCAACAGACATTATTAAATGTCAAAAGAAATACATTTTCTTCAAGAGCCTGAAATCCAAATAACGTGAGGGTGCTGGGGAGGGGTTGGGCGGGGGGGGGGGGGGGGAGGGGTAAGTTTGGACAGCTTTACTTGAAGTTAGGAATATTGTTTCTTTTTGCGATCGCCCTGATTTGCTCCGGTTGTGTTTTCCTAGAGCCCTACTGTAGCCACCAACACAGAGCCTCTCTCCCCATATCCTCTTCCCTTTCATTATCTGAAAAGCTGAGCCCATTTGACATCTCCCTCCTTTCCCCACGGGAGACCTCTCAGATGCTCCGGTGGGAGAAAACTGGATATACTGAAGGGCTCCCTAGCTGAAAGCCGCAGAGGAGGCGAGAACGCTTACTTGTGTCTCTCTTTTCACTGTCACTAGGAACTCAGGACTGTCTGGCTCTGAAGTTGAAAGCAAATAACCCAAGACCTGCTCTGTGAACCTACCCGTGCTTCCATTTATATGCTGATAAATTCAATATAAATAGTGGTATGAAAGGGGTGACCGCCAACATTTCTATTTGGAGCACATTCACTCATTAAAAAAAAAAAAAAAAAAAAAAAAAATAGAAGGGTGGAAACAGTTACTGCTATTTTAAATGTATTTATGTGTTTTACAGAGCTGGGTTCTGACTACCTGAGATACTTCCGGAGGCTCATTGGGTATATTTAGAAGGATCATAAATGCTTGTGGTCTTCAGCCTGGTTTCGTGAATCAAGTCCCTGCAGGCATTTTGTAATTGAAAAGGTTAACATGGCTTCTTCAAATTCCTCACTTGACCTTCCTCCCCCTCCCAGGAGCTTGCGCTCTGGGAGAATCAGGCTCCTTTTTAATCACTGCAGTTGTTGTGGTCTTTCAAAGAAGGTTCTGGAAAAAAAAAAAAGGAGAGAGCAGACCTACAGTAGGAATACAGGGATTTATGCTACTCGGTCGTGCGTTTGTAAAACAGGGTCATTATTAATCTCCGCCCGACGGGGGTCCCTGCGGAGGTCCCAGAAATGTTATCTGAGGGAGTGGTTTGAAAATGGAGAAGGACTAAAAGGTGTCCCTTCTGGAGGAAGGGGGTGCCACTGGGAGGTCTCCGAACTTTGGACACTTGGCAGCTGGGGGCTTTGGGCAAGTCATGTACCCTCTCTGGGCCTCAGATTTATCACCTGTGAAGTGAAAATCCTAATACCTACCTCTTAGGCCTGTAGTGGAAATTCGATGCCAAGTGTCTGAAGCTATTTGGTAAACAAGGGAGGGCGGCCTTCTTTCACTCAGCAATACTCTGGACCACTGACCGGGAGCCAGGGAAGCTGCTGGGAGCTGAGGAGGGAGACAGAAGGTGCCAGAGAAGCAGTTCTGGGCCTGATGGTGCCACCCTGAAACTCTGGCCTGGGAACCTGGAGGCACTTGGAGCCTGCGGGGGGGGGGGGGGGGGGGGTGAATTTCATGGAAGGTAAGGGATGTGGGAGGAAGTTAAAAAGGCCCAGTGAAAGGGCAGCTGGGTCTCACCCGTCCAGGAGATGGAGGGTGGGCAGTGGGGGCACTGGGGGTGGGGGGAGTTGTCCAAGGCCGACAGAACCACAGTGTGGGGCTCAAAGAAAAGAATGATGCTGAATTTGGACAAAAGAGGCACATGGAGGCTGGAGCATTGCGTTGCATGTCCCTGGATGAACAGGACGGCAAGCAGAATGCAAGGTTCGTTAGGAATTTGGGGGCTATTGCCATCGTGTTCACGCTCCCAGGATATGCCCCGTTTTCTGTTCGTGTGGTTAAGGCTGGAACGAAACTGGAATGCTTGGAAGGTCCCATGTCCAGGTTCAGACAGGTCCTGTCAGACTCAGCCCGTTACCTGACAATCTTAGTCACCTGAGTGCGGGAGGGGGGGGGGGGGGCGGTGGCGGGGAATTGGCAGGATTCTCTCAGAAATGACTTTCTTGTGATTTGTCCGGCAATTTCTTCCTTCGGCCAAACCAGAAAAACCACTGAATCTGAGGTATTTGGCGTGGGTGGATGGTGTTCTGGATCCTTTAAGGGCAAATGGCTGTAAAATGAAAATGGTTCCCTTAAAAGCACACGCTTGAAGTGTGCGTCTGTGTGTGTATGTAGGGGAGGAGGTCCCTCATTTTTTTCCAAATGACCTTTTTCCAAATGAACTTCCCCGACTTAATTAAGAGCAAGTGCTAACAGATGGGGAGGGTGTATTTCATAATAGAAACGGCTTCTACACCACCGACCACCATGAAAAAAAAAAAAAAAAGCACTGCCCTCCCCCCCCCCCCCCCCCCCCACTTTTGGAAGTTGCCCCTTTAAGTGAGGTAGGAAAGTTGGAGCTGTTTTCCTCCAAGGAATTTAAGGGACTCAACATGTTTTCCTTTCCTGGTTGCATCTGTGGTTGGATTGCTTAAAATATTTCACTTCTTAAAGTAACCTCAGTTTGTTACGCCAGATTTTTTTGTGTCTTGTTTTGTTTCTTTCCCCCCCTTGTTTTTGTTTTGTTTTGTTTTGTTTTGAGGTAGCGAAGACCAGCTCCAGGGGAAAAAAAAAAAAAAAAACCAAAAAAAAAAAAACAAACAAACAAAAAACCAACAACCCAGAAACTTCTAGTTGTCAGAATCGGAATGCATATCAGTTATGCTGGAGACAATGAAAACATCAAAAAGCACATACAAGCCATAAAAAATTCAGGTCCTCTGAAGCAATGTGGGACATGCTTGGTTGAGCTCCTCATTTGCATGTCAGTACCCACAATGCTCTGCAAGTTCCCAGATCTTTCCACGCAGCCCCAGTGTCTGAGCTCTAGGGAACAAAGTGAAAGGTTCGCATGTGTGCTTGTGGGTGAGAGAGGTACTTTGGTATCCGCAGGAGAAGCAAGGCGGGTGTGGGGCGAGAACTGCTCCCACCAGGGTGATTATCAACCAGCCCCTTAGGGCTTAATCTCAGGCTTGGGAGCTCTACCTTGCCTTTTGTCTTTTGTTTTTTTGGATTTTTTGTTTGTTTGTTTTTGCCTTCCTCTTCTTCCCTTTGCCCAGATCTGCCGAGATGGGGAAGCCACGCTGTGCGTGCGAGGGAGAGGAGAGCGCCAACCTTTAGAAGCCCTGACGGATGGGGGGTGGCTACAGCACTTGCCTGGAATTTGAGATTTTTGTGCCGCGTGTGTTTTTCGATGCCGGACCTCACTCCGAGGCATGCTGTCCTCTGGTGCATTTGGGCTCCCACTCACAGCCCTTGCTTGGTCAAGTGTGAAAACTCAGAGGTGCCACCGTGATCTGCTGCTGGGGACCAACACGGTGTCCTCTGACTTCAAGCTTCCCTCCCACGCATGCACGCACGCACGCACGCAGGATGCTTTTCTCTGCAAACCTTGCTCCCCAGGGAGCCCCACGGAGCCATTGTCTGGATGTTCCAAATTCCAGGGGCAGATTGGGAATACAGGCCCCAGACTAAAAGTTGGTGGTGGGGGGAGGGTGGACATAAATTTGACCTCGGACTGGGCATCCTCAGCCTCCTGGGTGGTCTTGGGTGTGTCACTGGTCCCCCCTCCGTTTCTCCTTTCCTGCCCAAGCCTGTGCTGTCCTGGGAGCATCTACTGGGCATCAGTGACTATTATTACACCTGTGAGCTTAACATGACCAACCATTCTGGGACATGACAGAATACCCAAAAAAATAAAAGTAAAGCTCAATCTTTGAGGCTTCTACCTGGAAGGTTTTTGTCTGGGTTTGTACTTTGATTTTTGAGCTTCCCTTTTCTCAAAGCTGCAAAGGAGTTCTTAGGCTAGGCTAATTTAGCGTCAGGAAGATTCGGGCAGAGGCGTGAACGTGGATGCACGCAGGCTCTGAACCCACCCCTGACACCCCCGAGCGTCCGAGGTAAGATCGAAGTCAGCCGCCACCTGGAATTTCAGAATCTGCCCGGGAACGCTGGAGCCAGCAGAATGGGTAGTTTGCTTCAGCCTCTACACAGTGATGTACAGTCTGTTCCAGCAGTTGGCAACATTTGAAAACCAGGAGCTTTTACAGCAATTTTTAAAACCTCTGAAGATGGGGCCACAGTAGGCCTCCGTTGCTAACTAGGAGCCCGGAGACCGCGCCCCCTAGGGGTGGCGGAGGCTCTCGGGTCCTGCCGCAGACCGCCCTCTCTGGCCCACCCAGGTCCCCCAAACCCACCCACTCCACGTATGGATGTTCCTGTCTGGCTTTTGCAGCCTCAGCCTTGGCCAGTCTCCTGCTCTGAAACCCCGAGTTTTCCCACTTTGTTACCAGTCACATCGGCGTGAGGATAACCCCACCCCCGCCGAGCTCTGACAGCTTTTCCTGGTGGCCGTCCAGGAGAAGCAGGACCTAGGGCCTTGACTTACAAACACCCCCCCACCTTTTCATCCCCATCCCCAAACATGCTCTGCTTTGGCAAGTGTGTTTGTCACCTGCTACAGCCCCAAGGAGTCTGCTCGGGCCTCCCGCCTCCTCTTGACTTGCACGTTTCCCTTCGCTGCCGAGGCCGAAAGGAGTCTGGGGTGAGGGGTGGGTTGCAAGGTTTGGATTCTTAAAAATTCTCTCCCAGATTTGTTGTGTCTAATTTGGGCTGCAAATGGTTTTTGTTGTCAACGGCTAACCACTGTTTGGTCTGCAGAGTCATCTCTGTTGAATTTAGATGGTGGTGAAAGCCCAGTTTGCCCAAATACAGCCTAAGTACATTTACACATTTATTCCCACATGTGTCTTTATGTTTCTGACTGTCTCACCACCCCTCAGACGTGGCCGTGGGTGGGAGCGTCCTGGGAAGAGTCCTGGGAAGAACACGGGCAGGTAACTTGACCCTCTGCTGTAAACTTCACCAAAAAAAAAACAAAAAAAACCAAAAAACAAAAAACCCTGCAAGTTGACCCAATCAGATGGTGAGCGATAAAGACCTTTGCACCTTCAGTGCAAAGGTGTTAGAAGGAGGGCTTTGAGTAGAATTTGGTTGTTTCCTTACAACTGAAAAGACAAGTAATATCACCAGGAAGAAGGAGGGGAAATAAAGTAGAGAGTTGAGAAAAATAAGTAAAGTCACTTTTCATCCGTAAATAAACATTTTAAAAAAGGTGGAACACCTTTTAAACACCTTTTAAAAAGGTGGCTCAGGGGGTTAAGCGTCCGACGATTGATTTTGGCTCAGGTCATGATCTCACGGTCGGTGAGAGGGAGCCCTGGGTTGGGCTCTGTGCTGATAGCACAGAGGCTGCTTGGGGTTCTCTCTTTCCCTCTCTCTCTCTCTCTCTCTGCCCCTCCTCCACTTGTGCACGCTCTCTCTCTCTGTCTTGCAAAATAAATAAATAAAAATTTGTTTAAAAAGAAAAAAGAAAGACTACCTCCCACCCCACATTTAACTGGGATTCTTTATCAACATCAGAGCCTTAAACGTGCTTACTTGTCCACCAAGTGACAAAAGGGTTAAAACAACAGGTGAGGCCAGGTGTTAATAATACTGACGGTTAACATTCACTGAGGGCTCATGATGGTCTAAAAACAGGGCTGAGGGTTAGTACACACTTATTCCTTTAATCCTTACAATAACTCAGTAAGGTCGATATGTTATCCCCATTTTGCAGGCAAGAAAACCGTGGTTAAGTAATTTGCCCAGAGGCCCAGAGGTGCAGAGGGACAGAGCTGGTGCTCAAACCGTGCTGCTCTCCAGCATAACGTGGGCCTGGACAGCAAGACTGATGCCCCCCTCACCAGCTGGCCAGAGTAAAGGATCTGCCAGGTGGCCGGCCTCAGTCATGAGTGGCTTGGGAGCTGGCACTTGGGTGAGGCCAAGAAGGCTGGAGAGAGACGGATGGTGTATTTGGCCCACAATTCCTTTGCTAAAAATGACCCCCAGGGATGTACCACGGGAGGCCCCTCTCTGGTGAAAACCTTGATCTTCAGAGAGTATCCCACTCTGGAAAAATTGACAGAATGGGCCACTTCCTGGCAGATTCCATGGTTTCCTCACCCGGCATATATTCTGGAGGATGCAAAGTGTGCTCGTTGTCCCGATGAGGCGATGCCTGAAGCAAGGACAGAATGGAGAGGCAGAGTCGAAACTGGGAGAAAGTTCCATCTTCCTCTGCGTCGTATCTGAAGACAGCGTTGAGGATGGGATGGGAGCCTGAGCTTCGAAGCACGTGGCTAGAAAAGAGACCGAGGATCATCAGTGAACCTAGAGTCCAAAGTGGGTAGCTCTTCATATGATGATTTTCAGATATGGGCAGATGCTTCAACAGGCTGGTCTGGGCTGAAAACTCAGCTTTCACGTGCCCCTGCCCAGAGATCTTGAGCACCTGAGGCAGAGGCATTGGGACTGTGGGTGATATTAAGAAGAACAAGGGAGATTCTCTGCCTTCTAGCAGCTTAAATAATTCCTCTGTTGCAAGGCAGCTCTAGAAGAGATTCAAAGCTCAGTGGAACAGAGCAACTCATTCTAACGGGGAAATGGGAAAGTGTGTGACGGGGCAGAGAGCCTGCCTACTCACCCTTCCATTGCCCAGTGTGGACCCAAAAGTTGGGCATTAAGCAAATGTCTGTTGATGAGTGACTGCTTCAATCAACGATTGAATTTTTCTAGGGCTCTTGGAAATATTTGTAGAAAAGGTAGAAAGTGACTGTAAGGTGTATCTGTCAAAATTAGACTTGCTGACACTTGAATTAACAGTTGTGATGAAAATTCGAGGTTTATTTTTCTTTCATGTGACGTGAAGTGTAGAGGTTGATAGTCCCATGGCAGTATGGCAGCTTCACGGCCACCAGGGACTCAACATCCTTCAATCTTTCTGTTCTTCCATCTTAAGTTCGTGAATTCCACTCGTAAGATGGCCTCATGGTACCAATATGGCTGCTGGAACTCCATTTATCACGTCCATGTTTCAGGCTGAAGAAGGAGGAAGGAGAGAAGGGCAGCCTTCTCAGAAGCCTCAGTTGACACTGACATTTCGTTGGCCACTTACAATGGCAAAGGAGACCAGGAAATATGTTCTTTTTTTTATCTGGGCACGTTGTCAATCTGAGTAAAATATTGCTTCTGTTAGTAAAGAAGAAGGGAAGAGTGGATAGCGGGTAGATGATGACTGCGGACTCGGCCTTGAGAGAGTCAGCCTTCTTTATGGAGAGCAAGCAAGAAAGGAATTCACCAAGGTAACTCCGGTCTCCCTCCTGTCCTGTGAGATGCACAGCTTCGAGACATTCTTTACGGCTGCCTGATGATGTGGCAAATACAATATGTGGGTGCCTGGGGCACATAATTAGTTCCTTCACGATTCAAATCCTACTGTTAAGGGCTTAGTTAATTGCATTGACTTCTCCTTCATTATTTTCAGCTGTGTAAAGTGCCTCTAAGACTGCTCAGGCTCTATTTCCTAATGAAGGTTCTGGTGAAAAATGGAATCTGACAGGTATGTGGACAGAAATGCCCTGCAGTGGCTGACAGAGCTGGGCATGTTAGCCAGGTAGGTGGATGGACAGATAGGCAGATAAAGTCTTTAGTAAATACCAACTATTACTTAATAGCAAACTTACTGCCTCTCACTGACTTGTACAGGCTCTTACAGGCTATTTAATGACTTCTGCTAAACAGAATACTAGAGTTTCTCACTTTTTTTAAGGCTACAAAAATTAAAGCTACTGTATAAGACGAGTGCCAACTTTCCACTCGTGTGTTTGTTCAGCTTTCTTAGCTTTCCCCCCAAATGAAAGCCAAATAGAAGCTCTTGGTTTTCCCAAGATGGCAACCCAACGGCCAACCATGTGTTCCCAGGTAAGGGCTCCCTTGATACAGAGAGCATAATGGGACTGGATGTTTTCCAGTTTTTTTTAGCCCAGGGCTTGGGAAACTGGATGAAGGTTTTTGAAGAGGGAGGCAAGAATGTGAAATGGAAGTTTTGGAGTTCTGCCCATTGTTAGCCTTGGAGGATCGCTGAAGGGATGGACCACCTCGTGGTGAAACCGTCCGCGTCTTGGAGGCATGGTAGAAATTGCCAGTCCTTGAAGGAGCTTGAGATTATCCAAAATCCCACATCTCACCCATATGCCAATATTTGAAAAAGGGCTCATCGAAAAGAGGAAATAAATTCTTCATATCGTTCATACTGGTCATTACTTACAAACATCTTCCTTTCTAGTTTCACTGCCAACTCCATAAAACAGGGAATAAGTCTTTCTTGTTCTCTATTCGCTTTTTTCCCCAGGACATAAATAGTGCTCAATAAATTGAGACTTGGCTTCTCCAATCCCCTTTGTTGCCAGGCTTTTGACACGTTTTCTCCTGGACGTTTTCTTTGTATGTTTTAAGGTTTTTTTGTTTTTTTTTTTTAATTCTTTAAAAAATGTTTATGTTTGAGAGAGAGAGAAAGCGAGAGACAGAGTGTGAGCAGGGGAGGTGCAGAGAGAGAGGGAGACACAGAATCAGAAGCAGCCTCCGGGTTCTGAGCTGTCAGCACAGTGCGCAATGCAGGGCTCGAACCCACAAACCGTGAGATCATGACCTGAGCCAAAGTCAGACACTTAACCGACTGAGCCACCCAGGCGTCCCTGTATGTTTTTAGTGATTGAGATTAGATTGCACATATACGTAACTGTGCATAATGTAATATACGATGTCATGTAATTGAATGGGAAATGTAATTGTGTACAATGCTTTCTCAAGTAACATGAGAGCATAAACATGTTCCTACATGTGTTCATATAGGTTGAGCTGCTGTAATAAAGAGACCCCAAAATACAGAGGCTAAAATAAAATAGAATTTATTTATCTCTCATGTAATGGTCTAAAGATAAGCTAGGGCGGGTGGACAGCTCTGATCCACCAGGCAATCCAGGGAACAGGCTGGGGGAACCACTCTCTCTAATACGTGTTCTCCTTATCTTGACCCCAAGTGGCTCTTCTGGTTTTCATCACTTCTAAGCCAGAGAGCAGAGGGAAAGGGAGAGGGAAGGACAGACAGCTTCCTCATAGAAACCTAATCCAGAAGGTTCAGGCTTCATGTGAGCTTGCATCTTATTGGCCCAAACCTAGAACATGGCTGTAGCTAGCTGCAAGGGAGGCTGGAAATTGTAGTCTCCAGCTGGACAATCATGGCACGTTAGTGCTTCTCAATGGATATTAATCTTCGGTGTTTATAAATGAGAAGTCGGAATTCCTGGGAATTCTTGGAACTTCCTAAATTAGTCTTAAAAGAATTCCCACACTTTTCATACTCTTTTCTCATTCTATGGATATCTAACAATATTGGTTCAATAAATAAGACGTACTAAGCTTAGTGAATTTACAACAATGACAGCTTGTAGTAAATAATCAAATATTAGAAAATACCAGTGAACAGTATCAGGTAATATTCGGATAATGTAACATTTAGATCTAGCAAAGTTAAAGCGCTCTACAGAATTACATGTCAAAAATCGCCAATTTAAGGACTTACTTTGCTCCCCAAACTTGTTATTTCTGAGACGATCATTTACAGGGTATATAGAAAGTATAACACATATAAATGTAATGATATTTGTTTTATTTGCAAGAATGACTTTCCATTCAAAGCAATCAGGGTCATGAACACATAGTTGGTTTTTGTTTGTCTAATTTTTTTAAATGTTTATTTATTTTTGAAAGAGAGAGAGAGCAAGTGCAGGAGGGGAAGAAAGAGAGGGAGACACAGAAACCGAAGCACACTCCAGGCTCTGAGCTGTCGGCACAGAGCCCGATGGCGGGGCTTGAACTCATAGACTGTGAGATCATGACCTAAGCTGAAGTCAGACGCTCAACCAACTGAGCCACCCAGGCACCCCTATGAACACATACTTGCAACAAGCTAAGAGCTACAAACAAGACCGACTGAGTAGGGGTACCTGGGTAGTTCAGTCAGTTAAGTGTCTGACTTTAGCTCAGGTCATGATCTCACAGTTTGTGGGTTCAAGCCCCACGTCGGGCTCTGTGCTGACGGTTCAGTGCCTGGAGCCTGCTTTGGATTCTGTGCCTCTCTCTATCTCTCTTCCCTTCCCCTGCTCATACTCTATCTCTCTCTCTCAAAAATAAATAAACATTAAAAAAATTAAAAAAAAAAAAAGGCTGAGTAGATCATGACCACTCCACTTCCCATGTGCTCCCATCCTGGTTCCTGAAAATGTCAATCTTAACCTGCCCATGTTTCCTGCTCTTGCTTTTCAGTTGACATTGATGGATTCAAACCAGTAATGTCTCTGTATTATTAAGCTTTGATTCTTTAAAAAAAATTTTTTTTTACATTTATTCATTTTTTGAGAGAGAGAGAGAGAGAGAAACAGAGCACAAGCGGGAGAGGGGCAGAGAGAGAGGGAGACACAGAATCTGAAGCAGGCTCCAGGCTCTGAGCTGTCAGCACAGAGCCCAACGTGGGGTTCGAACAAACCACGAGATCATGACCTGAGCCTAAGTCGGACGCTTAACCGACTGAGCCACCCAGGTGCCCCTATTAAGCTTTGATTCTTGTAGGAAAATTACATTACTCTTTTTCACGTCCCAGTTTCTTCACTAATTTTTCTTTCAGGATTTGGAAAAACATAAAAACTTCCCAAGAAATACTAGAAAGGAATCCTCACATGGAAACCTTAGTCAGGGTGAAAGTATGGGAGAGTTGGGGGTGGGGGGTAATTCTATTACTAAAAGACAGGAAAGAATGAAGGTATTCTGGAAGGTATCTTTTTGCTCAGGACCAGCTACATAATTTCTGGGCTCAATGCAAAATGAAAGTGTTGAGTCCCCTTGTTCAAAAATTATTAAGAATTTCTGGATAGTAGCTATAGAGATTAAACCCAGTGTGGGCACCAAAGACAGGACCCTATTTAATTGTGCAGGTACCACACCCATGAAGCTGGCCCTGCTTCTGCTCTATCACATTATTTACATTTTTTTAAACATTTATTCATTTTTGAAAGGCAGAGAGAGACAGAGCGTGAATGGGGGAGGGGCAGAGAGAGAGGCAGACACAGAAACAGAAGCAAGCTCTAGGCTCCGAGCTGTCAGCACGGAGCCCGACGCGGGGCTCGAACCCACGGACCTCGAGATCATGACCCGAGCCGAAGTTGGCCGGCCACTTAACCGACTGAGCCACCCAGGCGCCCCTCTATCACATTATTTAAAAATCTTTGTTAATCTCATTTTAAGTGGCTGCATAGTACTCCACTGCGTGGAGTCATCATAATTTATATAATTACTCCTGTATTCTTGGAAATTTTGGTGGTTTTTACTCAGCAGTCCCTTCCATCAGTTTTACTGATCTTGGGGTTGGTTTGGTCTCAGGATATGCATGGAAACTTAGGATGTACTGCCCAAGATGTGGAGCCTGAGTTTAGACACTCCTTAGGGCTGCAGACCCCAGTTGTGGCCCGTTACCCACAGGGTTTAAGCCTGAGCCAAAGCCAACCAGACAGAAGTAAATGGTAAGCAGTATCGACAGGCAGACCAAGCTAAGGCTGGATAGAAAGCCATCGGTAAGGGCAGAACAGCAGGCCAGGCAAACGGGCCAGTCCTCAGAGATAGGACTAGAGATAAGCCCCATGGGGGGTGTGGTTCAGCCAAGAGCAGCTGCCCTTGTGCTTGGAGCTATCTGGCCCTTCTCTGGTTCTTTCCTAGTCTGTGTATCCCTACAGTAAAGGGTAGGAGAAACGCAGGACTAGTTATCTCTGGGAGCCAAAGGCATCTCTGACCCTGTCGTTCAAAACCGAAATGATCTCAAGTAACACACAGCCATTCTGTGCCTCTGTTTCCCCATCTGCAAAGTGGGACCCATGGGGGTCTTACAGTTTTAGGGATCAACACACTCTTTCTGTCAAGGGTCACACAGTTTAGACTTGGCAGAGCAGAGGTTTTTGTTTGGTTTTGTTATTATGAGTTTTTGGTTTTTAATAACATTTCCAACCTTCTCTTCGTTGAAACTTTAAAGTATTTAATACAGTGTCATTAACTATAGTCACCGCGCTTTCCCTAATAGTCACAGAATATATTCATCTTATAACTGGAAGTTTGTACCCTTTAACTAGCAGTTCCCCACTTGCCCCAATCCTTGGCCCCTGGCAAATACCATTCTACCCTCTGCTTCTGAGTTCAGCCTCTTCAGAGTCCACACCTTGGTGAAATCATACAGTCTTTGTCTTTCTCGGTGAGCTTGCTTTGTTTAGCCTAATGCCCTCAAGGTCTATCCATGTTGTCACAACTGGTGGGATTTCCTTCTTATTTATGGCCTAATTTCTTTTATTTTTTGAATCGCGTTACGTTTGTCAGATAACATTGTGTAAGCTTCAAGTGTAGAGTACGTTGATCGTGCGGAGGTGATGCGTTTATATATTATAATAGGCTTTCATCACAGTCTATCACTTCACATAATTATCCTTTCATGTTTGTGGCAGGAATAATTAAGATCTGGTCTCTCAGCAAACCTGGTTATTACAATAGGACATTGTTGTCTATATTCCCTATGCTGTGCGTTAGATCTCCAGGGTTATTTGTCCACCGGCTGCAAGTTCGTACCCTTAAGCGTTTCCCCTAGTCCCCCCCGCCAAGCCTCTGGGAATCACCCCTTCACTGTTCATTTTCATGGCTTTGGCTCTCGTAGATTTCACGCAAAAGTAATATCATACAGTATTTGTCTTTTTTTTTTTTTTTTTTTGTCTGATTTGTCTCACTGAGCATAATGTCCTCAAGGTCCATACGTGCTGCTCTGAACGTCAAGTTTTCCTTCTCTGTCTCACGCCTCAATAATATTCCATTGTGTGTGTATATCTACCCCATTTTCTTTATCCATGTATCTGATGACGGGCACTTGGGTTGTTTCCGTATCTTGGCTATTGTGACTAACGCCGCAGGGAACGTGGGTGTGCAGATCTCTGTGATACAGGGCGTAGGGTTTTCGTCACGACCGCCCCACTCTGCTGTTGTGGAGTAAAAGCAGTCACAGATGATATGGATGTGGTGGCAGTGGCTCTGTTCTAATAATACCGTCTTTGCAAAAATACAAATGCAGTCCCATTTCATAGGACCGTTACGAGAATGAAGTGAGCCTAGTGCGTGCAAAGGACTTGTCACAGGCCCCTCCGTAATGACGGCCACTCCCCTGTGCGGCAGGGAGGGCCGGCGAGAGCAGCTGGGAGACGGCTTCACAGCTTCTCAGCTTTGAGATCTGGCCCCTCATTTCTTAGCAAGATACTGAAAGCATTGTCTTCATCAACTTTTTCTTCCTGAGAGCCGAAGTGCTGAAAGGAGGCATCTTGACATTCTTCTAAACAGACATCATGGCATACTTCTCCCCTGCATTAGTCACTCTTTGTGATCATTTTTGAAGATGAATGCTCTCTAAGATGTCCTTAGAGACACGCAGCTGTCGCCGTGAGAAGAGTCTTTGAGACCTTTCCAGCTCTTCCTTTCCATATTGCACGTTCTTAAAAGCACATCCCTCCTCGTCAGTGTCGTCAGCTTGGTCCTCCAAGGAGAGCACTTGGAGAGGAGTTCTCTTGAGCCTGAGACCCCTGGATGGGCTGCAAAAGGTTGGACGTAGCTCGGAAAGATGGCATCTCCAGGACCGAAACAGAACCGATTCCTGCACTTTCTTCCATCACGGAAATCTCCAAAAGAGGATGATGCGAGGGAGATTCCGAGTCTCCTCTAGGGTGGGACCTAGGAATCTGTCATTAAAGAATCCTGTTAATGAGGATCATGATAATACTTTCAGTAAAAGGTCCCCCCGTGCGTCTGCCGCTCAGCTGAGTATCTTCTTAGCTCTTGGCCATTCTCCCGGCTGTGGTTAATTCCCCCTCGATGTTCCAAAACCCCACTCTCCCAAACCCCGAGCCCTACAGCTGCCTGATTTCCTCTTTTCTCTGTGCTCTCGCTAAGTTAGCCAAAAGGCAGAGGGCTCCGCGGGCACGTTAATACCTGCAGCAGTGGTTCCACGCTCCAGGAAGGAAACGATTTCACACTGGACTGGCCAGCAGGGAGGGATGGAGCCTGTGCGCTCGGCCTGTGGACTCAGGAGAGCTGGGGGCCGGGTGGACTTGAGCGTTTCCAAGTCAACGCCGAAGGCTCATACGCTGGTGGGTGGCAACGTCATTGATTTTTCTTGAGATAATAGCTCAAGTGTATTTGCTCAGTGTCTTTCAGAACCAAAGGCTTGTCTGGTTTTATTTTTTGTTTTGTTTTGTTTTTTTTTGTGTGTGTTTGCTTGTTCTGAGAAGAAAAAGCTTGAGCAACTGAAGCGAAATTTTGGTGTATCGTTCACTGCTTCCTGGGGCCAAGTGGGTCGCATTCCTCTATCAAATGCATTGACGCATCAACAGATACGTAATGAGCATCCGCTGTGGGTCGCGGTGGGCACTGAGAGGCTTTGGGAGCAGCCTGAGGCCCGGAGGTTTCTGAGACGGTTGTCCCGCTCCTGGTGTCCACAGTTCTCACCCTGAGGGGCTTCTCGGTCCCAATCCCAGCTCTGCCAAGAAACTGATCCCAGACGAAAGTATTTTAAGGGAACGTGGACCCACGGCTCAGGAAATCAGACTTATTGTGTGGTCTTGATGGCCCGCCTCCCGTATCCGATCCTTGTCTTATTCCCAGTAAGCAAGTTCTCTTCCTCCTATGTTTTGACTGCCTGCCATGTAGTGGTGCAAAGTGTTTTACACCTGTTGTCCGGTTTGCACTTCCCAAAACTCCGGCAGGCAAAGACCATGATGCTCATCTGACAGATGAGGAAGCTGAGGCTCAAAAGAGATTATTTTGCCCGGGCTTTGACGCCAGCTTGTCTGACACCAAAGCCACCGCTCCTCAGCCCTGTCCCCGATGAGCTCCTACCTCACACGGCAGCTTCTGTGACTGCATTCAGGTGCGTTTCCAGAGAGATCTCATCTGCACCTTTAGGCATCCAACCCTGGTCTTTCAAACCAAGTATCTCTTTACTATCATGCGTTTCGTGGGGGAAGTGGGACCTTCATATCTCAAAGGACTAGCTATACTAGAAAACCCCTCCTGTTCCTCCAGGTTGTGGTGGATTCCCGGGGAATCGCTCAATCAATATCTCAAAGCCAGTAGCTCGCAAAATACGGTCCCTGCACGAGCAGCCACGGCATCACCTAGGAACCCAGAAATGCATGGTCTCGGGCCCCACCTTGGCCTACCGAATCAGAACCTCTCAGGACAGGCTCAGGAATCAAGTTTTAACAGGTTCTCCGGGCAACTCTGACGCCGTTTTCTTAAACGGCCATTCCTGAATTAATTTGTTTTAACATATTTTAATTATTTATTTATTTTTTTAATGTTTATTTATTTTTGAGACAGAGAGAGACAGAGCATGAACAGGGGAGGGGCAGAGAGAGAGGGAGACACAGAATCTGAAACAGGCTCCAGGCTCTGAGCTGTCAGCCCAGAGCCCGATGCGGGGCTTGAACTCACAGACCGCGAGATCATGACCTGAGCCGAAGTCGGACGCCCAACTGACTGAGCCACCCAAGCGCCCCAACATATTTTTATTTTTAAGTAATCTCTACACCCAGCGGGGGCTTGAACTCACAACCCTGAGATCACGAATCACACGCTCCACCGACTGAGCCAGCCAGGCACCCCTTTTCTTAAATTCATTTTAATTTAAAGCATGGAGATTGTCTTTTGCAAAATACCTGTTGATATCCTGAGGAACTAGTCATGAATAATACACTTTGGGAAGAGTTGATTCTCATGATCCCAAACTGTATATAGGACGCCCGCTTTGAGCATGTTTATCAGAATGAAGCATCCCAAAGCCCAATCAGACATTCAGGCACATCAAGAAGAATTGTTTTGAAAACCAACTTTGGGTCCACATACAGACACTATGTTGCAAAACTCCAGGGGACAGCTAGGTGAGCGAGGGGGGTGGGTCCCCTGGCCTTGGGCAAGGTGCAGCCTGGACCCTAGCCAAATAGTGAATTAACAAAAGTCTTAGAGGATTAAAATGTTTCCATCTACCAGAAATCACTTAGAATTGAGGTGTTTGGAGGAGTCTAGGAAAAGGATTTTAAAGATATTTAACTCTCAAACTGCATGAAAACATTTCAGGATGAACTTTGCGAAGTATAAGTCTTCTGGCAGATGAAATGGCATTGAATACGGTCATATTTCTGCTCCTTTAAGCCTAGGTTGTCGTACATTTTCAAAGCATTTGACAAGAATACTTTGTATTTAGGTAACATCTTTCATCCCCAAGCTTCAAGAATCTACTAGAGACAGAACTGGCAAGAAAATTCCCAACGTGGAGGTCCCCTCCCCCTGGTGGGATGGTAACTTGCCAACAGAAGTAGGAAATTTGCAGACAGGAGGTCACTGGCTAACTACCAGTATGCTGTCTGATATCAAGACAGTATCAGAGCGTATCAGCCCACAGAGAAACCAGGCTGGGCAACATGACCGTGGGCTTCATATTTCTGTGAATTAACGTAAGAAAAATAAACAGGATCGAAATTTCTTGTCCTCTTTGCGGTGCCCTAAGAACTTCACATTTAATCAGGACATGCTTGCTCCCTCCAAGCCCCAGCGATGCCTGAGAAGTGCCCCCAAATTACTTCGCATTAGATGCTGGCTGCAGATTCAGCAGGGAACCAGAAATGTGAGACGCAGATTAAAGTTCAGCACGGGGAGATGGTGAGAAGGGCCAGTTTTGAGTGCCCCTCTGCTTGGCAGGTGACGCCGTTGTCTCTTATTTTCAAGTAAAGCTTATCATTTTCTCCCTTATACATTCTTACCGTAGAAAATTTGGTGAAAATAGAAACGTAAGAAGCGAAGAAACTCCCATTTTCCCAAGAGAATCACTATTAGCAATTTGGCATACTTCCCTCCCGTCCTTTTTCTATGCATTTTTGAAAATGGAATTAAGATGATGAAATATACACAGTCCTGATTCTGGGGTATTATAGTACAATCTAGGCATATGCCTATGTGTTTTGTGTGTGTGTGTGTGTGTGTGTGTGTGTGTGTTTAATCCTGCAAAAGCAAATGAGACCATACACTCTTGGAGGGCAAGGACTGGGTCTGTCTTTCCTATCGTAGTCATTCTGGGAGCTAGCACAGAGCCCGGCAACAGTAATGGTATTGAAAAAAATTACGATGGGCAATATTTCATTGAGTAGCTACACCAGAACATGTGTAAGCCTCCCTCTAATGTGGACATTAAAATTGCTTCCAATTTTTTACTGTTACAGGTAGTGCTGACATTAGGCTTTTTTTTTTTTTTTGGATTATTATCTACAGCAGACACTGTCAACATCCATCCACCCCTAGGCCTTTCCCAGGGGTGCCTGAAGACTGTCTCTGGATGGTCTCTTGGTTCCCTATGCCACCTGCCTGGACTTGTTCCCTGGCCATGGAAACGGCCTTGGACTACAGGCATGGGCCAGCACTACTGTCTCTGAGCAAACCTCAACCAATTGAGGATGGGAATTCCAGCTTCCCTGCTCTGCAGGATGGCAAATGACACAACTGACAGGGTGTGTTCTCCACACTGTCAGACGTCAGACGGTCCTCACCAGATTGAGCTCCAGCTACCTACCTTGTCTGACTCATTGGTGTTATCTATCGTATTGGCTCTTCTCTCATTCCTCTTTCCCGCATTCACCCGCTCCCTCATCACGCTTCCTGGAGTCACCTCCCAAAGAAACTGCTCACCTGCACCAAATCCTTGTCTCAGGCTCTGCTTCTGGGAGACTCCAAACTAAGTCATTAACTTTGGGTGGAGTTTTAGAAGCAAAACTATTGAGCCAAATCAAAGGACTTCTTTAAAGATTCAGGATAGTATAGGTGCTGCCAAAGCGAGCCCTAAAGATTCGGGATACATACTGATAGGCAAGTCATTTCCATAGAGGGGTTTTAGGGCTCTTCTGTCAACCCTTGATTTCATTCTAAGAATTTGGACCAAGAGCTGGACGTTTAAGGAGAAGAGGAAAAGAAGTCAACACACTCATCTGCTGGCGCTGTAGCATAAGACTTAAGCCATTTCATCTGAGTTCGCTCTTTTGCTGTTCACATTTCTCTGTTGTTTGTCTTGCTTCATTTTCTTCCAGGTTCCTGGGCGGAGGCCAATGGTTATAGAGTTTTCTCTTTTGTCTCTACAAATGGAAAGAGAGGGAGAATAGAAGGAAGGCAGCGGAGAAAAGAACCTGGGAGAAAGGACAAGTGAGGCACTGCTTTGCAGTATTTCAGCCTTGGTCCTCTGTTACAACCAGGGTTTGGTAGTTTCAGGGGAAATGAAAAGAAACAGACGTTGCTAGAAGCAGGTCCATGAGGAGCGTGTTCTGTTGTGTTCCAAAATGAAAGCTACATATTTGGGGATTGTCATAGTGAGCCGGAAAGCATGGTTTCCCCAGGGAAACAGGAGTGGGGTATCCCACCAGCTTTACTGCTGAGGCCATGAGTGCAGAGGAAGAGAAAACCGGGGCCGTTAATCCTGAAAATGACGGACAAATCACTCTCAAGACTGACTGGATATTCCAAGAAGGCAAAGTCAACCTTGGCTGGATGGACATTGGGGATAGAAATGCGAGGAGATGTAACGTTCATCTTGTTGTGTGTTGATGAGGAATCCCTTTCCGTCTAGGGTTTGCACATCGCCTGTGCCGTTTTGCGTTTTACGGAATAAAGAGACGGATGCTTTGGTCAATGTCAGTTCAAGGGCAGTCATTAAACTGGACGTGTCCTCCCTCCAGCCAGAAAATGTCAGATGCCTCCCAATTGTCTAGGTCCATACAGCCTTTTCAAAAGTACCCCCAAAGAGCTCTGTTCCCCTCTGGAGGATTCTAGGTTGCTCCTAAATCCATTGTGTGGGGGAAAGGGAGTCACAAGACACCTGCAGACTTGATGTCCGGTCGCCTGTAGGGGCAACACTAGCAAAGTCCCACGTTTGGCTGACACGGGAGGACCAGTGGTTGTTGTGGACGGCCCCACATGGGAGACACTGCTTTATGCTACTGAACCACACTTCCTTTTCCTTTGGGACACACAGCTAGACAAGGCATCCCAGCCTCCCCGGTGGTCAGGTGGCAGGGTGATATTTACACATGTCCTCGCCTGGCTCCCGGCTTTCGTGCCCTTCTCCACACCCCATCATTCTGTCATTCTCTCAACTGAAATGTGCAGGCCTCCCAGGCCACAGAGGCTGGTGGGGAATGACAGGACTGTGGAAGCCAGGTCCCCGAAATTCCTGGCTTGGAGGGGTGACCTGCCCAGGAGAAATGCTGAGCGGGGGCAACACAACGGGACATCCCGCGAGTGAGAAACCCTCTTGCGCTACGTTAAGGCACCGACGTGTGGTAGCTGAGTGTTAAGGCCTTGGCACGACCTGTGAGTACCTGCTGTTTCCTGGCATGTGGGTGCCCGAATGGCAGGGCCACCCGTGCTGCCAAACACCACCAAGGTTCGTCATGGGGAGGAACGCTCAGTCACAAAGCAGTTGCAGGTGAACGACACCCTTTCCGCACGCCCGGGACCGCCGAAGCGGGACGCGCCCAGGTCAACCGAGGGGGGCGTGTGGCGTGAAAAGAGTAGAGACGCGCCGTCCTCGGGACACCAAGCAGCCCCGGCCCGGCTCTGCCCAGCAGCGCATGGAGGCGGAAGGCAACTCAGGAGCTGTTCAAACCCACACGGCCTCCCCTTAAGAAACCTCCTCGGGGCGCCTGGGTGGTCAGTCGGTTAAGCGTCCGACTTCAGCTCAGGTCACGATCTCGCGGTCCGTGAGTTCGAGCCCCGCGTCGGGCTCTGGGCTGACGGCTCAGAGCCTGGAACCTGCTTCCAATTCTGTGTCTCCCTCTCTCTCTGCCCCTCCCCCGTTCATGCTCTGTCTCTCTCTGTCTCAAAAATAAATAAAACGTTAAAAAAAAAAATTAAAAAAAAAAAAAAAAAAGAAACCGCCTGGTAATCCAAAGCCACACTTGCTGACATTCTTCTTTCCCCCGTGTCTCTGTGATATGGCCCACGCGTGCACAGTCGCTTCTCCCCCCCCCCCATCTCTCTCCACCCCAAACTCATCCCCCAAGCCCTCCTTCTAACCCATCCTGCCTCACCCTCCCTTTCCAGAGCGACTCTCTTCTCTGGCTCTGTAAATCGAGCCAGAATTTCTGCCGTCCCTGCCTCCACGTTTCCTGTTACGGCTCATCGGCCCAAGGGATGCCTTGGTCATCAACCCAGAAAGTCCTCGTGAACGAAAACAGTGTTCTCAGGGGTGGCCTTGGGGCAGTGCCTGGGAATATACATGAATTATTATTATTATTATTATTATTACAAACAAATTGATTTTCAGCTCCACTCCTTAAGAGTCAAGTGACCTTGAGTAAATTCTTTTTTTTTTTTTTTAAGTTTATTTATTTATTTTTGAGAGAGAGAAAGCATTGAGTCGGGGAGGGCCGAGAGAGAGGGAGAGAGAGAGATTCCCAGGCAGGCTCCACACGGTCAGCGCGGAGCCCGAGGCGGGACTCGAACCCACGAACCGTGAGCTCATGACTCGAGCGGAAGTCGCACGCTTAACCGATTGAGCCGCACAGGAGCCCCCTTGAGCAAATTCTTTACAGCCTTTAGCCTCAATTTCCTCCCCTGTAAGATGGGGTCGATGGAACCTCACTGGCTTCCCATCGGAAGGGGATGAGGTGGAGTGTGTGGGAGAGCAGTTAGCGCACAGCGGGCAGAGAGCAAGGTTGTTCTCGCCCTTTCTGAACTTGACTCTTTTGCTCTACGGGAGGAGAATCAGGGTGGGGATCCAGCCGCAACAGCACAAAGGAGGGTAAACTGAGGCCCCAGCAATCAGCAGCACCCCGCCTTGCTGCCAGCTGCTCCAGAGCTCACTCCTGAGTTTCCTGGTCAACTTTCAAGTGACCTTGAAGGAAGAACCGCTTTTCCGCATGCCTCCAGCTGCGCGTTTCCACCACAGGGGAAACAAGCCCACCCTTTGTCCCCCAGGGTGGGTTGTGAAGGTTAATGAATTGCTATTTGTGAAGTGCTTTGAGATCCGTGGATGAAAGGCCCTATGAAGTCAAAAGCATTCGGATGATGATTAAATTGCCTTGCCTGAGGTCAGACAGCGCAGGACTAGGGGAGCCGGAAAGGGAAGACACATTCCCTTTCTTCCGTTCCCTTGCTAGAACAACTAAGACCGTCACCTGTTCTTGTGACGATGGGCCTGTCCCTCTGCGGGTGGATGTCCTCGGGCCTTCTCATCCTGGCTCCTTTATTCCCAGCACCCTGGTTAGGGCCAGATTCAGACTCCTCACCCACCACGCTCATCGGAATGCTGAACAGCTCCCAGCTCTTGGGGAGAGCTGGCTTGCAGGGTTTTTAAAAGCCTGGGGAAGCTGTTGTGTGAGGGAAGAAGATTCACACTTGACCCCGAGACCCTTCTCGAGAAAGCAAGGACGGTCTTGCCTCTGCCGACTGGGCACCCAAACTAAGGAAGTCCGATGCCCTGGCTGAATTTGGGGGGGGGGGGCGGGTGTTGGACACCCCCAGAATCTCCTGTGCCCCGCTTTCTTGTCTCTTTCTTTTCCTTTTCCATTCAACCAACCTCGCCGTGGCAGAATTTGTTTTACAAACATGCCTCCACACCTTTGTCTTTTCCTGCCCCCACGTAGGCGGTTGTAGAGACACCTCATTGCAATTCAGACACCTGTCACTTTCGGATGTCAACGTGTCTGTTGCCACACTGATTAGTTAAGATGAAGAAAAAAAAAATATGGTGCCGTATAAATAAAAAATTAGAGACTGTCACGTTGTGTAAAAAGGGCCCACCTTCCAAGCCCAGATCTCGGCCAGGCAACATTCCTTCCGATTCCCGGGTATCCCAGCGAAGGGGAATGCTTATAATGTCTTGTTTTTAGTGATTAAGTGGTTAATGATTTAATGAACTAAAAAAAAAAATCTCATTTGTTGCTTCCCTTGGACTTGGAAAAAACCTCAAAGAGCTGATTTTCTGTGTACCTCAGTCCAATATTGCTACCTGCTGGGATACGAACACAGTCTCTAAATAAATTGCTAGTGGCCTTAGGCGGGTGGAAGGGTTTCCCTTTGATCCTGCTAGAGCAGATGAAGTCAAATGTTCAATCAATCAATCACATTCATAACTTGCAGCTACAATCGGGCTGACAAGAGCCTATTATTTATTTTTAAAATCATATATTTCATTATTGCAAAACACACAGGCTCTCACGAGGGGGAAGAGACTAAATTATTGATAAGCCATATAGACGACGGAGTTTGTTGTTTCTGACATGCTTGTCGCTAACTATTGTCAGGAAGAATTTACTAAGATGCAGAGCCAGGAAAGTTGGCCAGAAATGTATGTCGTGCCAAAGCGGAGATGGGAAGAGGAAACTCTAATGGCCTCTCTCTCTTATTGAATTCTTGTAGGTAAAAGGCAGCTGAAGGCAGAACAGGTTTCTATTGTAAAGCAAGACTTGAAAAGCCCCCAGTTTGATTGCTACAGAGCAGGAGATTTGGTTCTCAAAATAGCCATGCGTCTGGGAAATGAATTTTTGCTGGTGTCTGTGCATTCCTGGAAATAACAATCGTAACTCTCCAGAATTCCCACATGGACCAGGGCCAGGCATATTTATTCAGTATTGTGTGTCAGGGGCTGGGGGGTGGGAGGCGATGCATGAACGCAGCCTGAAGTGGAAGGCAGTGAGGAGGCTCGCTCTGGACTCTAACAGTGGGAGAAAAGGGGGCGCTCTCCCCGTACCTCCCCCCTCCTACCCCCTGAGCTGCCAGGGTGCCCTCACTGGAGGCGGCCTCCTTACGGATGTGCAAGTGAAGTTCTCCAATGGACTTAGGAGGCAGAAGATCAGTCAGGAAAATGCTGACCTCTCATTTCTGCGTGTGCCTTTCTTTTCTGTTTCCTGGGGCACTAGCCGAGAAGGCCACGGCTAACCGTGAGCCCTGATGATGCTTACAGTCACCATTGACCGCCTTGTCTGAACGCTGAGGGGTCGGACAGGAAGATCGCTCAGCATCGTCACCTGGCTGTCACCTCCACATTAAAGAGGACGCTCCTGGATTTGTTGGGAAAAAGAGCACCCTGGACTGAGGGAAGGGAAGATGTTTTATTAAGGGAACGTAAATGTTCACTCATACGGATCAAATTCTATTAGAACAAATACTATTATGTTTGAACAAAAACAGCTGTGGAACTAAAGACCTTCTCATACCCACTTCCCGCCCCCGCCCCCGCCCCCGCCCCCGCCCCCTTTTGATTCTCCCTGGATCCCAAGTACAATGTAAGTAAAATGCAAGCTCCTTTGGAGGTCCAGTTGAGATTTGACTCGTACTCCCGAATTATTTGCTAATTCCAAGATGATCCCCCAGGGGTTGGGATGGGGGAGAGAGTGCTATGGGTGTGCCCTAGAATCAAAGTTTTCTCAAGGCAGAAGGGCCCTTCCAGATCAATCTGCCCACTACCTCCATACCTCCTCTCTTTATTTCACAGACGAGAAAACAGGGTCAGAAGCTGGAATCAGACAGCCGGCTGGTGGCAGATGGGGAACCAGATCCTGGCCTCCAACCCCTCTTCCCTAAGGTAACCCAAGGAACTATTAACAGAACTGAAGTCAGAAAAGAGGTGTCTCAGCTGCCGGTCGAGTGTTTGACCTACTTATTACATGATGCTGCTTTCTGGTGTAACATTCCAATCTGGGTTTGCTTGGTTTTCAGACCGGAAATTCCATTTAGAACCCAAACCACCAGAAAGCTCACCTAATCGCACATGGTTTCACAATGCTGACCCCAGACAATAAACAGACAAGGTTATATAGGAATAGGATTTGGAAGTAACTTTTGGACCCATTGGAAGATGCTGCATCAACCTTCCAGGAGCCAGGAGCCCTTCCTGCTTGGATGGCCACTTCCTTCGTGTGTCACTCTTGGCTGACATGTCCCCTCTCTGGGGCACAGGTTTTTGTCCATGATGTAAGGAGTGGTCTATGTGTGCTGCAAGTCAATGCCTGGCTCCAAAATTCCACATAAAATCCTCTCCAGTGACATTTTCCTTTTATTGTTTGAACATTTTGTAGGCTAAGTTAGCACACGTGGAAACTGAGCCAACCAAGGAAATTAACGCACCAGAAGGAGCCATACCTTCTCATCTTCGTGGCACAGGGAAAACAACTCTTCACTGGGAAAATGAGGAAACCTGCTGGTTAGTCCTGGCTTTGTTGCACTTAGGTGAGTCGTGGAACCCAGTACATCCCCGTTTTCTCATCTGTAAAATGGGAATCTTTTATTCCTTTCCTGTCCACTCGGCTGGGACAGATTGCTATGCAGATCTGAATCCATCACATAAGTGAGAAGAGGGAAAAAAGAAGCTTCCAGTGTACCAGAGCAGTAAAGCAGTAGCATCTCTTGGTGGTGGGAATTGACTACAGACGAGAGAGCTGGCTGCAACTATGAGATTACATTTTTAATTACCTTCAGATGCTGACCTATATAAATAAGCATGTTTCACTTCTTTGGGAGGGAACAGGAGAAAGGGATAGGGCGGGACTCATTAACTTCCTGGCAATGCTTTTTTGCCGCAGTTTTCAAGGAAAATCTTCAGGAGGAGGAAAGCCAGCTGCCTTTCTACAGTGGGAAAGAGATGGCCGAAGAGACTGTCCCTTCTCTCGTTGCCATCGTTTTCTGTTTTCTGGGCTGCGAGGTGCATTTGTGCGCTAATGGCACACTGGCAGCTCCCCTCTGACAACGTTCTTGAACACTCCAGTCATTTCCTCTGTGTGGCTTTTTTCCCTTTTAAAGTCCGCGTGCCGCACTCTTTGGTGAGAGTTGCTACCTCAAGAAGGCCTGGAGTACCCACATGGGGTTGGGTTCCAGGATGCCAGACAGATGGCTTTTTTCCCTGGCAAGATAAGACTATATTAAGTATGGTTTTGTGACTAGTCTGTCTCCCAGCGCTGGTCCCCTTGGGAGCCTCCCAGCCGATTGGTCAGTTGTATGATTACAATGGGCACTAATTATACCCAGAAGCGAAGGAACAGTAGGCGTAACTTACAAAGCCCTTGGTGATAAGGGTCTGGATAAACACAATGAGATAAAAACGACTTCATCCTTCCAAAAGGACAAAGGAATTACTTCTTGAAAAAATGGGCGAGGTAGGAAAACATTTAAACAGAGAATACAAAACAGAAATGCTTCCAGCTTTTTATTTTCGTTTATTTAGGGGAGCACAGGCAAATTGGGGTTAACCCTGTGTGGACCACAGGAGAGTCAGCAAAGCACAGCCATCGACTCATCCCGCCTGGATCCTGGGAACGCTGGGATTTCGCTGTGAGTCCTCCGTGAAGGGGATCCTCAAGGGTGAAAGCCAAATGTGTACACTTAAGACCCCAAAGATGTGCACGTAAGCCAAGGAACAGCCCCAAGCCACACCCCGATACAAACATCCTTTAGTCTACCTCTTTTTCTTCCAAATGACTCAGCAGCAGCCGTGCCCCAGACTATGACCTCGATTTCTGCCTGTGACTTTTCCTCTAAGATTGGTCAGCCAAGAGGGTTCAACGGAGTCAGGATGGCTGTATAATCACATGCACGAGAAGCAGCTTGTGCACACAGCGGCCACGAAGGCCACACAAACCCTGGAAGGAACTTCCTGGAAAGAGGCTGGTGGAGAACTGGAGGAAGGCACACAGATAGAGAAGAATCACTTATTTCCTCAGGCTGGCTGGCCCTGGTAGCTGGTGCATACGACTAGACTTTTCACTTATTTCCTCCCTAAGGACTGGCTTGCTTCCCCATGATTTCAGAGTGACTGGGGAACCGGGTGGAGCTGTGATAGCCAACCTGCTGCACTGTTCTTTCCCTTTAGAGCCTCTAGCCACACGGGTCAGGACACATCCAGCCCTAGTCTAGAATAATAGACCCTTATCACACCCAGATCCTGGGTGGATTTCACGCCCTGGGGGCAGATGGTTTTGTGGCCGACAAACTTATTTGGTTTGATCGAGCCAGGGAGTCTGGAGCCCACGTTCCATGGTCTTAGACTTGTCCACAAGGCCCCGTGTGGTCTGACCCCTGCTACTTCCGCTGGCCTCATCTCCTACCATTCTCCCGCTTGTTCACTCTGATCCAACCACGTGGCCTTCTTGCTGTTCTTGAAACAGGCCTCACCCTTGCCCTAAGACCTTCCCACTTGGCCTTGCCTCTGCTGCGGCAGTCTCCCCCTAGATATCTTCATGGCTCCCGCTCACTTCCGTCAGGTCTGTGCTCAAAGACACCTTCCTGGTCGGGCCATTCCCGAACCATCTGCATAAAATAACAACAACCTCCCCGCCCCGGGCCTCACTCCATTCCCCTGGGAGAGTTTTCTATGAAGTATTTACCACCACGTGTGGCCGTTGTATTCACCTATTTGTTTATTGCCTCTCTTCCTCACTAAATGAAGCTTCCTGAGCAACGGGTCTTGGCTTCATTCATGCTGCAATCCCAGAACTTAGCACAGCTTGATAGGGCTATGGAATAGCTGGTAGAACATTATTTCTGTGTGTGTCTGTGAGGGTGTTTCTGGAAGAGATTGGCATTTGGATCAGTAGACTAAGAAGATGGCCCTCCCCAGTGTAGGTGGACACCACCCAATGCAGCCAAAAAGGCAAAGGAAGCATGAATTTGCTGTCTCTGCTTGAGCTGCGGCATCCGTCTTCTTCTGCCCTCTGACATTGGCATTCCTGGTTCTCTAGCTTTGGGACTCAGTACCCACGCCATCAGCCCCCGATTCTCAGGCCTTCAGACTTGCACTGAATTATACCGCTAGCCGTTTGTTTTTCAAGCCTGCAGACGGCAGACCGTGGGACTTCGTGGTCTCCATAATCACATGAGTCACTTCTCGTCATAAAGCTCCCCGTATACACCATATATATCTTATTGGCTCTGTTGTCCCACAGAGCCCTGACTGATACAGTAAGTGTGTCACGTGTGGAACCTCACTCAAGCCTTGTATTACTCATGAGAGAACAGATGTGGTGATATTAAACTACCCAAGACCACACAGATGGTGAGTGGGGAGCTAGACTCAGACCCAGGTGGTTTGCCTCTGAGTTGGCACTCTGAACCAGTGGGCTCCAGAAGCTGCCCTCTGAGTTCTTGATCAAAAGCATAATTTCCAGCTTCCAGCTCCTCACCAGCTACCAAAGCCCAGCCGAGCACGTGAAGGATGCATGGTCCCTTTATTCTTCCACATCCCCCATGCTCTGTGTCTGGATAAAGGACACATCTCGAGCATTAGAGAAACATGGGTCTTGACCCTTTGTGATTAGTTTACTGAACTGCACACGGAGGGCGTTACACGATATGGCTGTACAACGGCCCTCCTTATCCACAGTTTTCACTCTCCGTAGTTTCAGTTACCCACAGTCAACCGAGGTCTGGAAGCGGGTGATTGCCTTGTGACATATGGTCAGAAGGTCAGTAGTAGCTTAACACTACGTCACATGCCTACGTCATTCACCCCACTTCATCTCATCACGTAGGCCTTTTACCGTCTCACGTCATCGTAAGAGGAAAGGTGACTCCCGTCCCATAAGGCATTTTGAGAACGAGAGAAATCATATTCCCATGACTTTGACTAGAGTTTATTGTAACTGTCCTATCTGGTTCTTGGTTATGTGGTTAATCACTCACTGTAACTAATTTATAAATTGAACTTTATTTCAGGTATGCACCTATAGGAAAAAACACAGTATGTATAGGGTTCACTATCACATGCAGTTTCAGGTGCTCACTGAGGGTCTTGGGAGGCATCTCCCGCAGATAAGGGAGGATTACTGTGTTGTTTTGTCGTTTGTTCCAGTAAAAATGTCATGAGGGGCATTGATCTTGATATAAGTGACCTGTGAGCACTCCGTGAGGATTCATGGGGGAAGATTCTCAGGTCTAGTATCTAAGCAACAAATAGGCGTTGTGTCGAGTAACTGGTGGTCTTTCCCACTCCACATCGCCTCCTAGGAACTTAGAGACAAATATCTGGTCCCTCCTCTAGCAAATGGAGAGATTTTCCCGGCCCCAAATTTGTGAGTTAGCCTCCCTCACTGGGCACAAGATGACTCTTCTAGTCTTGGTTTCCTTTCCCTTTTCTTCAGCTGTTTTTAACTGGTCTTGCCCTATTCTATGTCAGCGAGTGTGGGGGGGGGGGGTGTGTGTGTGTGTACACATTTATGTAGTTTGTGTGTTTCTTCAGCTTAGGAAACAAATACGGTCACAGTGCCTGCAATTTTCCAGCTCACTGCATAAGCACCATCTGCCCTCTGTTAGCAGAATGTCTGTCGTGAAGGCTCCCCCAGCCTCCCACCCATGTTGGTCTTTAACTGAAGTCTTTAAATGAAGAAGTGAAAGTTTCAGTCCTGCCTCCAATTTCTGGATTCACAGAGAGAAATAACTGAGCCGTGTGCTGGCTTGTTGATGTAGCCACGTGGTGTCTTGGTCCTTTGCAATCCACTCCTGTGTTCGAGATCCTTGCCGTGGTCCTGGGCACTCCACCATGGAGCTCTCATTTGCCCTTTCAATTCACCGTCGTGGAAGCCATTTATTCTTGAAACACATCAGCCAGGGTGCCAGGCGTACCTCCCATGCTGGGCCACCTGCCGACCCCTCAACAAAACTCCTGGGCTCTTGGGATGTATTTCTTGCCATTAGTCCAGGCAAAACCTCCCTTTTATGCTCTCCATGGTTCTTCTAGGGAATCCTAGAAGATTCTTACTAGAGGGCTTCAGCCAGAGTCATCCTATCAGATTTCTTTAACTTTTAATCCAAGAAGCAGTGTTTAGGGTCCTAATCCCCGTAGGTCCTGAGCTTTCATTTTTTTTATTTTTTAAAAAAAATTTTAATGTGTATTTATTTTTGAGAGAGAGAGAGAGACAGAATGTGAGCAGGGGAGGGGCAGAGAGAGAGGGAGACACAGAATCCAAAGCGGGTTCCAGGCTCCGAGCTGTCAGCATAGAGCCCGACACGGGGCTCGAACTCACAAACGGTGAGATCATGACCTGAGCCGAAGTCAGACGCCCAACCGACTGAGCCACCCAGGTGCCCTGGGTCCTGAGCTTTTAATGCAAATGAGTCCACACCCTCCCCAGGGCTGGGCATCCCCCAGGGCCCTTGCTGCCCTCCCAGGTCAGTGTCCAGCTTACCTACTCTCTATTTTGTTTATCTCTGCTCTGCTCTACGCTTTATCATTTCCTCTCTTCTGCTTGCTCTGGATTTAGTTTTCTCTTTTTCTGGTTTCTTAAGGTGAAAGGTTATATCATTGATTTGAAATCTTTCTTCTTTTTATACCCACGTGTTTACAACTGTAAATTTCTCTCTGAGTACTGTTCTCGCTGCCTTTCATGAATTTCGGTATGTCGTACGTTTATTTTCATTCATCTCCAAGTATTTTCCAATTCCCAAATCCTACCGGTTGTTATTTCTTCTTTGACCCATTGGTTATTTAAACGTGTATTGTTTAATTTCCACACGTTTGTGGATTTTTCAGATTTCCCTCTGGTATCAATTTCTAATTTTATTCATTGTGGCCAAGGAACGCATGATTGCAAACTTTTTAAACTTAAGGACATTTGTTCTGTGGTTGAACATAGAGCCTACCTTGGAGAATATTCCATGTGCGCTTGAGAAGCCTGACTATCTCCGGTTGCAGGGGGAATGTTCCACTGATGCCTGTTTAGTCTAGTTGGTTCACAAAGTTCTATTTCCTTGCCGTTCTTCTGTCTAGTTTCTCTACTATTCAATTCAAGTTATTAAAGTGTCCAACAATTATCGTTCAACTATTTTCACTTTCTATTGTGCCAGTTTTGGCTTCATACATCTCGGGAGATTGGCCGTTGTGTGTGTATATGTTTCTAATTGTCATAGACATCATTTTCATGGTTTCCTTTGGTTTTTTGTACACGGTTCCTTTGATCTCTTTGAGCATATTTAAAATTGTGGATAGGAAGTCTTGGTCTAGTATGTCTAACATCTCGGAATTCTCAGGAATAGTTTCTACGAATCACTTCTTTTCCTGTGCGTGGACCACACTCTTTTGTCTCTGTGCATTCTCCACAGTTTTGTTGTTGTTGGGGTTGTCGTTGAAAACCGGACATTTTGAATATTATAACGTACCAATTCTAGAAATTAGATTTTATCCTTCCTGGGGTGTATCGATGCAAAATGTTATAGTTGTGGTTTCTTTAATGATTTTTCTGAGCTACCTTTGTAAAGCCTGTATTCTTTGTCATTTGTGGTCACTTAAGACTCTCTTCCATTTGTCTGGGGATCAGGTAGAGTTTGGATTCAGGCTTCTTTAGATGTCTGCAACAATGACAATAACAAAGACCCCCATGCCAGCAGGTGGGTTTTCTATGTACCTGGGGGCACATCCTCCAGGCTCAGCCAAGCAGCTGATGAGTCCGCTTGAGCCTTTACTTCTCTCTTGGGCAGCACCTGAATGTCAGCCAGCAGTGGGAGCGTAGGGCCTCCTCAGCTCTCCCCTGAGCGTGCAGACAGCCCTGGGCGTGCATTGCCCTTCAAGATCCCCAAGAACATGTCAGAGCATTTCAGAGCCCTTATTTTCCAAAGCATCTCATTCCCCAGCCTTTCCTCCCCAAGTTTTTGGCTGGTCTACTGTTGTTTGTGCCGACTGTTATCCACTGCCCAGGCCGCCGAGACTGATACATTGATCTTTAAATGTTCTTGACAAATGCCCGGTGGACAGCCATCTCTGCACTGGGAGAGTTCTGAGTTCAGCAAGGTGAAGGCGGGCCCTTTGAAAGGTTCCAGGGGCCACCGGACGGGTCAAAACAACCAACCACAATTCTTTGAGAAAAAGATCTATTTTTCTCCCTCACGGTGCTGGTGCCTATACTGGTGATAGGGACCATTGCCTTCAAGGACATTGCTGAGTTGGGGAGTAGGGGCTGGGGCCAGGGGAAGTTAGACACGCCACACAGCTCTCTTACTGAGGTTTCGTTGTTTTTGTTGGTATTTTTGTTTGCTTTTGGTTTTTTTTTTTTTTTGAGAGGGGGGTTCCAAATTTTATTAAGTGTCTCCCCTGTTGCTATATGCTTTGGGTTAGTTTCCAGAATTCCAAAAGAGTTGATTCTGAGTTTTTTGCCAGGTACTTATTGCTTTTGTGGAGGGATACGCGTTTGGAGTTCTCTGCTCGGCCATTTTCACCGATGTCCGTCTTGTACTTTGTAAGCGCCGACACTGGGCTAGGCAGTGGGGATGCCGAAATGCTTAAAACTGGCTTCTGACCTCTGGGAGTTCACAGTGCAGCAGGGGAGCAAGATTCTAGTACATGAAGTAATGAAGGTTGGTCCAAAATAACAGCTGCTCAAGGACAATATTCCTACTCCCAGGGAAGGTCATGGAGGACAGAATTCTCTAGGGAGACAATGGTGTTCGTCCCAAGTTGTTGTTACTAGTAGTTTCCCAGACATCTCCTTGCCACCTCCCTTAGGCTTCTAAAAGCTACGCTCAGAAGTGGAAGCTGCCGCTCTATCCCTTTTGGTACTTGTTTAGAACAAGGGCAGTCCTCTCCTACCCAACTCAGAACTGACCTTTTCGAAGCTTCTCTCTTTACATTAGCTATTAATGGCAACCTGAGAACCTGGGACTTGGAGAGCATTGATTAGGCCTGGGCTGACTTGACCTCGTTTGGAAATAGATGGCCATCAGATGAATAAACATGCCGTTAGAGGCTCTGGTTAACTTGGAATGGCGATAGGCCATGACAGCATCCAAAGGACTGTCTCTCAGTGGCCAGCTGAGCTGTGCTGTCTTCCAGGCAACACTTTGTCAGCCCCAAATGCATCTATTTCATCAAAAATATTTTGTGTTATAGACCAGAGAGTTTGGTAGAGACAAAATTCAGAATAAGTCGAGGTCCTTGGTCCTAAGGAAATTACAATCCTTAGAATGAACAGAAACTCTCTTTTCTGGGACTACACAATACCAAAATGCACCATGGAGAGTGCTAGTCAACTATTTGGACACATCCTTCCCTCCCTTGGCTCCTTCCTTTTCACTTTTTTTTCTCCTGCTTTTCCCTCCCTTCTTCCCTTCCTCTCTCCCACCCTTCCTTCCTTCCTTCTTCCCTTCCTTCCTCCTTCCTTCCTTCCTTCCTTCTTCCCTCCCTCCCACAGATATAAGGTGTGCTCACCACTGCCTACCAGTTAAGAATGAACCACTAATAAAAATAGACTTGGTTTCTGCCTTCATGGAATTCACAGTCTGGTAATTGAGTCAGAGTAAAAAGTCAACCACAAACAACTAATTACCACTGATTCCTGGAACAATAGAGGCTTGTGACCTAATCTCGGGGGTCATGAATTGTATCCCCAAAGAAAGGATATCTAATGGGAGATAAAGAGGAGAAAGGAGGAATGATCCAGGAGACGTAAGAGAATTATTCAGGAGGAATGACTAGGAGATGTGCAAAGGCCCTGAGACGGGAGGAAATCTGAGAATGGGGAATGGAAAACAGGCCAGTGTGCTGGGCATGAAGGGGGAGGAGAGGCAATGGTACCAGATGCAAAAGGGGTAGAGCAGGAGCCAGGTCATCCGGGGTCTTGAGAGACTGAATTGGACCTTATCCTAAAAGCAATGGAAGCTGTCATCATTATAAAACCACAGTGTGTTTGGGGGGGGGGGGCGTGTCTACACTTGTACTCTAAGACTCTGAGACTCAGGTGTCTCCTCAGCCAGGATAATTTAAGTGTATATGTTTCCCTTGTAACTGATGTCAGTCTGATCCTGCACCCTCACCACAGAGAAATAAAAACCTCAGACTTGACATGGCCAATATCTCAGTTGCTTGCCGTTTAAAATGATCTAAGATGAACTCTTTGGAATAAATATTTGGTCTTGTCTTTTCAGAATGTGATCTCAATTCATTCTGGAGTTTCCTCTTCTTCAGCCCTCCTCCCTGGGACTAAGTGTTCGCTGTTGTAATTGTCTGTGTGTGGTGGGGGGCTTCTGCCCCATCCTGGCATTGTGGGAGATGCAGACCTATGGGCATCTCCCCCTCTGCCACCCCTGGGTCCTCACCAAGCTCTCCAGAGATGTGTCCCATCCCATGGTCCCTGGTGGCTGGTACCTGTAAGGGAGGCTGGGCTTCCCATTCCTATACAGCCCACAATGGCCCCCCACCAAAGTGGAGAGTACTCAGTAGCTAGTACCCAGTCGCCTCCTTCTCCTCCCTTTCCTTGGTTGTGTGACCATGTGGTAAGTGAACCTCTTCAGAATTCATGGCAACTGTCAGACAATTGTCCGTGCATTCTAATCCAGTAGCTGGAACACGTTATTCTGAGACACCCCATTCTCTCACCCGTACTGGGGTCCCCATTTGGTCCTAGTTTGCCAAGGACTTTCCCAGTTTCCAAACTGTAAGTGCTATGCCTGGGAAACCCTTTAGTCTCAGGCAGGTGGAGTCAACTGGTCATCCTACACCTGGTCCTCCTCATGGCCAGTGGCCGGAGGTCAGGCAATCAAGGTCAAGAGCACAGAGATGAACCCACCTCGACTAGATAAGGAAGCACAGTTGCCCAACCCCAAGAGAGCCACGGGCTTTAATGTGGGGGTTCGTTCCACCTCGTGGAAATACAAAACAACCTCCTTGCTTGTATGTTTGCCAAGAAAGAAGTTATTCACTGCAGAAATGGATTTGATAAAAATAAATAAATAGAACACACGCTTTAAAGTGTAAGGATTAAGTAGCTAAGTCTTATGCTGAAGTCAGAAGGGAAACAAGAATCTTAGGTCATGTATCTAAGTTTACACAAACACCATCTAACTCTTATTTATTTGGTTAACACTTTGGAGCAGGGGAAAAAAAGTCAAATGTTATAGTTTCAGCATCAAAAACATATGTAAAGCAGCTCTTACTCTCCTGTGCAGTTGATGGAAACCGCCCCTTTGGAAGGGGCGCGGAAGAATGCCTTTGTGTTGCTGAGTTTTTATGTTCTTGACTTACCAGATCAAGGACAGATGTGAATGTATTTTTCGACTTCATAACCAACAGGGAGTATTGCAACTTAAAGCAGCTGGGGGAGAAAGCTGTGTATAATACAACGGTTCTTTCTGGAAACGGACTTATTTCAATGGAAAAACTGGGAGGCATCGGGGTGGACACTTTGACTCACTGGGAGAAATATGGGGGTGCACGGGGAGATCCTGGCGCTTCTCTGGTGTTATGGGAAGTCCCTTTTGTTACCTCAGGGGAAAGAGCCCTCTTCCAAAGAATGCCCAGCTGTCTTTTCTGTCTGAGGCCCCAACCTGGCCACAGTGCCATTTGGGGGCGGGGCCTGGGGTGGGGGTTTACTTACCAGGTGCCGAATCCTGTGCTAAGTGCTTTCCATGTGTTATCTCGTTGGATTTTCAGAATCATCTTTTGTATGGTGGGTCCTCAGGTTCTTATCCCAAAATGCATGGGGCCTGATGTGTTTAACAATTAAGACTTTCTCCCCAGATTTTAGTAAAGAAAAAAAATAAGGGCATAGACCGTGTAATACATAACACCCCTCTGTAGGTCTGCGTGGGCACCCCTTGATCAAACACATTTGTGTTTTCACATTTGGTGGGATAAATCAAAGTTTTAAATTGCTTCACACGAATTCTGGTCAGACGTCGCCACTAAATGAGTTTTGGTGCTAAACATTTGGGGAAAAGGGAAAAGCTTTGTGTTTTCGGAGCTTTTTGGATTTCAGAAGGACAGAAAGGAGATTTGAACCTGTCCTACAATGCCCATGTAACAGATAAGGAAGCTGAGGTCAAACATGTTTGTTGTCTGTACCTCATTCTCTTTTAATTTAATTTAATTTTTATTTTTTTAAAGTTTATTTATTCTGAGAGAGACAGAGAGAGTGCAAGTGGGGAAGGGGAAGCGAGTGAGGGGGACAGAGGATCCAAAGCAGGCTCTGTGCTGACAGCAGAGAGCCTGATGTGGCGCTTGAACCCATGAACCATGGGATCATGACCCAAGCCGAAGTCAGACGCTTCACCGACCCAGCCACCGAGACGCCCCATTGTCTTCTAATTTTAAACATTTGTCAATTAACTCCATGTCTTTTGGGTCAGTGCTCAGTCTTTTTAGCATTTGAGTTCAGCTGGTTCTGGCTGGGCCTCCTTCCTGAGCTCAAGGCTGACTGAGGGGACTGAGTTTCTAGGGCTCCATTGGGTTCCTCAACCACAGGGTGACTTGGCATCCCCCCCCCTTTATTTAAATGACTTTTACAAAAATAAGATATCCAAGGACTCCCCTACCATGGCTTGGGAGTTCTAGAACATTCCATGTGGCTCTAGAACATTCCATGTCTCTTGAGCAGGCAATGTTTCCAGGGCCGCAGAGAAAGGTCTCTGTCCATCCACACACAAGGACGTTGGCTCAATATGTAATAACCATGAGCCAGAGTTGGTTCTAGGGAGAAAGAAATCAAAGGCGCTGGCAGAGCGGGCAGGCATTTTCCTGAGGATGAGGTGCACACAGGTACACACAACAATGAAGTGTTTGTGGGCGAGGCCCAGGCCAACTCTACCAGCAAAGAGCCGATGGCCAGACCATGAGCCGGGTCCTCTCAACTGTGTGAGTGAGTGAGGGTGGGTGTCTCTCTGAGCAGGGTCCAAGCCAGTCCCCTTCTCAAAGGCAGAAGCATCCTTGATGATTTCCCTCCCTCCCTCCTTGATGAAGGCCCTCTTCCCCCTCCCTACTTCTGGCCAAGGGAAAGCAAGGGGTCCAAGCTGGAGAGGCCAAAGCCATGAGGAAGTATGTGATGGGCTGGGGGAGTGGCCGCCCCATCCCTGCCGGTGACACTGTTCCACCGGCTGATGGACAACTAACGAGTTCTGCATAAATCACAATTAGGAGGGTTTGGAGACAGCAAACTGACTTCTGCCTCTCCAGGCAGATTGTGAATGTCTTTCAAGAGGGTGAAAGGGCCTTGCTCTTTATTCAGAGAGCCAGCCATCAAGAGTTGGGGATGGAACAGAACAGTGGGTCCCACTGTGGCAGATAGAAAAGTTCTGGCTGAGTGTAGAATTCTGCTGTGTGCTTGGCTCCCCTGCTGACCCAGCTAATGTTCTCACTTTCAAAGAACAGGTGGGAGTCTGACACGCTCTCTGAAAAGAGACAGAGGGAGAAAGAAAGAAATCTTCCCTGAGGACTTTAAGAGTGACTTTTCTTCTTCTCTATTTCGGAAGGGACTTGGCCCACGTTCTTGCCCTGGGAGAAATTGCTCCCAAGAGCTGAGGGAGTGGAAAGAGAAGGACTCCTTAGACCCCCGGCCTCAGTTATCTTCATCTGTGAAATGTGAATAATGGCGACACCTACTGGAAATACTGCTGTGAGGAGTTCTTGTAAGGGCAAATGCCTGGAGTGTGGCAGGCACTCGGTAAATTAGTTACTATGTTATTAGTAGTAGTGTTGCTATGGTGGTGCCGGTGATGGTGATGATGGTGGTGATGGTGATGTTGATGATGGGGATTTGGGTCAGAGTCCCCTCTTCTGGCCTTGGGTGCAGCCCCGACACTGCAGGTGATGCGACCCTTTGTCCCACCTAGTCCTGCCTACTCTGGGGCTCCCCTTGAAAATGAGCAGCTCTGGGATGAACTGGGCTTACACAGGCAATGACGTCCCCTCCCCAGCATCCCCTGGGGTCAGCTCCTCCTTCATCCACTTCAGGCCCGCTTGGCTCCCGGCTTCCTTGGCTAAGGGACAGTGCCAGAGGAGACAACAGTGGCAGTCTCCCCCAACAGTTCCTGGGTGCTGTTTTCTCACTGACGTTTCTCGTGCTAGGGAAAAGAGGACGCCCAACTACTCAAGTGGGCTCCCTGGGCAGGTTTGGCTGTGGCCCTTGCCCAGGTGCTCCTGACATCCTGACATGCCCAGTCACTACTCCCCAATACCCAGTCATGCTAGACCGGGTCATGCTTGCCTCTGATACCTCTCCCCATAAGCCTGGGAGGAAGGGCCTCTGATGCCCATTCCACAGATGAAGAAATAGAAGCCCAGAGAGGTTGAGTATCAGGCCCGAGCTCACATAGCCACGATGTGGACATGGCCTGGATTCAAGCTCAGGGCTGCCCTCCACGACCTGGTGTTCTCCTGGCCCTGCCTTATACCCAGAGGCTCAGATCAACTGCCAGGGAAGCCGTGGTTTGCCACAGAATCCAGACAAGGCCTAAAACAGGAGCAAAGGGATACGGGCCATTTTGAAAAAAGAGCCCAAGGGAAAGGGACTGGAAATCCAGCTGCTAGGGGACTGACTGCAGCCTGTTTTCCAGAGTTGAGATCTGAGCCCTCAGCCCACCTCTGGCCTGATGCAGGAGGGGTGGGGTAGAAGCACCATCCAAGTTCCCATCCAACCTTGCGTGGCCCTTTGGGCTGGCTCCGGGGGAAGATCTTGCTGGAAACTTTGCTGGGAGACTCCCATGAACATGCTCAGGAAGGATATAATCACAGGAACTTTCCAGAAAACACGGGTTCCCACCATTACCCTCGAACCACAGCCTGGAGCTCCACTCTTGTGGGGGGCTATAAACCTGACCAAAAAGACAGGAGAATTTCGAGAATCTTTACCTGCAGGTAGTCATCAAATCCAGCCCCTGGCAACAGTAGAAAACTGTGCTCCCACTCCAATGACTTCTGCAGCTGCCATTCTCCTGTTTCCTTTGCCTGGGATGTCCTCTAGCCAGCCTCCTCTATCTGGTGAACTCCCAGACCTTCTCCAAGACTCAGCTCCAATGGCACCCCCTCTGAGAGGCCAGCCTGGACCCTTCCAGGAACATGGTGAGTGCTTCCTCTGAGAACACAGACTGGAGTTGTCAGTTTACTCATCCGTCATCCTCAGTAGCAGCACAGTGCTTGGGATACAGTAGGTGCTCAATAAATGCAGGCGGAGCCGATACATTCATGAATAACAGCCCATTCAACTTAGTTTACGCTGGAACTTGCGGAGAAAGGCCAGCCTGTTGTGGCACATCTCATCTGCAGGTTGATGGTAGTGGCCTTAAAAAAAGAAAACAACCACTGCCAAGGCCTCCGCTTGCTTCTGAGACCTGGGTGGAGGCTGGGAGATTCGGCCCTGGTAGCCTTGTCTTTACTTCCCTCTTGTGGCCAAAAGTTACTGCTGCATCTGGAAAAGCCAGGGGTTTTTTTGAGGCTGGGGAGAGGGAGGTATTTTTGCCTCCTGGAGTTTTTTTTAGGGTCCCCGAGTCACTCTGATCCAGCCCCAAATTTCTTGGATGTACCTGTGACCCTCCCTCCAGCGCCTTGAAAATGTGTTACAATCCATGACAGAGAGATAACCAGCAGGGTCTGACCAACCTCCAAATGAGCATCTAAGAGGCTCCAAGGGTCCATCAGCTCTGGCTTAAGACTGTTGGGTGCGTGGGTGCGGAAGGGAAGGATATGACAAAGTATGTGATAGATACCTGCCCTCAGACACCTAACAGTCTATTTGTGACACCTTTGCAGGAAGTGCAGGATGACACCATATGACGCTGTATACTAATAAAGAATCATAACATTGTCTGCCAGCCTAACAGCCACGCTGTGGAATCGGGCAGCCTCGCGTGTACATCCCGGTCCCACCACTTGCTGCCTAGGTGACCTTGAACAAGTTACTTCATCACTCTGAATGTTTCCTCACCTGCAAAATGGACCCACTAAGAGCTCCTCCTTCGAAGAGTCACGGTCACTAAGTGAGATGATGTGTGTCAAGACCTCAGCATGGGGCCTGGCATGGAGTGATTCCCCTAAGTGTTAGCCGTTTTGGTTATAAGTAAGGTTTTTAATTGTCCAGTGTGGATAGAGAACGGGGGGGGGGGGGGTGTAATAAAGAACGGGATAAACACGTTCCTAATCATGACCTTCCTAAAGGCAGATCCTAGTTTTCTTCTTCTTAGAGCTCACTGCAATATGATATTTATTAACATGATAGTTCATCGTGGGCAAGATGACCCACAGGGCTACCTCGTTTTCAGGCTACTTGCAAGGGGTAGGCTATCAGTTGGCTCTAGCCAGAGTCAACTTGTTTCAATTTCTCCCTCCTCCACCCACGGCAGACATCACTAATCAGTCACGTCTCCCTCCCACACCCACGGGCAACATCACTAATCAATGACTTCCCCCTCGTAAACCCACGGAAGACATCCCTCCTATGACAGGGCAGACATGACTAATCCATCATAGCCCTCTGTCACACAGAGCAAGTCTATAATCTCAGATTTCTCAGTATAGAGCTCCGGGCAGTTACAACAATTAAGCAGAGTGGGAAAATGGCATACAATCTAGTTAACCTTTTCGGGTCTTGACACATGGATAGTTAAAGATGTAGAGAGGAAGGGGGCAGACACCTTAGCCAGAGGGAGTGAGGTAAGCTGAAATGTGAGTGAGAAGGCGGCTCTTCCAGGAAAAGGAAGTAAGTTAGAGAGAGGCTGCTTTATGGGGCCCCTTGGCTCTGGGCTGACTTGTAGCAGCGGGCAAAGGGAATCACTGAAGGTCGTTGGGCAGGTGTTATTTGGGGGGCAAGATCCGTCTGGCTGCTAGTGCCAGATGGTCCGTAAAGGGGCCTGAGCCCCGAGGAGGGGTGAGGAGGGCTGGAACTCAGGACGAGGTGCGGAGGGAGATAAAGGCCAGGCATGCTGGACGGGAAGCTGTGGTGAGCTTGGTGACTCCGGGCACATTAGGAATAGAAGGAAGTTGTGCCATCAAAGCTGCTTTCCTGGCCCTGAGCTCTACAGGCTGGGAGAATAATGGCACCTCCAGCAGGAAGGGGGGCTGGGGCCCAGAGAAGAGGATGTGCTTTGTTTCAGGCATTGGAGGTGCCTTTGGGACATCCAGCGGCGATTTCCTGTGGGCAGCTGGAAAAGGGAGGTTGGAACCAGGGCTGGAGCTGCAGATATTAGAGAGGAAGAGAGGAAAAGGTTAATGCTTTACAGGACCAGCCTCTCTTTTACTCAAAGCAGTTTGGGTAGGAAAAGAGAGTGTGCATTCAGGAAAAAGATGAACTGGGTGAAGGTCATGGCTTAATTAAGAGGCATTCGCTGCAATCCGGTTTTCCAAAAGATACTGCATATCTGGGTCAAGTGTCCTTTTCACAATATCACCTAAATTAGTAGGGAAAAAATGTTTTTTGGTAATAGGGAACAGTAAGTCTCATGCTCAGGACCCCTAATGTCCCTACTGCTAAGAAAGAAAGTGTATATTTAACTGAAATACCCAAGCAATCAGAAGAGAGGTCAGAGAGACAATTCCTTTATTAGGAAACTCCATTTCCTAATGCGTGATAAAGTCACTTGATCTCAAAGGTCAAACAGACCTGGATTTGGACCTCAGCTCCACACTTCCTAGCTGTGTGACCTTGGACAAGATACTTAACCTCTCTGAACCTTGGTTCCCTCCTTCATAAAATGGAGCTAATAGAGTACCTAGTTCACAAAGCTGTGGTAGTAATCAAATGAAATGATGTATATAAAGGTTTAGTCCAGGACTCGACAAGTAATAAGCATTGAATGTTTGAGAGCTGTCCTTTTATCTTACCGTCTTTTTTTTCGGAACAGATTTTAAACAACCAGTGCATCTTTTCATGCCTGATAGGAATCCTGGGAAGTCCTCTGAGGGAGACAGAGAAACCCTACACTGATAATGCACCGGCCAAGCACATTTCTTTTGTGTAGGTACGTCACATCACCCAGTAAGAGACAAAGTGGAAGAGGCTTCCGGAATTCTCCAGGAGATGAACAGCCTACTGGCCCCTTTTGTGGGCTTGTGGGCTTGTGGCCCAGGTTGGGGCTAGAGGCCTCCACTGTCTGCAATCCTGTGTCCTTCCCCCTTTCCACCAGTGTTTCCATGACACAGGAGTTCCAAAGGTAATCACATGGACGTGTGTTAAAGCCCCCTTGGCTCATCAGTGAGGATGCCCTACCAACCCAAAGGAGATGACCTTGAGCCAAGGCCAGTGAGCAGAAACGGGGCCCCTACTTGACCCCCGGCCTGTCCTTGAGGGAGACTTTGGAGAGTTCCTACCACCGATGGCCAGCAATGAATTAACAATCTAGAAGGTTCTGGAAGGTTCTGGTTCATAGGTGGAAGTTTGGGCCAGAAAGACAATTTGTTGTAGGAGGATTAAACTCGGAGCATAATAGCAGTACCTAACATTTGCTGAGTAATTACTGAGGGCCAGGAACTGTTTTAAGTGTGCACCAACTCATTCCCTCTTCACCATGACCCGTGAGGGAATTTTACACATAGATCACTGAGGCCCGGGTATGTTAGCAAACGAACATCCACACTAAGTGGCAGACGAAAGGTTTGAACCCGGGAAGTCTGACTTACAGAGCCCGTACTGTGACCACTGTGCTACCGCTGTGTCCCAGGGCTGGGGTCCACACCTGAGGGACGGGAAGGGCCACAGCATGAAGCCTGGCCTGAGGAAAGACTTTGCGGCAAAGGCTGTTTACCCAGGCCCGAGCCCACCTCAGTGGAATGTTCTGCCTGGTGCCAGGCGCCCAGATAAAGAGCCTTTTTGTCAGATGTTCCCGGGGATGAGTCACCCTCAGGAAGCTGCTGGATTCTTCTTAGGGCCCCTGTTCTTTTATCTCCTTGTTCCTTTCCTGGGGATAAATAGGACACTGCGAGAATTTCTTTAATTCCTATATTTACTCATAGGTTCTTCTCATCCCCAAACAGTGTTTAATAGGAGACGTAAAAAGTTCCCTGCCACACCATCCTCCCCCTCTGGGCACCGGAGGTGCTGGAGACACGGCCCCGGGACCTAACTGAGCGGCTGTCCCAGTCGGAAGCGTCACCCAGGGGCCCGACCGCTGTCCCCGCCTCTGCGTCCACTCTAACGACGCTGCTGAAAAGGGCGAGGGCGGGAGCAGAGCAACAGAAAGCAGGAGATGCTCCCATGATCCCAGCTTCAGGGGAAGGAGCTAAGGGGTTCATTCCCGGCCGGGGGACACCTGGCGAAACGTACTCTTAGGACATCCTCCTGCGGCCACGGACACGAAGGCGTGGTGGGGGATGCTAGGGCCTTAGGGCAAACCTCAGGCAGAAATGGTAGAGGACAGACGTGTGCAAATGTACCTCCGATCACAGGGCCCGGAGAGTAAGGCCACAGCGACTTCATGCCGTCCTATCCCTGGGGCCACACAGAGTCCAACTCAGACACAGGAAGGCCGTGGCACGGACGACTGCAGCCCGCTCAGTTCACGATCCACTCATTCGTTCGACACGGGTTCACCTCACTGAGCACTTCCTCCGTCCAGGAGTCTTGCTGCAAGGTAGGGACGCAGAGCCAAACCGACAGAGTCGCCCAGAAGCCTGCTGTCTGGGGGGGGGGGGGGGGGGGGAGCAGACCTCAGGGTGCAGCCCCGAATATCCAGAAGTCCAGACATCCGAGAGGTCCTTCCCTGTTGGCACGACGGGGAAGACAGAGAGTGGTGAGGGGACCCCCACATGGGCCTTGGGGGGAGGGAAGCGACAGCGGAGGTCCCTCGGCCTCCCCACGAAGCAAGCTGCCGGCCGGTTCTGAGGTCCAAGCCCCGCCAGGCACCGCCCCCCCCCCCCCCCCCCCCCCCCCGCCCCTCCGCTCATCCTCAGGAGGTTCTGCTGCAGATGCGCCTGGTGGGACTGGCCCAGGTCGAAGGTGCAAAGCCATCCCTTCCCCCCTCCCCCGTTCCCACCCCCCCCCAGCCCAACCGAACAGCCCCGGCCACAGGACGAGAGCGGACAGGGGGCACCTGGGCGCCTCCGCCTGGAGGGACAGCAGAACATCGCTTGTGACAAAGCCGGCAGGGCCCTCCGCGTACCACCTGGCGCACCGCAGCCCACAACGAATGTTAGCTATTTGTGTAATAGCATTAGGCGCGGTTTTTACCACCCTCCGATTCTCAGACATTTGGAGTGACGTTAGCGTCCGAAGATCTGGATTAGAGTCACGGCTGTCACCTCCTCACCATTCGTCACGTCCATCGGCGTCTTGCGCCTCTCTCTCCTCGTGGCGCGGGAAGGAATATCTGCTCTACTGTGTTGTGGGGATCCAATGAGACAACAGTGGGAAAGAGTTTTGTGAGTCAAGTCCAGTGTGGGTTGAGACGACCATGAACCGAGGGCACTCTGGGCTTCTGTCCCGTGTCTGCGGTGAACCCTCCGTGCCACCCAGAACCTCCTCCCCTCCTCTGAGGCCTTCCAGCCCCTCTTGGGAATGAAGGGTTTCCACCTGATGCCACGTTTGACTTCTCCCCCATCTCCAGTGAGACTGTAAGTCTCTTGAGGACCAGACCCGTGTTCATATACAACTAAGAGCAGCCATTCACCACATTTAGGACATGCCAAGCATTTTGCAGACCTCATATCATGTTCTTCTCCCCAGATCCCTGCAAGGAAGGGACTGCTGTTATCCCCATTGTCTAGATGAGGAAACTGAGGCTTGAAGAGTTAAACACTTTGCCCAGGATCCAACAGCCAATGTCTGACTTTTTTTTTTTTTTTTTTACCAGAACCCACGGCACAGGTCTGAACCTAGATCGGTCTGACCCCAAGCCAAGCGCTGAGCCCCATACAATGTCAGGCCCAGGTGGGCACCCGGCACACTTATTTTGCTTGGTTACTTTTGATTTTTATTTTATCCCCACCCCACACCTATAAGAAAGGACATCAGGCGAGAATTCACTAATCGTCGCTCACAGTCCTCTTTAACCTTATGTGGACCCTGAGTAATTCACACCGATAACCAGTACGGGCACCGCCTCTGTCCCAATGTAAGCAACAGGTTTCTGAGCACCTGTGATGGCCAGGTCCTTCTGGAGAAGCTGGGACTATGGTAAGTGACCGAGAAGACAACGTTCCTGTCCTCAAGGGGCGTGTGTTCTGGGGAGGACAATGGGCAACAGATACAGAATGGCCAACAGTGAATAGAGCCATGGGGAGAATAAGTCCCCATAGGATAAGAAGAAGGATAAGTATAAATAAGGAATAACAGAGCATGATGGAAGTTGGGTACTCTTCAAGCTGAATAGCTGGGGGGAAGGTGTCTCCACGTGACATTTGAGCGGAGACCTGAAAAAATGAGGAAAGGAGCCACGCGGAGACTCGGGAGGGAGCAGTTCGAAGGGCACCCCAGGCAGAGTGACCAGCAGGCATCCCAATCCCAACAAGGGGCATGCTGGCGGCACATAGAGAAGAGCAAGCTGCTCGAGAGGCTGGTGTGGGGCCGGCAAGGGGAAGCAAGGTCAGGTGAGGCCGAACCAGTGGACCGTGAAGGAGCCTGGGGGTGCTTGGTTGACTGCGAATGAGACCAGAAGCCACTGGGGCCTGTGGTAGGCTAACAGAGAAACGAAATCATTCTTGAGATTGAGACCAGTGGTTCTCAACCGAGGACGATTTTGCCCCACCCTGGGGACATCTGGCCAAGTCCGGGGACACGTGCGGTCATCACCAATGGTGCGTGGTGGGGAGCCGTGTGCTGCTGGCATCTAGCGGGTAGAGACCGGTGATAACGTTAAACACCCCCAGGCGCACAGGACAGCCTCCCTCCCCACCGGCAAAGAAGTCTCTGACCTAAAATGTCAACGGTGCCAAGGCTGAGGAAGGTAGGTACAGACCCCAGCATGGGCAGTGTGCTCTTAGGAGGATGACAGGGGCTCACAGACGCCATATCCGAGTCCCTGGAGCCCCGGACGCCCCCATAGCAAACAGCACTACTGTTGGAATTTCCTTCTCCGCTCCAAGAACCACCTAATTGGGACGCATTCCAGGGCACTTCCTGCTCCTTGGCGCCTGCTGTGTGTCTAACCTCGGGATGATGAATCTTCTGTGCTCGGGGCCATCCGTATGTGTACGCAGCCCTGACGTTTTGTGTGCGTCCTACATCCTGAAGTGTAATTTATTAGGCCTAATCCCTGTCTGGGGTAATGGTAAGTCCTCCCTGTAGAAATGCCGGGGGAAGAGGATATTCCCCATTATTATTTCATTAGGACACCACTGGGTATTCCAGGAGTCCCCGAGTAGGTATCGTGTGCTCCTCGGATGATTTAGACAAGACAGCCGGGGGCCTCGCTCCTCCCAGAACTCAGCACAAATATGCACAGATTTCCATTCGTGCCTCTTAGGCTCCCTTCTTAGTACTACGTCCCTTCTTTTCACGTCATGCCTGTTTTGTTCTTCTGCACCGGGAGGAAACACAAACATTTTGAAGAAAGCGTCGGGCGTTTACTGCTTTCTCCACAATGTGAGTAGTACATCCGAAAGTTGAATGTCAGCAGCCAAGATTTCTAACCTCAAAACTTGGGCCTCCAGTTTCCCTCTGCAATCAGCACTGATGGGGGCTGCTAAGGCAAGTTAGCGTTTCATAAGTTGTCTTTCCTCCCTTGGCCCAGCCTGTCTAAAGATACAGAGTGAGGGGAGAGACTCCTAGTCATTTCCCGGCTCTGAGCCTCGGTCTCTTCATCTGGCAAAGGGGGGGGATCACGGCACTTATTTCTTTGTGTTGTGGTCAGCAGAAAGTGAAACAATGCATATCAAAGCAGTTTGCAAACAGCAAGGGGGCAACTTGAATGTTATGATTCTATTCTAATACAGCAGCCCCCTTGTTCACAGGGGATAGGGTCCAAGGCCCCCAGTGGATACCTGAGCCACAGATAATACATACATACATACATACATACATACATACCTATGATGAAATTTATCATAAACTAGGCACAGTAAGTGATGAACGCCATTGGTAATAAAATAGAATTATAACAGTATGCTGTAATAGACGTTATGTGAACGTGGTCTCCTCTCTTTCTCTCTCGAAATACCGTGTCGCCTGTCCTCACCCTTCTTCTCACGATGATGTGAGATGATAAAGTGCCTACAGGATGAGACTCCGCGAAGTGAATGGCCCAGGCACCGCGACGTAGCGGGAGGCTACTCTCGACCTTCTAATGATCCGTCAGGAGGAGGATCCTTCCCTGCTGGACCAGCGTTGACCACAGGAGACAAACCGCAGAAAAGTGAACCGCCGGACAAGGGGAGACTATTCATGCCATTTTGCTGTAACTGATGGAATGAGAAGCGTTGGGTGATGGGAAAGGAACAGCTTCTCCTCTCGGAGTATGGTCAGAGTGCCCGGGGTTTGGTCTGTGCCGGGGTGAGTCTGTCATACCAGTCGTTACCATTGTAGCTGAGTGGGTAAAGGGAGAAAGAAGGGGGCTGCATTGGGCAGGTTCAAGTTTCCACATTGGAACATCCTCATGGCCAGCCTTCCTGCGGGAGGAAAACAGCTGATAATATAGGACAACAAGAGGACCCTCTTCTTCCCCCTTTCACTTGACGTCCAGCAATGTGGTCACGGAGAAAAGTTCACACAGTAAGTTTTGAAGTCATTTCTGTCTGGCTCATCAATAGTTGCCTTATAAGAACTATTCCATGCCTAAGAAGCATTGTAAGCCTTTTTAAGCTCCAAAGATTAGGGCGAAGCAGGGAGGGTGTTGGGAGGAAGACAGATAAACAACAGACTGGAGAGCATTCTCCATGCAGAGAAGTGGACTCTGTACTTTGGTTGGCTTAATCCCCAAATTGAAAGCAGCCCTGAGCATCGTTCTGAGAAAGGAGAGCCCAGATAAGAGAAAGCCCCTCCGCAAAGCCCCCGCATTGAGCTGTTTGTGGAAACGAGGATTGTGTCCTTCCCTGAAGCCAAAGGACAGAAAGACAAGCCCACGGAGGGCAAATAGAGGGTGAGAGTTTCCTTGGGACAGCCCAGGGAAGCAGAAGACGGAGGGGCACAGGAGCAGTGGCCGCATGGATGATGCTCACGTGATCTGTCAAACCACCAACCCATCTTTCCTTCTCAGCCTGGGGATCACCAACTGCCTGTTTTCACACCACTGACAGCACGAGTGTTGGGCTCTTCAAAGACTGCGGGGCAGGACAGGCCAGGTTTGCTCCCAGTCCACTTGCAAAGGACCTTAATACGCACACGAGAAAGCTGACCCCTTTCTGGTGACAAACCTGGTTTCCAAGTCTAAGACCACAGCCTTGTTCGGCAGAGGTAGGCGTTGGTTCCAAAGGAGGCCAAGTCTAGGCTTGAAGGCTGAAGATTGCCATCAGAGAGGCTAATGGGACATGGGATCTGAAGGTGAGTCCCAACACAATCAATATGGCCTACCTGGAGTTGGTGGGTCATCCAAGAGAGCTGAGAGCCTCCAAGAGGATTGGGCTCCTTTGGAGGTGTTGGGGACTTAAAATAAGTCATATGAGCTTGTAATCATACCTATGAAGACTGAACTACAGCATCTGTAGGTAGGACCCCGCAAGCCCCAGCTGTCAGGGGCGGGGATGTGACAAACCCAGCACAAAGCAAGACCCTGCAGAGTGGAGCTGGCAGGGAGAGGGCCTTCAAGGGCCATGGGAGTGGCTGGCCCAGTTGTGTTAAAAATCAAGAAAGAAGAGGAAGAGAGTAATAGAAGGGCGTGAGATGGCTCCTGGCTGAAAGAAAAATGGCAGTTTTCCTGTGTGCTTCTGTCGAAGGCTGTGAAGAATGCCAGGAGATTTCAGACCAATCCAGGAGCCCAGCAGGGACACCAGGAAAGGGGGGTGAGGTCTGCAGGTCTTGGTGGGTCCGCAGGAAAGTGACAACTGGATGCACCACTTCAAAGGCCACATGGGGAAGCTGACCCCCAAGAAGCTGCCAGCTCCCTGTCCTCATTCCTCCAGGCTCTGTGAACACAGGAGGGATACCCCTCCAGAAAAGGATGTGGGAACCTCAGGGGCATGTCAGTTTTCAAGTGCTTACTGACTCAGTTCAGGGTCACTTGGGCTTCTAACTATCTTTCTCCACCCACAGTCCCATGGTGAGGAAGGGTGTTGGGTCTGCACGCCTTTCCAGGACCTGAGATGTTCCGGGGAGCACAGCATATGGGCAGGATGGGGAGAACCTGCTAGAAGATGCATAGGTCCATGCAGCTTGCCTGGGGAATCTGGAGAGAGGTACAATGATGGAGAGTTACACAGTCTTACCTTGTTTCCCAGGTCTTATGTGGCACCCCTCACATTCCTTTTCCCTGCTGCAATTTTTCCTGTCTTCACCTTTGGGGGGAAAATAAAATGAAGGAATATTTTAGGAAATATAAAATATTTTATTTTTAAAATTATTTTAAATGTTTTATTTATTTTTGAGACAGGGAGAGACAGAGCGTGAGCAGGGGAGGGGCAGAGAGAGAGTGAGACACAGAATCCGAAGCAGGCTCCAGACCCTGAGCCGTCAGCACAGAGCCTGACGCGGGGCTTGAACTCACAAACCGCGAGATCATGACCTGAGCTGAAGTCGGACGCTCAACCGACTGAGCCACCCAGGCGCCCCGGAAATATAAAATATTTTAAAGCATTTATCAACACCGCTGAAATGCACACTAAAATTTTTTTAAATTATATCAAAGTCATATGCACTCATGATTTTTAAAAATAATAGCATTCAGTGGTGTTTAACGAAAAACAACCCTCCTCTGTCAAGCCCAGAGGCACCTTCTTAATTTTTAAACTGCCTCTATTTTTATTTCTTCTGGTGATTTCCTCCACGTCTCCAAATATTCTGCTTCTACTACACTTCTTGCTTTGTCGGTGGCGCCCTTTGTCTCTCAAGCATCTACTTGGGTAGATGAGGATTTAGGTCTCTCAAGCTCACCCACCTCTCATTCTCCCTTCTTCCTAATAGAACTAAAGTACAGACTGACTTCCTCTGTTGGTCACCTCTGTCTACATAATGTATGCATCTGTGTGACTTTACGATATATGCTATTCACATACACACACGTTTACGGATGTGTGGACTGTCGTGGCTTTCTTTCCTGCGTTACGTCATTTCTGTTACCATGGAGTCATCTACACAATCTCAAAATAGTTGAAAAACCTTGGATGGGTAGAATCAAGCACACACAGTTTCGTTGCTGTCCCGTAGATAAGCAAAAAGGAGAGAATGAAATAGATGAAGAGCTGGCGTCCCCAGCCCTGGCCCAGACAAAGCGAAGGGATCAAGGTTCACCGTGATTTTGCACATCTGCCAGGGGGGCAGTCAAAGGCCAAGAGAAAGACCGGAAGCAGAAAACCCTAGAAGCAAATCAGCACAGGCTGTTGCTTCTTGCCTGCAGGGCCCCCTGCCCCCCACAATCTTCCCTCTCCACCGGTCAGCTCCTGGTTTTTTCTTACCCACTCCAGGAGCAGTCACCCCCAGGAATAGTCACACTCGGAAAGATTTACCCCCAGGAACAGTCACTCCCAGGAACAGTCACCCCCAGGAACAGTCACTCCCAGGAACAGTCACCCCCAGGAACATTTACCTCCAGGAACAGTTACCGCAAGGAACAGTCACTCCCAGGAACAGTCACCCCCAGGAACAGTCACCCCCAGGAACAGTCACCCTCAGAAACATTTACCTCCAGGAACAGTTACTGCAAGGAACAGTCACTCCCAGGAACAGTCACCCCCAGGAACAGTCACTCCCAGGAACAGTCACCCCCAGGAACAGTCACCCCCAGGAACAGTCACCCTCAGAAACATTTACCTCCAGGAACAGTTACCGCAAGGAACAGTAACTCCCAGGAACAGTCACCCCCAGGAACAGTCACCCCCAGGAACATTTACCTCCAGGAACAGTTACCGCAAGGAACAGTCACTCCCAGGAACAGTCACCCCCAGGAACAGTCACTCCCAGGAGCAGTCACCCCCAGGAATAGTCACTCCCAGGAACAGTCACCCCCAGGAACAGTCACCCCCAGGAATAGTCACTCTCAGAAACATTTACCCCCAGGAACAATGACCACTCCTCTTGCAGCGGTTCCCACCTCTGTTCCTGCTTCCTGTCCTCCTTCAGCCGCTCATGGATTCATCAGATATTCACTGAACAACAAGCCTGTGCTTAGACGCTGAGAACACAGGCATGTACAGGACAGAAAAAGTCCCTGAACTCTGAGAAAGGGTTTGAGTGGCCTTTGAAAGGGACAGCCAACAAATAAATGAACTACATATTGTGGAAATTCCCTAAAGGATGTCAAGATAGAAAATAATAGACCTTCCCTTCTCGGAAAAGAAATGCCACTAGGCATTTAAACTGAGACCACAGAAGACAGAGGAGCCAGGCATGCAAAGAGAGGCCTGAAGGAAGGCTCAAAAAAAGGAAAGTGAATGTGCAAAGGCCCTGTGGCAGTGATGGGGAACAGGGTGTCTTTAAGGCACTGAGAGGAGGCTCTTCAGCTGTAGCTTGGCAGGCAAGGAGGAGAATGGTCCAAAATGAGGTTGTTAGAAGGCAAGGGCCAGACTTCTCAGGCCTGGTTGACCAAGTAAGGAATTTGGATATTAGTCTAAGTACAGTAGAAAGGCACTCAAAGATTTTAGCAGGAAAGAGACATGATTCCATTTTTGTGCTTTAACATGTCCTTTCTGGAGAATGGGCTGAAAACATGGGGGTTCCTCTGTCCTAGGTAGAGCCATCGACACCCCATCTTTCTTGGGGGAAAGGGGTCCATCTTCTTTCCGGATGGTATCATTTGTGGCCACCAAGTGGTTCAGGGATCTGGGAGAAAGGAACGTGTTTAACAGAAAAGCCGTTGAAACCAAAGTGCCTGCTTGGCCACGTTTAACATCACAAACAACAAAAGGTGCAGAGGCTGAGAGTGTCGTCACCCTGGAGAGTGGAGTCCGGCTGGGGAGAGAAATAGCAGAGTGATGGCATTCTTCTCGGGATTTCAGACCGGGAACCTGAAGACTGGAATTACAGCCACATGCATTTCAGTCCTCTATTAACATTTTTTTTTTTTTTTTTTTTTTATCACCTGAACTCTTTCCCGGTCTCCCTGGCTCCACAGCAGGGGTCCCCATGTGATTTCTGCAGAGATCCACCCCCACTTTCAGGGACTGGGTTTGAGGCCCAGCCCTTCCACTTTCAAAGCCTTTCCCCTGGTCATCAGAGAGTGTCTGGTTGGGGCTGGGCTCTGTGAAATCCTGACTCTCTCTTCTCACCCCGCCCCCTCTCTCTTCCTCTCCCTTCCCTCCACCCCTCTACTTTTTCCTGTCCTTTATACTGAGTTATCTGTTCAGAGCAAAGCCATCTCCCGGAACTGCGTGGATGGGATCTTGCCTCCCATCAAAGCCAAAGAAACTTTCTCTGGCTAGTGGTGTCCATCAAACCTTGAACTGCTACAGCATTTTGAGGCCATGCTTCCCTCCTTGGAGCTTGTAGGGGGAAGAGTCCCTTGCGAGGGCCCAGCGTAGGCTGTATCAGCCCGAGGGGCCTGGTGGGTCAGGGGCAGCTGATTACAGCGAGGCTGGAAGGCACTTGTCTTGGTGAGCAAGGGCTCTAGGGCCTGACCGCCTTGGTCCACATTCTGGTTACATTTCTGATTAGTAGTTGGATGGATGGCAGGCTGATTAACCTCTTCCAGTCATTTTTCAGCTGCTAAAGGCCACCCACATTCTTGGCACATGGCCCTCTTCCCTCATGCTCAAAGTCTGGTCTCTCTCACACTTGGAATCTCTCCTTCTTTTTCTTCTGTCTCCTCCTTTGACCCAGCCAGGAGAAGTTCTCTGCTTTTAAGGACTCATTTCTTTAAGAAATTGGGCCCACCCAGATAACCCGAGATGATCTTTCAATTTCAAGGTCCATGCCCTTACTCACATCTGCAAAGTCCCTTTTGCCATATTAATGGGTTCCAGGTTCCAGGGAATTTGGGCTTGGGTATCTTTGGGGGCCATTATTCTATTCTATTCTATTCTATTCTATTCTATTCTATTCTATTCTATTCACATTCCCTTAGAAACCCAGTTCAAGTTTTACATCTTCTAAAAAGTCCTGTTTGAGGGGCGCCTGGGTGGCTCAGTCGGTTAGACGTCTGACTTTGGCTCAGGTCATGATCTCGCAATCCATGGGTTCAAGCCCTGCATCAGGCTTTCTGCTGTCAAGCGCAAAGCTCACTCGGGATCCTCTCTCTCTCTGCCCCTCCCCCATCGCGTGCCCTCACTCTCTTTCTCTCCCTCAAAAATAAATAACCATGGAGAAATAAATAAATTAGTTAAAAGTCCTGTTCAATCACTTCTAAGCTACCGAGCTGTGCAACACTGAGCAAGTCACTCGATCTCTCTGTCTCTCTTCTCCATCGGGTACAGTTGTGTGTAGGTGAGCACTTAACAGCTGGATCTCTGGGGTGGGGAGCCCCACGCTGCAGCATTTGCCAATTTCTGTAATATAAATATTGCCACGAGGTGGATTTCAAGCTACCAAACGTAGACTAGGAGAAGAGATATTGCCATCACGAACAGTGCGGGCCAGTTCCAGCACTGTGAGAGCGAAAGCAAGGAATTGTACCTCCATGTAAACCAAGGAATTGACTAGTCGATCCAAATACGTATCACTGATGAATCCGTGATTCTTTAAAATCTTGGAAACTTCTGACGGCTCTCTGTGTGTGTCCCCTGGGGCGGGTGCCGTCTCTGGTGTAGATGTTGGAAACATACCTCTGGGAAGAACATCTCAAAGAACCGATTTCATGAGAAAGGCTGGAAGAAAGTCTATCTAGAAAGGGATCTGAAGACCTCTGCAGTCTGCTGGCCTCAATGCGATCACAAAGTCCCAAATCTAATCACAAAATGTGCTTGGCTTTAAGAAAATACAGATTTTTTTTTTTCTAGAAACGCATTCAGATGTATAACGGTTTTATTGTGATTTCCTTGGGTACACATAAGCAAGGGGAGGAGTCAAATGAAGAGTGCCAGCCTCATAAAAGAACCATTAAGCTGTTACAGGGGTACCTGGATGGCTCAGTCGGTTGGGCATCTGACTTCAGCTCAGGTCATGATCTCGCGGTTCATGAGTTCAAGCCCCGCGTCAGGCTCTGTGCTGATGGCTCAGAGCCTGGAGCCTGCTTCGGATTCTGTGTCTCCCTTTCTTTCTGCCCCTCTCCCCACTCATGCTCTGTCTCTGTCTCTGTCTCTCTCTCAAAAATAAATAACATTAAAAAAAATTTTTTTGGAAGACTGTTCTCATATCTCTCATTAGAGTTCTTTTTTTTTAATATGAAATTTATTGTCAGACTGGTTTCCATACAACACCCAGTGCTCATCCCAACAGGTGCCCTCCTCAATACCCATCACCCACCCGCCCCTCCCTCCCACCCCCCCACCAACCCTCAGTTTGTTCTCAGTTTTTAAGAGTCTCTTATGTTTTGGCTCCCTCCCTCTCTAACTCTTTTTTTTTTTTTTTTTTTTTTTTTACCACCTCATGCCAGTCAGAGTGGCTAAAATGAACAAATCAGGCGACTATAGATGCTGGAGAGGATGTGGAGAAACGGGAACCCTCTTGCACTGTTGGTGGGATCGCAAACTGGTGCAGCCGCTCTGGAAAACAGTGTGGAGGTTCCTCAGAAAATTAAAAATAGATCTACCCTATGACCCAGCAATAGCACTGCTAGGAATTTACCCAAGGGATACAGGACTACTGATGCATAGGGGCACTTGTACCCCAATGTTTATAGCAGCACTCTCAACAATAGCCAAATGATGGAAAGAGCCCAAATGTCCATCAACTGATGAATGGATAAAGAAGCTGTGGTTCATATACGCAATGGAATACTACGTGGCAATGAGAAAGAATGAAATACGGCCTTTTGTAGCAACGTGGATGGAACTGGAGAGTGTGATGCTAAGTGAAATAAGTCATACAGAGAAAGACAGATACCATACGTTTTCACTCTTATGTGGATCCTGAGAAACTTAACAGAAGACCATGGGGGAGGGGAAGGAAAAAAAAAATTTTAATAAAAAAAATGTAAAAAGAACCCTTAGAATGTTCTATAAAGTACATTAATAATCTTGCCTTACAATATGTGCATTTCTCTGATCCAAACCCTGAACGCCCTAACTCCACCATTCCTACGTGTGGACACCAACGCACAAGATAGGCTCGCAGCAAAGGTCTTCATGGGAGCCCGTGGGAGGGGTCAGCTGAAGCCAGAAGTGGCAGGAACATGAGTCTTGACAGGGAAGGGCCCCTGTTTCTGAAAGAAGCAATTCCCGTGAGCCCCCTGACAAACGCTCCCTTATGTATTTGCTGGTAGGGCCGCTTCTCTCTCCTTGGCTGCAAGGATAGAGGTCAAGGATAACATCTGAGTAGGCTCAGACTAGATTTGGGGACCTATCGTCTCCAGAGGGCGCCACTGCTTGTGTCTAGGCCTGCCCTCATCCCTCTTCTCCTTCCTTCTCCCCTTCTGCAATGCCTGCGATCTCCCACACTCCCAAGGTGACACATAGACATCCATTTCATTCGGCAATTAGTGAGCACGTATCGTGCGTCATGTGCTGAATGCCCAGAGGTAAGAGAATCACAGTCTCAGCCCCAAAGTGTCCCCACCAGGTGTGACACCTCAAGGTATTAAGGTCGTAAATGCACACAATGCCACAGGAGTCTTCCGGGTAGATAGAACACTCCAACTTCCAGAGGGAGAAAAAGGTCACCAAGAATTCGAGCTGAGTCTTGAAAGAGAAAAGGATGGAGTTCTCCAAAAGCCAGAGGTGGGAGAAGATGTTTCTGGCCCGGGGAACCAGAAGTGGAGGTAAATGAAGGCATCAGGCAGTCATGTGACTGGAGCTTTGGGTGAGTGTTGAGGATGGAGGTCAGGAGAGGTGGGAACAAAGCCGGGGAGGGGCACGTAAAGTGTCCAGGGGCCAGAGCTTCTATGTCAAGCTAATCAATCTGGACTTTGTCCTGTAGGCAATGAGGCACCTCTGATGAGTTTTAAGCAGATCAGTGACACAACCAGATTGACATTTTAGGAGACGGCTTGTCTGGCACGGTGGAGGTGGGGTTTCAGGGTAGGGCTTAGAAGCCGGAGGTTACCGCGAAGGTCCAGGTGGCGATGCTGGGGACACGGGCCACACTGTGGCGGTGCTGCTGCCACAGCGGCTGAGAGGGCGGACAAGAAAGACATCTGGAAGGCAAACACTCAGACGGACACCTCACCTGCCTCCTTTGCACCTCCCCCCTGCCTGGGGCTGGGGGAGGGGCTGCGGGGAGCTTGGACGCGGGAGAAGCACACGCCCCAGACCCCAGCAGGTCAGAGGAGAGAAAGTGGACTCTGGCGAAAGGAGGTTCTTCGAGACAAAAATCACCTGTCTCCAGGCCAACTGATAAGCTCGGACGGTACAGTTGCAGAAGTGGCTGTGGGGCGCAAGGCACAGCGACAGCACCCAGATCAATACTCTATGGTTCCGGGAAGCGGGAAGATGAGCGGGGGCGAGGGAAGAACCGAGTCTCATATCTGGGAGGGCATTGTGATTATGAAGCATTCCAGCCCTCCGTCACCACGTTGGCAAAATTGGCAGAATGAACTACATTCTACGGTGGAAAAAAACTGAAGCTCCGGAAAAGTTGCTGATTTGCCCGGAGGGACCACGTTGACACCAGAGGGCGCTAGAGCTGGACCCCATTTAGCTTCTGGCCACAGTGTCCAGGCTTCCTCTTCTCAAATTCTACCGCTCCTGTCGTCTGTTCCACGCAATCTAACACTTGGCCAGTTTCTGTGTCACAGGGCAGTAGTGACGGCTTAACATCTGAGGTCTGTGCTACGCGGCAGGAGCTGTTCTAAACACTTTGTGTGCTGTGAACTGATCTAAGCCAAGCTGTCCATCCCACAGCTGTCAGGCTTTGGGGGAAACAAAAGGAATTCCTGCTAATTAGAGGGGGATGGGGGCTACGTGGCTTCCCCTCCCAACCGGCTACCTGGTGGCATTATCATGAAAGCGGTTCTGCCACATGTAACAAAGAGGCATAAAATCACCCACGTGTGGGTCCTTATGAGTCGCAACTCCGCTTTTGCCGGCACTCTGACACCACTTTGCAGGGAAGAGTCACTTTGCAATTGTGGGTCAGCTGGCCTTTGGGTTGGACCAGGAATCAGAGGCAAGACCAAAAGGATATCTAGACCTAGAAGTTTTCTGTGTAGGGTTGGGCAGCCGGCTTCACCAGATTCTTTTATTTTGTGTATGCCAGGCCACAAAGCCTGCTCGGTCATTCGGTCTACCTGCTATCTTAAATGTTGCTCATTTCACCCACAAAATTTATTTTTTTTTAACCTCCGTTATACTAATTAATAGGGCCCTTGGTGCAGCTTTGGATAGTAATATTTGAATCCCCTACCGTAGGTAGTCCCGGAGGGCGGGTCATTTAACAAATGCTTGTAGAGCATTCACTACATCCTGAAACGATATCAAGCATTTTGAACTTTACCCAGCACAACCCCCTTAATGGTAATAGCAACCCCATGAGGTACCTGTTACTACTGCCCTCATGTCCCAAATGAGGAAACTGAGTCATAGAGAAATTAAGGGATGCTTCCCCAGGTGGGGAGCGAGGGCCTTGAAAGTAGAGACTGTGGGTGTGATCTGTCCTCCAATCTCCACCCTCGGAAAGACACAAGAAATTCGTGTTGGTGGCAGATAATAATTACCAATGTGGCAACTGGTTTTCCTGAATGGGGTGAGGTTGGAGTGTGTGGGTAGGTGGAGTGGTAGCTGAGTTATCCTGCAATGACCAATGGGACCCACGTGGCACCTGTCATTCTTCTAATATGCCTTCCTCCGATGTCTATGCATCTGATACGGCTCAGAGTTGGCCTCAGCAAGCACCTGGTTTTATAGCTACCGATTTGCCTAGTTGGCTTTCCTTTGGCAGAGATAGACATCCCTGTGCATGTACGAATGCCATAGTAACGGCACTTAATGGGTTCTTCCAAAACAAATGAAAGAATACACGATCAGGGGAGATAAATCACACGCTTCTGTGTGTGTATGCATGTGTGTTGTTTCCATGTCTAACGCCTTCCCATATATCATCACAGTTAATTTACCCCCAAATTATTTAAGATAGGCTCGGGGAGATGAAGAAATTTGCTTCATTGGGGCATCTGGGTGGCTCAGTCAGTTAATCATTTGACTTCGGCTCAGGTCATGATCTCGCGGTCCGTGAGTTCGAGCCCCGCGTCGGGCTCTGTGCTGACAGCTTGGAGCCTGGAGCCTGTTTTGGATTCTGCGTCTCCCTCTCTCTCTGTCCCTCCCCTGCTCTCTCTCTCTCTCTCTCAAAAAAAAAAAACAAAACAAATAAACATTAAAAAAAATTTTTTTTTAATTTGCTCAAGATCACACGGCAAGCAAATAGCTTGGCCACTAGCTCTGATGCCAACCCAGGCTCTTGCCAGCACAACACAGGACTAGCAAGCAAATGCGCTTAGGAAAGATGTTAATGTCAGGCCCTGTCTAGAAGAAGTACATTTAAGAGGGGTGGGCGCTCAGAGGTCTGCCTCCCGCAAGAGGAAAAAGGCTTTTGGAAATAGCACGCTGTACTCAGAAAGGCGACGAGTCTAGACAGAAAGGGACACCCAAATCTCCAGACCCCACCTCTCTTTCAGGTTTTCTATACGCTGGAGTGGGGGTGGAGGGCTTCCCAACATGCAAAACGTATGCAAGAATTTCATTCAAAAATGTTTAATAAATCAAAGCCGCACTTAGAACAAGAAGCATCACATCGCCCAGGTGATAGCTCTTTGTGAGGCTGAAGATCCAAGGGACAGACTTGTGTTTCTGCAGAACTGATTGATGGGATGGGAGAGATCGGGGAGGAAAAAAAAAAAAAACACCCCACTCTCTGCCATAGACAACCACCGAACAGAGGAAATTTAAAATATGAGAGGGAAGATTGAAGCCCCACGGAAAGATTAAAGAAAGGAAAGAACTACAAATGGGCAGATCAATTATTGTGTGAAGATCCGGAGGTGTTTAATTCATATCGGGCTGCACGTTGCAGTTGGAAGTCACACAGCTGTGCGGCACGGATGGTTCTTGTCTCTTTACAAACTTCGCGGATCACAGGAGCCACAGCCACCAACGGCCAAAGAGCAGGGTTCGTTTTGGCAAGAGACAGCCAGCAAGTGTGTCAGTGGAATTCTCCATCCTGTTTACCCACTGCAGCCTGTGCTCATCAGACCGCAAGGTTTTTTGGGTTTTGTTTTTCAAATCGAAATTGACCGGAATTGACCCCCCGGGGGTGGGGTGGGGGAAACCCTTTATTTTTCCTATAAAACTGACTTAAGTGTCATGAAAATCATGCCAAATGATCAGGGTTTTCCTTTATCTTTGGCCAGCGGGGAACTCAGCTATAAATAAGCTCGGTTTATTAACAGTGCAGGATTTATGATTTCCATAATAGCAGTCTGGTTTGCTGCTTGATATTGACTGTTCCAGTTAAACATCTGTAATTGCCCCCACGGACCTGATTCAGCCTGGCCACGAATGTGGCTCCAGCCATCTTGAATTAGACCAAGGATGGACTGGGGATGCTTATCCAAAACTTGACTGAACCATTCAGGTTTCCTGAGCCAGATTTTCCAGCTAAGCAAATTCCAGCTAATAGTCGGGGTGGGTGCTGTGGTGCACCACCAGATCCCTCTCCACAGATGGGGCCCTCTTTCCCTCAGCTGCCTGGTACTGGCTGCTGAAGGCTCTCCGCTGAGTTCCTCTCAGAGAATTTCCCTTCACCAGAGTTGCCTTGACCACACTCACACTCCTTCCATGGGGATAGCCCACATCCAGTGACGGGATGATCCCAGTACAAAGGCCTACCCCATGGCTCATGGCAGGACAACACTGAGGGCCAGCCCAGCTCTAGAACTTTCCGTGAGATGGGCCTCTGTTGTGACTGCGTTGCAACCCAGCCTCTTCCTCTACCTGTCCCGCTCCCCTCGCTCCCCTAGGAGTAGTGATCCTAAAAGCACTCCCCAATAAACTTCCTGTCCACAGATCCCAACATCTCCGTATGGGTTTCCCAGGAAACCCAGCCTCAAACAATAGTGGCTGATGCCGGAGGACAGGGTTTCCTTACTACCCACTGGGCACATTGCTACCCCCAATAATATATAATAGTCAGTATGAAGACAACGTGGAAATTGACCTGGCAAAACGACATCCCAAGACCCCGGGCGTCCACGCAGTAGAGTGGGAGGAGCTTCAAACCTGGCTCTGTCTCAAGCTGGGTGACCTTGGGCGATGTATTGAACCTCTCTGAGCGTGGTTTTCTTTGACGATAAAATGGGTCAAATCACCTTATGGGGCAGTAATAAAGACTATATGAGCTTAGGAGTGTAAAAGCACCCGGAACACAGAAGCTGCTCCGTAAATGTTGGTTTGCTTTCATAAACACAGCAGGGTGGTGGACGCCCTAGTATCTCCTAGGTAGGAAAAAGGGGGTGAGCAGTACCCACGAGTTTACGGTGGACGTGAACATACTGGGGAGACTTGGTGCAGCACGGGGAAAGGTACCCCGGCCCCCTGCCAAGTTAACAAGGCAGCTCCCCAGCTCCCTTTCCCCCAGAGGAGGGTCCCCCCCCCCCGGAAGTTAATGGATCAGGCAGGGGCCTCGGGGAATGACGGGAAGGAACAGGAGCACTTCCCTGCAAGATGTCTTCTCTTCTCTGGTTAGGGAAGGGTTTACGAATTAAAAAAATTTTTTTTTAAGTTTATTGATTTATTTTTAAGTTTATTGAGAGAGACAGAGACAATGCAAGCGGGGGAAGGGCAGAGAGAGAGAGGGAGAGAGAGAGAGAGAGAGAGAGAGAGAGAGAGAGAGAATCCCAAGCAGGCTCCACACGGCCAGCACAGAGCCAGACGTGGGGCTCGAACTCACTCAACCGGGAGATCATGACCTGAGCCAAAACCAAGTCAGATGCTCAACTGACTGAGCCACCCAGTCGCCCTGGGAAGCCTTTCTGAATTTAATGGAAGCCCAGCCACGTGAATCTGAGTGAGGCTCATCATGAGAATGTAACTTCATGAGGCTGGCACCTGACCCATCTTTGTCCCATACAGCACAGGCATGCTGTAGGCACCCAATAAATACCTGCAGAATGAATGAATGAGCAATCGTCCTTAGTCCCCATGCCCCACAGAGTTCTGATGATTCTGGAGCAGGGGGCACACTTTCTGAGGGCAGTGGTGTCACATCAGCCCAGGCCCCTCTGCTGGCTTCCGACGTGTCTCCATAGGGGCCCCTTCAAGTTGTGCAATGCTCTGGCTGTATCCTGTCACTTTCTCCGGGATCGGTTTTGTAAATAGTGTTTTATTGGAACACAGCCCCGCTCACTGGCATAAACATTCTCTGCGGCTGCTTCGGTGACACGGCGGCAGGACCCAGCAGTCACGACAGAAATGCACGGCCAGAAAAAAAACTAACATATCCGTTATCTGGTCCTTTCGGGAAAAGGTTGCTGACCCCTGTCCGAGAAGGAACACGTGAGATAAAGGTCCCCTCCGTGAAGGGGTTCATTCCTTCCCTGGGCTGGAGACTAGACTCACTGAACACGGGGCCCTTCCATCTCAGAGGGTCTGGGGGGCTCAGCAAGTTTCATCCCACAAAAAGACGTTAGTGATATCAAAGCCAGCGTGCTCTGCAAATCTACTCTATGGGGGCCACTGAGTTAAGTAAGCACCTTCCCTCTGTGCTCTCATGTGCACCTCTCAGTAATGCCATGAAGTGGCAACTATATTTTCCCTACTTTACAGATGAGGAAACTGAGGCCCGGAGAGCGTAAGTGACTGGCTCAAAGCTCCACAGCGGGGATATGTGGGCAGAGTGGGGGCTCTCCCAGGTCTGTTTTGAGTCCCAGCTGCTGTTCACAGGTACTCCTCTAGGCTGCCCCCTGCCCCCCATACTGCACCCCCCACCCCATGCTGAAGGCCCAGCAGGAAGAAGAAGACTGTTGTTACGTAAATACAAATAAACACAGAACAGGTTGGCTCAGACCCGCTGGTTGCTGTATAAAAACAATCCCTAACCAGTACGTCAAAGAGTGGGTCTCTGGCAAGGTCACCGCGAAGAAGTCTTTTCTTAGGGTGGCAGAATCAGCCCACGGAGAACCAGGGTCCCAAGGCACCCCCCCCCCCAAGGCAGGATAGGGGCTCTCTCCAGTGGGATGGAACCCAACTCTTGAGAAAATGTCACCCAGAACTCGGACAGAATAGATCGACCCGATCGCATCAGACACCCACACGGGAATGAGGACTAAAGGCTCTGTGTTCGAATTTAAAAACAAAAAAACAAAAAAACCAGAGATCCCAGGGAGGTCCGTTCCAACTCCCCAGATACAGACATATCACACGATAAGCTAACCCTTTTGTCTTCCTCAATTCAAAGGACTACACATTTTTTTAGAGAATTCTCTCCTTTAGGGCCATGTGTCGAAATGTATTCAGTTCCACACTGTTGTGATAACAGAGCCTTGGGGAAATAGACAATATGTGGGAGGCCTGCAGTGATTACACGGAGAGCAAAATTGCTCAATTTTTGCTTGAGATAAAGGGAAGACTACACGTCAGGGAAATTAATCCGTATTAAAAAGATGAACCACAAGCGTGCTGAGGTCACTTCCTGTTGACCCAGGAAGAGAAGCTTCTGGTTTTCTGAGACTCCACAAGATCAGAGGGTCACGAGTTCACACAAGGCTGTGGAGGGGAAAAGAGACACCTGCATCACTGCAGTGATTCGGTGATTTGACTTGCCTAAAAATGTCTATTTCTACTTATAACCGACTGTGCAGGTGCCGTGAGGTCTGCAGTTTAAACGTGGAAAACAGCAGACCCCCCAGTGCTCTGCCTCTTTGGCCCTTGCTCTGTGGTCAGAGAACCATCAGCAGTGGCCTCAGCGCCACACGGGTGACCCACCCAGCAAACATCCCCCACCTGCAAGGATTTCTGGTCCGTCACCTTGTTTCATTCTTTTTCACACTTATCACTAACCAAAAATTGACTTACGCAACGTGTGCCCTTTGAGAGCGAAGTTCTCTCTGCCTGTCCCGTCCCTGCTTTGCCAATGCCTGGCTCACGGCAGATTACTGGTGCATATTCGATGGATGTTAATGTAGTCTTCGTGAACAAGTTGAAGGGTGTTTGAAATTTCACAAATACTTTAGTTTCTCACATCGAGCTGGTTATGCTATTGGAGGTGTCCTGATTATAAAGTATCCAACTGTCACTTTAGGGGCCCCTAGGTGGCTCAGCCGGACAAGCGACCGACTTCAGCTCGGGTCATGATCTAGCGGTTCGTGGGTTCATGCCCCGTGTCGGGATGCAGCTGTGCTGACAGCTTGGAGCCTGGAGCCCACTTCGGGTTCTGTGTCTCCCTCTCTCTCTCTCTCTCTCTCTGCCCCTCCCCTGCTCATGCTCTGTCTGTCTCTCTGTCTTTCAAAAGTAAATAAACATTAAAAAAATATAAATAAATGAGTAAGTGAGTAAATAAATAAATAAATAAATAAAGGATCCAACTGTCACTTTACTAAAGCGGTTATTCATCTAAGATACACGAACATCTACCATGGGCCAGGCAAGTGCCAGGTATCTATCTATGCCAGGAATCCAATGGCCAGCAAAACAGAATGCCTGTCTTAGGAGCTTTCGGTCTGGTGGGAACAGTGGGCAACGAAGGTTCGTGAAATAGTAATACAGGCCCGCAGTCATGACCCTGGTTAGCGCTATAAAGGAAAAACATACGGAGGCCTTCTGAAGAAGTCATGTCTGTGCTGAGACCAGAAAGATGCATTGACTGGGTGAGTTAACCAAGCAAACTTGCTCAAGAGCGATGAGGGTTGGAGTTAAGAACAGAGTTAGGGTGGGAGTGAAGATTAGGGGAACACTGGGATGGGTTCAGAGAACTTTCCAGAAAAAAGGACTGGTGTGTACGTGTGTCATAGAGGTCAGGTGGGTATTGACCAGGAGCGAGTTGATGGCTGCCTGAAATGGAGAGAAAAGAAGTGGACAAAAGAAGACAAATTTGGAGTTATTTAGGAGGTAAAAACGATAGGACTCGGTTTGTCCTTCAAGGACATCTGGTGGCTGAGGCATTGACTTTGGCCTTCTCCGGGGCTGGTACCCATGAGGCCCTTCGTGGCTGGCAACCTGTCTTCCAAAGGTGGAAGCAGCCACTGAGCGGTCCTGCGTGTGCCAAATAGGTTACGGCATATGGGTGAGCAGGAGCCCCGAGCGAGCGCCCGCCTCAGCTGGCGGCAAGGTTTCAGAACCCGGATGCCGGCCCCGGGCAGGAGGATTCCCGGAGCCCTCACATAGATTACTGTGGGCAGTCAGGTGATTACAAGAGCTCAAGATGATGCTTATTAAAGAAATCAATAAGCGTGTTCCTGAGAACCCACGCTTGAGAGGTAACATTGCTTTATGGAACCTTACCTGGAACCAGGGTAGCTAAATACAGAACACAGGGAGGACCGGCCCCCGATATGAGCATCACGGTTTCTTCACCCTCTTGATCAAAGAAAGACTCCAAGGAAAGGAGAAAAAAAAAATAATTAAAAAGCAGAAAACCTGATGTAATGAGATTTAAAAGAAAACTTTTGAAGCCAACAAGCAACCATGGGCAATGCTTCAAAGGGCCCAGGATCAATGTTTGTCAATAGCAGTTTTGCATCCTTTATCTTTCATGAATAGAGAGTGTGATGTTGTTAGGAGCCCGTCCATGCCTTAATTCTGTTTAGAGATTTGATGAATCAGAACTCCGTTAACATTCTGTCTGAATCAGCGACGGCAAAGGCCTGTAGCGGAAGCCTTACCCGACCGGGGCTTTTATCCCGTGCGTGGGACGGTAGTTAACTATCGGCCCTTCCGCATGAACACTCGGCAGCCCCTGGGGTGCACCCAGGGGCTGGGGCTCTTTAACCCTGCCACTTCCTTTGGATACTTTCTCCCCAGAAAAGAAACCACCCCATGACTCAGCCCAGCTCCAAAGTGGCCATTTGTTTAATCAAGATAGTTGGTTTGCAAAACATTAAACAGTATTCGATGCCTAGTTAATAATTGGCATCCTTTGTTCTTGAGTCCTTGGGGACATGTTCCCCCCGTAAAGGCATAGACAGCAAAAGAAATTGTGTGTCGAGCAAAACAAGAGGCCTTCAACTGCACATATGCTCGCCAGAATGTGTCATCTCCATATTGTGCTGGTAACAGCTCTGGTGGGAAAGGCAGCCATCGGGGTAAGTGTCCTTTTCAAATGTCCGTAGTTGAGAGGCTGAGGTTATGAGGCGGACCCGGGTTCGACCCAGGTTCAAGCACCTGGGCCGGGAGTGACTAGAAACTTGGGTTGTAAAAGGCACGTGTTGTCAATCTGAATACATCCTGATTGTAACAGTCAATGCAGGCCTGTAATGTTAGTTGCTGTCGAGAAGCCAAGTCCATGAACCCACGTAACTGACTCGAGCCCTCGGAGCAGAATCTCCATGAGCACCTTGCCACTAAGGGGACCGGGGCGAGCAAATCTGCCAAGACGAGGGGCTCGGAGAACCCTTTGGCATGGATCTCCGAGAACCCTTTGAGAAGCCATTAAAAGCTACAGACTCTCTTTGCACGTGTTGACAGAGGTACAGTTTTCTGGCCATCTGAGGCAACAGTAGGGGAGGAACCCCTGTGATTCGGCTCGAGAGGAGAATCCTGTTCGTTGCGTATGATTCTGGTTTTACTTAGGTGGATGAGTTTTGGAGAGAAGCTTCGTGGGTAGCATTTTTCTCCCTTGTCCCTAGCAGATGGGACAAGGAGGGTCAGCAGGGGCCCAAGGGAGGTGGTGGCGAGCAGGGAGAGTAAATGCCATCCGCGGGTCTTACGTGGGGACCGTGGGCATTTGGAAGCAGATGGGCAGTGGAGATGTCGGCCCCTGCTGTGTGCCTTTGTAGTTCCAGAGTGTCAGCTGGATCTCTGTGGGCACAGGAGAGGGGCCATCAACAGAAACAGAGCCTCCTGGGGTTCCCTACCAGATGTGGTTTGAGGCATGAGCATGGGTTTTGGAGCCAGCGCTTTGAATCACAGCTTTGCCACATTCTAGCTGTGGAATATTGGGCAAAACATAATCACGCTGAGCCTCAGTTTCCCCTACTGCAAACCAAGTGACAGATAATCTGTCACAGATTTGGGGAGGGCCATGGCTGATTGGATGAAGCAATGCATTGGCTTTCAATAAATATTAGCTCTTTCCCCTTTAAATTTCCAGAATGAATACGACATCTCTATAAGGGGAGGCTGGGTGGCTCAGTCGGTTAAGTGTCTGACTTCAGCTCAGGTCGTGATCTCACAGCCTGTGAGTTCAAGCCCCGCATTGGGCCCTGTGCTGACAGCTCAGAGCCTGGAGCCTGCTTCAGATTCTGTGTCTCTCTCTTTCTGCCCCACCCCCATTTGCTCTCGTTCTCTCCCTCTCTCTCTCTCTCTCTCTCTCCAAAATAAATAAACATAAAAAAAATTAAATCAGAGAATGCACCCCTTTGGGGGGGCAGGTAGAGAAGAATCAAGGGATGACAACAGAAAGAGCAGTCATAACCCCTTTATCTTATTAAATACCTTTGCATTTTATTTCCCATTCTATTCTATACAGCTTTCCTTGTAGGCAGCAGATTAAATTTCAGATTTTCTCATTAGATGTTTCAAAACCAAGAGCTTCTCCTCCCCTTTCGGTAAACTTTCCTCAGACACCTTCCTTCGGCCCATATTAAGCTGTCAAGTAACTCACCTCTGAGAGAATTTTCTTTCACCAGTGATGACTGGTATATGTGTGCTGTGGCTGCAGTTACAAATTTTCAAGCCCCTACATCATTTGATTGCTTGGTGGATGTCTGGGGACAAGACCCAGCAGAAATACCATAGGTCTAGAGGAAGAGGTGGAAATTATCAGAGGCCCACAAGGGGCCCAGAGAAAGTACCAGTCGGAAAGAATTAGATCCTAAAGTTTGCAGGCAAGGAGAGAGTTGATGCAGTCTGTTTGAAGTTCACACAACGGTAATGGTCCCAAAAACTCCCTTTGGTGCAAGCCCCAGTGAATTTTTAGGGTTAGCAATGAAATTATAAGTCAATAATGGATAAAAGAGAAAATATGAGAGATAGCCTTCGGGCAATGGGCTTAGTCAGTTCCAAAGAGAGGATTCAGGGCTTTGGAATGTTTTCTTACCCCAGATGTGTGCCAGACAGGTGGTCGGGAAGGCGGCTTGCGTTCCACGGGCCAGTCCACAGACATCCAGGGGAAAGTGGCCAACTCGCTCAGATGCTTTGGAGAGTGCAGGGGCATCATCGAGGGGAGGGAGCCACACAGCCAGATGGGCTGGGCACTCTCTTCCACCCCACGTAGCTAAAAATAATCACCAACTGTTATCATTTAATGAGAAATCCTGTGGGCCAGGTTCTTTCTTTACAGTGGACCGGTTCATCTCTGGGAGGACCCTAAGAAGTAGGTAGTGTTATTGTTCCCATTTTACAGGTGGGAAGATGGACAGCTTGGCCTCTAGTCAAGCTGAGCTCTACCCTACAGGCTGCTGTCCACTGTCTGGATGAGGTCTTTCGCCTGGACTCTGGCTGAAGATGAGATTTCTTCCATCCACAGAGCTTCAGGGACATGGTCCTCTGTGTAGGGGCAGGAAGCTCTTAATCCAGGGGTTTGTTTGCTGGTTGGGGTGCAGCGATCTCCATGTGCCCCTGGAACTTTAAAGAAAAGTGGTCACAGGATCTACAATCACTATCCATTGGAAGGATGTGTGGACACTCTCCCATGAATTTAGGTCACGCAGCAAACCCTATAATGAGTTCTCCATGGGCTCATCTCTAACTTAGATTTTTATTCAGATATCCGTGATCCAAAGAGGTATTGGACAAATGTTATTGTCATGGACACCAGAAATTCATTCGAAGTGCCTTCCTGGCCTGAGCTAGAGTTGGTTTTCCTGAATGAACACCTGTCTCCAGCACAGCCTTGTACTGTTGCCCCTGTGCTACGGATGAGAAATGCACCCAGAGATGTTCAACTAACTTCCCAGCCAGGACCGAGGCTCAGATCTGTCCCACTCCTTGCCTGTTACAGGAGACCCACTCAACTGTATCAAGGATGTGCACCGTGCCCAGGGCTCAAAAATTTCTTCTTGCTGTGGTTCTTGACCACTGGGCTCAGCCATAATGGAATTTGACCTTCTCCAGGGTCAGAAGCCAGAGGACAAGGCTTGGCAGGCCATTCCTAGAGAGGACAGAAGACAATGGCTTTTCTCTCCCCAGCAATGCACCTTATAATTAAAACACATGTTTGCTCCCATGTCTAGACTCCTTAAACCCTCGAATTTAAACTCAACAACTCTAGAACTCTAGTATCCTCCCAGGTAGAGCACCACAGAAAGTTTTGAAGGGACCTGAATCTGCAAACTGGCAACTTGGGGGTCCATTCTGCTCACAGACTGAGTTTTCTTTAGGGGGTAGAAGGTCAGCCGAAGAGTATTTTAATTTTCTTTCAATTGTTTGGCAACATTTGAAAATCAGAACACTTCACATAGAAGCACAAATCCCCAGCTTTTCTTGAAAACCAGACATTTTATTTTTTTTAGTTATTATTATTATTTTTTACGTTTTTATTATTTTTATTTTTTAGAGACAGAGAGAGAGACAGAGTGTGAGCCGGAGGGGCAGAGAGAGAGGGAGACACAGAATCCGAAGCAGGCTCCAGGCTCTGAGCTGTCAGCACAGAGCCCGACGTGGGCCTCGGACCCACAAACTGTGAGATCATGACCTGAGGTGAAGTCGGACGCTGAACCGACTGAGCCACCCGGGCACTCCCAAACTAGACATTTTAGTAACATGGGGCTCACGTACCTGCTTGGCACCAACCAGATGAAGGGCTACCATTCCCAGTTTCAGAAGAAACTTGAGCGCCGCCCCCCCTCCGCCCCGCCCCCCGCCGAGTCCACTCTCTACCATTGATACTGTTTTGCTGGATGGATTTACATTATCGGCCAGGTTCTAAGTTGGAGAGAGAGACAGAGACAGCCCGGTTTGTCTGTTATTATGCAGAAACACTATGGATGTTGAAGGACTGGAGCCTGTTTTGGATGGTCAAGTAACTGGGTTCAGCGTCTGATTAATTTCAGCGTTCACATCTGCACAGCCCCCAGGACCGAACTAGGCCTTTGATGGGAAAGTAAGAGCCACCCCTTTCTAAGCCTCAAGGTTCCAGAATATCCAAGTCTCCTTCAGGCCCAGGAAGGACATCACTCCCTCTTGCTGGAACCACAGAGTCTTAAGGAAAAGAGAGGGACTGAAGTTCACTGTGACTTCTTACAGATTTTTTTTTATACAAAACTGATCCAAAGCACAATTCCAACTCATTAGCTTTGGCGGTATATGCTGGTGTTTACGGAAATCAGGTCGCGGGAAATCACATGTGTATATAGGCACAGATATATTTATATTTTAAATTCATTAAGGTTCCCTAAATGCAAAAGGAATTCTGCTGTCACAGAGAAACAGCATGGCAGAATATTCGGCAGCCGGGATTTTAAATAAAACATGCTTTTTCTTCATAATTAATATAACAAGGTTTTCTGGCTTAGGACTTGGCAAAGATCCCAGGAAAAATAAGGGGGTGGACTGGTGTGACGTGCCTGTGACCCGACAAACAAGTTCCATGAAGAGTTTATGCTTAGCGAGCTCTCCTTACTCTTGCCCACGATTTGCGAGGGGGGAAAAAAAAAGAAAAACTCAAACTCTCTGACAACAGTAGCTAATAATCATAATCATAGCACAACCATTTATTAAGTCTCTATCATATGTCAGATACTGTGTGCCTAATGTTTATTACTTCATTCCCAAGTGCCCAATGGCTTGGGCACCCATATCATTCTTATTTGACAAATAAGAAACTAAGCTACAGAAAAGCTAAGGAATCTGTCCAAGATGGCCACCCCCGGAGGCTACAGAATGGGGATTCAAACCCAGGTCTGCCCTAAAGCCCAAACCGGTTTCTTAATGTGTTTGTTAAACAGAGTTACCTTTTCTCTAGCTCAACAGATTTGCTTTTAAAGGAAATTGGCACGACTATATTGGAAAAAAAAAAAAAAATCAAAGAAAATGACGTCACTGAATTCTAACTGGCTACACTTGCCACCCAAATGCTCAGAGCCTGAAGCCTGCTTTCTCCTTGTTGGAAGGGGAGGCTAGCAAGAGGTAGAGAGGATAGAGACTTACCAGCAGCACCCAGTTCTCCTTTGTGATGGGTTTGGAAGGGTTTATGGTGAAATTGGGAAGGGAGTGACCGTCTTACACAGTGCCTGATGTCAGGTCATGCCCTGGGGAGCACCAGCTGAATCAGCTTGGGGACCACCGGTTCCGCACCAAAGGAAGCACGGAAGTGAAGGCAGCTTCAGGATCATGCCCACGTGGCAGAGGCCTCAGACCCATCTCGCTCTTTTGTCTTGTTTGTTCATTTGCCTTTCCAAAGGCCTTCCACCTGCACTATCACACCCAGAAAGGCGTGTGTTTATCCCTTGTCCTCAATCCTCCCCAATTCTTTGCAAAAGCTGCACTCCCCACGGGCAGCCATATGCCCTGGAATAAAACATGAGGGTACGGACATTTTTACTTTTACAATCGGGGAAGCTGAGGCACAGAGCGACTCAACAACTTGTGCAAAGAGGAGAGATCAGCCCACAGTCTCCCTTGGCCAGGAGCTTCATGCCTAAGGCAGGTATAATCAAAGCGAGGCTGAGGGCAAAGTCCCCTGGGTACTGGTTCAAAATTCACGTTCTGGGCCCACTCCAGGCCCATGGACGCACGATATCTGTGTATAGGGCCCAGGAACCTGAATTTTTTAAATTATTTATTTATTTACTATTAGAGAGAGAGCGTGCCAGGGAGGGTCGGAGAGAGAGGGAGAGAGCAATTCCAAGCAGGTTCCGCACTGCCAGCGTAGAGCCCTCCGTGGGGCTCAATCCATGAACCGTGAGATTGGGACCTGAGCAAGTGACCAAGACTCGGACACTTAACTGACTGAGCCACCCAGGCGCCTCAGGAAACTGAATTTTTACCAAGTTCTCCAGAAATGAATGGCAAATGCCATGGACGTCGTCTACTCTGCCCCATCCCATCTCTGCTTGTCACGTGAAGCTACATTCCAGCCCTCAGTCACCTGGGCAGAGGCCTGAATGGGCTCTAGAGCTCTGAGCGTTAAAGTAGAAAGGCTAAGCAGGGGATTGACAGAGCAAGGAGATCTGGCCTCGAGTCCCTCCCCTGCCCCAGTCAGTTCATGTCCTTACAGGAACACTCCATCCCCCTGGGCCTTACCCCTCTGTACATGAAGAGTCCAGACCCACTCCTCTCCACAATGCACCCTTGCTCGTCACTATGGTCCTGCTTCACCCAGGCTCCCGAGAAGGAAGCCACCCACACAGACCACGAGCCAATGCTTTCTTCTTTGGCTGCCGTATTTCCCCCGCTGAAGCCTTCCCTCCTTGCCCTGAGGTTCAGATTAAAGCAAAGCCACAGCGAACCCTGCCCATCCTGAGACAGCCCTGTGTGGTGTATGTGCAAAAGCAAGAAAGGCAAGATTCCTTGCAACTAGAAAAGGACTGAATGGCACCACTCTATACCTATCAGGATGGCCAGAACGTTCTTAAATGGAAAGTAACCAGTGTTGATGAGGATGTGAAAGAATTGGAACGCTCATGCACTGTTGGTGGGAATATAAAATGGTGCGGCCACTATGGAGCACAGGATGGTGCTTCCTCAGAAAGTTAAACATAGAAGTACCCTAAGACCCAGAAAATTCCACTCCTAGGTATAACCCAGAAAAATGGAAAGCAGGGACTGGGACAGATATTTATACACCCATGTGCATGGCAACTTATTCACAATAGCCAAAAGATGTAAACAACCCAAGCGTCCCTCAACAGATGAATGGATAAACAAAATGGATAGACAATGGAAATCTACTCAGACTGAAAAGGAATGAAAGTTTGGTGTATGCTACAACATGGATGAACCTTGAGAACGTTATGCCTAGTGAAATAAATCCAGCCACAGAAGGATAAATATTGTGATTCCACACATATGAAGTACCTAGAATAGGCAAATTCAGAGCCAGAAAATAGAACACAGGTTACTCGGGTACTGATCAGGGGAGGGCGGGGAGTGAGGAGAAAGTTATTATCTAATGGCTACACACTTTCTGTTGGGGATGATGAAAACGTTTCGGGTAAAGAGAGTGTGGGATGGTTACACAACAATGTTCATGTAACTAATGCCAGTGAATGGTACACTTGCAAATGGTTAAAATTAAAAATATTGTGTTGCATGGATTTTATCACAGTTTTTTGGGGGAAAGGACTACGTGGCTTTGCACAACTGCGAATTTCATCATAGTTTGTCTGCAGCCAGAGCCGCAGTGGGGGGATGGTATGGGGCAATACTTGGGTTGGTGACGGGAACACGGACAACCTCTGTCCTCTGTCGCCACCACATCTCACCCTGACCTTGAGCTCTTTGTCCAACAGTGAGGACTGGCCTGCTGCACGCTGCACTCTTGTCTTTGGCCCACCCTTTTAGGCCAGTGACTTCAGCTTCACTTGGTCACGGGGCAGAGTTATCTCCCACCCAACTGCCCTTGGGAATAACTCGGCTTCTCCGTGTTGATCCACAACCAGTTCATGGTAGAACATCCAAGGAGGAAGGGATGGAGGGATTAGAGTCCCAATCTTTCTTTATTTTGAGAGAGACGGAGTGTGCATGCAAGTGTGTGGGGGGGGGGGCAGAGAAAGAGGGAGAGAGAGAGAGAAAATCTGCAGCAGCCTCCACATCGTCAGCGCGGAGCTCAACACAGGGTGGGGGCTCCATCCCACAAACCTTGAGATCATGACCTGAGCCGACATCAAGAGTTGGACACTTCACCGGCTGAGCCACCCAGGTGGCCCTAGAGTCCCAATTTTCTGTTGTTGGTTGGTTCATGCTAAGCCAAGCTTCTGGCCCCAGAGGACAGGTCTTGCACCCCATCTCCCCTCTTCTGCGTCCCAATCCTCTGAGAACATTTTCCACCAGCTAATTCCTGGGATTCGCCAACTCAGACTGTTAGCCTCTGCCTTCTTGTTTTCCAGAAGATTTAGAATTCTGAAAGGCAGAGGAAGAACCTGAGCTGCAATAATCTAGATTAAAGATGAAATCTCGCGAAAGCTTAAACTCGATTAAAGAGAGGACAAAATGGATTAGACTCCCATGCTCTTCACCCCCGGGGAGATTACGCTGTAAATCAGTAAGACTCAGAGACAATAGCCTTCTCTCTGCCCTCCCTGTCTTTCCCCCTAACAAACCTTAGCCTAGAAGACACTAGAAGATACTAGAAGCTGCTCTTTTATCCCTGTTGAGACAAGGAACAGAAGCGGTAAAAGAAGCAGGCAGCGGCTTGCACACCCCCCTGATCTGAGTGGAGATGTTTGTTGAGATGCGTTGGCCACCTTGGCCTGGCCGAGGCTCGAGCTGACTTTTGTACCTTCCACAGCTGTCGCTGGTGCCTAGCAGTCCTCTCTCTGTCCTACCAGGCCTGGGCCAGCCCGGACAGGCCTTTCATAAAGCTTTCCAAGGACAGAGGTCTGATTTCACAACCTGCCTCTTGTAGAATTCAGTAGCACTTCTGTTTCTTTCTCCTCCATTCTTCCGTTAAAGCGTATGATTGCCACGCTCTCCTCAGCCCTCATAGCGACGGAGGTCAAGGGCAAGGGCTCCGGTGGAAGACTGGCTCCATTCTATCCTGGCTGCAGCAATTTACTAGCTGAGTTACTGTGGGCAACTTCACCTCTGGGAACCGGTTTGCTCACCTCTAAAATAGACACAGTGATAGTACCTCCATGATCAAGCATCGTGTGCCGCCAACGAGACAGAATGCATGTAAAATATCGAGCACAGTCCTTGGCACACTGTCAGCTCTTGATGTATGCCAACTGAGATCACGGTTGTCTCCTCCTCCCCCCACCCCCCTCTTATTCTTTTGCTTTCGTGGTCTTCCTCCTTGCGTTTGCAAGTCCCAGGAGTAGGATTGTATCATTTTAAGTGTCACCGTGTAAAGACTGGACGCCAGAATGGGATGAAACATTGTGCCTCCCCATTCCCCCACCCCCATCACTCAGGTTAGTTTCAGGATCCAGACCTATGGCATAAATAACTGGCTACTGGCCTGGCCTCTCCCATATGGTCCCGCAGCTACCCAGCCTGTGTTTGGGCTGCGGGTCTCCACATTTCGCTGCAGCCTATCTCTGCAGGCGGACCCAGTGGCTCACAAAATGAGTGGGCCTGCTCTGGATCCCTGACTCGCAGCCCAGGCTGCATCGCTGGGCGGCAGCTGCTTCAGATTCGTCGAGAGCCAGCGGGATCTGCAGGGCCCCCAGGCCCCAGAAAGGTCCAGCGTTGTTTTTGTTTGGTTTCTCCCGAGAGCGAGGGCTCAGTTCCTGGGAAGGGCACGTCTGCCACCTGCTGGCTGTGGGCAGCGCAGCACTTGGCTGGCCCTCCCGCTCCGGCTCAGAGCTCAGATTCGGGGTTCTGGCCCAGGTCCAGGAGTCAGAGGGCCTTGGCCACGCTGGGCCCTGAGGAACCATGTTCCTTGAAGTCCTCTCTCCTGTCCTGCCCACTTCTCGAAGGCTGAGCGTGGCCAGGCACGGTCCACACTGTTCAGTGCAAATGGGAGAATTCAGGGGCTATCTCCTCTGGGCTGGGGGAGCATGGGGAGAGGGGCAGGCCCTGCCCTCCGGACAAGCTCCGTGGAGGGAAGGTGATGCAAGGCGAAGGACCGGATCGACGCAGAGTTGGCAGGAGGGGTCACATTTGCACTCGGGGCTGTCTCACGGCCCTCCCTTGGTTACCGCCCTGGTGCTCAAGCCTGGAGGAGTCACCTTCGGATTCTACCCCGTTCAAGTCCCGAGGCCCAGGAACACCCTTAAGACCTGAACCCGCCCTTTCTCCGTCAGGCTCCCCACTATCAACCCCCTTCCCAAACAAGATACCCCGCCCCCGCCCCATGTCATTCTTTGCAGAAACCAGGCCGGATGACCCTGAGGCAATTAAGCAGGCGTGGGCCCCGTCCAGACAGCAAATGGCCACTCTTCCTCTCTGCATGCCTTCCCCTCCCCAGCGGTGTATGTCACAATTTGCCAAACCTACAGAAGAGTGGGAAGAATAAGCCGCACAATAAGATTCTCTAACATCAGTCTACACTCCAGTTTCCCGATTGCCCCAACAATGTCCTTTACGGCTTCTTTTTTCTTTTTTTAAATCCAGGACCTCTCATGGCCTTGGGTTGTCACGTCTCTTTACTCTCACTTAGTAAAGAACAGCCTTCCCACCTTCTTTGTCTTTCACGGCACTGCCATTTTTGCAGGGCCTCGGCTAGTTGTTCTGTTGAACGGCCACAACCTGCACCTGTCGTGCTTCTCGTGAGTAGACTCGGGAGAAGCATTTTTGTCAAGAATTCCACTGTGGATACTGCGCCCTCGGTACCTCAAGTCAGGATGCATTCTTTTTTTTTAACCTGCCTCTTTTTTTTTTTTTTAAGTTTATTTATTTTGAGAGCGCACGCGCACACGTGCGTGAGTGGGGGAGGGGCAGAGAGAGAGAGAGAGAGAGAGAGAGAAAATCTTCATCAGGCTCCACGCTCAGCGCAAAGCCCGATGTGGGGCTCTATCTCACAAACCGTGAGACCGTGATCTCAGCCAAAATCAAGAGTCGGACGCTTCGCCGGCTGAGCCACCCAGGTGCGCCTTACCTGTCCTTTCCGATGTATCATCTGCCTAGTTCCCAAAACGGTTAAGGAGGCCTACAGTCAAACAGAAAATTAAAACCTCTGCTGAGGGGAGAGGAGGAAAATATACCACACTCCCCAGGTTGATGCGAGTGCCGGGAAAATGATCACATTGACCAGTGCCTTCTGGTGGCCAAGACCCAAAAGGGAGAACTGTGCGGGTGACAGAGCCCTCCTTTTCTAAATCCGAGGTCGACAAGCTTCGCCTGGAAAGGGCCAGATAGGAAATATCTGGAGCTGTATGGTCTCTATCACGACGACTTTGCGGTTGTGGCACAAAAGCAGTCGAAGACAACACTTAAAAACAGGCATGGCTGTGTTCCAACGAGATTCTCTATTTGCCGTTGAGCGTCCCACTCTTGGTTTCGGCTCAGGTCATTATCTCTCGGTTTCATGAGACCGAGCCCCGTGCCCGGAGCTTGCTTGGGATCCTCTCTCTCTCTCCCTCTCTCTCTGCCCCTCCCCCACTCACACTGTCTCCATCTCTCTCAAACAAATAAACTTAAAAAAAATTGTATTTATAAAACGACACTTCTGGGTTTGGCCCCAAGGGCCTTAGTTTGCTTACCCTCGACTTAAATAAAAGAATATATTTCCAGCTCTTAAATGAATAAAACTTTCTTTTTCCGACAAGTACTGTGCTCTAAAAGGAATTGTTCATAAGACTGTTTATTTATTCAACAAAACCTTTTTCGGGACTGTCATGTGCCTACTCTCAGTATGGGGTAATACATCAGTGATGAAACAGACGAGATCTTTGCCTTTCTGGAGGGCGGAGTCAATGTAAGAAATAGGTAACATGCAAATAGACAAGAGCGACATGGCACAACAAGAACTATGGAGGAAATGAATGGATATAATGACAAAACAGTGTGTGGGGGGCGTGTCACACCCACGGCGAGCTGGGGAAGGCCTCCTGGAGAAAATGACATTTAAGCTAAGACCTAGCAATGGTCACGGGAGAGAGCCTTCCACATAGAAGTAAGAGCAGGTGCAAAGGCCCTGAGGTGGGAGGACCTTGGCCAGTGCCAGTTTGAACCCGGGTGTGGCTGGGGATTAGTACTGGGCGGTGGAAGGGAAGGGTATGGCCGGAGGATTATAGGTTGTGGCAGGTGCTTGTGTTTTCTTCCAAGAACTATGGGAAGGCACTGGAGAGTTTTAAGCATCTGTCCATCCCCCGCCCAAGGAGCTGTCACCCAAGGCTCCCCCAGACTGGAGTGTGAATCCGAATCGGATCACAGCTGTGTGACCTGTAAGCCTCAATATTCTCGTCTGTACATGGGCTAATAGAAGCCTCCTCATAGGGCCGTTATAGGAATGAAATGCAGCAACGCACAATCAGGCGGAGAGGAGAGGCTCCGTACGTGTTCATCACGGTCAGGGACATGGTTGTCAATACCTGGGCAGCCAGGCCACAGCCCGAGACCGGGTAGGCACAAGCACCGAGTCCCTACCAAGGAGAATCCTCAACGGGCACGGGAAGAAGGGGAGGAGGGGGCGTCTTCAAAGAAGTCCCGCCCCCTCCCTCTAACCTGTCCCAGCTACAGCCATCCGAAGGCACCCAGCACTCCTGATCCTGACATGTGACCCTGGGAGAAGCTGCTCTCAGCTGGCAGGAGCTCGGGGAGGCATCCAGCCAGCCAGCAGACTCAACCTTGCTCAGCCCTGTGTTGGTTTTCTGTTTTCATTTTTGCTTTTTTGCAGTTCTCCTTGATGTCTTTACTCGTAGACCCGGACCCAGGTGAGTGTGTGGATCTTCCAGGGGCTCCCCACAAGCTACAGGCTGCTCTGGGATGGAGGAGAGGGGACCCACGCGTGTAAGTGTTGGCACAACCTCGGCGTTCAAAGAGTTCCGAAGTGCCACGGACCCCTTCAAGAATCTTCCCAGAAAGATGCTCTCTTGGGTGTTTGTCCCTCCACGCACACGCACACGCACACGCACAATGCTTTGCTAAATTTCGAGCTGCCCGCGGATGCCCCCGATGCCCTGTCTCGGGACCCCAAGGGAAAAACTGCTGATACAGTTAAGTCCCTTCATTTTACAGAAGAGGAAACTGAGGCCCAGGGAGGGATGCCAGAGGTTACACAGCCCATTAGTGGCTGAGATGAGATGAAAAGGCCAACGCAAAGTGAGGGTGGCATGGAGCAATTATTGGCTCCAGGCAGGCCAACCTGGACCCTCACTCACTTCACCCCGTGGGTGGGGAGCCAGGCCCCCTGTGCTGGGCCATGCAGGCAGCCCTCAGGCTGAGCCGCCCCTGTGGCGGCCTCCCACGAGCCCCCCTCCCACTGCCCCTCTGCCTGGTTTGTTTCCCCAGACCCTTTCACGACGGCTCTGTCTCTCACAGACTCTCTCTGTCACCTTGTCTCTGTCCTGTCCCCTCTGCCTGGTACCCTCAGCTGTGCCCCAGCTGAGCAGAGCTGTTCTTTCCTGCCATCATCCAACCTCGGTCTCTTGACTCTGGGCCCAAGTCTCCCTTCCAAGAACCAAGGCACAACTCCATCAGGGCAGAGGCCGGCACTGGCAGTGGCTTGTGTCGGTCACCCACAGGGGAACGAGAGCCAGGCAGACAGCACATGGAGATGGTAAATTTTAGTCACATCTAAACTTTGGGTCAGGGGCGTATTTGGAGGCAAGTTGGAGACAACTGGGGCAAATTCCACGTGATGGTCAATACTCTCCAGCGGCAAAGCACTGGGTGGGCAGACAGACTTGTGCTGGCTCAGGGCAAGGGATGTCTGACCTTTGTCTACCCCACATGCTCACGGAAGGTTTGTGAAATTGAACACGGTGTGTGGGTTTTGAGAGGGTCCGTGTCTTTCCTCAAAGCAAAGGAGAGTGTTCTATTCAACAGGGTAGAATTCCGTTCCTTGGAGGAATCATGCGTCAGAGGGCTCCCCCAGCTGGCCACACCAGTATCTGCATGTGGAGTCCAACGGCGGGGGGGTGGGGGGGGCAGGGTCCAAAGCTAAGAGGTGGGAAGAGCTGTCCCCTCCCCTGGCCTTCAGCACACAACTCTCAGGCCCCATTGGAGGGGCCATCTAGACATTTGGTCTAGATGTTGGAGCTCCAGAACGGTGGGGTCACGCAGTGGACGAACAGCTTGGAAAACTCAAGAGACCTCGCTCTCTTCAAGTAAATGAAAAGCAGACCCCCCGCTAGTCCGTGAGGTCAACTTTCTGAGAATTAAGAGACGTGTTTACCTCAAGACGCTGGGCTGCCATCTTCCAGAAAACTGCAAAAAGACACCTACAATCACCATGAGTTTGTGGCACCTTGCTACTGTGCCATGAACAACCTGAACAGCTGTAGCCAGTGGCCCCGCTAAACACAGACGCCCGAAAAGGGAAGAGGTCCGTGCTCTGTGTTCTTAAGGCTTCCAGCTTTCAGGAGATAGATCAGAAGCTGGAGGATCAGATTTGGTCTGCAAACAGGAAGAACTTCCTGTCCATCCGAGTTGTCCAAAAACCTGGATGTGCTGTTGGGCTCTTGGGAGGTGGTCAGTTCTCCATCACTGGTGGCATTTCAACACGAGCTGAAAAGCCACTTTAGTAGCGAGTGGAGAGTGTTGGATTTAACCTTCTGAAATTCCTGGCCCTATAAGAACTATGCCAGTAGCTTCTGCCAGTCTGGTGAGCCGATGACAGGACCCCGGAGCCTGCCATCCCTGGGCTCCTAAGTCCGTCTCGAGGTGTCGGGTCAACCTCTGGCCGTGCATCTGGGTGAGACGCGGTAGCTGGGCCTTTCTGCAAAGAGCAGGTTAGGTTTTAATCAAGCCCCTGTTAGTATCTGATTTAATTTCACATGGGGGTTGTGCTTTGATGGAACTTGTCAGCTCCCAGCTGGCTTTGGAAAGCAGCGTGGCCAAGGAAACACCACACGCACGTCCACGGGCAAGCCACTTCTGTAGTTGGTTTTGCTGGAGACGGTGCGCAGTGAGGGTTTTGCTGGAGCAGAAGGTGCCCAGGCCACAGTCCCCAATGGGTGGCCGAGGAGGTGGTCATCAAACAGCACAGACTCCGCTCATCTCCCCAAAGCAGGTGCCGTGACAGCCAGCGGGCCTGCGGAAATGCCTCTTCAAAGCTGGCTTGTTTCTGCCCAGCAACACGAGCTGAGCCCATCCATCAGCTGTCCTGCCGCCTGCCAGGGAGGGTCTCTGCTGGGCTTGCCCTGTCAGCTGGATTGGAAGCGTCGAATGCAGGCCAACAGGGCTGGGGTTTGGGGGAGGCCCTCGGAGGAGCTGTCTGTGCCACAGTGATGGATGATGCCAACAGGGACGGCATTCCAGAGATTTTTATTCCGTTCCGCACATCTGGCAAGCTCCTTAACTAGAGCAGCTGCAGAGCCCATCTCACAAACTCGGAGCTCTTTCCGAGAGACCCCCGCTACAGAGCACAGTAATCCCGGACCGGGGACTTGGAGCATGGGCTAAAAGAGATTTCTCAATGTGTGTTACTTCCTGGAAGCGAAAACCCGTGGAGTTTCATGAAACACAAACCCACAAGGGGCTCCTGGGCAGGTGGAAAAGCAAACCAGACTTGGAGTTGGGTTGACCTGGGCCCTGATAACACCACTTCCTTTTTTTTTCCCTCTTCCGTGTAATAGGAATAGTAATAACTATGCCATGGGGTTTCTCTCGGTTTAAATAAGATTATGTGTAACCACACTTATTTAGTAGAGTGTCCAGAACATAGAAAATAGGCAGTAACCAATCACTGGGATGATTTGAGTTAGCTCAGGATACTTTCATCATCCTTCCTGATAAATTCTAGAAGCAGATTCTGATAAATAGAGAAATGCACGAGGATTTCTTTTTACACCTAATACAAAATGCTTCTCACAGCTGCTCCCACATTCCCCCAAAGCCTTCTCCTTTTCTACAGCCTAGAGAAAGCCTCCAATAATCTGTATCTGAACCTGGAGTGTTTTCCAATAATCCAGCAATGGAACCCAATTTCATGTCAGGCTGTAATCCCTCTGTATGCAGGAAAGCACTTGGACAAGTTTCTAGACTCCTACGGAGCTCATCAGGCATTTTCTTCACCAAATACGTCGGACCCAAATCTCACGTAGTTTCTCTCCCACACTTCCTGTTTGCTCGGTTCCAAACAGATACCAACTTTGCTAGCCGAGCTGTGTGCCTGCCGTGTGCAGGCCAGTCAGAATGAAGGGAGGCCCAAACACAGAGGGAAGAACTCACTTGTCACATACATACATTAACTGCATAGAGGGCTCTGTGCTGGGCACTGAGGGGTAGAAAGAGGAACAGACACGGTCGTTGCTTTTAAGACACCAACACTCTAGTTAGGGGACACAATCAGATAGACAAAGTTAAATAAGGACCATAAGAGAGAGGTGCCATCTGAGATGCAGCCCGGAAACCTAAGACTCTACAGCCTTCTAGGCCACTGAGGAATGCTATAGTACCTAAAATTCTTATCCCACTAGCAACCCAGTTATCAATCAAGGCCCATGTGTTTATTTGTTATTACTGCATACTATGCTACCCTAAACTGAGTGGCTTCAACCATTAATCACGTATTAATTCTTATTCTTAATAGAATAATGTCTTAATTCTTTGGGTTGGCAATTTAGACTGGGTTCAGCTGGACCGTTCTTCCGGTCTGGACCAGGCTCAGCTGATGTTGGCTGGGCCTCCTTACCTGTCTGCAGTCGGCTGGTAGATTGGCTGGGCTCTCATATGTCTGAGGCCTTTGAGGCCTTGACCGGAACTGCTGGGCCTCCTGTTGCCCCACAGGTTCTCTTATCCTCCATAGAATCGGCCCGACCCGTTCACATGGCAGTCACAAGGGTGTGAGAGACAGGCAGAGAGAGAGAGAGAGAGAGAGAGAGAGAGGGAGAGGAAGTGCAAAAGACTTCTTGAGACCCAGCTTGGAGCTAGCATGCTGTCTTTCTACCACATGCTATTGGTCAAAGCAAGTCCCAAGGCCAGTCCAGACCCAAGGGGCAGGGAAATCAAGTCCATCTTTTGGTAGGAGGAGCTGTAAAGTCACACTGCAAAAGATGTGGCTACCGGCAAGGGTGGAGACTTGGGGCCATTTTTCCCCATCCAATTGGCTCATACAATGCTAAAATGCCAATGTGGACCTTGAAGACTTGACCTAGGCCTGGCCACATCCAGCTCCCCTGACTTTCCACTACCCTTTCATTTCCTTTCTTGGCTGGATTTCTTCCCCCACCCACCCTATTCTGGAAGTTCCTGTGAGTGGAGGCCACTCTTCATTATTCCCAAAGCCTCCTCGAACCCGGCATAATAGTAGGCCCATCGTAGGGGCACAACACACTTTTCTTTAACGTTTTTTTGTTTTTGTTTTTGTTTTTTCTGAGAGACAGAGACAGAGCACTAGTTGGGGAGGGGCAGAGAGAGAGGGATACACAGAATCGGAAGCAGGCTCCAGACTCTGAGCTGTCAGCACAGAGCCCAACGCGGGGCTCGAACCCACGAACTGTGAGATCGTGACCTGAGCCGAAGTCAGACGCCCAACTGACTGAGCCACCCAGGCACCCCAACACACTTTTCTTATGTAGACAGTGGGATTAAGTGCCAACAGAATAGAAAAGACAACATCAACTTTAAGTTTGGAGGTGGAGAAACCCTGCCGGGTGATGCTTCTATAAAGCATTCTGAAAGCGTGTTGCAGCCGCCCCAAATGTAAAGGATCTTGGTGCCTTTCCTTGCACAGTACTTCTATCGGATGGCTTCTGGTGACCTGGGGCCACTGGACCTCTACTGCTTCTATCCACCTCAACCAAGGGCCCCAGGCCCTGGGGAGTAGCAGGGACTTTTTGCCTGGTTTAGCAGAAGTATGACTCCAAGCCTACGTGTTTTATCCCCTCTTTAACTTCACCGAGGGATGAGCACAGCTTGTTAACAAAGCCAGATTCCAGTAAAAATTCTCAAGCAGACATTATAGCCATCCCCCACCACCTAGAAAAGTCACACAGCTCCATTTACGTAAAAAGCTTCCCCCTTTCCAAATATCTGCAAAGGGAATGAGTCTTAATGGCGTAGCTGAGATTAGCCCGTCCGACCTTCAACCTGTCGGAGGGCTGGGAGAAATCACAGGAGCGCTCCGGAGGCACTTATCTATAAACGCCTGTTTGGAAAAACAAAAACAAATTCTCTAAGGAAAAAAGAAATAAATAAATGATGTAATCATCTCATTACCCACCCATTGTCTCTCCCAAATGTCAGTTTGAAATCTTTCATGTCAAACTCAGAAAAACGGTTTTCTCCCCCTCACTTTCTCACTCTCATTCTCTGCTTTATCATGCTAGATGGAAAGAAACTTTATTTGCTCTGGGAAGACAATGGCCTTATCTTCAACCTAGATCCTCATCCCTGGAAAGGTGGCCTCCTCTGGGAGCATTTTCAGAGCGGGGAAAAGCAGCTCGGGAGAAATAATGAGCAAGCAAGGGGAGGCTTGACTTGACACTGTGATAAATGAGGTGAAACTTTGGCAAGGAACCAGAGTTGGCGTATTCAAAAAGGAAATAAAAAGATAGTTCCATTTTAATGGGAAATATAAAACAGCCATTGTGCGAAAGTCGATTTTTCAAAAGCCAAAGAGATAAAGACTATAAGGGAACGACGGAGAGAGACTGAGATAATGTGGTTGATAATCAGCCTTAGGTAAAGTGCCATGCTCCAGCCATCAGCTGGCTCTGCGGGAGTGCCTTTTCAAGTCGCCCATCCGCATTTGCTCCCGCCTCATTATCATATGCATCTCTGGACAGCTTCCTTAGAGCTTCAACCTGCCGCCTTGCCATATTCCTGCCAGCTGGAGAGAGCAGAGTCAACCCAACTTTCTTCAAATCCCAAGCTTCTCTCCACGAGCCACAGGAGCTACCAGCATCTTCCAAGGCCCCAGACAGCAAGGAGCCTGAGTCCAGCCTTACACACGCTTGCTCTTCCCAACGGACTGGCCCGGTGTGAGGTTTACACCCGTGGACAATGTCATATACAACCCTGCCTTTCACTGGGCAAAATCCATGAATCTTCTCAAGGCTGTCCTTGGGCGAATCCTAATTAGCAGGCTGGGTATGCAATGGGGATGGTTGGATCCCTTTCCCAAGGGGAAGGGGGAATTAGCTGAGGCCGTGTAAGAGGTCAATTGAAGCAGCTAAGCCAGTGCAGTTTAGAGGTTCTATGGGGATAAACCGCCTTGGTTCACATCCTGCCATTTATCTAACTATGTGACTCAGGGCCAGTAACCACTTCTTTCAGCCTCAGGTTTCTCAACTGAAAGTAGAGATAGCAATATGCCTCCCAGGTTATTATGAGGATGAAGTGAAATGGTTCACATAAAATGCTTATTACAGGGCCTAATCCTAGTAGAGGCTCAACAAATACTAGCTGTTAGGATGATTCTATAGGTACAAGTTGGGAGTAGTTTGATGCCGTGACCGAGAGCAAAGTGACGGGTTTCTTTGACTTCATAGGCGAAGGTGACCGACTAACAAAGGCCCAGGAAGAAAGCTTATTCACAGAAGTGCACAGCAAGGCACTCAGGTGCCACTGGCTCTGACCCTGGGCACGTCTTTTACAGGACCTTGGAGACCTTCAAGATCCTAACCATCTTCCTGCTGTTTACAGATAAGCAAACGGAGGCACCAAGAATATAAGTAGCTTGTCCCAGGTCACAGTGAAAAGCAAGAACTTGACTTCTCCCCATTTCCAGTCAGGGCCTCTGGACCCTGCCAGATGCCAACACTGCCTTGTGGGGTCCTAACACACCCCAGATGAAAACTCACAATGCCTAAGCCCTCTGTCTGCCCCATCAGTAGAGGAGCTGGAAAGGCCCATGAATCCTCCTTCAGGACTTAGAAATCTGTAGGTCTAATGATTAGGGTTTTTGGTTTTTTCTTCTGTCCTCTTCCCACTTCTGTAGACTGGACCCCTGACTACTATGAGAGTAGCTACGAGTATTACAACCATGAAGAGAACAGCAGTGATACTCTTGCCTACCAGGAGAATCCCGACTGGTACTACACGGAGGACGGTAGGTGCCAAAGCTGTTCGGGGGACCCTCCTGGGAGAAGGGCAGCGCACTTAAATTAGGGTCTGTGTGTGACTGTATATGCAAGTATCTCTCTCCTCCTCTCTGACCGGCATCATAAAATGGGTACCAGATAAATGACTCAGGCTGGCGTTTTTTTCCAGCTAGAGTCATGCACTAGGAGGACTGGGGAGGTTCCTAGAGACTATCTGTCCCACTCTCAAATGACAGATGAAGCAAGTGAGGCCAGGAGTGGAGTAACCTTAGCCAAGGTCATACAGCGAGTTAGCTCATCTTCACCAGGTCTCCCAAGACTGTGAGTCAAAGTCATGCTCAAAATCACTTCCCGGCTTTGATTACAGGTAGGTCCTAATTATGCCGAAGAGGCTGGCATCAGCATTAGGCACCAGATTGCGGCATTCACAGATTTAAGGTTGAGATTTCTGTTCCACTTGTGCCGTGTTTTTCTCTCTCTTTATACTCTTCAGAAGCTTTGTATGGTTGTTGGTGTGTGCGTGCCTGTGTGTGTGTGGACTCACACACGTGCCTCTACGTTTGTTTTTGTGCTTATGGCTTCTTAACCCAAGCAAGGGGACAGAAGGGAAAACGAGAAGCTGGGCCCAAGAAAAAACCATGTGACTAAGCCAGGAGAAGAAATGGAAAGCACTCAGCAGCTGGAATAAAAACTGTGTAACTGTGCGAAGTGGCCTGGAAGGCAGGGCCAAGATACAGGGCATCAGGGGAACATCAGAAGGGACCATCAAAACAAGAGCTGGGCCCAGGGATCCTAGTTCCTGAACCAAAGAACAATGTGTGTGAACAGAAGGATAAAGAATTCCCCAAGGGAAGATCCATTCAGACAACCATGAAAAGCCAAAGGCACAGATGAAATATGACAAAATCTAACTGAACAAGTAGTTGAAGAAAGATGAAGGCCACTGGGTCATTTCCTCCTCGCCGCCAATTCTTCTGTCACCCTCTTGCCTTTGGTCTTCTTTCCTGATGTTCAGAAAGCTTGTGTTTCATTAGGGGTGGGTTTTCTTTCCCCACTCCTGACCTCCACCCCTGGGCACTGGGAGTAGGGGAGGTCTTCAGGCTTGTGAAATGCCTTCAGCATCAGAGGCAGACCCCGTGGCACTCCCAGCGAGACTGGGAGGAGAAAAACACTGATGGTGGAAAAGGGGAGTTTCTCAATGAGAAACTCAATGAGATTCCTTCTCGCCGGTCCTCTTACTAACCCGAATCCCTCTCTCTGGTCGTGTGACTGCAGTCTTCCTTGCTCTTTAAGGGCAGCCCATGTTTCCCCCTGTCCCCGGTCCCTGGCTGTGAATGTGCTCTCTCAGGCGGGGCAGGAGGCTGCAATCTGATGAGAAAGTCGGGGGCTTCTCACCTGCCGTTTGCTGCACGTTGACTTCTGCTCACGTATCCTAGATCCGTGCCTGGACAACCCCTGCAAACGCAACGGGGACTGCCTTGTCAGTGGGGACACCTTCACGTGCAGCTGTCCAGCCCCTTTCTCTGGACACAGGTGTCAGAATGGTAAGTGCAGTTTTACTGGATTCACTCTTCCTTCTGAGTTGAACAAGAGGCTGCTCCTCCTCCATGTCTAGGGGGTAGAGAAGGGCTGAATGATTTCATGGAAAGGATCATAGCTGTACATATCGGATCATCCGTAATGGACTCCTCAGCATGGTAATAAGCAGCATCGCACTGAATCCTCACCCATGCATATTGGCTAGGACTAGGATAACCACCGTACAGATGGGAACACTGAGGCTAAGAGGAGATAAGAGCTGGACCCTGACTGAGATGTATTCTAAACTCAGGACTTGTTGTTGCTTAGACTGTTTATATTAACTACAACAGAGCAATTCTGCTCTCAAATGAGACAGCAGGAAGAATCTGAAGGCATGGAAGGCGCAACCCATCTAGAGGAAGGGAGCCCAGAGATACAAGGGATTTGCTCATGGTCACACAGCTAGTTAGGAGAAAAGAAGAAATCGGAGCCCTGGTGCCTGGCTCCCATCCCCATGTTCTTTCTTCCTACCCTCCTCACTTACGGAGACTCTGGTAAAAACTCTTTCTGCCTTTAGTGACCTCTTATGGGCATAACCTGAAGCTCTGTGGTAAGATATTGAGAATAGAACTCTTAAGGGCTAACTGCACCCCTAGAGAGAACCTGAATTCTGCTCCATCTGGCAACCATCTAACTGGGGTGAGGGGAGCCATGAGGATCTTTATCTAGAGACATGATTGTCCTCTTTCCTCTGGGCCCTCTTCATTCCTTCCTTCCATTTTCAATACTACAGGTTTTTTGATCAATGTTTCAGGATGGTTGGGGTATCAGGCATAAACATAGTATCTGGCTTCGTCCCTCAACTGCCCAAAAGAATGACAAAATTGTAAATGGAACACAAAATCAACTCGAAAGTGGAGAAATTAAAATTGCAGCTCTATTTGTTTGTTGAAGGTGTAAAAATTATCAAGGTGTTTTTTTTTTTTAATAAAGATAGAATAATAAAGAACATGAGCCTTGGAAGGAACTGGGGTGCAATCATCCATGATCTAAGGATTTATTTAAAAACAAACAAACAAACATTTTGTCCAGGATGTTTCAGGACCACAGACAAGGGCATGCTATCAGTCACCCCTCACCAGCACCCCCAAATGTTGTACTGTACAGGTACCCCAGTAAGTAAGATGTACCCCCAAATCATGTCCCCTGCTTCTCTATGGATCTCCTACAGTGCAAAACACGTGCAAAAACAAACCGTGTGGCCGGGGCGAATGTCTCATTACCCAGAGTCCTCCCTACTACCGCTGCGCCTGCAAACACCCTTACAATGGCTCAGACTGCTCCACAGGTAAGTGCTGGAGGCCCCCTTCTAGGCGAGGTTTTCTCTATCTGGCTTGTGCCTGCGATGTCTGCAACCCATTGCATGGAAGTCCCAATACCTCTGATGTTTCAGTAGCATCCAAGATGATGCTTTTAACTAGGACATTTTTTAAAATGCACCACCCCGGACACCTGGGTGGCTCAGTCAGTTAAGCACCTGACTCTGGATTTTGGCTCAGATCATGATCTCACGGTTCGGTTCATGAGATCAAGCCCAGCATCGGGCTCCTGTGCTGACAGTGCAGAGCCTGCTTGGGATTCTCTCTCTCCCTCTCCCTCTGCCCCTCCCCTGCGCTGCCCTTCTAAGCAAACAAACAAACAAACTTTAAAATGCACCATCCCTGGACCACTTGCATGGCTCAGTGGGTTAAGCATCCAACTTTGGCTCAGGTCATGATCTCATGGGCTGTGAGTTTGAGCCCTGAGTTGGGCTCTGTGCTGACAGCTCAGAGCCTGGAATGGAGCCTGCCTGGGATTCTCTCTCTTCCTCTCTCTCGGCCCCTGCCCCGCTCGTGCTCTGTCTCTCTCTCTCTCTCTTAAAATAAATAAGCATTGAAAAATGAAATTTAAAATGCACCCTCCCTAAAGAGTCTGGTGGGAATTAACTAACCCATCCAAAAAGAATCATTTTGAAACTCACTTCCTCCAGGAAGGTGGTCTATTCCTGGAATGGACCACATAGGGATTAAATCTGTATTTAGTCACTGCTGTGAGTCAGGCATTGTCCCAAGAGATTTACATTTTTTCTTAGATTCTTCCCAAAATACCACAAGTCAGAGCTTCATAGATGAAGGGGCTGAAGTTCAGAGAAGTTAACTAACTCGCTCATAGTCACACAGCTATTAAGGGCAGAGCCAAGTTTCAACCTAGCTCAGACGGGCCCCAGATTCCCGCTCAGTCCATGCCTCCTATTCCTAACTGAGTGACCCGTCTACTTACATACTCTTTTTGGCATGGCCTCCATCGTATTGCCTCATCCATGTTTGTTTTATGTCCTTAAGGTTCGTGTCTGCCTTTACTAGAGTGTCAGTGGGTCTGTCTTTCTCCTTTGGTAACCCATATTTTGTGAAAGGATGGGCACCAGAAGAGTGCCACCGGTATCTCCTCGTCATCTCAGATGTAGCTGCAACTCCTTCTGAAGAGCCTTCCTGGCCCCACTTCCTGTATTCACAGCGGTTCCTGCGTGCCGGCCGAATCCCTGCCAAAATGGTGGCATCTGCTCCCGGCATAAGCGGAGAACCAAGTTCGTCTGTACCTGCCCCGAACAGTTCAAGGGGAAATTCTGTGAAATAGGTATGGGTCTCTACCACCACCTCGTCAGAAACTCAGCGCCACAGTGAGGGCCCTGGAATTCTCTTCCGTTTGGGTTTTGTTCCAGAATGGGAGTCATGTCAAGATGTCCAAACTCTACTACTGCCCCAGCCTTCCAACCTCAGGGCATAGAGTGTGCCTGGCTTTTAAACAAAGTCATAAACGGGGATAGAGTGCGGGTGAATTAAGCGCACCTGGGCATCCTTGAGCCTCAACCTACAGGTTGCCACCAGTACTTGTGTGAGAACTACGTTCCAACTCCCCACAACCACTATATTTCGTGTTTTAAGCTGGGCTGAATGTGGAATATGCAAGCCACTTTCTTTCTGGAATTCATGGTGGACTCTCAAGGTGATCAGTATTCGGGTCCAATCCTTTCCCCACTTGATACACCTGCCAAGTCCTGGAGCACCGTGTCTGTTGCTGTCCGTTCTCACGCCCCTGCCTGCTCTCTCCAAGGTCCTGACGACTGCTATGTTGGTGACGGCTACTCTTACCGAGGGAAAGTGAGTAAGACAGTCAACCAGCACTCCTGCCTTTACTGGAACTCCCACCTCCTCTTGCATGAGAATTACAACATGTTTATGGAAGATGCTGATACCCATGGGATCGGGGAGCACAACTTCTGCAGGTAAAATTCACCTTCTTCCCCATGATCAGTCTTGGGCGCTTATCAGGATAATGGTTTGTCCCTTTCCCCTGCTCTTAGTGTTCCTGGGCCAGCTTAGAAATTTGGGGATGGAACACTGAAACTCATCAGATTTCCTTCTAGGAAGATTTCCTACTCAGGAGAGGCTAGGTTGTGCTGTCGTAACAAACACTTCCCAAATCCCAGTGGCTTGAATACCTCAGAGTTTATTCTTCACTGCTGCTGCCTTTGTCATGTGGGCTGGGGAATAAGGGTGAGATTATTAGCTCCACAAAGTTACTCAGATGTCTAGGAAAGGCAAGGAGAGGCTCAAAAATGGAGCATGAGGTTTTTACTACTTCAACCTAGAAGTGACACATCATCTCCGCAACACTTGGCCAGAAATAGTCGTGTAATCCTACATAACTTCATGGGGGAAATGTAGAGAATAAAAGGGAATGTCCGATGGGCATTACAGTCTCTGCCACAAGGATATTCAGGTTTTTCCAAGTAAGGATAATGCCATTTCTATCCCTGGTGATGATTGGTTACCTTCTTCCCCTTCTGCTGCCCCCAGACTGCTCTGTTGGCTTCCTCCACTGCTCTAACCAAGGCCAAGGACACACATAATCTGCATATAAGGAGCAGGAATTTTTTTTTTGTATGGCTTTAAATTGGTTCCATTAAGCCAGAGGATTTCCCTTGTACAAAACACAAGTTACCTCCCACCACCACTCACTTTGAGCTGTTCCCCTCGTGGAGGCGTCTTCAGACAGATGTCCATGGCAGCCTTCAGACAATTCCCACATATGCAATTTGGAGGTTTGAGCAGTGGAGCCCTCCACTCACCATGTTTCTCTGGCTCTCTCACTTTCCTGACAAAGGGCAATCTTCAACAGGGATCTCATTTCTTTTCGTATAAACAATTTGATATGTCCCATGGATCTGGCACAGGGCTTGTTAACTATTTCTTGGTCATTGGGATTCTCCTCTGGAAGTTAAGGTTTTGCCCCAAAACACTTATATGCCAGCATCTGTTAACGTGTTGGAGGAATGGAATGAAATGTGGTCCCAGAGGGAGCAAGGAACCTGGTACTCGCTTACCCGAAGGACTTTTAATGAGGGTCAGTGGGTTTGCCAAGCCTTGACGGTGGGCTATTTTCTGTTCTCATTTTAGAAACCCAGATGGAGATGAAAAGCCCTGGTGTTTCATTAAAATAAACAATGCAAAGGTGAAATGGGAGTACTGTGACATCCCAGCTTGCTCCGCCCTAGGTAAGACCGTGGCTGTCCAGAAGCCCCAGTCATGGTGAGATTGCCGATCCCTAGATGGATTTTCCTGGCACCCCATCTCTTCCATCCCCATCCTTCCACCACACCTGCTTTTCCCATTGCCATCCCAGTGGAAACCCAGATGCCCAATCCTTTGCTCCCCTTCCAGGATGCCTAGCAAGCCCAGATACCTCTGTAAACTGAGACCAGTGATCCAACCATAAACTCCTGTCCTAACTCCCAGTCAGTGCACTCAGCAAATTTGTGGATCACTTGCTATGTGTCAGGCACTATGTCAGGCCTTCAGTTTACAGCGGTGAGCAAACATTGGCTGAGACTCCATAAATAACCGTTCAGGACGCAACATGGACAGAGTTCCAGCCTCACAATCCTCCTGCCAGGCTTCTCTGGACTACCGCTCTGCACACGTCTGGAATGTTTCACTCTCCCGCCCTGATCAATGGGATTACCTCTCTGGATAGTTTCAATTCTGTGCCTTTTCTCTCATGGTCAGCGCTGTCTAGAATACCCCATCCTCTCTCTGATCTTGTCCATATCCAACATTCTTTAGAAATCAACTCAACTAACCCTGCCTCTGGGAAATCCTCCAGGACCCTACCAAGTGAAGTGTTATCTCTGCCTCCTCTCAAACCCCATGGAATGGAAAGGGCACCACCCATACAACACTTACTGCTCTGTCCTTTGTATGACAGTTTATTTGTGCAATTGTCTTATGTCCCTCACTCTATTTCATCTGGATATCTCCCCTTACACATCAAGAAAGCCCCCAAAATACATGCGTACATTATGAATAGCTAAGTACATACCCAGTGATGGATTTATATATTTACACACACGTTTTTGTCTCCGTATCAAAATAAGAAGCAACATCTTCATTGTTAATTCTATCGACTTGCTTTATATCCATCAATGTATTCAACACATATTAATTGCGCACCTACTGTGTGCCCACTTTGTATGCGTCAGTATGGTCTTTTAGCTCTGGAACTTGCTAAGCTGCTGGACTTGGAGTCATACCTCTGACAAGTTCCTTCTGAGGCCTTGGACAGAAAAGAAGTAGCGTGATTTGTCTTTCTTGCATTGCATTGTCTTTCAGACATTGCTGACCCAGAGGGAAGCCCCACAGAGCCTCTGACCAAGCTTCCAGGGTTTGACTCATGCGGGAAGACTGAGATGGGGAAGGTCAAGAGGATCTACGGAGGCTTCAAGAGCACGGCGGGCAAGCACCCATGGCAGGCATCCCTGCAGACCTCATTGCCATTGACTGCCTCCATGCCCCAGGGCCACTTCTGTGGGGGCTCACTGATCCACCCCTGCTGGGTGCTTACTGCTGCCCACTGCACTGAGTAGGTGCCTGCTGAAAGCAGAGGCCAGGGTGACTCGAATCTCTGGGGGTGTTCTCTCCTTCCCATCTGAGCAGCATCTTGGTGATTCTGGCAGGGTCAGAGAGTCAAATCTAGCTCTAAGGGCAAAAGAGTGGCTCCATAAAACCGGATGGAAAAGAACTACCACAGGCATTGCACGTGTTATGACAGTTAATCCTCAAAACTGTCTACTGAGGGAAGATAGGGGTTTTTACTCTGATTAATTGTGGTATACCCAATGCCGGGTACAGGGCTTCATACAGAGCAAATGCTTAGTAAGTATCTGTGCAGTGAAAAAGTTGATTATTATTCCCATTTCATAAACAAAACCCTGGGTCTTGGAAAAGTTTGGCACCTTGCCAGAAGTCATGTGGGAAGTGAATAGGTAAGTGGGATATGAACCCGGATTTACCCGTTTCCTTAACCTTTCCAGCCTGGCCTTGAATAGAAAAATGCCATCTGATGCCATTCCCATGAACCTTCTGGTGTCTTCAGCCACGACTCCTGTGTGGCTTAGACAAACCAGTACCTACTGAGGAGCCTGAATTATCTCCGCTTCCCCCGAGTTCCCCAAGTTCATGGTCAGGCCTGGTCCCACATAGCCCAGGTTTTGGTGGTGACCTTGAAGGTCTTCCAATCCACCCTGGCATTAAACAGTTTCTTCTGGGATTCCAGGAGATGTTCCTCAAACATGCAAACATTAGCCTGTACAAGGAATAGTTGTTCAAGAAGTCAATTGGCTGCTCTTTAGCAACTCCGAGGGGCAATGGAAGGTCTCCCAGGAAATATGAGATATATGTTTCCGCTTACGTTTGTAGAGCGGTCCATTAATAAAGCAGCTTCCTCACATTTTCTTATTTGGGCCCACAGCAGAGTTCCGTGAGCAAGATGACAGTCACAGATGATGCCACGGCTGCAGAAGGTCGGGCCATCCGTCCAGGGTCACACAGCTCACTAGGAGCAGAGTCTTGGCTTCAGTCTCTTACCATCTCACCTTCCTTTGCAGCATAAAAACCAAACATCTGAAAGTGGTGTTAGGGGACCAGGACCTGAAGAAGACAGAATTCCATGAGCAGAGATTCGGGGTGGAGAAGGTTTTCAAGTACAGCCACTATAATGAAAGAGACGAGATTCCCCACAATGATATTGGCAAGTGTCTTCTATGGTGGACCTCCCATGGGTCTTGTCCTGGGTGGATTTCACTACTGATGGAAAACTGAGGTTTGGTTCTAGAAGACGTTCTTATCTTTTTGGTCCGTCACAGACTCCATAAGGAAGGGAATTTCTTCCAGAGCCTTTTAGTCCCAAAGGTCTGTGATAAATGAGGGGAAGAGAAACTAGCAACACTGTGTTGTGGAAAGAGCTCAGCCTTGAATCCCAACTCTCTCATTTACTAGCTGACTTCACCTCCCCAAGCCTCAGCTCTCCTTCTGTAAAATGGGTACACTTGTACACAACGCTCAGCTTCCTATGTGTTAAATGACATGACGTGCATGTGTCCCCGTGTACATCAGGCACCTGGGAGGTACTCAGGTGTGGAGGCGATAATGTTAAGCTACTGGCTGGTCAGTGGGTACGTTCTCCATTCCTGGGACCTGTCACTCTCTCTCCTTCCTCACTATCTTTCTCTTTCCCCCTCTTGAAGCCCATTCTTTTAAAAAATGGATGAGAGGGGCGCCTGGGTGGCCCGGTCGGGTAAGCGTCCGACTTCGGCTCAGGTCACGATCTCGCGGACCGTGAGTTCGAGCCCCGCGTCGGGCTCTGTGCTGACCGCTCGGAGCCTGGAGCCTGTTTCCGATTCTGTGTCTCCCTCTCTCTCTGCTCCTCCCCTGTTCATGCTCTGTCTCTCTCTGTCTCAAAAATAAACAAACGTTAAAAAAAATTAAAAAAAAATAAAAATAAAAAATGGATGAGAAATGATTTCAAACTCAACTGTTATTTTTTGATATTACTCTCATCCCGAAGTGCTACTCCTCCCCTGGTGGAAGTTAAAAGAACTCAATGACTGAGGAGGAAGTCATTAGTTTCTCGGGCATTGGGAGTGGGGCTTTGCCACGCCTCCCTTCCGATCGAGTTGAAGCTAGTGCTCCTTTGGCAGAGAGGACCCCATCGTTCATTTCCTCTTTTTCTCCTTACCTAGCTTTGCTCAAGCTAAAGCCGGTGGATGGTCACTGTGCTCTGGAATCCAAATATGTGAAGACTGTATGTTTGCCCGATGGTGCCTTCCCCTCTGGGACTGAGTGCCACATCTCTGGCTGGGGTGTGACAGAAACAGGTGAGTCTGGCCACGCATTCTCCTGAGACTCAGGTAAGTTGCATCAACCAGAGAAGCAAGGGTCAAACTCAACTGCCCTTCTGAACTTGACATCATGTTCCATTGAAAATGTATTACCAAAAAAAAAAAGCATTACCAAAAATAAGACATTGCCTCATCACTAAAGCTCTAGTTAAATCTCATCAGTCTTTTTATCAATGCTAGCTTCTGATGGGATCCTTGACGTCCATCAAGCATTGATACTGTATCTATGGAGATGGAGATCTTTCTCCTTCCTTCCCTAGGCAGATTGGAAAGAGGATAGATCGTAAAGAAGATGGGTTTGGCATCAGACAGACCTGTGTTGGGTTCTTGGCTTTGTCACTTGGACAGCTGGGTTTTAGTTTCTCCATAACCATGCTCATCTCTTAGGTTTGGAATCATGATAATAGGAGCTGATAGAATTCTATGGAGATATTCACTAAGTCAGGCCCTGGAGGGCAGGGTCCACTCTTGTTCATCGGTCTCTCCCATAGTGCCTTGCTCAGGGCTCACCACATCGTAGGCATTCTATAAATGTTTTTAACTCAAGCTATTGATTGGCCTCTAGGATGTGGTCTTTTTTAAAAAAGTAACCACAGGATTAATTTTCTCATGTACCGACAAGATTATATTCTCTAACATATGAAATTCCGAAGTGTATTTCAAGTCTTTCTCAAATACTCAAAATAGATTTCTCTTCCCTCCAAATCTTGTCCTTAATGATGGAAAGCAAGAAACACTTTAAATAGACCTGTATTCGTGAAGAAAAGGTAGTGTAATACACAAATTTGTCAGAAGGCTTTTGGGAATGAAGTCTTCTGGTTAATCAGATCTGGGGGTAGCCAGAGACTGATCTTTGTAGGGATCTTCATTGTCCTGCACCTAAACCTTTCGATATCACTGTGCTGACCAGAGCAGACCGAGCAGAACAGAGGATCCTCGGGAAAAGAAATGTCTACTCTGGGAAGTGGGTCATCTAGAGGAGCAACCGGGCACTTGGTCCATCATTACGAATCTACTGTGTACCAGCCCTCTGCTAGGAAGTTTTAAAAAATGGCTTAAGCCACTATCCCTGCCCTTCTGATCTGATGGTCTAGCCGGGCAGACAGAAGAGGGAATAAATGATTCTGCTGCATTGCGATAAGCAAAGCAATGAGGGTCTATAAAACCACAGTGAAGGCTGGAGGCAAAGGTCCCCATCCTTAAAACATGAAGCTCTTCTGCCCATCTCCCGGAAAAACCTTCCTTTCTGAGTTCAGAGCTGTGGCCCTCTTTTTATCAGTGCTAGCTTCTGGTGGGGCAGGTGTCACCCGGGTCCCCACAGTGGCAATCTCTTTTCTCTGTCCCACAGGGGAAGGGTCCCGCCAGCTCCTGGATGCCAAGGTCAAGCTGATTGCCAGTACTTTGTGCAACTCCCACCGACTCTATGACCACATGATCGACAACAGCATGATTTGTGCAGGAAACCTTCAGAAGCCTGGAAAAGACTCCTGCCAGGTCAGAGACTCCAAATGGCACTTGGGGAGGGACACGTGGGCCGGGAACATACACCGGGCACAGAGTCCAGACCAAGAGCCCAGGGCTGGGAGGCAGTTTCAGAGGTCCACCTGCCATAAAGCTAAGGCACGGGTAGGCACACCTGTCCTCTGGCAAGTCGGAATCCACATCCATCCAGGATGATTGAGCATAGTAACCGGCAGGCGTGACACTGGTGAAGGAGATGTCATCGTCTTCATTTTACAGATGCGTAGAGAAAACGGTCTGGGCCTACAGCACCTGGGTGGTGAGCGGGCAGAGCAGAAATTTGCTTCGCTGTGTTTAAATGTGAAAATGGTGCTTCTGGCCTCAGAACGGGGCAGCATGTCTGAAAATCCCAATACAGAACTATCCAAAAGACCAGTGGCTAGAAGGAGAAAGATGACAGGCCCAGAGAACTCATGATAATATTAACTAATTATTAGGCTTTGTGTGTGAAAGAGAGAGAGAGAAAAGAGAGAGAGAGAGAGAGAGAGAGAAGGGGAGGGGGATTTAGGCCTAGCAAACTAAGTGGCTGAGTGGCTCCTCTGTAGCAACAGCCAACCTAGGGCCTCCCCGACACTCCCCAGGGGTCACATCTCACAGGAGACGTCCTTCCTAGACTCCGAGGCACAGCCAAATTTAGAATTTTCTGCCTATCTCCTCCCAAAGGTCCCGCCCCCTAAGACCATCACATCGGGGAATTAGGCTTCAACATATGAATTTGGGTGGGGGCGGGGGGGACACAAACATTCAGTTCATTACACCGAAATAATTCCCCGGTCTCGGGTGCCTAGTCTATAATATGGAAATCACATCTACATAAAATCCGAAGATGTGGCTAAGATCCGAAGAGCTTTAGCCACTGAAGATCCTATCGATTGCCGTGTGTTAAGTGGAGACATGCGTTGAGAGCTATGTTTTCTCTCCATGCTCCTCCTGCTAATTTAATTGGGGGCTCAGTATGAGCCAGGCACCGTTCCAGGTGCTTTACAAACATTTATCCGTTCAAGAGCCAGGGCAGGTGGGGGATGGTCGGTTGCTCTCCCCAAGTTTGCAATGTGAGAAACTGAGGCCCAGTTGGCTGTCCAAAGCCTGGTCTGGAACCCAGAAGATCTAACCCCACAGACCATGTCGAACATGTGGGCCATGCTATTTCTAAGCCCTGTCCTCCCCACCCTGTGCGTGGCCCCTTCGGGTCCCTTCAAGGGCTCTGGCTAAACAGGGCACTGCTCCCTACCGAGGCCCCTGCAGGAATGAGAAGTTGAGGGCCCCTGAGAATTCACTGTGTGACTATGGGTCATGAGTAAGAGCATGGACATGGGGGTGTGACCAAGGCACGTGGCCCAGCCCCGTGGCTCATCTGCCAACCCCTCATGAACTCAGGGACATGTGTTGGCGTTCACATCTCTCCCTTCAGAACTCTGGGTCATATAAGGCATAGGAGGGTCCCTGCCAGCACTCTCCAGGGAAACCCACCGGGGTGACTGCACCCCCTGGCATCTCCTCGTGGAAGGTGGGGGTGTCTCTGAAAGTGCTCTGATTCACAAAGCTGAACTCGCGTGTCTTTTCCCTTAGGGTGACTCGGGAGGCCCTCTGACCTGTGAGAAGAATGGCACCTACTATGTCTATGGGATAGTGAGCTGGGGCCTGGAATGTGGGAAGAAGCCAGGAGTCTACACCCTGGTGACCAAATTCCTAAATTGGATCAAAGCCACCATCCAAAGGGAGACTAGTTTCTAAGGTGTCTTCTTAACCTGAAAGTCCATTCTCCTTAGCACCCAGACAAGGCACACCCTCATGGGCAGCACGGACACCCTGGGCGTCCCTGGGAGGCCATACAGCCAAGAGTCTGCAACCTACACAGAGACAACGGCCGCCCAGCCTGGTGCATCCTGGACCAAGATATGCCAGAAGCAACGCAACCTGTATTTTGTTTGCTTCCCTTCAAACGATGGTACCTTCTAGAAAACCACAGACTGCCTTTACCTCGGACATTTGCAAATGTGGGATTAAAGAATAACCAGAGCCACTGGAAGTCACCTTTACGTCTTTATTCCTCATGCCAGACACCCAAAGTACACAGCAGAACGGGTCACCCCCTTCCAGGATGACCCAGAGGACCGAAAATACGACATTCTCCGTAGCTTTCTAAGAGTCGTTAAGTAAAGCGGCTCAGGGAATGGGCTGGTGTGTCATGTTTTTTTGTTTTTTGGGTTTTTTTTTGGCTTGCTGGAACAGAAGCATGTCTCTGGTGGGCACAATTCCTCCCCAGCCGCTCTCCCAAGAATCCTGGGTGGATGCCGCGTGCTCACAAAGGCAGACCCCTCCTCCTTTTGACGTGCAGAATCTCCATGGCGTCTGGGTTCACGTCCCCCCTCTGATTATCCGCGGGCTCCACAGCCTCTGGTCCCCCCTGCAGGAATCAAACATACCTCCCTGAGTCCGAACGAAGCTTCCGCCCCGCTCCCACACGCGAGCTGCCTAAGATGCCCCCGGAGCATTTAAAACGTTCTCCCTCCCCTGCCCTTCCCCTCCTCCACCCTCCCCAAGAAAAACGATCCTCGAGGCAAGAAGGAGAGCGAAGCAAAGCCAATCTCTCATTTAGACGTGGTGTCTTTCTTCTGAACAAAGCAGGGTTCAAAACCTGGACTGTTGCAGCCAGCGAGTCCCTGACCCTTTCTGCAAATGTAACGAGCAAGCAGTCAGCACAGCCTGGGCTTCCGTGGCCCGGGATTGATGTAGCCCCGGTAGGTTTGTCTCCGCAGAACTAATGGCTGTGACTTCAGAGAAAACCCTGCAGGAAGTTTAACCCGGGTGTCATCCGCCTGGTCATCTCAGACCCATGAAATTAGGCGCCTTGCTCGAGCTGCATTTCACACTTCTTTAGAGCCGGCTGACCTTTGGCCAAAAATAAAGTTTGAAAAGAAACAACGAGTTTGCCTTTCCCCACGGCCATGCCAGCCAGGGTGGGTCTGGAGCTTGCTACTCACGTCAGCCCCCCGGAGACCCAGGCCCCTCGCCTTGGCCAGTTCTGCCGCGCGCCGGGCCATCTCCACTTTGTAGGAGCCGGGAGGGGTCCAGCCGATACCTCTGGTCAGGTTCAAGTCTGATTTGTACTTGACCTTTCGGGGGAAGGAGGGAAGCAAGAGGAATAGGTCAGCAGGGTTTGGGGGTGATCTGGCCACAGAGTGGAGAATTCCACATGTGGAATGAGAGGCCGAGGCACAGGAGGAAAGGTCTCGGCCGGGCGGCGGGGCAGGGGGGGGGGGGGGCACAACTCACATCGCTTTGCAGCTGGTGGGCCTTCTGCGCATGCTTCAGACCCAGCTGCTCAGGGTCGCAGGTGGGCTGGGGCAGGGGCTGCCTGTAGCACACGTCGCTGGCCAGCTGCTGGCTCCTCCTGGCTTGGAGGATGCCGGGCTGGTCTGGGCGGCTGTGGAACTGAGACCGACTCTTGGCGAAGTCCTTCTTGTACTCGTTGTCACTCTGGAGTTTGCCGACGTTGAGGAAATGCCTCATCCTTGGGTCGTCCTGGACGCTGCGGTACCCAATCTGCTGGCCCCGGTCTCTCAGGAAGGCCTCTTTATACCGGAACTGCAGGTCAGAGGAGCAGAGGGAGGTCGTGGGTGCTGCCTCCCCTCCCCCGCCAGCCCACCGGGGTCTCAGCAGGAAGTTCAAGGATGGGGGAAGGGCGCAGCTTCCGATTCAGGTACACCTGGGATCTATCTCCCCCGCTGCTACCTTCTAGCTCTGTGGCCTCGGGCCAGTGACTGAGTCCCTCTGAGCCTCAGTTTCCCCACCTGATAAAATGGGAGAATGAACCTCCGCCCCACGGGACACTGACGGGATTCAATGAGCTGGGGGCTAAGCTTCGCGTCTGGCACAGGTTCACGCCCACCGAGTGGCGGCTCTGGGTGTTATTGCCGCTGTAATGAACCCAACAGGAAGAGAAACGCGCCCACTCTGTCAGCAGCCACTCTTCCCTTGATTCTTTCCAGTTTGCAGGGACCCGGGCCTCTCAAACCATCTATAGTGAAGGGCCAGTTTCATTTCGTCTTGCTTTTTATTTCTTTTTAATTTTTTTTAACGTTTATTTATTTTTGAGATAGAGAGAGACAGAGCATGAACAGGGGAGGGTCAGAGAGAGAGGGAGACACAGAATCGGAAACAGGCTCCAGGCTCTGAGCCGTCAGCACAGAGCCCGACGCGGGGCTCGAACTCACGGACCGTGAGATCATGACCTGAGCCGAAGTCGGACGCTTAACCGACTGAGCCACCCAGGCGCCCCTCGTCTTGCTTTTTAAATTGCCAATCCGTCAAGGTCCCAGATGTGGTTCTACCGCACCTGCAGTGGGGTGCCTTGTGCGTGTGACGACACCCAATAGCTAGTTGCTGCAAATGTTTCTAAATGCTTGCCCTTGGTTTCTGTACTTATTGTGGGCAGAGACAAGCTGTTCATGATCAATGATCCAGTCAATGATGCCTTCCTCTTCCATAACAATGGCTGCCATGTTTTGAACACCTGTTATTTGCATGACACTCTGAACTATTTTGTTTTCACTCCTACAACAGTCCTAGGAGATAAAAATTATACCCCTTGCTCATAGATGTAGAAATCTGCCTCCACAGAATATGAGCAACTTGCCCAACACCATGCAGCTGGTCCTAAATGACTGAGCCCGGACTTTAACTCGGACGAGTCGAGGTGGAAAGCTCAATCTCTTTCTACTCTGTCATGCTGCACTTCAGCTAAAAGTGCTTTTATGTGGATCAACACATCAATCACATGTTGATTGACCTCTCGGTACACACACAAATTTTAAGAGTGCCTCCCCTGAGAGTGTCTGGGTGGCTCAGTCTGCTAAGCGTCCGACTTTAGCTCAGGTCATGATCTCATGGTTTGTGGGTTCGAGCCTTGCGTCGGGCTCTGTGCTGACAGCTGGAGCCTGCTTCAGATTCTATGTCTCCCCCTCTCTCTGCGCCTCCCTCTTTTGCACGCTGTCTCTCTCTCTCTCTCTCTCTCTCAAAAATAAACATTAAAAAAATAGTGTCTCTCTTGGGGCGCCTGGGTGCTCAGTCAGTTAAGCGACTGACTCTTGACATCCGCACTGTGACAGTGCACAGCCTGCTTGGGATTCTCTCTCTCCCTTTCTCTCTGCCCCTCCCATGTGCCTCTCTCTCTCTTAAAATAAATAAATAAACTTAAAACGTTAAAAAATAATAAGAGTATCGCTCTTAAGAGAGAGAAAGTGGGAAAACGACCCTCCCCAACTTAAAACTTCTAGCTAAGATTCTGGGAGATAAGACCTATTTTTAATTTCATCGGAAATATTTGTTCAGTTTTGGTTCCTGGTGGTTTTCGTTTTAACAGAACTGGGAAAACCAGTCAAAACTCTCAGTGACAGAGGGAGACAGAGCCTGAGGTCTTACGTCACTGGCGATCTCTCTGGACGCCCGGGCAGTCTGGAATGGAATGGCGTCCAGCCTGAAGTCATAGCCGACAGCCCGCGTCTGTTCCCAAGAGTTTCTGTAGGCTTTCTAGACGGCGAAAACAAAGAAGCGAACGAGCAGGGAGTGAGAACTCCGTATCTGGCATGTTGTCAGTTCTGAGCAGGAACAGTTCCTAAACACACACCCTCGCCCTTGCAGGGGCCCAAGGACAGAGCCACAGCCCCGCATCCACCCCAAGGACCTCCCCAGCTCTGAGCCTGGTGGGACTGGCCACGAAGGGCCGCAGCTCTAAGCCCCTGGCTTGCTCATCAGGCCCTGCCCTGGCGGGTCTGGGCTCAGCGAGTCCGGCTCATTTGCTACATCCTGTTGGTACGAGGGGCCCCTGCCCCACTCCTTCCTGTGTTTGCATTCGCTTCCAAACAACAGAACTCAAAGTTCGAGAACTCTGTTTCTTCAGATACGCGGAAAGTACTATTCCTTAGGTCCCGGCACCCATGGGTTTGTTAGCTCCAAAGACTTCCCGGGGGCCCCTCGGCAGCTCCCAAAGCCACGTCACCCCATCGCGATGAAGCGGGCTGTGTCCCATATGCACCCCATGAGGACGCACCGAGGGAAGAGCCTTCACCTGCATTAAATTGATTGCCAAGAACCTGACCGAGTTCCTGACCCATGTTATTTCACATCTTCCTCTTTCATTTTTCCCCTTTTGAAGCTGTTCTCACACACCCTCCAGGAGTCTGTAATCACACCCTCTTAGTCCTCAGGTAGACCCACATAACCGATAGAGCATCAAAATCTCCCATGCCTTCATGTAGCTAATAATTTTTTTTTTCAAGATAAGGGAATGGCTCAATGAAAGGAACCATCTGGAGATCCCAGTGGAGGGCTGTCCTTTATTCAGCCACAGAGAAGGGAGACAGCAGGCGAGGCACATCAGCAGCAGACGACAAAGTGACAGCCCCAGACCGTGTCTGTGGCTCACTCTTTCCAAGAGCCCCAGCGGGTCAGAAGGCCCTTTAAGAACCTTACTTTTGTCACTTGGAAATAGAGGTCAAGCCTGAGGCTCTGTTCTACAGGGGATTGAGGAGATTAAGCAAAGCGGGGATGGCAGATAAAAAGCAAAGTGCCTCACACGGCCGCACACCTGGGCCTGGAACCAGAGGGGCCCATGGAGGCTGAGCCAGGCACGGCCGGGCTCCGCGCTTTTAGGTACCGCCATCCATCACCTTCACCTTCATCACGGCCTCCACCTCCAACACCCAACGCTGCCAACCACGAGCCAAATACCTACTGCGTTCAAGGGCCTAGAAATACAGAGCCCATAACCATTGGGGCAATCACCTAATCGATGGGTCACAGACAGGGCCCAAAGGATTCCATTTCCCGGGTCGCCACTGAGTTTAGCAGGCGTGAGCGAGGGATACGTACAAGGGGGGGAGCGTTCAGATAACGACAGATCCACCGTCGCCTTTAGCATTATGCTCCCTAATATGGCGGTCCAGCACACAGAGTCCCAACTCTTAGCGTCCCCTGGGAAGGTGACGGTTGGCGCCTTCCTAAAAGAGGGCCTCCACACCAGATCTGGGCTGGGTAGGGACACCAAGCTTCACTCCGCCTCAAACTCCCATGTCACCCCACGGTGGTGTCGGATGCACCCCCGCTTCCGGGTCTCTGCAGCCGAGGGCCAACGAGCCAGTGTGGCCCAAATTGGGGTTCTCCCCAAGACGCCTGCTCCCTTTCTCCTGCCCCCCTTCTCCCTGTATACTATTTGCTTGATTGTCATCACTTCCTCCCTGAGTTTTTTTATTCTGTTGAGGTTTCTGCCTTGCCACTGGGAGCCTTTACATTCCGTAGGCGCTTTGATTTGGAACCCTGGGCGTTTCTCTTCTTTATCACAGTGGGCACAGTTTTGTCCTCATCCTCACACATTAGAGTCATTTGATTTTTAGTTATTTCGGCTGCCTTACACATCTCAATGGCTTTCTTTGCCCAGGAAGGTCACTTTCCCTCCACATCTTCCTCACAGAGCACTTGATCCAATTGTGTGCATTCTACACGCCCCCGAAGAAGTGCTCTTTCAAAAGAGGTTCATGAGTTCTCCATATCCGCATGCCCCGGCGGCTAATTTCAGCTCTGGGACTCTACAGACTGGCGTCCCTTGTGAGCCGGAAGATGCGCCGTCACCGGCCCGGGGCGGCCGTCCTCCTTAAGCTGGCCCCCAAACGGACCGGCAGTCTTATCCCAGTTTTTCGGGGCAATGGGCCTCCAATAGCTCGTCAAATGGAGGCCTGGCCTTCTCCCATCCTTGAAGCATTAATGCGATGGCTGTTTTGTCCGAGCTCTGCTGAGGGGGAGGTCCCGCTTCCCCAGATGGAGGTCAGCCCACCAGAGCTGCCGTTCTAAAATTATCGCTCGCACATCCCTCAAAAGCATCAAATGGTCATAATAACTCATATTTACAAAGCCCCGTCGCATTCACCGCGTGGGATCCCACAGGGCTTTACAAACGCAACAAACTAATACACACGCTAACTAGAAGGCGCCTCTCGCCAACCCCTGCGAGGCGGCCACCTCTGGGGTGCACGGTAGCAGCTGTTGATCTGCGCGGAGCCCCAGGACACAATGGCCGGGCCAGGGAGGGAAGAATGGCCGGACTCTGGGAGGCCCCGCGCTGCCCCAGGCCGACACACTCAGCCTGTGTTATTCTGATCTGACGGCGTCTTTTGATTCTGCCGTCTGGCTACCTGTTATCCCAGGATCACAGCTCTGCTGGCCGAGCGGCTGCCTATTCTATTACAACCGGGGGCCTCCGACCCCTGCTAACAACAAGCCTGGGTTTAGGAAACAGCATCTTGGTTATGCACGCAAAGGGCACACATCTAAGGGACACGGAAGTGTTGAAGGCCACCGCCTCACGCACAAAGGAGACTGTGTTTGTGCCCGATGGGCGGCAACCGCAGCGTCTTTCCAAACTGTGCGGTGAGAAAGTGCCACGGCGTCTCCAAAGTCACCCTGCTCCGAAGGGCCGAGGACACGTGTCCGGGAAAGAGACAGAGCAAGCGTCTGCCCCTGCCAGGGCCAGGAGAGCGCACGACTGAGGTCTTTGCGGTCATGCCCGGAACCAGAATTTCCGAGCTGGGAGGAACCACAGGCATCGGTTCGCCCGGCTCCAACCCATTTTCCAGTTGAGGAAACTGAGGCCCGGCGAGGAAGGTGGCTCTGAGTCGCACACGTGGTCTGTCTCACTCTCGGTCCCGTGTTCTTCCCGTCCCAGGTCCTCCCTCCTGGGACTTTTTCTTCCCCAACAAGTAACATCCAGCTCGGGTATGGATACATTTACAAATACACTTACACACCACATGAACGGCTGCTTCACTTACGTCACTCAGGCACTGCGCGTTGAGGCGGGCTCTGGTGAAATCGGGGTGGTCGGGGATCGGGGTGTATCTGTGCAGGGACTCTGCGTCGCCCGCCCTGTACAGACGCTGTGGGTAAGACAGGCTCACGGTAAGTGCAGAACTGCACCGGCCGAAGTGACAGGTGGAGAACAGGCGGACCCCCTTCCTGCCCCTCCCACCGAGTGCCCACCATCGTGGGGGCAGAACCCAGCCCAGCACGTGGAGGGCCTCCCGCCAGAACCCAGAACCCACCGGCTGACCATAGGGGCCTGTGTGTCCAGAGTCAGGTGGGACCGGCTGGTTTTAAATAGACCCTGTTTAAAATACTCATCAAGATCTGCTCCAAATGGGCCCCAAACCAGTATCCTGGTTGGCTACGCCCGTGTGTTTTACAACAGTATAAGGTGTGTGGGTATTTTGAGAATCTTTGCAACTGAGCATTGTTCAAGGTTTCTACTTGTAACGAGATGCCTTAATGCCCTTGCTGTTTGACGTGAATAATAATAAAAAGACACAAAGGCTAACAAGTCTTTTTTTTTTTTTTTTTTACCATGAAATGCCTTAAGATGTTTCCAGAAAATTAAAGTTTTCATAGTCTACCTGGGTCCCAGGAAGACACAATTTTAAAACTCGAGCTCTCTCTTAGTTCCTATTTTTAGAGCACTGATCTAAGAGTTGCAAACAATTTTAGGAAGGGATTGAGCCTCATCTACTTTTAGAGAGGAAAATACAGTATTCTGATCCTTTTCCAAATTCAGCTTGGACTTCGCAAACATGAATGTTTCGGTACAACATTTAGACTCTGTGTGATGAGGGGTCAGTTTTCTCTGTGCAAAATCAAATCCCTTGACAATTTCAGAGAGAAAATATTTAACTTCCTATACTCCGAAATAAATACAGGGGAGAAGAAATGAGGTTAAATCATACGGAGTAAAAGCAGAAAGAAGCTTTTAACATGGCTGTTCTTTTTTTCTAACTGGGTTACGTTCAGCCTTTAATTCCATTATCATCTATCAATAATTGAGACGAATCTCTCTAATGTTGACGAAAAGATCACCAATAATACTTAGTATTGTTATGATTGTGAACATGCCATAATAGGGGACACTTATTGAGGACTCACTATGTTCCAGACACTTGCTAAAAGTGTCACATACATTTATTTATTTAACCCTCAGTTAGTTCACTTCATCTTATGAAACAGTGCTCTCAGTGCCGTCCTTTCCAATAAGGGAGCGGAGGTTAGAAGAGAGAAGTAACTGGCCCTCGACCACCCAGGCAGTAGACAGAAGGTCTGCGCTCACAGCTGTCCCAAGCCCATCCTCTGAAGCACTGAGTACCGGGCGGCACACTACCCACTAGGGGGCACCTAGGACGAGTGGTGGAAGATGCCCACCTCGTTGCAATGCAGGTAGCTGTTCTTGGCGTGAACCAGGTCTGGGGAGTCAACCACCGTGGTGAACTTGATACTGTCTGGTTTCTTACGGTATTTAGTCTGTAAGAAAAAGGCACAGGTTCCCATAAAACCGGTGAACAGCATGCATTTTTCAGCATGCAGCTTCACCGCACCACCTGCTCAGTACCAAATGGGCCAATGACACTACTGGAAAACAAGTCTCTCTTCTTGGCGGGTAGCTCACAGGGGTATACAAGAGGTCCAAGCGGCCCCTGTGATAAGGAACATTTTACCAGTATTTACTCTCTCTCTCTCTCTCTCTCTCTCTCTCTCTCTCAAGCTACACAATAGCCTGGCTCCTCACAATAAAGGAATTCAGTAGAGGGGAGAATTCAGCATCAGCAGGGTCCCAGTAAGGTCTGTTACTAAGAAATGGAAGAAGGCAGTGCCACCCTCAAGGGGACCCCAGGGCAAGAATCTCCGGGCCACCAGTACGGTGGGGAGTTGGGTTAAGGTAACCATTCCCCGTGCAATGCGTAACACCTTCTGAAATCAGATAAGCCCCAGACACTGGGCACTCTGAGTAAACTCAGGAGGTGGATGGCAAGTTCTGTGCCCCCATGAAAACAACGGGCCAGCTTAGCTCATGACTACCGAATGTGCCTACTGAGAACCTTCTAGCACATCACCTGTCTCTCACTGCCCAGTTGGGAACATGCCTTTAACTCCCCAGCAAGTGAATTCATGTGGAGGGAGATCTTGTTCAGTCTTGCCACTGGGTTGCAAAAGGCCAAGAAAAACACTGGGTGTCCAGTGGCCAGGGGGCCCTCTTGGGATCTCCACCCTGTAAGCAGGTTCCCTCTGCAGCAGAAAGTGAATGCTATAGGTTGCACGTAAGATAGGGTCGGGTTAGTGGTACCTCGCTGATGAGTTCTCCAGCCTTCTTTGCACTCTCTAGCTGTGGGGAACTCAGCGTCAACCATCCCGTCCCCTTCATGCCCATCAGGTCGGACTTGTAGCGAAACTGCGGGAAGAAAATCATTGGCTTTTACCAAGAGAGTGTCTAAGACTGTCGGGGCATTCCTAGATCCTTGATTTGTAATAATGCTTCATCATGACGTGTCAACATCTTCATTCGGAGTGTGTCTGCACATCGTTAAGTCCAACCACGTGAGTTCGTGCACTCTGCCAGGAATTAAATAATGGATCGTGCCTAAGATACAAGAAGACCCCACCTGTGAACCGTCAGGGTTAGAAGCCAAGGTAATGGATGCAAATGATCGCTTGAAGGAAGAGTGGAGATCTACACCCAAGCCCAGGCATCTGCCTGGATTATTTTGTTTCCTTCTGGCAGTGAGGTGACTGCCTGCCTGCCTGCCTACATACAACAGTTTTGCCCACCTCCAGGTGATGAAAGGGCTTTGAGCTCTGGGCCAAACCTGCCGTGACGCGGAGCAAATCACTTTACCAAATGTGACTCAGTTTCTCTCTGTGACAGCTGAAGGTGGTAACGACCCTTCTGTGCTCATGAGAACGCCTGAGGGTCCTCAGGAGCAAAAGCTGCTCTATGTGTTGGATCTGTTTTTGTCTTGTGGTGGTTTGGGGGGCCGGGGGGGGGGCAGGAGGGCGCAGTGACAATTACAGCAGGACCCTAAGAAGGGCACAAGCTTAGATACAACCGGCCTACAGTATGAGAGCCAATTTAATCTTTTTGTGCCTACGTTTCCCTCCCCCTGCCACCGTTCCCCAGGATTTGCTCATAAGGTCAAAACGGGCTGGGCTTTATCACCCTTTTTTTCATTTTAAGGACTCAGAAGATTTAGAACTACAGCAGCATCCCTGGGACAAAATTGTAAGTGCTGCTGTAGGACAATGAGTCTGATCAGGAGTCTCCTAAAACATTAGGTCTTAGTACCATCCCTCCACCTGCCCACCATTATCTAGGATGAGACAGTCACATGAACGCTTTTCTTCTTCTCTTTATGGAAATTAGGCATTTTTTAAAGGTGGAAAAAGACCCTCTAAGGAAATCTAAAATTTGGATCTAAATGAAGTTGATAGCGTTTCTCTAATTTAGATACAAGCTCTGCTGTAACGCAAAATATCACTCCAGAAACCAGCCTCTCGGCCTTTTTAGTTCCTTTTCATTTCAGGATTCACAGCGTCCCTCACAGCTGGTCTCAAAGAGGGTCCGTTTCTGATCTACTGTCTGCTGGTTAATGCCCCCGTGCAAATTCCACTCTGCTTTCTAACTGGTGAAGGGAGGCATCACTCAGGTTCAGGAGCAGGCTTCAAAACCCCATGTCAGTAAGATTGCTTTTTATACCACGATCTTTCGGTCTACACCGGCAAAGCTTTTGCCTTCCACTCTGATAAAGAACAGAGAAAATTGGATAAATTTCTAAGTTAGAGAGAATAATCCGACAGGACCTCTTCACAGCCGGGTCTCGCTCCTTTCATACGCAAGATGAAGTGGGGAACACTCTTTCAACTTGCCTTTTGTTGAGCTGAACAGTACAATCGCAGGTAAGTCAGAAAGCAAGATGCAGGTTCCCCAAAGATCTGACTGCGCCTCAGACTCTCTTATAAATGGATCGTCTATTGATATTTCAGCTCCCAGCCCAGGTTGGACTATTCACGCAGACCCTAAAAACAACACGCCTGCCCCAGACTTCACGATGAAAGAGGGGGAGAGAGAGGGGAGTTGAGAAGAATCAGCTACCTACCCAAAGATGGTTTTAAAGAAGGATTCTAAGATAATAAGAGAGCCTCGCACGCTGCCCAACTGCATCTGGCTTCCCCAAATAGAAGTCTGGCTGTTTTCCCTTGCCTGGAAGCCACCTTCGGGTTCGTACGTGGGGTTTCCCGGCACCCCCATTTTGCAGCACCGGCTGCAACTGGGTCCCCAATTTCCAACGATGTAAACAACTGCACCCAGGAGGCGGCCAGTGGGAAGGTGTATTTGTCATATTAATGGGACCCTTCATAATCACTCTCTTGCACAGGGTGTGGTTTGCTTTAGACTCATTATTTCATGCATTGTTCATGGCATCCTTCAAAGGAGGGGTTCTTATGCCCATGCGCAGAACAATTTCGGTGTTCGACTGACTGTTCAGATTCTCAGAAGAGCCACCGGCGGCTGTCCACTCGGTGTACCACGCAGGCGGTCATTAAAGGAACCCTTAGGAGTCAGAGCACCTGGGGTCCTAATCCAGCCACGCGGGGGAGCCAAAGAGCACTGAACTAGGAGTCTGGACACAAGAGCCCTGTTCTGCTTCTTGCTGTAGGGTCTGGAGCAAGCCATTCCCCTGCCAGCCTGTGACCCAGGGCAAGTTATTTAAGATTACAGGTGCCTTAGCTGCCACATCTGTAAAAACAAGAGGAATAGCAGTATGCACCTAGATACTAAATGAGATAGTTGTTGCAAACCATGTAAACAAATGCCTGGTCCAGAATAAACGTTCCAAACATTGTAGCTAATGTTATTGTTGTTTCTGATGGAGAAACTGAGGCTCACGGAGCTTACAGAGTCTACCTGAGGTCATGCAGCCGTAAAGGGTGGGGTCAGGGCTGTCCCCTTGACAGTCCCTGAAGGTGCTCTCCAGGACTCCCTGCAGCCCCCGCACAAGATCATGGCCATTCACTGTAGAGCACTCCCTGGGCACAGCATGTATCTCATACACGTCCCGAGGCAAGCATGGCTTGAGCAACTGTGGCCTGAGACCTTCGTCCTGGGGGAGAGCACCTCTTGGCTCCCTCTGGCCCGACCCACAGCTTTCTTTCTGGCCTGGGTAGGAGAGGGCAGGAGAAGCAGCCGGAGGCTGGGGGCTACTGTTCCTCCCCCAGACCGAGCCGAACTGGGTCAACACACACGGAGCCTTTGTTTCTTTTTCTATACAACATAACTACATGAAATTAGATTTTCAATAACGACCACAAGAAAACTGAAGCCTCAGAACCAGCTCAACATTACGAGGTGCCCTCTGTCCTCTTGCACTCTACCCGCCCCCCACCAAATGAACAAACTTGAAGTTTAAAAAGCAATGCATGAAACATCATACGGTGATTTAAAAAAATTAAGCCATAGCTTCTCAGCATTCCAAATTTTAATACATATCTTATTTCATAAAGTGTGTAAGAATGCCAGCTACGATGTCTTGGAAAGTCCTTTGCTTTTTAGATTGTTTTTCCTACATGTTTTAGCATTAAAATATCCTTTCTTTTCAGAAAAAAAAAAACTGTGATACAAATGGTAGCTTGAAATAATGTTTAGGGTTTTTTCTCCTCACTTAGTAAAGTAAAAATCTGAGGGCAATCTGGGTGGCTTAGTCGGTTAAGCATCCAACTCTTGATTTCAGCTCAGGTCATGATCTCAGGGTTTGTGAGACAGAGTCCCAGATTGGGCTCTGTGCTGACAGCACGGAGACTGCTTGAAATTCACTCACTCTCTCTCTTTCTCTGCCCCTCCCCTCTTAAAATAAGTAAATAAACGTGAAATAAAAATCTGACATTATACTGATGCCACCATCTTAAAAACATCTATCCGTGAACCCTGAGATCTGAGGTCACTGGTCAAACCTCTTCGCTTCTCTGTTGGAGGGACAGACACCTAGAAAGCAAAGTGAAAGTTCCAGGACACAGAGTCAGTGGGTGGCAAAGTGGGGCTTCCCACGAGTGTCTTGGGGCTCCCGGCTCGGCTCCCCTCACCTCTCCTGGATGGTCTCTGTATCTGCCCTGGAGGTTCCTCTTCCCCCCAGGAATAGACCATTGACAAGATGGTCATGCCATGCACCATTCTTGGAGATGGCAGGACGGCCATCTAGCAGGTGGAAGGCCTTCCTAATGGAACTTGGGCTGGCCCCTTGGTAACTACATCCCCTGTGTGGGGCCCGATGACCTCCCCCTGCCCCACACTCGACCTGACTGGGATAACTGTCATTCCAGTGAACTGCGATGAATAATTAGGTGGCCAGTGAATCATGACATCACGGAGTCCGAATTCATCACCAATTATGTGTTTATAATATTCTGTCTGTGCCGTGGAACTAAACTCAAGAGCGGTCGTTGCCCTAAAGGTAACCAGAATCGAGACCTTGGTGTAGAGAACAATCAAAACAGCTAACACTTCCTGGCACGTTTCTATGCACCGGGCACCATGCGAGGTTTCATATAGGCCAGTCCTAAACTGAGAACTGGGTTCTCAACTGGGGGCGGTTTTGCCCCCCACATACATCTGGCGATATTTCAAGACATTCTGACTGTCACACCGGGGGGAGGGCAGTGCCATGGCATCTAGTGGGTAGAGGCCACCATGCACCAGACGGGCCCCACCATGGAGAATCACCCAGCCCAGAACATCTGAGGTGCTGGAGTTGAGAAAGCCTGGTACGAGAGCTCCTTCCTCCTAGGGCTGAGAGAGACAACACGTACAAGTTCACGTGGTTCAGTGCCTGTCACTGACCACGCCCACATTATCATCGTTACCTCGTCCCAGCGGGAGACACTGAGGCCTGGAAGGAGGAGGGAACTGATGTCAGCACGTATGGGAGGGGCTGGTGCCCTGGCCTGGGTGAGGACCTCTCTTTTCTGGGTCTCAGTGTCCACACCTGGGTTGTAGGAAGCCTGACTCCCCTGCAAGGAGCTCCCTCCTCGAGAGCAAGATGGGTGAGATGGTGGGTTCTGGGGTCAGTCCTGCCCGGGCATCTCCCAGTGACCTCATCTGTGTAAGAGGAGTCATGACTGTCCCCACCTCGCAGCATGTGGCAAGAGGGACACTCAGGCAGGCAGGCAGACAGCGTCAGCTGTGGCTGGATCACTTTGCCAGGCATGAGCTTCCCCCCCCACTGCATACCGTCCAGCCCCTACTCTCTCTCGGACCCCCCGCTCCAGACCACATCCTCCTCACTCGCCCACTTCCTTTGTGCTGGCCTCAAATAGGCTGGGGCTCCTCCCGCTCAGGGCCTTGGCCTTTGGACTTGCTATTCTGTTGGCTGGAGTGGTATCTCCTTCCCTCAACTTTGGTCTTTACTCAAATGTTGCCTTTTCAGTGCCCTGGCCCCGCCCTCCGTTTTAATTTGCACACACACAGGTCCACCCACCTACCCCCCTTCCCTGCTCTGTGTGTCTCCACCACGTGTGTCCACCCGACGTACCACGTGTCCTACTTATCACAGTCCTTCTCCCTCCCAGATCATGGAAGCCCCGGGAAAGCAGCAGTTTTTGACTTTTCTGTTGACCGTGGTAATCCCCAGGGCCTGGAATGGTGTAGTAGGTACTCAAGAAACAGTTATCAAACAGCCGAATGATTCCAACCTAGATGGCCCGACACAGACCCAGCAAGTTTTAGCTTTGGCAGGGGGGGGACCGAAAGGCAAAGGAAGAAGCAGAGATTTACATCCAGCCTCGGCGGGGGGAGGAAGGTCAGGGGCTGGCGTGCAGCCCGAAGGTCCCCTACCTCACTCTGCAGGGCGTGAGCTCTCTTGGCCCAGGACATCTTCAGGTCCTCAGGCAGCGCCGTGAACTCGTGGCACCATGTCCTGTAGTCGCGATCGCTGGCTAGGGCCTGGGCCTTCCTGGCGTGGACCAGGTGCACCATGTCCATGGGCAGGTGACACTGGGCTCGGCTGCCCGCCGCCCCCCACCTGTACTGAAGCTCGCTCTGCAGCTGGCCCACCCGCCAGCAGTGCCGGAGCCGGGGGTCCTCGCTCACGCTCCGGGTCCCGATCAGCCTACCTCGCTCCTTCACAAAGTTATGTCGGTAGAGAAACTGGAAGGGAAGACTGCAGTCAGGGGCCGGCCTTCGGCCTGCTTAAATCCCACCTGCATGGTTTCACTGCCGACCCTGGAAAACTCACCCACTCTTCCACTAGGAGGTGATGATTATAAGAAAAACCTCAGTGAGGGTGGCAGGAGAGCATGCTTCCTCCCTGGGGGATGAACAATTAAAACATCGCTCCATTCTTCCTACCTAATTAAAACCATATCCTCAGGACCAAAGGAAGGGCCCCACTCCCCTTATGTGTGTCCTGTGGCCAAAAGGAATTTATCAAAAAAGGTAAAAGAAAAACTTGTGCTTTAACCGTTTGTACTTTGGCAAAACATTAAACCCAAAAGACAGGATCCATTTATTTGAAGTCCACGCTTTCTGTGATTTGTTTGTGGGAAAGAGAAAGTCACCTTCATGTCCCAAAGCTATGGACGCTATCAACAGAGTGGCTGAAACACAGCTGGCAAATCCTAACGCCAACGTGTGAAACTACAGAGAGCCAAGAGGGAGATGCGTTACGGTCGTATTACAATTTCTCTTACGAGTTCTCTGTCGAATTCTGGGCGCAGTTAGAAAGCAGGCAGCTCACGCGTTACAGGGGGGACCGCTGGCGAGACCCCGCCATTAGAAACAAATCCTAATCGCTTTCCTGCTGGAGACCTTTGCCTGAGTTTAGCTTCGGATTAAGAGAGCCTTTCTTTCCCTCCCTCCGTCAAAGAGTCTCATTCCTAACTAATATATTCTGCAGGTGACATCCTGTCTCACACGGTGATAGATTTGCTTTAATTCAGGAAAATCAGCCGTAGACATTGTTTTACAAGAAGTTAACAGAAATTAGGCAAAATGGAAGGTCATATCATTCAACTCACATCACTGGCTATATCTCCAGAGACGCGAGCAGCCTGGAAGGGAAGAGCATCTATCGTCAGCTTGTAGCCTTGAGCACGGAGATTACGCCAAGACTCCTTGTATTTGGCCTACAGTAGGAACACATGTAGATCTTCTTTAAAAAAAAAAAAAAAAGAAAATTACACGAACCAACGAACAAAGGCTACCCCTTTCATTTGTAGTATGGCGTTCGAGAATCGATTTCTGACCACCAAAAGCTCTCACTTTTGCAAAGACAATCTCATTAGCATTCACACTGGCGTGCTCTCTGACGCATATGTACGCGCCACACTTGAGGAAAAATGCATTTACCATGAGTATCTAAAAGACGTTTTTTAAGTTTCTGGGAGAACCAGAAGGGCCACCGTTAGAGCCCATCACGGCCACAGACAGACGTGGCTTTGGAGCACGTCTGCACCTCAGCTTACGTCAAGAAAGGCTTACGTCACTCAGATTGGCCGCGTTTGCTTTGGCTCGGGCGAACTCAGGCAGACCCAGGGTCATTGTGTACCGGTGCCTCTCCTCGTCCCCGGCTGCTTTATAGAGGCGCTGGGTAGAAAAAGAACGAAGAACAAGCAAGGAGATAATGCTCAGTGCTTCTGCAACGCTGCAGGTCCCTCGCTGGCAAGCGGGAAATAGGTTTGCAGAAATAGGTTTGCGGAAGGCCACTCGCTGTGTCACAGATACACCTTCAGCCCTGGGGAAGATCTTTCTTTCAATAAAGTCAGTTCTTTCATGAGTCAAATTGAGTGACATAAAAGGAGTGTGTAAGACATTGCAAGTTGCTTCTGACGGGGTTCGGGACAGGTCACCCCAAAATACGGCACCTTGGCGTACTGAATGCTTCAAGCTGAAGGAATCTGGGAAACAGCAGGTGCCAGAAGAACTCTTTCTTCTCCCCTCTCCTGAAGCAGGTCAGAAGACCCTCCTGTGAGAGATGCCCTCCCCACACCCAGAGGCGATGAGCGTCCTTATCTCTGAAGACGGAGGGCTGCAGAGAGGAATCTGAGCGAACAGACCGAGCTAAGTGTGCCCCTGTTCTTAGCTCATCACGTTTTGCCGTGACTCTCTACTCTTCATCGAACCTCGTACTGAAACGCTCAGATCTAACCCGTTTCTTCTGTCTTCATTTCCTTATGAAGGCTCCCTGTACTATGTAAAACTTGAGTTAAATAAACTAGTATGCTTTTCTTTTGTTAATCTGCCTTTTGTTACAGAAGCCGCACTGAGACCCTATGTTGGGTAAAAGAAAAGGTAATTTTTCCTCCTTACGCTTTGCCCAATAATAGGCTGAGGAAAGAAAACCGCATTTAGGAACACTATCAAAGCTCTTCTCATTGTAAACTTTTCCCTTGAGGATATAGTGTACAGACGATAAATACCAAGATCCAGGGGGATTTGGGAGAAGCCCTGGTTGGCGGAAGGGGGGCTCCCAAACTCTGGTCTGCATCCTTTCCTAAAGCCCCAGCTCCTTCCGTGAGCAAACTCCCACCAAGGCCGCCCTGCATGGCCTCCGCCAGTTATGAAAACACCTATTCTTGTGATCAGAAATGGCTCTGTGACTGGTGAGTTCTCTGAGGCCAGAGGTCATCACAAGAGGCAGTGTTACCCCACAGCATCCAGTTCACGCAGCAGGCAGGAAAGCCTGGACAGGAATTTAAAATTGAGAACGGTCGCTACCCAAGCTCTTGGGGACATTCTTATCCTACGCTGCTGTCTCTTACTTTTTGACTTGGGGGAGAGTGGACCCTAATTGTATAAATAGCCAAATCTCAACTGGCTTCTAAAAGAGTCAGGAAGAAAATCTGAAAAACTCAGGATGATGCCAAATTTAATTCTCTGCCAAGCTCAATTTCTGTTTCAAACTTGCAAGACAGCCACCAAGAAGTAGAACCAAAGGGGCTGGAACACTGATTTTATGTAATAAGATTCCTTCCCCTGAGTGCCGCTCTGGTAGAGATATTTAAATAAAGTGAGCAAACAGCAAGTAAGGGAGGAGGCAGAAATTCCAGAGGTCCGACCAACAGCATTCTACGTAACCGGCCTTGCATCAGCACCCCTGAATAACCACACATCCTTCCGAGAATAATCATCAGAATGACCACGGACGTGCGGTTAGCCATTATGTTCCTAGACAGAACAGATGAACGATGGACCAGTACTCCAAACTTTAATGTGCCAAGGAAACACGTGAGGACCCCGTTAAAGGACCATGGGCATTCAGTGGGTCAGGGGTGGGGCCCGAGGTTCGGCACTTCTAACAAGCCCCCCAGGATATCCTGCTGGTCCGTGATTGCCCCTTAAGGGGCAAGACTAGAGTCTGAACCAGATTTCCAACTAGGCCTTCCTTCCCTCTGGAAAATGTTTACATTCCATATGTGACGTTCTTTTCTTTCCAAACCCCCATGCAAACACGCATGCTTTTTCCCGGCCCCGACCCCACAAATACACGTTATTTTTAACAAGCTAGCAGTTTTTAAAAAGGCCATTCCAAAGCCATCCGATTTTACCTCATTGGTAATCTGGTTGCTGAGTTTTGCATGAAGGAGGCTGGGGGTGTCTGTCACAGCTGTGTACTTGAATGACTGGGCATGCTGACGGTATTTACTCTGAGGGAAGAAGACAACTTGTTAGGCATCAAACCAGAAGGAGACGAAGCTCTCTAAGCACTGGTTATAAAATCTCACTTTGCAAAGGCTGCTAGTCTGTTCCCCGGAATCCAGTCCGACACCTGCTCTCGTGACCTCGGAGCTCAGAGGGAGGAAGACGCAGAGGAGGACAGGACGGACTGAATCAGATGCTTACCCACAGGAAGAGGAGAGGACATCTAGCCCTTTGCCATGAATGGGAACGTGACTATTGAAATTTGCAGTTAGCTCCCGACCTTTGTTCACTGGAGACCCAGAGCCCCTCGGCTCTGGGAACGTCCCAGAAAGAACTGTGCAGCTTTAAAAAAAAAAAAAGAAAATACCGATTGCCTGCACCCCGCCCCGGGAGACCAGGATTCATTAAACTGTCAGTGGGCCCAGGCATCTGTATTTTTTTTTCAAGCTCCAAAGACAATTCTGATGCCCCACCAGGTTCAGAAACCACTCTCGTTTGAGATTTCACTGGAAAAGTAAAGCGCAAAGTTCAATCTGAACTCCCACGGTGAGGCCAGCTCCGTTTTCTCAGAGCTCCTAATCAATGTGTGAGCCCACCTGATACTTCCAGTGCCCTCCGTTATGCCCTCCTGTCCTTGCATCTACAGTGAGTGGACGTCCCAGAGCCCTTGCAGGTGTAAGTAAGATTCCTCAGAAGCTCAAAGGGCTTAGAATTCTAGACTTCTGTATTTTTACCATGAAATTATCACCAAGCTTCTAACAACCATTTCCCAGCCACCGGAGAAGCATGTTGCTTGGACTATTAGCGCTAATCCTCATAAAAACTAAACGAGAGGGGTAGGAGTACCCCCATTTAACCGATTACAAAGGTGAGACTCAGAGAGGGCAGGTGACAGGCTGGAGGTCACACAGCAAATGAGCACCGGCCTAGGATTTCAGTCTCCATCTGTTGGTCTCCAAAGCCGGCCTTTTTGTCATTGTACCACAGGGCCACTCTTCATTTTTTTTTTCTTTTTTTTTTTCAACGTTTTTTATTTATTTTTGGGACAGAGAGAGACGGAGCATGAACGGGGGATGGGCAGAGAGAGAGGGAGACACAGAATCGGAAACAGGCTCCAGGCTCCGAGCCATCAGCCCAGAGCCTGACGCGGGACTCGAACTCACGGACCGCGAGATCGTGACCTGGCTGAAGTCGGACGCTTAACCGACTGCGCCACCCAGGCGCCCCCACAGGGCCACTCTTCAAAGGGACCCTAGGGAAGCAGATCTTACGAGTCAGTGAATAATTCTTATGTGTTCATAAGGGACTGGCTTGATATGTGCAAAGCTGTCTTAAATGACATCCAGTCTAAATGGAGGATCTCGTAACAGAACAGAGGCCCCAGAAGAGGTTATGTGGTGAACGGCCATGGTTAACAGTTAACCTCTAACTGGCTTCAGCAGGAAGAAGTAAGCTGAATGCGTATTTCTCCCGTGGAAATAAGACGGATACCCCTCAGCCCTCCAGGGTCCCCGGTCACCTCACTGATGAGTTCAGATGCCTTCTTTCTCCCTTCGATCTCTAACGTGCCTGGAATGACACAGGGAACTCCTCGCATGAAGTTCAGGTCTGACCGGTACAAATTCTAGAAGAGACAATACAAGCAATCAGAAAAGCCAAACTCACAGAACAAAGAAGCAAGGAGAAGCCGGAGGACCCACGAGAGGATAACGTCGTCATTAGAACTCACGGCCAAGCCAGTGTCTCCAGACAGAGCATCCTCAGCAAACACACGGTGCCTCCCAGTAAATGTTTGTGGGGGAAACAAAAATGTAGGTCAAAAGAAAAACAATTCTGCTGTCACCTGTCTCCGTAGCTTTGGAGGGAGGTGAGGCAGGTTTTTATCTTCATGGGGGCTATCAAGACATAAACGCTGGAGTGGATTGTGCTTGGAAAGTCAGTTGTCTTGGGGCAAATGTGGAAATGACGGTTTAATAGGCCTTCTAAAACAAAACCCAGCAGCAGAGGGTGGCGTTAATTAATCATGGGTTAAGAAAGAACTAATAAATGAATCCAGAATCATCTGGCACAGGCCTGTCTGTGTGGGTAGGGGCGAGTGTGTGTACCTGAGTGATCCGGGCTGACAGTTTAAAGGGTCCCCAAATTCGCTCCCCTGCAGCCACCCAGGTGCCCCCCCTCCCCCGCCCCCGGCCGTTGCTGCCTTCCAAGTGCTGTCACAGCGAGAGGCAAGGGCAGGCGAGGGCTCCGCTCAAGTGACACACAGGCCCTGAGCTGAGTGTGGCAGCCCCATGGTTGCAGCCGCTCTGGGGTTCCTGACAGTTTCTGGCAGCCGGTAAACACCGTACACGGGCGGAAAACCCAAACAGACGACAGATAACCAGATCTGAGTGTCCCTTTGCTTCCAGGCACTGTCGAACCAGGATGCAGGTTTTGTGCGGTGTTTTGCTTTCCAACCCCAGCCCGTTACTTGCAAAGCCCATAGCACAGAAACCTAGAAAGGTAGGCAACAGGGGGAGTGCCAAACAGGACGCTGCCGCCTGTGGAGGGGAGACTTCCGGGGTCTCTTTGGGGGTGAGGAAATCCTCGGTGCTCCCCAATACTCCCAGGCCACCTGCTTCCGGAAACAGGTGGCTCGAACTTGACACGCACGTGGGAGGCCCGTGAAGGTCTCCACCGCTCGTCGCGGGGACCCAGGAAGGACTGCTGGGGCCCGGATGCCCTGCCCTCCCCCACACACTCGCCTCTGCCTGAAGCGTGTCCGCTCTGACCCTAGCCTCTCCTAATGGAGCATGGCCTCCCTCAGAAAACGGGCAGCCTGGGAATTTACGAAGCACGAAGAAGAGCTCCCCCCCGCCCCCCCCCTCCCCCCGTCAGACCTGAGGCCAAAGGCAGTGCCGGTAGCAAATCTTCAACATGCAAAACATGTGAGCGGAGGGCATCCTGGTCAGACGCCATCTAAGTTCACGTGTCAGCCCCCCTTTCTCACTGACAGTTGTGGGGTCTCGGGCAAGCTCTCTCTTTAACTTCTTCAAGCCTCCCTGTCATTTCTAAAATGGGGTAAAGACTACTGATACGGGGTTATTTCGAGGTTCAAATGAGATCATGTGTGAAAACGTCATGTTTGGAACCAGTGGATGCTTCCCATTGCCATTAGATCTGTGTAACTGTGCTGGGCAGGAGCACGGGGCAGCGTTTCCCAAGAAGACCCCGGTTTGGGATTTCTCACCTCCGGAAACCCCCGCGGCACCAACGGGAGCTTGGAGTCACTGCCTCCTGGTCAAATCTGAGAGGACAGAGCCCTGAGAGAGAGGCCTTACCTCGCTCTGCAACTTGTGGGCTCTCTTGGCACAGCTGAGCCTCAGGTCTTCGGCCAAGGAAGTGTACTGGGGGAGCGGGTGTCTGTAGTCCTGGTCGCTGGCCAGGCTCTGAGCCTTCCTGGCATGCACCAGGGTCACCATGTCCAATGGCAGATGGAAGTGTGCCTTGGAGAGTTCAAAGCCTTTCTTGTAATTCACCTAGAGGGGCAGACAGATCAACAGCCGCTATTTCAAAGCCACCATTTGCACAGGGACCATCAGGGACAGCGAGTGCAGTGAGAGTCTCCCAGGTGAGCCCCGGAGACATTCTGGCGGGACCGCTGCTCCTTTCTTGTAGGGACTGGCTTAATTAGCAGGATTCATGACACTCACCACCCTCAGCTCCTGGAGGTCACTGACTTAGATGATGAAGGCCCACGGCTCCCCCAGTTGGGGCAATACGGAAGTGCAGGAGACCTACATCACATCACGTCAGTGATTTCCTTGCTGCGTCTTTAGATCTTCCCATTTGCCAGAGGCAAGAAGGTACATGGCTAACCTGTGAGGGCACGGGGCCCGCCAGAGTTTCTCCCCCTCCCCCTGTCAGGTTCAGACTTTAGACACCGGGGACTCCCTTCTCGGGCTTAGCCGATGAAGAGCTTCTTCAAAGCATCAGACGACATCCTAAGAAGTCTGGGGGCAGGGGCGCCTGGGTGCTGAGCGGGTTGAGCATCTTACTCTTGATTTCGGCTCGGGTCATGATCTCACTGATCGTGAGTTCAGGCCCCGTGCTGGGCTCTCCGCTGACTGTGCAGAGCCTGCTTGGAACTCTCTCCCTCTCTCTCTCTCTCTCTCTCTCTCTCTCTCCCTTTCTCTCTGCTCCTCCTCTTCTCGCTCTCTCAAAATAAATAAATAAACTTGAAAAATGTAATTAAAAAAAAAAAAGCAATCTGGGGGCCAACAGCAGTGGGTAGACGCTTGGAAAGCCAGTTCTGAGGGATGGGTATTCCCAAGAGGCACGCTGAGGGAGGAGAGGACAGACCACAAGCTCCACGGCAGTCCTCGGAGAAGCTGCCGGAAGGTCTGCGAAGCTCACTCTGGGCTTTCTCAGGAGTCAGATGCGGAACTTCCACCTCCGCCATCTTTCCCGGAGCCCCGGCCACCCCTCCCTTACCTCCTGCTCCCATCTAGCACCCTCCCCTGACCCCTGGCATAAAGGCCAGGACAATGCATGTGCAACCCCACATTCTTCGGTCAGCACTCCAGCCCAGAAAGGGGTGGGGGTTGGGGGGGGAAGAATGTTAGAAATGGGGAAACTGAGGCGGAGAACATGTGAAGCTGTGGACAGAGCCTGAGATGGAGGGCTGGCACCATATTCACTTTCCAGCTGATCTTAGACAAGGGACTGAGGCGCTCAGAGTCTAGGTCTTATCAGTAAACCGGGATGGATAAGACGATAATGTTCCTCAAGAGAGTTCGTCCAATGGTTAAGGGAGACCCGGGGTGTAAAGGTGCTTCGTCCTTTGTAACACAGTGGATATACGTCAGCGTCTAGCCCCACCGTTTGCCAGCGCACATATGTGCAAGGGGACACTGCGTACACACTCGTGCCAGCATCCAGAGGGTCGAAACCACGGGCTGCAAACTCAGACGTTTCCAGGCACCCAGACGATAGCACCAGTGAGTAAGGCGGGCAGTGAGGGAAAAGGAGGCGGCCGCCTGACCAGGAGAGCATAGGTCCCTTCTAAACGGAGCTCTCGGTCGTCAACGTCAACTGTGGCCTTGAGGAATCCAGGGCCAGCTTCTGGCTGGAAGTCTACGACCTTTATGCAAAATGTTCCACTTTTAAAGGTTTGTGACTAATTCACTCTGCAGACCAAACAAAACAGCTCTGTCGTCCAAACCTAGCCCACAGGCCCCCGTTCGTGGCCACTGATCACATCACAGAATGGCCCAAGGGAGCTCAGGGGTGGTCTGGCTCAAACTGTCACTTGACGCAGGAAGAAGCTCAAGCCCAGAGGAGCCAAGGGACCCAACAAAGGCACGCAGCTAGTTAGGACAGAGCCAACAGCCACAACCGGAAGGACAAACGACACACACTGGCCGTGCACCATTAGGTGAGGGCCCCCCAGTCCCGCTGCATTTTTTTCTCCTACTTACTTCGCTCTGCAGCGAGTTCGCATACACTGAATGTGCAAGGCTGATATCGTCTTCCAAGCTCCGGGAGCCAAGCATCTGCCCTTTCATTTTCTCAAATGCCTCTTTGTATTTGTACTAAAGGGAAAGAGAGCGGGAGAGAGTAACAGCTCGGGGACAAGGGACACGGAATGGGAGAGGTGGGTATTGGGCGAAAATGTTTTGTTCTTTTGACAGTGACTGGGTGAGTTAAAAGAAAACGCACGGGAGTCGTCAAAAGGCCTATTCTTTCATATGCAAGACTCCCAATGACTAAAGGGCTGGATATGAACTGGCAGGACATGTTAGCACTTGGGCGGCCCGCGCTGGAAGAAGGTGGGTGCATTGTTAACAGTCTCTGCACGCGGACTTGCTTTAGGAAAGCGCCTGGTGGAGGGTGCATTTCATCTGCCCGGGGTCCAGAGTTACAGTCCGGCATTTGGCTTTGTACCCTGGCTAGGGGATTTTTTTTTGTTGTATGGTATGTTCTCTCTCACTGGTCGTTACCAGATTGCCCTAACACAGTCAGTTGGGAAAGCAGAGGACAGTATCCACAGGCAAAAGAAGGCAGGGGTTGGGGGCAAAAGGAGTAAAAATCGGTTAGGATTAAACATTGACACGGTAATGGAGGTGGATGCTCACGTCACTTATGATTTCGCCGGAAGCCTTTGCTGCCTGAAATGGAATGGCATCCAGTCTCAATTTATATCCACCGTCTCGAAGTTTGCTCCAGGATTCCTTGTAACGTGTCTGTTGGGAACATGTGGACAAATAAAGACCTTTGTGTGATCTGGTGGTTCTGAGATGCTCATTACCAAGATGGGCATCGGCTTTGTTATGGGTTTTCTCCCCCAGCGCCCGGTTGGAGTTAGAAATCACTGCGTCTTAGCAAAAACCGAGAAAGAGTTGGAGCCTGCCTCACGCCCACCCACGGGAGGGAGAGTCTTTTGGGGGCGACTCGTTAGAGTCAGACAGACCCAGATTTCTCTGAGCAGCAAGCCGAGTGGAAGAAGGAGGCATAAGGCTGAGCGTGCACAGATCTTGACGTAAGATAAGGAGAACACAACTGTCTCTGTCGAAGAACAGGAAAAGGGGGGATTGCTGATCAAGGTCACGGGAGGGAAGGGTCTCTCCTCGCCATAGCCGTTGGCTGCCCTCACCTATATTCTGACGCTCCCGCATTTCACCCCCTCAGTACCAACGCCTTTTGTAGTAAGGCGGTTTTCCTAGTCTCATTCTTGCAAATGAGCTTGACTCCTCTGTAGGACGGCCTACCTAGCCCGCAGAACTCAGCAGCGCAAATGAAAGCATGGGGCCCCTTGGTCACAAATATTACAAATTTCAAGATGGTGACAGCACAGCATTCAAGTAAGCTCCAGGCCCTTCTGAGTATGGGATGCTTCTGAGCACAGGCTGCCGGGCACTGCCCAGGTCCCTGGATCCCCCGGAATGAAAGCCAGTGCCCCATCTGCCAGCCTCACCTCACTGATATTCATGGCATTCAGCTTGGCCAGGAGGACTTCAGGGAGGTCGGCTGTCTGGGTGTAATGGTGCTTTATGTTTTCTCCTTGTTCCTTATATAACCTCTGTGGAGGAAGAGAGGTTTTGCATTAAACCCAGGAGGTTCTTCCACACAGCCATCAGTCAAGTTACACTCCGGGAGACAAGGGACAGCTGCCACCTCCCCATAGGGACAGGATCTTGGGTGCCCTGCCTCCACCTGGATCCCACAGCCAGCACGGTGACACGGGCTTCGTGCCCTCCTGAGTCCTACGTCCCAGCTCAGAACACGACAGGCTGAAACCTGCCTCTGCGTTAACACTCTACTTGTAGCATAAACCCGACACGGTGTCAGATGGGAAAATGAGGTCTAGTTAACACCTGATAATTTTGTTATTAACCATAAAGTGTGGGAGGGCATTAAAATTCAGAAGCATGAAAGAGGGCTCTTCCACAGGGGACGTCTGGACCTACTTCGATCCCCACTCCCTTCCTCCGTCTCGAGGATTCTTGTGCTAATAAATGTCTACCAGGTGGGTCTGGGGTGTCTTTCATGCGGAACTCTGATTTGGGCTTATGACATCCTCATAGTGATGACACACGAAGTTGGCATCGGCCACCAGAGAAAGTTTCTAAGCCGGGCTTTTCCATCCCAAATCTTAGTAGCTGTGTCCAAAGTTTCTACGTATCACAGCACTGCCCCCTAGAGTTGGTTAGGGTAAGGAAGAAGCCCGGGTTGTTTTTCTTCATACAGAAGTTCTTGTTTGACCATCTGTGTTTTTCAGAATTTAATTTGTTTCTGATGGGCTGCTTGTCAAGAAATTATAAATTCCTAAACCCGTAAGTTTGTAAATCATCCCAAAACTTATTCTGATAGGCACTCAGGACATTTCCAAATGCCTGTTAAATAAGGCACAATCAGAATAAAATATTCAATTGGGAAGCATGAGAGATAATTTTGAAACTCCTCTTCACCAAGGGTTGCACATTTTCCTCACGGCAAGTCGAATGGTTTGAAGATATTTATAAGGCGTGTCTGCCCCACTTTACAAAGATCTGCGGGCCTCTCTCAGCAGAATCAGCCAAATGGGGTTAACCCATGTCCTAAAGTGAGTTTTTATGGGACCTCATCATTCAATTTGGTCTCCAACGAACGCCATGCAGTGAGGACAAAAGGCCAGGTCTCAGTTTCACGTTAAAAAGGGTAGACGGGAAGTGAGTTCACCGTAGTCTCGTGCCCGCAAGACCCAAATCATTTCCAAAGTCTTTGGGGGAATTCAGAGAGCAAGAATTCCTGCCCTCGGGTCCCAAGGAGGACTAGCGGGGGCTGAGTCTTCCAGTTGCCAAGAATTTTCACTCCCAAAGTTCCAGTTCTGGAAACAACACCTTAAAACAAAAAGGAGAGGGGAAAAGCACCCCCCCCACACACACACACAAATCTTGAAGATATGCAAATGGGAAGACAGGAGAGTATGAGGGCAGTGGGGTGACAGAGCCCCACTTGGCATCAGAAGAGCGGTAACACCCCATTTGCATCCTAATGAGGAAGCACCCCCGCTAAGGTGCTCCTTGGCAAAGGACAAGGAGTTCCTTCATCCTTCGAACAACAGAAAGAGCAAGGCAAGGAACCCTCAGCTTCAATCGCAGTGTTGAAAGAAGAGCCCACTCTTAGAGTTCATAATGTATATATATTATCACTTACATCCACGGCTTGGGTATAACTAATTCTGGCCTGGACCATCTCCGGAGTGTCTTTAATACTGGTAAACTTCAAAGCATCTGGAGGCTGACGGTACTTCTTCTGTTGAGCAGAAAAAGATCAAAGCTGTGAATTTTGTGCCGCTCTTTCATGCCATTTGAAAGGGAAAATCATAGGTTGCTTGAGATTAGAGTGAATTTGTGAACATAATTATTATTCGGCTTCCTCCATCTTTATATCCTAGGTGCCTTCAGGTTAATATTTGTTTCAATTTAAGAATAACCTCATGTCAATTAACATTAAAGTATTTCTAGCTGGTGCAAAGAAAACATCGCGAAATTGGGTTATACCGGTAAAATACCGGGGGATATACGCCTAGGAAAGGGTTCTTTTTGTGGGTTTCAAATGCTGCGGTGTTTACATCTCTTAGTTTGGGTCTCCCAAGCAAGAAGGTGGTTACATTTATCAATTGAAGCTTCCCGCTTTCCTTCCACGAAAGGACTTGGCAGAGATTATCACAGTCAAAACCCTCCCATTTAACAGTCAGGGATCACAACTATTCAATCACTTTAGAACTTGGTTCAGTTAACACGAGCAAGGATTCTTTAGAATGTTACGATAACAAGAAGAAGGGTGCTATGGTTGAAAGGAAGGAGCTTACATTTTGAAAGACACTGGAAACAAACAAACAAACAAACAAACAAACACAGAATCACAAAGAATTCCAATGCTGGCAAAGACCTAGATACCCAATTCTGATTCTAAAAGTCATGCTTAAATTAATTCCGGGTTTGTTTGTTTGTTTTTTTTTAATCCAAATACATTTCCAGGAGACTAGGACAGTCGCACTCTTAACGGACTTATGAAGTGTATCGTTCCTCAAATCAAAGACCTATTTTATGAACACTTCTTCATTTATCAGGGTCAGTTTTTGTAGCCTGGGTTGATTAAGGAAGACAGGGTTCGGTATCCAGCCATCTCTGTTGGGTCACCTGCTTTTGTAAATAAAGTTTTATCAGAACACAGCCATGCTCGTTCACGTACACGGTTGTCTACGGTTGTGTTCACACAGAGGTGGCAGGGCCGAGGAGCCGCAACGGGAACTGTGTGGCCCACAAAGCTGAAGACACTCCCTATCTGGTCCTTTACAAGAAAAGGTCTGCCGACTCCTGCTTTAAGAGACAGGTGTGTATGCATCTGTGGTTTTCTCAGCAGTGTGTGGCATTCGGGCTGAAAATTAAGAGGTCAGCCAATCTGACACTGAACTGGAAGTGTGGGAAACAGAAGTGAGGTGATTAGGGAGAACGGCTGAAAGATTTTCTTGCCTTACTGAAGTTTGAGGACTGGCATGCGGCATAGAAGATAAGCCAATTTGTTGAGTAAGTCTGCAAAATGAGGTGGAAAATTAAGCCCACTGTGGGATAAACAGTTCCAGAAAGCTCCCTTGGATGCCAGACTTAGATGCATGAAAGAATCATCTTGAAGTCTAAATTGTGTGTATGATTTATTTTTCACATCCTTTTATGAGTGGGCCCAATGAGAGTTTAGGAGCATGAGTCCTCCAACCTAGATGTTTGCTGCGGCAAGTTTCTCAAAATCATCCTTTGAGGAAGGTCTTTCCTCAGTCAGCATGAACTACTTAGGGCAGTGAAGTGTCCACTGAGCCTTGAACGTTGACTAAGATTTCCTAAAAATTAGGCCCATCAGAGTGAACCCGCTTTTGGAACCAGCTCTGTGACATGTCAGGCTAACCAGAATATTCTCCCATGGGAAAGATATCAACGCTGGGCAGGTGTGTTTGAAAAACCAACTTAGGTGTCTTTCTGTCCTACCTACACATTCAGTAAGAAAGTGTTCTCAAAACAAAGTCCCAGGAGGCTCATTACAAAGACTGCCATCTTCTGTGGCTGCAGCCGTGGTGATCCCCTCCCCACCCAGGAAAATCCAGAAAGACCAGGTTACTCTGGAGGCAACTAGAAAAATTCTCACTTGCCTTCTGAGCAAGTTCCTCCCCAAACAGACATGAACAGAGGTGGGATTTGGGTTGTTCGAGGACGGGCAGCCTCCGTGTGAGCACGAGGCAATGGCAACTCCCTGGTGTGTCTAGTCCAGTGGCTCTCCACCTTCCGGCAGCATCTGGAGACACTGAGGGTCGTCATACCTGGGCAGAGGGTGCTACTGGCATCTAGTGGGTGGAGGCCAGGGGTGCAGCCAGACACCCCACGTGACTCAGGACAGCCCCCACAACAGAGAGCTTTCGGAATGCCAATAGTTCTGAGATGGAGAAACCCTGATCAGATCTTTAAAAGACCTGTTTAATGAAACTCTCCCCAAAATGTGAGCAGACGGATCTTTTTAGCACACTGTAATGCCTTAGGGTCCAGCTAGGGTGGCTGCAGGTGGACCGGCGTGAGATTTAAGTAGAAGTGAGACCCCTCAACAGGAGAGACCCAGGTCACGTGCTCCACACCACGTGAATATTCAAAAACTGTTTACACTGTGGCGGGAAGAGAGAGAGAGAGAGAGAGAGAGAGAGAGAGAGAGAGAGAGAGAGAGAAAACGGGCATCAAGTCCCGAAAGAGCTTTCTGGGTGCAATAAATGTTATCTTTTCATCATCTCTCCCTTGTTGCTTCATTAAAAAGGTAAGCTGGTGGGTAGCAATTGAGCTCTTTTTGATTGTCATTATTATTCATAATATCATTTGTCACCCACTTTGTTTTTGCCGGGGCTCTACGGGCCCCTACTGGTGTGTGTTTGGTATGTAGTTTCCCTCTAATTACCAGCCCTAGTCTGGGCTTCCGGGCCTTTCATGTAGCTTTGCCTTTTTCTTCGCCTTTTGAGTGGAAATTATTTTAATTTTATACAGCAATGCCACACGCCTAGTGCAGCCGGCCCTGTTGCACGCTGTCAGGAAATCTCACCTCGCTAATGAGTTCTCCTGCCTTCTTCGCCTGCTCCACATTTAATGACCCGGTGGCGACCCAGCCCGTGCCTTTCATCCACTTCACATCTGCCCTGTATTGGTTCTGATAAAGGAGAAAGAAGAAAAAGGCAGGCCATTGTTGGCGCGCAGACATTTAAAGGGCTGTTAACGGCTCCCAGATGTCGCCTTGGTGCTGGCTGAGTCAAATTAGATGCCACTTTTGTCTTATCCATTTCTGCACAGTCACAGGCAGGGCTCCAGAATGTCAATTAATTTCCCCTCTAATTGGAGCCTCCCGCTGCCGGTGGCGTTAGGCCCCACCCACGGGCGCCCGGGGGTGCAGCGGGAGGGGTCGGATCAACCTTGTCCCTCATTAGGGACGCGTGTCTACCTCGGGAAGAGGAGTGTCCTCATTGTCTGCTTTCCCCGTTTCCTTGTTGGAAATGACAAGCAGGGGAGAAGAAAATGAGAACTCACAACAGAACCCGGGTGGGGAGCTATTTGAGGGAATTTCACAAGACAGCCCAGGCCTCCCACGGTGCCGATTCCTTCCTATGCGCCTCGGTGCGGGGCAGGGGGCACATCTCATTTCTTTGCTCGCCGTGCGTGGAAGGAGTCGTTTTAATGGAAAGCCATTTAAATGGACGCTTCTCTAAAACTCGCGCATCACCTGTATCCCCCGAAACCGCTCTGCCAGGAAGGGTGTGTCTGTATCGCCCTCCCCACCGCCCGGCCCCCAGCGTGCAGGCAGCTGACCTGCCTTCTCAGCGCACAAGAGTCACCTGAAGGAGGAGGGGAGCCAGGTGGGGCACCCAGGAGAAAGGGGAGGGAACGCTCAGGTTAGCGTGTGCCACTCTTCCCGCAAAGGGCGCTGCCAGGGTTGGAAGGAGGGTGGGAGACCTCTCCCACAACAGGCCGCGGTTGTGGAGATCACCAACATGTCTCCCCCCGCCCCCCGCCCCCCGCAGTAAAACGAAAGGGGGAAAACAGACGTAGAGCAAATGCCCCGGAGGAAAAAAGTCGCTGGGTGGTGGTATAGTATCTGAAGCGGGCAGAGCTCAAATAAAGGTTAAACCACTAGGAAAGCTGAGCTGTGTCCGCCCTGGGATCCAGAAGCAGGTATGTCAGGGTATACACTACCATCTCGGGGGCGGTGGCGGGGGGGGGGGGGGTGCTGGGGAAAACCATCGCGGCAACGCTAGCACACGCACGCGTGCACACGGAGCTTACGTCGCTCTGTAACCCGTACGCCTTCTTGGCCCATTCCACCCTCATGTCTGTGGGCAAAGCGGTAAAGTGATGAGATGCTGTCTTGTAGCCTATGTCTGTGGCTAGATGCTGAGCCTTGCGGGCGTGCACGAGGTGGACCATGTCCAGGGAGACGTGGCACTGGGACCTGGTGTCCTCGAACCCCTTCTTGTACTCCAGGTCGCTCTGCAGCTTGGACATTTGCAGCGAGTGACTCATTTGTGAATCCCCCTGGGCATCCTTCGCCCCGATCAGCTTCCCTCTGGACCTTTCATAATCTTCCTTGTACTTCACCTAAACGGGAAGGAGAGAGAGGGGCATGTTAGCATCTCCTAAAGGCATTGCTAACTTTCAAACTGAGGGTTTGAAAGTCCAAACAAAGCCAAACAACAGAATCTTACTAGAATTAGAATCTTCCTATCATTGAACAGTGAACTAAAAGATTACTCATTATTTCCCTTTTCACCTCAGCTGCCAGGAAGCTCAGAGCTAAACTGAATGCTCAGCTATGCAACAGTCTATTCCCAAGTTCCTGGTGACATTCCATCTCTTGTCTGTATTCCTCCACCTCAGTTTTTCTGGATTTATTTTTAAGTGGCCCATTGTTTCCTTTCTGGGAATAGTGAAAACGTTATAAACAAAAAGTAGTCATGGAATGAAAATGACGCAGAATAGCCCAAACACAGCTGCTGTTTGAGAAAGGGGCTCATATTCGCTTGGAAAAAGACTGACAGTAATGCGGATCAGAGGGAAAAAACAGATACAGAACTGCCTTAAAAACTGTAACAGGATAATATTATCGGGAGACCTGGGCTCTCCTCTCACCTGCGCCAACAACAACCGTATTAATACCTGCCACCATTTATTGAACACTCACTGTGAGCCAGGCCTGGTACAAACCCAAGCCCCTCAAAGTGCATCTGTAGACCAGTGCTGGTTCATGAACTCTCACCAGGAACAAGATAAGGACCTTATGCCAGAATGACATCACCAAGTCACTGTTTAGCTCAGCTGATATCTACATATATTTATATAGGGGAGTATATTTATGTGCACGCATTTCTTCTGGAAGCAAGACTGTCTTGATGACATTAGCAGACTTTGTCTTCCACTCTGGCCTCGGCTTCTGATCTCACATCAGACTCCCGACAGACGGCAGTGGACTATGAACCGCTCGATACACGTCAGTTTGTTTCATTTCCTTGTAAACATTTTGCAACTGCCGATTTACCAATGAGTTAACTGAGATTTTGGAAGGTCAAACCACCTTCCCAGAATCACAATGCTTACTAGGGGATGGAGCTAGGATCGTATCTAAGGTCCATCTGACACCAGGGCCTACGCTCTCGGTCACTGGCAGGCCACGACATCCTTAGATAGTCCTGGAATGTCTCTGAGCCTCAGTTTATCCGTCACATAAGCCATTTAGCTTACTACTCGTGCTGCTGCCACTGATAATGCCTCCACCTACTGAAAGCCAACGTGTGGCAAGCAGTGTGCTCTCGGCTTGTACAGGATTATCTCATTGTGAAGCAGTCGTATTTATCCCCACTTCGCTGATGGGACCCCGAGGCTCAGACCCTTTCTGACTCTCCTTGATGGAAAACGGCAGGATTCGTGGTGCCCTGTACAAGCTGAGCACCTACTCACCTCGCTGGCCAGGTCCCTGTTGGCTTTGGCTGCCAGGAAGGCCAAGGAGTCAAGACGTAGCTCAAACCCTTTCGCCTTCTGGTTTTCCCAGCTGCTCTTATACAGTTTCTGAGGAGGTAGGGGAGAAAAGAGATCATCCTCCTGCGGGAAGCCTTCCCTAGAGTCTGTAATGCTCTCTCCAGGAGGCAAACATGACTGCGTCCTTCCACAGAAACCTGGTAACCTGGTAACACCACCAGACCTCCTTGTTCCTGCCTCAAGGCCTCCTAACACACAGGGCTTCAGTCAAAAGAAGCTGAATTTGAACTCCAGAGGCCTTGAAAACTACTAGGAGTCTTACGGGGGTCTCAAAGACATGCCCGAGGTGGAATAACATTGCAAAACGCCCGGCAACATTTCTGGAAGGTTCCCTACCCCTGCACACACAGCCCGCTCAGCCCAGCAGGTGCCACAGCTGCGTATCTTTGTCTCCCTGCCTCCAGCCTCTAGTCCACCTGGGGCTTGTCCTTGCTCCTCCCATGTCCCTTCCTGCCCCCACCTGTGGGTTTCAAGGTCTCTCTTCTGAAGGCTCCCTCTCTGTGTGTGTGAATCAATTTAGCCCCTGTTGCTCCTTCTAGTTTTCCCCTCTACCTAGGACTCAGATCAGGACTCCAAAGACCTGGGAGCTGAGGGGGAGAGCTGAGGAAGGCCCCTGCTGAAAGACAGGGAGGAGAAGGTTGGGGCCACGCATGCTTTGTGTCTGAGAGCCACCTGGGTAATGGCTACCTTCGGCACACTCCTCCTCCTCCCAGGGCTTTCCGTATATTAGCTCACTGAAGCCTCGTGAGAACCCAGTGAGACGGGAACTAGTATTACCCTTCTTTTGCCAATGGGACAACTGAGTGCAAAGAATTAGCCCAGGGTCTCACACCTAGTAAGTGATAGACCCAAGGATCGAACAAACCCAAGCAGTTTGGAGCTAACGCCTTCAAGTGCTGCTTCCTTCCTTCTAGCAATGCTCAAATGCTGTTCGAGCCGCGACCCTGGACTCCTAGGACTACCTCCTACCCTGTTATATAGTCAGTGGGTCAAATCTCCCGCCAGCTCGTTCCTAGGGAAAGTGGTCCTTCCCTCCCCCTACAACTGGCCAGGAACGAGGTCTGCTGGATGAGCTTTTTACAACGACCGGATGTGTGGAACCCCAGGTGACAGAGCACAGTGGCCAAGTGCCTACGTGGGAAAGCAGAGTTTACAGCCGCCCCCGCCCCCTCTGGCCATACCTCACTGAGATTGGCAGCGTTGGCTCGGGCCTGTAAGAAGAGAGGCTCGTCTTTGCTGATGCTGTACTGATGGATGGACTGCTCGTTTCCTGCCTTGTAGGCCACCTGTCAGGAGAGAGCACTGGGTCAGGAGCAGGTGGCAGGGTGGGGTGGGTGGCACGGCATCTCGGGTGTGCCTTCAGATCTGCTTGGCCTTTCTGTGACCTGCACGGGGGTGGGGGTGGGGGGTCTGTTCCAAAACCCGCCAGACCAGACGCTGGCCAGCAGACAACAGCAAATGAGGCTTAAGGCAGGAGGGGTGAAGGCAGAGAGCGAGGCAGTGAGGAGCTGCGAGAAGAGTGTGGTCAGGGGACCAACCCGACCACACTGCCAAGGTCCCTGTCTTCACACGTCGCCCTTGAGAAGGCACTGAGCTTCCCAAGCTGTTCCCATCTATGCTGTCCACAGCCACAGAAAATAACCTGCTGCAGGACTCAGGTGGGCCCAGGCTCCCCGAATAAGAAAAATAAGAAGCATTCTCTGCTCCCCTGCACGTCCCCCTGCCCCCATCGCCAGTCCCAACGCATTCCCAGGCAGTGACACCTGGAAAGCGAGCAGTGACCAAAAAGACAGCACAAGTGAACACCTGCTCCATGAAAAACGTACCCCTCTGTTCTTTCTCTCTCCCCTTCCCTCCCACCCCCCCACTTGAGCTTCCAAAAGGCGACTTTCTGATGCCCCTGAGCTCTGTCAGTAGGTCCTTTCTGGCACGTGTCCCTGGACCTTTATGAAGGACGACTAGGACGGTTCTGGCCACCCTGCGGCAGCTCCAACACGTGCTTGGCGTACGTGCACAGGAAGTGCTCAACACTGACGTGCGAACAACATACACGGTGTTTCACTCCGATGCCGCCCGTCTTGGGGCGCATGTTCCCCGCCCCCCCCAAAGAGAATTCTCTCCCGGCTGCAGAATGACAGAGCCTGTGATGAAAGGTAGGAGGAGGGGGGGAAGAAAGAAGAAGAAAGCGAGACGGGGCAATACCAAGAGCTGAAATGAGTAGCATCAGTCGGCATCTGTCCTCACAACCAGCAGAGAAGGGAAGTGGGGTAAGGCAGAGAGAGCTGGGGTCCGGTGCCCGGAGACAGCCTGCAGGCTCCGGGAGAGCCAGGCCCCGCCTGTCTAAAGGAGAGGCTCGCTGGTGCCCGGATCGTGTCCGGGCAGCACCTGCTGTGGTCTCAGAGACGCCCGGCCCGTGACACGGCAGCGTGGCGGAGAAAGGGCAGCTCGGGACTCACTCCGCTCTGCAGCTCCTGGCTCTTCCTGGCGTGTGCCATCTGGGAGCTGTCGGTCACACTGGTGAACTTGAGCTCGTCCGCCCTCTGCCTGTAGTTTTTCTGTTTCCGAAGAAAAGGGACAGCGTAGCATTAGGGGTTGGCTGTCCCCACCACCACACTCGTGCTTACGTCCACACGCACACTTTCAGTGACCCGTGCATCTTCTTGGTGGGAGGGGGACCGTCACGGCTGGTCCGGCAGCTTAATCGGGACCACACAGGCCTGAGGCAGCCCGCTCTGGTGAGCCTCTTTTAGTTCCCACCCTTGAGTGAGAACTTGAGCCTCTCCCTCAGGAAACCCTATGTTTCACCTTATGCCCTGGGATGCACCCATTTTATAAATCGAGATCTGACACAGGAAAAGTGACGTGGAGGGAACTTGGCTTTACAACCAGGAAGATGGAGGCCAGGTCTCGCCTCTGCCCCTTTCCAGCTTCATGACCTTGGGCACCTCTCTTGGTCACCCGAGCTGCTCTTGCTACGGCGGCACAAAAAATAGAAGCTGTCTCACTCTGGGGTGGGGCAGAGGCTTCAATGCCATGCTTTCCGCGAGCGGAGTCCGTGGACACAGCAACGGTTCACATCAGCCGTCACCGTTAGGCATGGTGCCATCATGGCTATCCAAGGATCCCCTATACCATAGGGAATGGGATGCCGGGAGGCTGGCAGTCGGGTGGGATCCAGCCTCCCAGTTCCTTCATGTCCCAGATCGCCGAGGTCTCGTCCTCACTGTGTCCCCGCCTCACACCCACAAAGTAACTGGCAAGATTTCAAATGTGCTAATTCTGTCTCCCCACAGGGACTTCTTGTCCCTCCTGGAGGTTAGTTCCTCTGGCTTTTCCACCGGAGGTGCCAAAGCGGACGAGAAGGGCGGCCGCTGGGGGTGGCTTCACTGAAGCAAAAGCCTCGTGTGGCGGGGAGCGCAGAGGTGAGCACCACACCAGTTCTGTCAGCAAGAGGGTCACGGGCACCACCTGAACCCAGAGTCGGGTCTGGAATATTGGAGACTCCAAATCTCCTGCCTTTAGGAAAAAAAAATTCTCCAAAGAGACTTGTAATTTTCCTCTCTAGTTCCAGTGTGTTGAATGGGAAAACTCCTTCACCACATAATTGAAGGAAGTCGCATTTCCCTCCCATGGTTGGAAATTCCTGATTATTCCAGGCTCTGCATGGGTCAGATCATAAGAAATTACTGAGGAGCCAAGAATCCACCCTGGACAGGGCACAACAGAAACATGAAACAGGCGAAGAGAATAGTGTTTTCCCGGCCCTTGAGGAGCTTAATAATTCGTAGGCCGAGGAAGTGAGACAGAGATGGAAATTCCTAGGGCTGGAGGTCAGCTGGTTGGGTCTCCTCATTACACCTTTATCCAAGGCAAATGGGGCTTGGGTTTTCTCCACTTGGGAGTTCAGCACGCCTGAACTGAGTCATAGGAACCCTGAAGCGTTATTCCCATTTGTCTACCTTCTTTATTTCTATATCCTAACCTTAAGCGTGTCTGTGTCTGACAGAAGGATGAGCAGTGGAAAAATAAGAGTCATTTACAGGGGCGCCTGGGTGGCGCAGTCGGTTAAGCGTCCGACTTCAGCCAGGTCACGATCTCGCGGTCCGTGAGTTCGAGCCCCGCGTCAGGCTCTGGGCTGATGGCTCAGAGCCTGGAGCGTGTTTCCGATTCTGTGTCTCCCTCTCTCTCTGCCCCTCCCCGTTCATGCTCTGTCTCTCTCTGTCTCAAAAATAAATTGAAAAAAAAAAAAAAATTAAAAAAAAAAAAAAAGAGTCATTTACAAAACGTGCTTCGGGGATGCAATACCACCTAATGGTCAGGAGCTGGGGCATCGGGCCGAACACACTGGGACAGAGCCCAGCTCTGCTCCTCCCTCGAAACTCTCAGTCCCTCTTCCCTCACTAAAATGATCTTCACCGGGGAGTAATAGTGTCTCCTCACACAGGGCCGCCGTGAGCAACGAATGAGCAGTATGCATGCAACGTCCTCAAAGTGGTCAATCAATGACAGCAACGGCTGCGGGACTGTGCAGCTGTTATCACTATTATTACCATTTGCAAAAGATATGCCGACTCAGCCTTCCTGGTCCTGACACAAGAATTCCCTTTGAGGATCCCAAACAGAGCTCCTGAAATAGTCACACTTCCAAATGAGATGCCCTTCAAAAGTCTTCCTCTGCCGGCTGCCAAAGCCCACTTTGCCTGGTGGAGAGAGAGCCGCAGGGACTCTCAAACACTCCCTGTTCTACACGACAGAAAGGGTCGGAAGGCTCGAGTGACTTGACCGGAGTCTGCAGTGAGTCGAAGGCACAGCACCGGGAGAGTGCTGACCTCCAAACAGCAGACCCTCTGATTCAGGAGGCAGCACGCACGCCTCACGTGACAAACACATTTTCCCACGTGCTAATCGACTGCGTATTACAACCCTTCTGGATTATTCTTTGGCTGCCACTGCTCCTCTACGTAAACCGCTAAGGCTTCTCACGAACGCCTCCCCGGATGGGGGAGGGCGTGCGGAACATTCGTCAGGGTGCCCTGCAGGTGCAAAACGGAGAGGTCCTCCTCTGAGTCCCCCTCAAAACAAGCCGGGGGGCTGCGGAGGGGGCATCAGGGAAAAAGATGGTGTTCGGCGAGTCGCGGGCTGAGAACCACTAGGAGCCCGGGGGCCCGAGCTCAGGTTACCTCGCTGATCAGCTGTCCCGCTTTCTTGGCCTGCTCCAAATTGAGGCTCCCCTCCGTCAGCCACCCGACTCCTTTCATCCACGCCAGGTCGGCCTTGTACTGCAGCTGCAAGAGAAAACCCAAGCTGTAATCAGACGCGTGGGTGCAAAGAAGATGGGAGAGTTCGGAAAACCCTTGCTCTTGCATTTGTAGAACTGCCCTCGGCTCTTTCATAGTCGGGCTGGACTCTCCTTGCGGGTGAGGCCACTGGCTCACTTTGTAACCAGCAGAGCATCTCCCGCCTTAGTGCTCAAACACCACAACCGCACCAAAAAGAGGGCTTTTCACACAGTTTTGACCGAACATCGTATCTCCCAACCTGCTAAATTTCCAAGATTTACTTGCCATTTTCAACGCTCGCCTCCTCCTTGCTCAGCGCCGTGATCAACACATCTGGCCTTCTGCACCAGCTCTGAGCCCCAGTCCTCCGCCCTCTTACCTCTGCTGTCTCAACTGTATCTAGGGCTCAACCTCCCCACCCGCCTTCCCTGCGGCCGACGCATCTCAGAAGTTCTTCCTAGTCCTCGGGGTCACGGAACAGACTCACGCACAGGTTCCAAATCGCTCTCAAGACGTGCCTGTGCCCAACCGCGAGAGGGGCAGGAAGAGAACCGGCATTGAGTGAGGGCTCACCTCGCTCTGGAGCCCGTAGGCTTTCTTGGCCCACTGAGTCTTCATGTCCTCAGGCAGCACAGTGTATTCATGCAGTTTCTTCCTGTAGTCCAGGTCACTGGCCAGAGCTTGGGCCTTCTTAGCATGCTTGATGTGTACCATGTCCATGGGTAGGTGGAAGCGGGTCTTACTCTCTTCAAAGCCTTTCTTGTATTCGACCTTGAATGTACCGACAAGACCCATTACTTGAGGTCGGCCTTTGCAGAAGTGGTTCAAAACACAGAAAAGCAGCCCGGGCTTTCATGGGGAAACGACAATGTCACTCATCTGTCAGAAAGGTGGGACCCAATTTCTGGCTCGGGAAGGCGGTGCTGCTGAGGAGCTGAGGCCCCATGCTGCTCTGGCTCTGGTAGGAATGCCTCTCACCAATATGAAATCTTTCTCCCTGGCTTCTCCAGGAGGAGAATGCTCGATCTACAGTTTCTGCGGAACCTTTACGAGGCAGAATAACAGAGCTTGGGCTGCAGAGCCAGACAAGTCTTAGGTCAGACCTGGTCCACCCTTTGCCAAGTGGATGACCTCTGGGGCTCGTGTTCCTCAGGGGACTATCGCGATAAGCAAGCAAGACAGCAGCTGAAACCTGCTAAGTGCAGGGACTGGCAGAGAGCAACCACTTGGCAAACGTGCCCAATGAGGATGGCAATGACAGTGGTGATGTCGGTGATGACGGCGGTGACAGGGGTGATGGTGGTGTGGCGGTGAGGAAAGGTGGCATGCCACAGCAGAGTCAGTATGGTTCCAGTAAGTCAGACTTCTAGGATCCGATCTCTACCTTTACCACTGACCACTACACAAGTTTGGGCGAGACACCATCCTTTTGGCCCCAACTCCTCCCGCTGAAAATAAGAAGTATAATTCTGTTCTCTGTCTAACCTGCAGCCAAATTCTCAGTGTCTCTGTATATTTCACGATAACGCACTTCCCAGGACGTGTTCTGTAGGCACATCCAAAATGGCGACCCAGATGCCAACTCTCTCATTCTGTTCAAGCCATGGCTCCTTAATGACTCACCAGGGAATTATATCTGGCTGTGCCATGCAGCCTGCACCAACTTGGAGCAGCCGCTGTAAAGCAGGAACTCAGTGCTCGTGTGTCCTTTTGGCCTCCTCGGCTTTGGCAGGGAAGGCCTGATCTGAAACCGAGTAGGTCCCTCGTAGCAGAACCCCCCCTCCCCAAAGGATTTCGGCAAGTGACGTTTACCAAGGTTCATCTCCAGCCACCACAGTCATTTACCAGCAGGGTCATTTCGATTGGTTGGAGTTTAGGCGACTCAGTTATCTGCTAAACATTCTGAGTATCAAGTGTGTCGTAGCCACAGGATTCATCCAGGACATGGTCCCAACAGACAGGGCGCTTGGTGTCTAACTCTCCCCGTAAGAATTAAGCTCCACTGGGGAGGAACCTGTTATGTGTTGTCCATTCTGATAGCCCAGGTGTCTTACACGGGATCTTGCCCATAGTAGCTGCTTGGTAAACATCTGTGGGATGAATAACTGTGGCCGGACACCTCTGTACCTTGAGCAGTAGAAAGAGATCACTGTTGGGGGCCCCACCTCTCATCTATTTTATTTTAATTTTTTTAATGGAGAGAGAGAGACACAGACCATGAGCAGGGGAAGGGGAAGGGGCAGAGAGAGAGGGAGACACAGAATCTGAACCAGGCTCCAGGCTCTGAGCTCTCAGCACAGAGCCCAACGTGGGGTTGGAACCCATGAGCCATGAGATCATGACCTGAGCCGAAGTCGGACGCTTAACTGACTGTGCCACCCAGGTGCCCCTATTTTAAAAGAACAGTATGCTTTGGCTAAATAAAGAAAGCAAACAAACTTCTCACACCAACAGGGAAAGAAATTGTAGATGGAAGTCAATAAAAAGGTAGCAGTGAAGTAGGTCCTGGAAGGACTCTTAAAGCAGCACAAGCCCGAGAAAGTGTGGAGGACGGAAAAGAGTTTACCTCACTGCTCATCTTGGCAACCTGCAGAGAGTGCAGAAGCCTGGAGTCCGTAGTGCCCATGACTTTGCCTTTTGATTTTTCATATTCTTCCTTATATTTAATCTTGAGAGAAAGAAAAAGGTTTACTGTGAGGGGAAAGGAAACTCTGCCATCGAAGGGGCTCTGGTATTCACAGGGCAAGGGAAAGAGTTCTGAAAACAACCTCCCCATCTTTCGCGAACCCAGAAGATGATTAAAGAGGCGTGATGTTTACAACGTTAGCGGTCATTATTTTTTTTCTGCAGGACCACTGACATTTTATCGGAACCATTTCTTTTTCTTTTTTTTTAATTTTTTTTCAACGTTTTTTATTTATTTTTGGGACAGAGAGAGACAGAGCATGAACGGGGGAGGGGCAGAGAGAGAGGGAGACACAGAATCGGAAACAGGCTCCAGGCTCCCAGCCGTCGGCCCAGAGCCCGACGCAGGGCTCGAACTCACGGACCGCGAGATCGTGACCTGGCTGAAGTCGGACGCTTAACCGACTGCGCCACCCAGGCGCCCCTATCGGAACCATTTCTTATGCATTTCTGAGTTAATGAGAGAAAAACCTACATTGCTCGCAAGCTCTCCGGAGGCTTTGGCGGCCAGCAGAGACATAGCATCCAGTTTCAGCTCAAATCCTTTCCCCTTGGCCTTGTCCCAGCCTTCTCTGTACTTAACCTGACGAACAGAAACACAGGTGAATAGGAGTCCTGATCCATCTTCCTGCCAAAGGTTACAAAGACGTTTAAAACAACAGTGATGACCACAAAGCTGGTTTCTCCATCTGTTTGCAGACCAGAATCTTGCCTATGATGGTCAAAACGGTAACAGAAATTATTAACACGGTTTGTTGATTCCTGAGCTGTGGGGCCGTGCAGGGCAGCGGGGATGGGACGGGACAAAGAGAAGAGCCATGTGTCCATCCTTGCTCTGTTGTTTCCTGATCGTGAGACCTTGGGAAAGGCACATTAGCTCTTTCAGCCTTACTCTGCCATTTGAAAAAAAAAAAAAAAAATCTCCTATTATCTGCCTCAGGGCTGTTGTGGGGATAGACTGGATATAGAACATGAAAACAGATCCCAAGCTGGTAAAGATGGAAGGTATTGATATTACCATGGTAACAACACCTTCGGTTTATTGGTTCTTCCTAAGTGCCTTCTACTCATCAATTGTACATACGTTGCATTAGGCCTATGAGGCTCAGAGACATCTATGACCTCACACAGGTCACACAGCTTAAAAATCGCAGTGCCAGCATCTGACCTGGGGGATTCTCATGCCAAAGCCCACGCCACTGTGTCCCTGCAATAAATGCGTCCTTGGGGGGTGATGATAATTGAATAATTCCATTTTTGGTTGCCTGTCTCAGTGTGCTGCACAGAGCAGGCATTCAATAAACGTTAGTTCCTTTTTTTCTTCTCCTGCCCCCATCTAGAACGAGAAGCCTAATCACAGCCCCCTTGTGACTCCAGGAAAAATCTAGCGACTGAGATTGATCTCAAAACTCGAATTTCTGCCACACAGCGAAGCACCGGTCGGAAGTCACCAGGACGAGGGTGACGATGATGGTGATGGCGTGTGTGTGTGTGTGTGTGTCTGAGAACATGCTGTGCACATGCTCAGATCATGAGAATTACATTTCTACGATCAGTTTATCCCCCGTGAACTGCCACAGTCCATGAGACAGCAAAATTCAAAACAATAATGTGATGGGCGTCTCTGATGAACGTCTCCCCACACACAACAGCCCCTGCTTGTTGGGACTGGTGCCCTCGCCTTCACATAGGTTATGTACCCCCTACCACATTCTCACCTCCACTGCTTGCTCACCTCACTGAATAGTTCAGCATTGGTTCTGGCCTTCACCAGCTGAGGTATGTCCTGTGGCAGTGTGTAATTCAACTTGTTTTTCTCATAGTCAGCGCGGTAATTCACCTGTTGGATTTAAAATCAACCCACAGGGTAAATGCAAGGTTTTTATACAGACAGGAGGTGAATTTTGGAGGCAAGCCTCTCTTTTTCACTTTCCCCTTAGACCCAATAGCCGACAAGGAGTTTTTGGAAAATTTGACAAGGAAGCCTGCGAGTTTATGAGTGTTTGAAATCAGCTGATTAAAGAGGTCAAGTGACAAGTAAAACAACTCAAGGGCACACTCTGAGTTGTGAGTGTATAAAATATCTCCCTGTGGTTATTTCACCAACTCTCCTTTGAAGCACTATGGATACAGAACTTTTTTTTTTTTTTTTTTTACTGTGCTACACTGCTGAACATCTCACTATAGGCAGAGTAGATACTCAGGGAGTAACTCTCAATGGCTGCTCACATTGAAAAAAAAGGCCATCTTAAGTCACACACAAAAAAGGGCCGACCAGACATTAGGTGATTGCCAGTGGAAAAACAGAGCATCATCTGAAAAGCATCCTTGGCCCCAAATTGAACCTGAGCCTGATCCAACCTATAAATCTAGCTACTATTTTATGGGACATTTGGAGGCCAGAGGAACACATGAAGTCCACATAGGGATCCAGTAAGCAAAGTGCAGACTGTGGGAAACGTAACAGGAAAAACAGTCCAGTTTCTTCAATAAACAACTTGCAAGAAAGAAAAGAGGAAAACAGGAAAACTTAAAGATGAAAAGAATCTTAAAGAGCTATCAGCCATTCACAAGCATGGACCTCATTTGGATCCCGTTCCAAACGAACCGTAAGACAAAATGATAACTTTATGAGATCATTGGAACATTGAATGCTAATAGGACACTGGTGGTATTAAGAATTACCATTAGTTTTTTGGGATGATATACTAAAATTGTATAAATATGTCTAAAAATGTTTTATCATTTAGGGATTTACCCTAAAGTATTGATAGGTTAAATTATCTAATCTTTGATCTTTTTCTTTAAAATAACACAAAATGGGGAAGTGGATGGGCATATAGATGAAGCATGACTGGCCACGAGTTGGTAGTGGTTGAAGCCGAGTGATGGATACATGGGGAGTCGTTACATTATCCTTTCTACACTTAAATACATTTGGAATTTTCCATAATAAAAAGTTTACATTGAGGGGAGGTCATTTCATGTTTGTCACAAGACATATGTCACCATGAATGAAAGCCAAATCCTTGGGAGCCAGATATCCAGGGGCCACAAAGCAATTGTGAGTCCCCCCACTAGGCAAGGACAGGTTACTTACATGACTCAGTTGCTGGGCATTGATTTTGGCTTGGACAATTTGAGGGGTGTTGGTCACAGAGCTGTATTTCAATTTGTCGATGCTTTGCCTATAGTTGACCTGGTTAAAACAAACAAACAAAAAACACTTCTCTAAGATTTGCTTATTAGTTCCCTGCCCCTAAGCTCAGCAGAGCTGTGATCCTCTGATTACTACAAAAAGGATCAAAGATTCCAATTGGAAACCAACAGACTCTCCAACCCCACAGACAAGAAAACCCCAACACATGGTAGAATTGAGTGACTTTAACAGGAGCACAGTGAGCCAGTGAGCACAGGAAAAGGTGCTCATCTACGTTATTACTGTTATGAATCAGAGAAATGCATATGAAAACTGCAATTAGACACCCCTCCGCTTTTGCCTGAAGAGTGAACATTTAAGCCACTGACTCTACCAAGGGCTGGCAAGGATGTGGAGCTGCAGAAACGCTCACAACACAGCTGGTGAAAGTGTGGGTTGGCAAAGCTACTTTGGGACCAATATGGCGCTTTGGCATACACACCCATACCTTAGGTCTCAACAGTTCTATTCTTACATGCATTCCCAATGGAAACACACGCACAAGGTCACTTTGTAATAATTCAAGCCGCCTATCTATGCTTAATGTACTTTTCTATATATGCTTTATGCTTCAAAAGAAAAGGGGTCTTTTTAAAAAGGGAACGAAAAATGCAAGAGGGACAAAAAGTCCAACTGATGCCATAGGCGCGTCGAGGTGGGAGGCGAGGGCGCATCAGTAGCTCTGGGCGAGGACGGTCTTCGCGTGGCTTCACCCTGTACACCAGCCCCTGCCTGGCCCTCACTTCCGCCCCGTCGGTGTCCCTGAGAAAATGGCCGAAAGCTTCGCACGTTCGCGAAAGAAGAAGGGTGGGCCAGTTCAGAAGAGAAGGAAGTAAGATAAACCTCCAGCACGGCCTAGTGCACTGACTTCCAGGTTTCCCATCATTTCAAGACACGGGGGGCTCGTGGGTTTTCTCTTTGGAAAGTACAATTTGCCCTTCAGAGACTCAAGGATTATTAGCCATTTGCCCATGAGAAGACATTCATTCAATTGTCTTCTTTTCCTCCAAACATCCACCAAGAGATGGATGATCTTCCTCCTAAGATCCACTGTAGACAGAATGCGAATTGAGCAGAGAGGTATAGGAACACGTCTGAGGCCTGGCGGCAGGTGACGAGGGAGGGGGTGGCGGTGAGCTGCGCGAGGACCCAGAGCCCCGCACAGGCGGAAGGGGAGCCAGGATGCAGGCTAGCGAAGACGAAGAGGCTGAAGGTGGGGGATGGCCTGTTCCACGGTCTAACCAAGGCCAGCCCTCAATCCAGGGAAAGGAGGGAAAACTTAACGCACCCCTAACCTATTCCTGACCTTCTTCCCTGTGGCCTGCGTGGTCCCCTGACGCTCATTCATTTGCTCATTCATGCATTCCTTCAGCAAACAGCCACAGAAGGCTACTCTGCACGGAGCGAGCAGACTTGCACAGTCCGCACAGATATCTCAGCTGGGCCCTTGCTCCCGGGACCCCACACTGACCCGGTGGCTTGTGACACCCGAGCCCCTCTGCCTATAGGCTCCTGGCTAGGCCCTCCCGTCAGCGACACCCCGGTTTTGCTCATAGCAACCAGATCACTGAACACCCCACGCCCAGTCTTCATGCCTCTGTCGTATCGCCTGAAGCCCGGGACCCCGCCCGGTCTCCCACACAGTGCGGCCGCATCCTTCGGCCTAGGTCACGCCTAAGAACGTCACACCCCTTTGCTGGGTCCCCACTGTCTACTGGCACCTCTGCCCAGACCTCCACCTACCGCCTCTGGCCATACTCCTCTGGCCGCTGGCCCTGCCCTCCACAAGGGGCACCACTGCCCTGTCCTCCCACCAGCGGTCTGTCTAGAGTCTGACGCCTCTCATTCTATCTGCCGGCTGCTACTTCTTGTTGCTGCCTGCATAGGTGACAGCTCACCTCAGGGAGACTTTGCAGCCCAGAGGTCACAAAATCTGTGACAGCCAGACAGCTGGGTACAGGTGAAAGGCTAGTAGGGGCTAAGGGTTTGGCCTCATTGTTGGGGAAGCATTCAGGAGTGGGGGGGGGGGGGACCGTGGCACAGGCCCGCAGCTGCTGCTCAGCTCTGGGAACGTTACGGTGCAACAGTGCGGGGCCCAGAATGATCAGATCTTCCAGTTATTCCAAAGAAACCCGAAATCTATTTTATTGTGTCAAGCCTTGCCATTTTTAAATACTGACGAATAGTTCAACGTTTTTATAGCCCAGTGACTCAAGTGAAATAGACCTAAGGGCCATTGTTTCCCGTGTCTCCTCCTTGTACTCACTCCATTCTTGCCTGTCCCACCACGGGCTAACGACAATCGTGGCTTAAGACTGGTACTTCCTGGGGCGCCTGGGTGGCTCAGTTGGTTAAGTGGCCGACTTCGGCTCAGGTCATGATCTCGCGGTCCATGAGTTTGAGCCCCGCGTCTGGCTCCGTGCTGACGGCTCAGAGCCTGGAGCCTGTTTCAGATTCTGTGTCTCCCTCTCTCTCTGACCCTCCCCCGTTCATGCTCTGTCTCTCTCTGTCTCAAAAATAAATAAACGTTAAAAAAAAATTAAAAAAGAATGGTACTTCCTGTGCCTAGCACCACTTCCGGTGCTTCACACACAAGAATGCATTTAATCCAACCACCCTGCGGGCAGAAGCTCTTATTATCCCCACCTTACAATGCAAAAACTGAGTGCCAGAGAACTAATTTGCCCAAGGTCACCCAGCTAATGGCAGCCAAAGTGGCTCCCACTGTAAACCTGGCTTGCCAAAGCGAGGGTGCTTGGAGCGATTACTTTTTTTTTTTCTTTACAGATGAATCAGGGATCCCCCATAGCCAGAGCTACCATTGTTTAGACAGGCAAATATGTTCTGGGTATGAACAAATGACTTACAAATTAACTCCTAGAACAGGATCTAGGAAAAATTGAGCTTTCCCGACACTGAGCCACGGGGTATTTTGTTGGATTTGGAGATAAAGCACGGCATCGCTTTGTGCTTTTTGGTCAGTGGTCCAGGGAGAGAAGTTTTTGCACACTGTGAGTTGCGGATATGGGGTATATAGGAAAAGTAGGAAATATAAAGTCATTTCAATGTCAACCATTAATGAGATTAGAGTGCAGTTGCTTCCTGGTGCATTAACTCAGAGGGGAAATTATCATCTCATAATAAAGAGTCTATTAGAGTTCAGAATTATGCATGATAAAATGTCACGAAAACTGTATTCTTTTTAAAAGGCATATTCCTTCCCAATAATTCTGCATTAGTATGTTGCAGAGCACAATTACTCTCCTCTGCGGGACATAATTAACAGTCTCCAAGATTAATCACATCTCTGCAACATCACAGATGCTTGGCCATTGCTTCAATCTACTTTCTGAAGGAGCTCTTTGCTGAGGATGGAATCTCATTTTAATGCTATTAGTGTTGATAAAATCCATCTGAAGGGAATGCTCTCTAATTAAAGACGCACGCTTGTTTATTTCATTTCATAGCTATTTGACCACGTTTAGAGCCACCAGACAGAGGGACCATAAATGCTCTTGTAATGGATTCCCCCCAACTTCCTTCCCCAAACTTCCTTCTCCCAATACTTCCTGTATGTAAATCCCTACATTCTGGGGTGGTAAATTCAAATTCACATGGGAGCCAGGAAGGGAAGGTAAAGGAGAATAAGATAACCCAGAGCAGCTGCCCCTCAGTCCCAGCCAGTTGCTATCATGCAGGAGCTAGGGTGGCCATTCCCAGCATTTTTAGATTTTTCCAGAAGAGATGAAAATATGAATTTTTACATGAACTCCCCAAATCTCTATATGTTGGTCCAATTACTTTTTCAACTCTGTGTGGTCAAACTAAACGTCTCTGTAACCTGGATCTGGCTCTTGGGCTTCTAGTTCAGAATCTCCCTCTGCTTCTAAATAGTATTTCGAATCCAGTCTGGTTTGATTCTCCTATCAGACTCGTGCAGCTGACCAGGCTGTATTTCAGGTGCGTGGTTTGATTCCACAGCCTTCCACAGACAAATGTAATAGCAAGTCCTGTTATAATGGGAGTACAAAGTTGTAGGAATCTCTCTCCACTTGACTGTGCTCTTAGGCATGACTGATGGAGTTCTACGGGCTGAGCCGACACTCGCATTTTAATGAGGTGCTCTTGGTCCTCAAGTTTCCCAGGTAATGCATGCAGGCAAAATAGAAAGGAAGTAGCTTAGGTAGTCAAGTGTAACCTTGGGTTTCATGAAGGTGATGTGAGAAAGTCAACCCAACCAAACTTCCTGGGAAAAGAAGAAGCAAAGCTTAGGCCCTTTATATTCCTTGACTTCCCATTCTTTGCTTTACTACACATTTGAAAAGCTTATTTCATTCACTAAACTATCCTTTGCCGGTGATTGTCTTTTGCTGTCCCGTAAGCCGTGCGTTCAACACTGGAGATGCCCAGCTGAACCCGACAAGGCTCCCACTCCGAGCAAAAGGGAGAGCGACCCGAAGACCTATTTACCGAGAGCAACACCCAAGTCAGCTACTGAGGTCATGCATGATACATTCCCAAGGGAATGTAAAGGAAAGTAGCACTGGGCATTGAGTAAATATATGTTGAATTATTTATTAAATTATTGACTGGTTGGAGATAACCATCACTGGCCAATAACTATGATATGAACTCAGTTCTAAACCACCTTAACTACTTTTTAAGATAGCAGATGACTTTAATCTTTTTCTTTGTACTTTTCTGTATTTCCTAAATTTCCTGTAATAAGCATATGCAGTAAAATTCTTACACTTAGAAAACAATAAATTTAATGAATTATACTTATTTCATTGGGACAAGTCAAACTGTATGTAAATAAAATCACCACTATAGTAATTAAGAAATACATATACTTTCCCAAGTGCTCCTGAGAGAAAATTGAGTCAACATTACCACTTCCTCTCAACTTTTAGCTATTTTATTTTACTTCCTGCAGTCCTTCAACGTACCATACTCCAAAACTTTAAATCAGGAAAAAAAGAAGCTCCTCATGTCTAAAGAATGATTACTTTCAATGTGCCCAACAGCAGACATATTCCACCAAATTCTACAAGGAGATACTGAAGAGCAGGTTATTTTCAAGATGGAACCAGAGTTGTCCCCACCTTACGTAGAAAATCTAAGAGTTTCCAAACATGCATACGTGGGCTTCCTAGTGGGAAAGTTCCCCTTCTTACTCCCTTCCATCTGTTACGAACTGTTATATCTTCTCTCTTCCCATCTCGCTACCTAAGAATCACTCCACAGGAGGAAGGGACAAGCAATAAAGCAGAAGGTGCTACCGGAAGAGAACTTACATCTTTCAAGGGAACCAGTCTCACTGTGGTTTGATAGGAAGGAGTAAGAGTGGCTGGGTAGTTGTAGTCCACAACATCGTGTTTATAATCAGCCTTGTAGGCAATCTGAAACACAAAGAAAAAGAAAGAAAGAAAGAAATTAGTCCCCACTTTCTTTTGACCTTGTTTGAATGACATAGGAAACTTCTAAAAAGTAACAAGAAATAAAATTAATTCAGTTTCACCACCTCCAAGGAAAATTAAATTATGTTCGCACTTTGCCTTTAATTCATTTGAATTCTTAATTAATCCAAAATTAGTGAACTTCCATCTGTAGCACATTTTTATTTTATCTTTCTTATTAATTATGGAACCCCTTACAAAGGGAAGCAGTGGCACATGGGTATATGATGAAAGAGCTTCTTGGCTAAACCCCCGGAAAATAAACGAAAAGTCAAGATTTAAAAAATTTTTTTTTCTATAGGTCAAATTTGACATTCTCAAGCAGAGGAAATTTGACCTTTGTATGTTTTAATAATGAAATCAGTTTCTTTTAAGTGCCCTGTACCTCCAAGATTTACAACCGGACATTTGCAACCCTGTCAACCCAATTGACAAAGCCGAGGAGAGATTAACAGATTACACGCAATGGGATCCGATCTATTTCGTTATCCCACCACCTTGACCGGCACTTGCCCACAGGAGGTCTTCAATGAACACTACCATTGAATAAATGAATGAACCAACCAACCCACTAACCAACTCCAAACAAGCCACAAACACTATGGAAATTTGAGGGATTTCAAATAAGAATTATGCTCAGCCATTTTTCTCTCTCTCTCAGAAACGGAATGTTTTTCTCACACTAGATCCATGATAACACATTTGAGAACTCTTTAAGCCAGAGAAAGCTGAGACCAATAAATTGAAGCTTTTGCAAATTGTCAACCTAGCTTTGGTTGTATCGGTTAATGTTTACACAATAGAACACTGACTTTTACAAAGGGAAGTCGAAAAAGAATTGGCTGAAATCTTCACGTTTCACCTCCCTCCGCCCCAACAGGTCCCCAGACCTACAGGCCCTTCAAACTAGGACTCACATTGCTTGCCAGGCTTCCAACCTTCATAGCATGGAGGGTCCGTCTGTCCATACCAACTCCTTCATAGTGGCCCCTCATGTGGTTCTGGTAGTTTTCTTTATATTTATTCTACACGGAAACACAAAACTTTCAAGAAAAGCATTCTCCTCCCAACCTGTTGAAGATAAACTACTACTCATCTTAATGCACTAAATTGTTAATATAAATGATTACATAAAACCTACCGAAGTAGTCAGTGCCTTGCTGAGTAAAAAAGACAAACCTTTTTTGTAACAAAGCAACTTACACTTCAAGCAAGCACAAGAGGCTGGAGTGAGGCCAGAACACGGGCACACAACCAAACATAGGATCTGGGTGAGCACAGGCAGTACACAACAGACCCAGTTTTCTTGGAACATTTCTAATTGTAAATACACCAGATTTTTCCCCCTGTGAAAACCTACCCTGAGCGTGTGGCGCTCCCCAATGGACAGGCACTGATTATGCAGGCGCTCGGGGCTCATATAAATCACTGCAGGCTATTACCTCCATTTCTAATTATATGAAGAATATAACCTGAGCTTTGCCAAATTCTGTGATTTTTACACCATAAATGGGTTACGACTAAAACCATGGGAAGTAATGACGTCATGTCCCAAATGCAGCTTACCAAATGAAGAGAAAACCAAAACGGGATACCAAGAAGTCATAGACAGGACCACTTTGGGTGGCTTCTAACGAAGCTACGTTAAAATAATCTACCCTGGGAGGCCATAGAGTTTCTAGGCAGTGATCCTTTTTTTTTTTTTTTAATGTTTACTTATTTTTGAGAGACAGAGAGAGGCAGAGCGTGAGTGAGGGAGGAGCAGAGAGAGAGGGAGACACAGAATCCGAAGCAGGCTCCGGGCTCTGAGCTGTCAGCACACAGCCCGACGCGGGGCTCGAACCCACAAACTGTGAGATCATGACCTGATCCGAAGTTGGACTCTTAACTGACTGAGCCACCCAGGCGCCCTATAGGCAGTGAAATTCTTTAGACAAATCTATTACTATGTCTGAGACACGATCCTACTCGGCTCATCTTCACAAACACTCCATGACGAGGAGGGACTTAGTATCATCCCCGTTTTATAGGTGGACAAAGTGGCTCAGAGAGCTTAAACAAGTTGCCCAAAGTCAAACACTTGGCTAATCATGGAGCCAGGACTGTCAGCTCCGAAGCTGGTGCTCTTAACCCCTACATTTAGGCAATAAATTCCTCCCTGAACCTTACAAATTCCCTCAGGATTTTAAATTCTACTATTATGTGCAGCTAAGCAGAAATAAAATCACATCTAGTATGGGTCCTTGATGTGCTCAACGAAACATCCCCAGAACTTTGGGAATTTCCAGATTTGCAAATGCCACTTTGGCATGTCTCTGCTCATCTGTAAAATGAGGAAAGAACATCTGGGTCCCCAGGTTAAAGGAGATCGGGTACTAAGAAGCATGAGGTCACATTGAGAGGCGATGTTACATGCTCAGCCAGCCTCCCTCCCCAGCATTCACCACCAGGAGCCAGATACCGCTACACAAGAAGAACACAAGAGGATGGGTGCTACCCTGAGGACTCAAGGTCATGTGTGTGGCGGGGGGCATGACAGAATTTAACACTACATGGACTACTGCCTGCGGGCAAACTTAATCAAAACTCTTAGGTATTCATGCCTAAGAGGCCATGCTTCCGGGACAAACAGATATGTTCACACAGACTGTCTCTTAAGAGACCTAGAAACTAGCTCATCAACAAAGCCCCAAACCAACGCTGAGGTGTTAAAAACTCACATCACTGGTGAATTTTGAGATCTTGCTCACGTTCCTGAATTGAGGCGTCTCACAGTAGTTGATACTGTGACCTTTACTACTTTCCAGGTCCTTCTTATATTCCACCTTGGAAACCAAAACACCAGATGCACAGTAAAACCAAGCCCGAAGTCACTCTTGAAAAATGTCACCAGGACTTTACTAGGATATTTTTAGAAAACTTTCAACCCAGCATTTAAAAAGACCAGGCATAGGATACTGTAAGTTAGCAGTACATGTTTTCCTTTCAAATAATAAATAAGTAAATCAACAATTTGGTTCTGAAAATTAAAGATATACATATACAGTCCCTTTCAAGAGAAACTACGGTAAGATTTCATAGAGCCCAAGAAGTGGCGAAACAGGTTTGAGAAATCAGGACAGTGGTCACTCTTGGGGGAAAGTGTCTGTGGGATTGGGAGGGATATGTCTGAGTCATGTCCTGTTTCTTGATCTGGATGCTAGGCACACAGATGTGTCCACTTGTGGAAATCCTTTCCCTTATGTACACATGACCTATACATTTCTCCGTATGTACACTTCAATAAAACGTAGGCCCAAAAGTTGCTTTACAAAGCAGTATAATAACTGAGACCACTAACAGATGCATCGAGTGCCTTCTAATTTTAAGTGGGTTGGCTAGTTGAGCTCCGCTGGGTAGCTGGATGCAAGATGTGAGGCTACAGTCATGAAATAGACTCCAAGTCATCCTAGGTAATTGGAGGAGGCGGCTGCAGACTGATTACCACGAATAGAGCACGACTGGTTTGTCTTACGGGATAAACATAACAGCAAAAAGAAACCGAAGGTTCTCTTGTGACACCTCACCAAGCAAATATATATAATTTGTTATCCTATCTTATAAAACATATGGTGGAAACATGCTTGTTAAAGTATGCAAGATGCGGGGCGCCTGGGTGGCTCAGTCAGTTAAGCGTCCGACTTCAGCTCAGGTCATGATCTCGCGGTCCATGAGTTCGAGCCCCGCGTCGGGCTCTGTGCTGACCACTCAGAGCCTGGAGCCTGTTTCGGATTCTGTGTCTCCCTCTCTCTCTGACCCTCCCCCATTCATGCTCTGTCTCTCTCTGTCTCTCTCTGTCTCAAAAATAAACGTTAGAAAAAAATTTTTAAAAAAATTTTTTAAATAAATAAAGTATGCAAGATGCATTATAATGCTCACAATCTGATATAAAGTGAAAAAAGTACACCAGACTGTAAATATAGTTGAATTCTAATCTATAAATGTCTTCATATTCATAAACTAGGTTATAGTATCTTCACCCAGACAAAGGCCAAAATGTTAACAGTGTTTTTCCTGGGTGGTAAAATGGTACTTTCAGAGGTCTGGTTCCAATTCTGTTCCTGAAAGTCTCTCTAAACCAGAATAAGATACTCTACTTTTCCAGACCTACGACAAAGTGAGGACCTAACAATTTCAAAGGTTCCATCTAGATCCACTGTTCCGTGAATCGAGAGCAAGTTCCGGCAACTACTGGATTCTGTTCTTGTGGTGTGAAAGCAGTCATCGACAACGTGTAACCAAACATGAGGTGGTGGTGTTCCAACAATAAAACTTTATCTACAAAACCGGGCAATGGGTCAGATCTGGCACTCGGGTTGTAGTTCGCTGACCTCTGGCCTGGAGCATCAAAACCATTGTTTAAAGAGCAGATTCCAAGACCTAGGCACCCATCTATGACTCCAAAATACGTGAGTGTCCTGCTAAGATGAGGAAAATGTCACTCTCGGGGATTCTGAGCAGCCCAAGGTTAGAGGACCGCAGAGTAAGTAACAGTTCGGGGTTAAGGACGGACCTTTTGAGGTTAGAGAAGAAAAATATTTTAGGATATTTGAATATCTATTCCTCGGTTGCGGATAACTGATTAAGGGATTACTTTTAACAGCTCTCATTCTTCCCTGTCGCAAGAGATTGCTAACTCAAATGCCTTTAGGATCCAGAGAGGAAATGCCAGTGAGAGGCTGCTGTGAAAGAAAGGACTGGAGGGCGTGATGAGGATTTGGGAGCTCCAGGGGTTATTTCCTTGCCAGAGTCCCAGCAATTCAAAAACTCTGAAATACCAGGCAGCCCAAACAACACACAGCGCCTGGCAGCCAGTCCAGCCTCCAAGGTAACGGGAATTCATACGACACACACAGCTTCTGGGAAAGCTGGCTAGAATTATAAGAGGATAAGAGACATGCAAAGCTGCAAACACTTTCTCATGTCCGATGTCCACTCTTCGACAATGACATATCGTGATAAAGGTTGGCTAGGGCAGTATCCTGCACCTAAAAATCTACTGCCTGAAATGTCTGACAGTCTACAGCCCTATGGGAATCCGAGAAGAAACTTTTGAACCCTTGGAGACACTTAATTTTAAGTTCAGGTTGTTTGATTCTGGGCTCTCTTGTGAGTTGCTTTTTACGGTGCATTCGTTCCATGGGAACTGGTAACGACGTATAGCGCATAAGCCACAGTCCGTGGCATTTTTCACTCTGGGGTCGCCCCAGTGTCCACTGTCCCCCATACGCACCTCGCTCACAAGCTTGTTCACGCTCTGTGCCCGCTTGAGAACCAAGTTCTCTTGAGCTGGGAGGGAGTGATAATGTGCAGGCCCTTTCATCTTGTTGAAGTCCTGCCTGTATTTTATCTGAAAGAAACACGCAAGGAAGGAATTGTTGTTTTCATGCTTCAGGAGAGAAGGGACTCCAAAATGACTTCACATTTAACGTCAACATTTACTTAATAGAACTTTCTGAAGGGAAAATTAAAAAATCACAGGGACTTTTTTCTCCATGAAATCCATAAACTACTCGGTTCCTTTTGTATTAAAATTTTTACTGGCCCCTTTCACACTTGGTGCCCTTTATGCTTAATTCTGCATGAAGAGACACCTTGAAACAATTGTACCAAAAGGTATCATTCCAAACCCAGCCTGCCCATGGTTTCAACATATTTTCTCACTTAACCTGCTAATGAGGGGCAAAATGAGTAACGTGTTTTACTTATCCTCTTGAGCCAAGAGTGCACCTTCCTGGGCAAATGGGTATAATAACGGAATAGGACAGAGTAAAGGAGTAGGGCAAGCGGGGTGTGAAAATCATGGCTGGCTTCTAACTATATATAGACCAAGCTCAAGTTGTTGTGTTAGATCTATGTGTGCACGTCCCTCTACCGAGTTTAATTATAGCCTATCTTTCAAGGACCGCCAGCTGGCCAACGTTCTGCAAATAAAAATCATTTTATCAACTGGATTATACCCAGTTTGATAATCATATGGCTTATTTTAATCAGCTCTTCCCCTAAAGTGCTAGGTTTCTAGATGGGCCATTCAGCGAAGGCTCTTCTAGCCCCGCTCATCTGGCTAGCCCAGCACCTGCACCTGCTTCGGCTGACCTAAAGGGAGTTCCACAGTTTGTGTCAGTCTCCTTTGGAGCAGATAACTGTGACCGAAGAGTCTGAACAAAAGAAGCAGATGTCAGAAATTTGGAGAGAAACTGAGGGCTAACATTTTACTCTGGCTCAGCTCTAAGAAATTGACCTGTGGGTCTTCCCGATGAGGTACTTACATCACTAGCGAGTTCGTTGGCTTTCTTGGCGTTCTGATAAGCTGGGGTGATCATGGCGGGGAAGCTGCCTTTTCCTCTGTGCTCCTCATATTCCTCCAAGTAACCCTGCTGGGCCAATCGAAAACTTCCATCAGTGATGCTCCCCTCCCTGGATGGCGGTGGGGGGGACTAGCAATGATACCTCCTAGAGCCTGTTGCCGTAGACGTCCACCCACACTGGTCCCTCCAGGGCCCAGCAATACCATGTGGTGGCTAAGGTGGTGGACTTGGTGGTCAGGTCTACTTACTGGTCCCTGGCACACAGCACGAAATACATGGTAACTATCATCATTATCACCTTCATCATTTCCACCAGATAAACATGGACATTCTACAAATCTCCATGAGTACATGGAGTACTCGTGTCCTATCTGACACCTGGGAGGTCCCTATGTCTTCCAGTAATCTCAGATGCTGCCTTTCTTGGGCCCGTTAACAGATCTCTGCAGAGAAACTCATTAACATGCAAGATGCCATTTCCCCAGCAATGTATGTTAATTTGCCAAGAAGAGCATTATATAACTATTTGAATTTTTGTATTTGGGGTGAAAGGCTCTAAATGGGACTAAAGGTATATTCCAGACTATTATAATCTGGGCCTGTTTCTTCCTTCCTCTTCCCCACACCATGCGCCGACTCCCACGAAAGCAAACCTCCCCCATGGAACCATCATGACGTTCACTGGCATAAACCTTTCCTGGCAGTGGGATATACTTCAAGACCCTGTCGGACGCCACCCTCTCTCTCGGGAGCTCCTCCCTCATTCCCAGTCCTGCCCCAGGCAGAATCAGCTGCTTCCTCATCTGTGTTCCCACAAATGCGAAACTACCTCATGTGCCCCCTGGGGCTCATGACTCCCTCCACCTCCTGCCTCCTCCAAGACAAAGGCCTGCCCTGCTTCTGTACCAGGGTCAGAGTCTGGCACGCACATCTTCTTAAAATTTTTTAATGTGTATTTTTGAGAGACAGAGACAGAGACAGAGCACGAGTCGGGGAGGGGCAGAGAGAGAGGGGGACACAGAATCTGAAGCAGGCTCCAGGCTCCGAGCTGTCAGCACAGAGCCCGACGTGGGGCTCGAACCCACGAACTGTGAGATCACGACCTGAGCCCAAGTCGGACGCTCAACCGACGGAACCACCCAGACGCCCCATGGCACACACATTTTCTTAAATAAGACAGCTGGGTCAAATTAGAAAATCCAGGCTTCCTTTTTATCCAATAGTGACAACTGTTCGGTCCCAGTGCTCTTTTATGTTTGGATGCCAGAATGTTTGGGGCCAAACGCAATAAGTAAAAAAAGTTAAGCTTAAAACAAAAAGAAGAAGAAAGGCTCTCGAATTCTTTGGTAATCCCCTCTTCCCCATTCTGCTCTATGGTGTAGGTTTGGTTTGCAGCTTTAGTTTAACTTCTCTGCTTATGTGTATCTATGTCGGGGGTGTAAATCTTTTAGTGAGGTACTCAATCCTACTGGGGAATTGACTGGTTACCAACAATACGTGGATGATATGACACAGTCCATTAACCTAAAAAAACAGTTACTCGTTGAAAAGAAGAATGAATTGTATGGCATTTTAGGCACTACAGATATTTATAGTTTATCTGACTGTCTGTCCGCTTCTCTCTCACTCCCTCCTACTCATGCCTGGCGGGTCCCGCTATATCACACAAGGAAATGCCACCCAAGACTGATCCTCTCAACAGTTGCTGGCGGTGCTATTAAACGACACCCACTTTGATTCTTAGATTTGTTATGACCGTGACCAGAAACTTCAGCCAAGAAAATAACTATGACACTATGAGGTTACATCTCATCGATGTGCATAGATACGTCTAGACACGCTCATGTACTGGCAGATAGCTCTGTCCACATTTAGAGCAAAATATTTTTTGCCAAATATAGGAACCAAATATTTCTTAAAAGTGATTTTTTAAAGTTGTCTTGAGCCTTCTATAAAATATACTTAAAACATGAAACCAAGAAAGACATAATTTCATTGGGTTTAAAGCACGGAGACCATTTAATTAACTTATGGAATTCAATAAAAGGGACTTCTTAATTCAAAACTAAACATTTGCAAAGGGGTCACAATCTATTTTCACACACATCCCAAGTCTTCCGTGAGTGTCTCCCCAATATGAAGAGATGTTTTATTTTTCTAAAGAGAAATAAGTTGTTTCCTTTCATAAATGATGTATGTCGCATAAATCACGTATGTTGTAGAGTCTAGCCACTGACCAAAAATTCAAACAACATTCCAATTAATTTTTAAAAAATCAACTAAGCCCACTGAATGGCATCTTCCAGAACACACATGGCCGTCCAATACCCTTTACTTACAATGGTGAAAAAATAATGTTCCCTTTCTCTCCTACACCTGTTTAGCACCAGAAAATACAGAGGGACATACAAATAAAAATGAGCTTCTAATTATCATCTCAGCCTACCCCTATACCCCATCAATAAGTAGTTCATGTGAGAAGTGAAACTGGGGAAAAGATACACATCCTCTGGCATATTGCTTTATCCAGTAACCTCAATAAGACATGTACTTTCTAAGAAATGAGTCCTGCTATTCAGTGAAGTGCCCAATAGTTTTTGAGACGTGTATTTGGATCCCTTTCACACTTCTACAGGGATGAGTTAAAATTAGCCAGTCTTAGGCCTTGGGACCATTCTTGAATAAATAGGTGAGAATGCTTTACTCTTGCCAAATCAACCATATTGGTATAGGTTCTTTATTTTAAAAAAGAAAAGGAAAAGCATTGAGAAACTGTTTTTCCTTCGTGCATCAGGTTGAGCCCTGTGTCATTATTTGTGGTTGCTGTCTGGCTGGGAAAATCCACCTCTCATAAATAGGGCAACATAAACCACAGCCCAACCCCGGATTAAACGGTCATCGGTGTGTCGCAGGCTAGTGGGCTGCTGACCGGAGAACTGACCGTCAGAAAGCAAGTGATGTATCACATACCTGGCCATACTGGTCCATACATTCCCTTGACGATGCACCTGCAGCTCCAGCAGCTGGACTAGCCACGCCCTTCATTTCTCTTTGATATTGTTGATGGTACCTCACCTAAACGAAGGCAAAGGGCAAACCTGGTGAATTTAACCTTCTGTGCACAGAAGCCAGGGGAGTAAAACCAAGTGTTTTGTGGAATGTTTGGGTTTTTTTTTTTTCCTGCGTGGGTCCAGGGAGTGTGTCTTAGACATAAAAGTGCCAGATCATCGTCTTGGTAAAACGGCTTCAGAGTTCTGAAGGAGAGCTACTTCCTGGACCACGGTGCACGCAAAAGCAGACAGGAAGTTGTACTCGCCAGGTCCAGGTAACTTCCCGCTTCCTCCCCTAACATGAAAACACTGCCGCGGACACTCACATCACTCGCCAGCTCATTGGCTCTCTTGGCTATCTGATAAGCAGGGGTGATCATAGCAGGAAAACTGCCTTTCCCTCTCTGCTGTTCATAGGCTTCTGTGTATCTCACCTGGCAAATGAAAAAAAAGAAAATGAATCTCATGCCACAGTCCCAGTATCTAGCATGCAACCTGATGAGGGGTTGCATAACTCCCTCCATGTCTCCCTTTGGCATCATCATTGGCTTACAGCTTGATGGACCACACGCGTCTTATTTGCCTTCTTTCTTCCCCAAACCCAGCACAATGCCTGGTGCGCGGAGACATTCAATACAGAATTCAACACCTACTTATGAAGCACCTACTGTGTGCCAGGTGGTGGGGATGGGCGGAGCAGTAAGGCTTCTGCCCTCAAGGAGCCACCAGTCGAGTTTGGGAGACAAAAGGGGCTTCTCCACCAAAGGCAAGTGGGAACCACTCATTAAGCTGAACATGGATTTGTGCTTAAACTTCCCACTCAGAAGAAGACTAAGTTCTTGGTCTTGTTATGCTAAGGAGCAACTGGGCTGTGAAAAGGCAAACGGTAGAAATTCTTTAGAAGTTTACATTCTATAATTTGCAGGGACAAGGGCAGAATTTTTTCAGATTAATCACATACACCTGATTTGTTACTGATACTATCTAAGTTTTCTCTCTGAGAAAGAGTTTTCACAAGGTCTGTGCTAGCTGACCTATCTGACTTGGCCATCCTTGACCTCAGAAAGTTCTTCCTGGCTCCCACATGGGACTGAGAGGCCTCCTACGTACTTCCTCCCTCCACCTCCAAGGAAGGAAGGAATAGAGACTCTTAAAGGAGAATCACAGGGTCTTGGCCTCCATCATTTCTTACATCGCTTTGAAGCTGTCCCCCTGCCTTGGCCCGTAGCAACTCAGGGGTATCCGCCACCGTGGAGAATGTGGAGATACGTTCATCATGCCCTCTCTTGTATTCCACCTGATGAAGAGACAGCAGAGAGTCAAGGTCATACCCACCAGCCTTTGTGAGGACCTTTCCTTGCAGCTGTCCTGAAGCTATTCCATCGGGCTACACTCGACACAAGCCCATGGCAAGTTTTTAGGGCTTGCTTTATAAGCTCCTCTTTAAAAAGCACCAATGCTCACGTGTCAAGTCCAAGAGAGTGCCAGGAACTAAACATCAACAAATACTAACTCACTTCCTCTCCATAACAATCACATGAGGCAGGGCTACTATTTTCCCCATTTTACAAATGAGCAGCCGAGGAACAGAGAGGCTTAGTAATTTTCTCATGGTCACACAGCTAGTAAGTGAGACAGCCAGGATTCAAATCCTAGCATTCTGGCTCCAAAAATCTGACCTCTTAGCCAACAAGCTTTGCTCTTCTTCAGGCGGATCTGCCATCCACTTCATAAAAATCAGTATCTGAAATGCTAAAGCGACCTCGAGAAATTGTTCGGTCCAGTCTCTGGGGAGGCAACCTGGTCTATTCTCCATTTGGCCAATGTGGCCCAATCCAGGCACAGAAGACAACGGGCAAGGAAAAGATGAGGACACAGCTGTCTCCATAATACCACACTAATGACTCCTACTGTCCATAAGCACTCTCTTGGTGGTTTTTACCCGAATCCCAGAGGCTCACTGGTGACAAAAATTAGCATAACCTATGGTGAACCGGCACTAGGGCACTCACTTGGCTGGCCAGCTGGTTGGCTTTCTTGGCTCTTTGATAGGCAGGTGTGATCATGGCTGGGAAACTCCCCTTGCCCCTCTGTTGCTCATAGTCTTCTGTATATTCCTGCTGGTCAGAACCAATGTCAGCACGAGATTCAGAACGATACGAGGTGAGAACAAGTAAAACTGCCACGGAAAGCACCATCAGAACCAATGCTGCTGGATTTATGAGGTAGTTGAAAAACACTTCGATCACCTGCGGTAAGCCTGATGATGTCATTCCATTGGCGATTTGAGTAACACTGTCAACACTGAAGAAATCATGTTTCCCAGGTCAAGGGGCTTCCCCTTCAATGCTTACATCGAATTCTATGGAACCTGATACAACCCAAGGGGACCCAAAGAGAACACAACCCCTTTGACCCAATGGCTGGTATGCTAATGCAGCGGTTAATGTGCGGGAGACTCTTCCGTAACTTGTCCACGAGAATTAGTTCCATAGCATCGAGAACTAAACATTAGTTTTCCCTTCTAACTTTTTGAGTACTTCCGATGATTAGCCTTCCTAATGACACCGGGCACCACAGCATTTGTGTTTCTGTTTTCTTTCTATCTGCTGAAGGCTGAGTCACCAAAGACTAATGATAGTGTCCAAAGTGGTTTCTTCAAAGGTAAGTGCCCTGGGTGTGTGGAGGGGCTAGAAGTGTGCAAATCATTAAGGACTTGCATAATCTGGGCCAACATTGCCTTTTCTACATGAAAATCTACTGAAATCTCTCTTACAGTGTTGGGGGGCGGGACAGAAGTCCAAAACGGGTGATCAGGGCTGGTCCGTCCTGAAGGCTTTAGAGGAGACTCCATTTCTTTACCTTTTCCAGCTTCTAGAGGCCACTGGCACCCTTCATGTGTGGCGCCACATGGCTTTGACCTCTGCTTCCGTTATCACCTCACCTTGTCTCTGATTCTGACCCTTTCGCCTCCTTCCTTATAGGGACCCTTGTGGTTACACTGGGTCCGCCCCTAATCATCTAGGGTAATCTTCCTATCTCAAGATCTTTAGCTTAGTCACATCTGCGAAGTCCCCTTGGCCATATAAGGTTAACAGATACACAGTTCCAGGGATTGGCACATGGTAACCTCTGGGGGAGGGGTCAGTAGTCTGTCTACCACAATCTTAAGATAAAGAAACGATCAAACTAATTGCAAGAGTAATGTCTAGGGCCCTTACCTCACCAAGAGACTTTCGGGCCTCAACCATCCTTACGATTTCAGGATCTGGCAGAGCTCCTGGGCACCAACCACTCCCTTCCCCATATCCGGTCCAGTAGCCTCTCTATAAAGGAAACACGCAAATGCATAAGCACACACCCTACACGTTGGTTGGTGAGACCTACCCCATCCTCCCAGCATGCTCACATACACTGTTAACATAAGAGAAATTCTCTAAAGGCTATAAATTCCTATTGGCATATGGTGGGTCTCAGCTAACAAAAATGTTCACTTTTTTCACCTAGAAAATAACCTAATATCCTAAAAAGTTGAACTTTCTCAGATTCACTTATATCATAGAAGGGTTCTAAATATAACTTAATATTTCTTTGCTCATCTTTGTACCCGGATTGAGCAGTGGGGAGTCGCTATGGAGGGGCAACGTGAGATTAACCAGCATTATTCAGACACACTGCAAAAACCTACTACCTGTCATGTGCCTGATCTCGGGATAAGCAATTAACATTGGGAACAGAAAAGCAAAAAAAAGGAAAAAAGGGAAGACAGTTCTTTATGTAGACATCTGTGGCCTATCTAGGGAGATAAAACCAACATACAAAATAGGTAGTGATTAGAAAATGTTTGTGTGCTTAAATGTACCGTGTTGGTGATAAACACAAGGTTTTAAGAAGCAGCCTACATGAGATGGGCCCCACTCTTGGCAGGAAGATGGAATCTGAGCTGAACCTTCAACGCTGAGGCCAGTTAACAGGGGCGAAGAGAGGAAGACGGACAACCATTCTAGAAGGTTGGGATTTTCATCAGTTTTGTTCACTGATGAACAGCCTGGAACTGTTCTAACAGCCTAGAACAGTGCCTGGCACATAATTGACTCAGTAAGTATTTGTTGAATACATTCCCAGGGTGGAGACTACCAGGAACAAAAGCATGAAGGCAATGACAGGCTTCATATGAAAGACCATGAGGAGGTGAATCTGATTGGAACTGTGGGGAAGAAATGGGGAACCAAGTGGGCTGGACGTGGGGCAAACCAGAGATCTGGAAAGACAGAAGTTCAATTTATAAAGGAGAAAGCCAAAGAATGGTTAAATAATTCATTAAAGATCCCTCAATAAGTGGCAGTAGTCTTATCCAAATGGAAGTACTAAGAAATGAATTACATGTTGTAGATGAGTAAAGTCTGAAAGAATACCCACAAGACTGTGAACAACAGGTACGTCTACGGAGGGACTGACTGGCGATGGTGAACAAGGGGTTAACTTTGTACGTTGGATTTTTTTTTTTTTGCAACGAGGAAAATGCAAGTATCACATGTATAATTAAAAGTAAATGGCTGAGGGGCACCTGGGTGGCTGAGTCGTTCGAGCGTTCGACCTCAGCTCAGGTCATGATCTTGCAGTTCGTGAGTTCGAGCCCTGAGTCGGGTTCTGCGCTGACAGTTCAGAGCCTGGAGCCTGCTTCGGATTCTGTGTCTCCCTCTCTCTCTCTCTGCCCCTCCCATGCTCATGCTCATGCTCATGCTCATGCTCTGTCTGTCTGTCTCTCTCTCTCTCTCTCAAAAATAAATAAACATTAAAAATTGTTTTTAAAAGTAAATTGATGAGGAATTTTGAAAGAAGACTCTCCATAGAGAGTGAGCATAAATTCTCAGGTGGTAGAAAGGGTAAGTTAGGGCTACCCAAGAAGTGATGTGTGACCAATGTCACTCGACAGGAGATGATGTGGATCAGAGCAGGGAGAGTGAAATGCAGGGAAAGGGTGGAGCTGACAGAAACACGGTGGTTGGAAGCAACAAACTGACTAGTGAGTTTGGACTGGGAGCAGATGTGGTAGACATGACCCCATGGCCTGTTGATGGATGTCCTCTGTAGACAGCCGCGATCACAAACTGGGTGAATGAAAGCCTAATCAATTCCTCTAGAAGTAAAAATAAAGGTGCATCTCAGGGCGCCTGGGTGGCCCAGTGCGTTAAGTGTCCGACTCTTGATTTCCACTCAGATCATGATCTCCCAGTTCGTAGGATCAGGCCCCACGTTGGGCTCCATGCTGACCGTGCGGAGCCTGCTGGGATTCTCTCTCTCCCTCTCTCTCTGCCCCTCCCCAGCGCGTGCACACACGTACATGCTCTCTCAAAATTAAATAAACATTCAAAAATAATAATAATGCATCTCATTCGCAGAGCGTGCCGTTCTTTTCCCTTCTTCCAGACCCCTTCATACCTCTTCTCTCACCTCGTTCACCAGGGGTTGCCTGTTAGCTGCATCTGCCCCATCCCTGGATTTCATGTCCCAGTGAAAAACCGATTTAAACCGTTCGCTATCATCCTGGTCGTCCACCTGCACAATGAAGACGTTGTCAGTAACGCGGTGATGTTTTCATCAGAGAAGAGAAGGAAAATAAGAAATCTGGAGTTAAGTCGGAGGGATTTCTCTAAATCTCGCCCACAAAGCATCGTAAGTGGATGGCAACACGCACTGTATCACTGTGGCTTCCCCTGTGCCACCAGCCAGGTGGCTTGTGCACAGCACCTGTCGTGTGCAAAGCCCTATTTCGCAGTGCAATTAAAAAGACTGAAAGTCCCTATGAACGTCTCACACAACACCAAGTATGCAGGTTAGAGTAACGTCAGAAACACTAGACACGAGACTAGTGGCTCTTAACTTCAGTCTGTGCAACAGTCACCCAGGGAGCTTGTTAAAACGTTGGCTCCCCAGATTCATGTACACGTTCTCCTACGCTTTATCATTTTACCTTTGTTATCTTGATCTTGACCTATAATACACCTGAAGTTAATTTTTGTGTATGGGTGTGAAGTAGGGACCCAGGTTCATTTTTTTTCCACACAAATATCCAAATAATCCCATGGCCTTTTATTAAAAGATCGTCCTCGGGGCACCTGCGTGGCTCAGTCGGTTAGGTGTCAGGCTCTTGATCTCGGCTCCGGTCATGATCTCACAGTTCGTGAGATCAAGCCCCAAATTGGGCTCTGCAGCTGACAGTGCGGAGCCTTCTTGGGATCCTCTCTGTGCCCCTCCCCGGCTCTCGCGTGTGTGCCCTCCGTCTCTCAAAATAAACTTTAAAAAAGAAAAAAAAGGTTGTCCTTGCTACACCGACTTCCAGTGGTAGGTTCGTTATAAATTCAAGTGACCACATATGTGCAGCCCTATTTCTGGACCTTGGATTGTATTCCGCTAGTCTGTCTCTTCTTATGCCAATACTACACCAAGTTGATTACAACTACTTTTGTAGTAAGTCTTGAAATCTCGTGGCTGAAGTTCTTCGATTTTGTTCTTCAGGATTTCTTGGCTATTCTAGAACCTTTGTGCGTTCAGGTCAATTTTAGAATCCTTTCATCAAAAAAAATCCTTTTTTTCTACAAAAACCACCAGGATTTCGACTGGGATTGCACCGAACGTGTAGATCACCTTGGGCAGAACCGACGTCTCAACAGTATCTTCACAGCCTCGGGAGGGGCAAAGATTTCTTACGGAGAACCTAAGCGGGACTAACCATAAAAGGAAAACTCGAAAGGTCTTAGGTCCAAACCCAGATATCGTAATTTATGACGTCTAAAGGGAGCCCAGAAATCTGCAATTTTAACAAGCTGAAGTGTAAATCGTTAATTTTGCAGATGAAGAAAGAAACGGAAAGGAAAGAAATGACCTTACTAAAATCATCCAATGGGTAATCAGAGCCAGGTTTAGAAGGTGGGAATTCTATTTCCATATTAAGAGCACTTTCTTTCATGGACTTTCTAGGCTTGCTACTGCCTAGTGCAGCTCCAATACGTGTATCTGTAAATATATAAATTGAGAGCATGTTCCCTGTTTCTTCCCTGGATTTTGAGAAACTACCACAAACATCCCGTGAATGTAAGGCAGGGGTTCCGCACGGCAGCGCTACCGGTATCTGGGGCCAGGTATCTCTTTTTTGTGGGGACTGCCTTGTGCATTGCAGGATGGTTAGTGGCATACCTGCTCCTTACCCATCGGATGCCAACAGTACCCTTCTCTGACAGCTCTGACACTCTAAACGGTCCACAGGCATCACAAATGTCCCCCGAGGGGTAAAACTGCCCTCCTTGAGAGCCACTGACATAAGGAATCAGAATCGTGTGACCAAGATAGACAGAGAGCCTTATCTGCCGTCCTCCACCCACAGGACAAATCCATCACCGGGGAGTGCCTGCTTCTCAGGAGACTTTTCATGAGATTCCAGATCATTCTAAGGAAGTAGGAAGAGGAAAAAGGCCATAGGTGTCACCAGTGAGGTAAGGAAGCATTAAGAGCTAAAGTCTACTCTCTGAATAAAAGAGAATCTAGATGTTTTATTCTCCTAAAAATCCCATTCACGCCTGCCAAACAGGAAATGGTGTCTCAAACGTTTATTTATTTATTTTTAAAAGGGAGGCATTTAGGAAGCACAAAAATGTCAACCTGCTCCAAATGCCTACTCAAAATCTTTACTTTCCTCCTTCATCACCATCACGCCGGCACCCCTTTTGTTCTTTTTTTTCTTTTAGCACATGTACAACGAATTTGGTTTTTATTCAGCGGGCAAAGTCTCTCAGAGATGCAAGAGGGTAAGAAAGTAATCCATCCCACTTCCCAAGGTGGCTATTAGGTCCGGGGCCCAGAAGGGACACTGCTGTCCCTCTGAAATTTTCGCTGGTGGGGAAGCAGGAGAAAGTGACCTCAGCAGGCAATTACTGGGCATAACACACATACACACACACATGCACACGCGCACGTGCACATATGCACGCACACACACACACACACCACGCACACGCAGATATACAGAGACGTACACATGCACACACACACACCGCTCACACATACACACAGGCACACACATACACGCACACGCACATACGTGTACACACGCATCACATACACATGTGTGTATGCCCGTGCACGATTCACACATACATACACACGTACATACACTCCCCACACGCACACATACATCTTTATACACAGACACACATATTCGCACAGATGTAAACGAACGCGCACACACAGGCATCCTGGGAAGTTCACAGACGTCCTGCCTGTGCCTGGAAACCGAACCAGCGATAATCTCCCTTCAGATCCGTCCTGTCACACACAGTTAAAACAAAATGAATCCACCTCCGCCTCAAAGAAAGGTAATACCGTGTGACCTGTGGTAGGATTGTAAGGCAGGGACGTGCCAGTTAAGAGCCAGCGCCGTGTGGAAAAATAAAGATATCACGGTTCTTTCTGTAGACAGTGCAATACGTACAAAGAGCACTCTGATGTGCAACCACTTCTCCTTGCATTTAGTCTGCCGCACTCTGGCTATACCACTTCAGAAACGTCTGGACGTTTGTAAACGTAAACAAGTCCCTTCTTCCTTCCGGACAGTTTGTTCCCCTCTAGGTACGCAACGCTAGGCCAATGGAGCTGTTTAAGATACGGGTTCTAAAGTCAGACAGAACCTGGATTTGTACCCACTCAACTAGCTGGGTAAAACCGCCCAAGTCACTCAACCTCTCTGAGCCTCAGCCTCCCCGCCTGCAAGATGATAATATCACAGGGGATTCTTGTGAAAAAAACAAAACAAACAAAAAAGGTAAGACGGATAAAGAGCCTAGAAGAATGTGTGGCACTGTTTCAGCAGGAGCAACGCTCCGTATTTAATGTAGTTTTGTGGAGCTGCCCTTAGCCATGAAGAGATGAAAACAAGATCCTCCGAGAATTAACCCTCTCGGCCATCTAGGATTGCTTGCGAATTCTTCGAGATCAGGCATGTGTGAGCCACTCTGCACCTCAGGTTCCTCAGCAGAAGGGGATGATGATCGTACTTACTTTGTCAGATTGTGGCGTGTACTAAATGAATTAAATGACTGTGGAGTAAATGTTATCTAAGCCTGCTAAGAAATAAGCTCAGCAGAAGGGGATTAGTTCCTCAGCAGAAGGGGATGATGATCGTACTTACTTTGTCAGATTGTGGCGTGTACTAAATGAATTAAATGACTGTGGAGTAAATGTTATCTAAGCCTGCTAAGAAATAAGCTCACAATCAGTGCAAAGCATTTAGTGAAATAAGCCACGTGGCAGTGGGCATCGGGGAGGTTCCATCTAACACAGGTCTTCCTGCGGAGAAGGGGAGCCTGCCCAGGCAGGAGAGGCAGTATGAGGTGAGGGGACATGCGGAGGGCAGATCACAGACAGTCTTCCCCGTCATGTGCAAGTTTCTAATTTTAGAAAGTTGCCAGCTCCATCCCGCAGAGCAACTTCTGTGGGGCAGGGGGAAAGAAGTTAAATGAGTCATCGTCTTAGTAAACGCGAAGGGTCAGGTCAATAGCCGGCTCTCTGACAAAACCCCATTGTCGGTTTCTCAAAAGAGGTTGGCTTGTCAACACGGCTTGTCTATGCATGTCTATGCCAACATGGCTTCCAAATCAAAGCCTCTTTGACCTGCTGCTATCCCAAGGGGAAAGAGAGGCTGCTAGCAATTGTTAAGAACTACTGAATCTCGAAAGATTTAAGAGTGTGGAGTTAGAAGTTTACTGTTTTCTTTTTCTTTCTTTAAATTTTTTTCTTTTTATTAATTTATGTATCCACTTATTTTGAGAAAGAGAGAGTGAGAGAGCATGAGTGGGGGAAGGGCAGAGAGAGAGAGAGAGAGAGAGAGAGAGAGAGGATCCCAAGAAAGCTCTGCAATGTCAGTGCAGATCCCAACACTGGGCTCAATATGACGAATGGTGAGATCATGACCTGAGCCAAAATCAAGAGTCTGATGCTCAACTGACTGAGTCACCCAGGCGCCCCTAATTTTCTATACCAAAATAATCAGGGGAAAAAATAAGGAAAGGCTCTTATAATATTTTCCAACTCTATAAACTTCATTTTACATATTAGGCACCTAGTGCGTACAGGGCCTATCGGGTAAACCACCATCAGAGTGAACAGACTGGCAGACAGAGAAAGATTACAAATACCTTGGATATTCAAGCTAGATTATCTTGGGTATTGGCCCCTATAGTGTGTAAGGCAAATAGCAACACTCGTTACTTAAATGCGCTTTGCACACGTAAGTGAAGAAAATGAGCAGGTTCAATGTCGACACAGACACTTAAAAACCTGAGTTAATTAAAAAAGTTTCTTTAAAGGCTATTTTGAAATTCAAAATTAAGTAACTTACCCCATGGATGGCTTCTGGAGTCTTCCTCATATTTAGATTTAATGGAGTATGATAGACACTTGTGAAAGTGTTGTTCTTGGGGTTATGGCTAGAAAAAAATATATATAAACCAGAATTAGAAATGTATTTTATCCAAGATGATTGAGTGACTATTCTTAAAGGTAGTCGTTTTTTACATTCATAAATATACAACTTAATAATGAAGTTCACGATTTTCCAAGCAAGGCCTTAAAGAAAGAAAAATTAAATCAAATAAATTCAATATATAGAACGTACAAAAATTTCAACTAGAAAATGACCACTTAAAAAATTTTCTGAAAAAAAACCAGAAATGGATTCTGGAATTATTTCAAAGAAAAAAATTAAAGCTTTATAGGTATATCTGTGATAATTACACTGTTCTGCACAGTATTTAATAATTCGATATGTGGTTACAGTGGATAGATTTACCATTTTACTGTAAGAAATTTGAAATTTTCAACTTTCTGTCCTTTGCATAAAATCCTGCCTTAGGGCTCGTCAATGATTCTATGTAAATGAAAACCTTGGGGAAGATGATTTTTGGATTTAACTCTGGACTGTGTGATTTGAAGCTCTGGTTGGCTCCTCGTTAAAAAATAAACAAAACCCAAGAGGTGGTGGGGCAGGGCATCAAACACTTACGCGTGACAGTACGGCTTTTTCTGGTGACTCACAAAGTTATTAACCGATAGCATCATCTTGCAAACTTCACAGTGAAAACATGCTTTATGCCATATCTAGAAATTGTACAGAAAAGATTTAGCAGAAATACCTTTTTTTTCCCAGACTCAGGATTCTTGTACATTTCCAGGTAAAAACTCATCTTTAAAGATAATATGGTAATAAGCACACATGTACACATACACACAAATACAACATTACATAAATGAATAACCTTTTCAAGGCAACACAGAAGACAGATAGAAATGGGTAGAACTGAAGAAAGGTGAGAAATACATTTTTTGGATGGTTCAAAAACAACCACACATCCATACGTGAGAAGATAAATTTCCCGTATTGGTAAATTTATCTCCGCAGGCCAAAACATGTCTACTGACCTGATCTAGACAACTGATCTTCTCAGCAGGATAAACTCCATACCCACACCTAGAACAAGCTTGCACATTCATCGTGATGTCCGAAGAGAGCAGACAAAAAGAGGCAACAGGCAAGAAATCCAAGGAACAGTCCCAGGCTAGCTGTTCAAGTCTCCCAAAATCCTGACCACCGTCAAAACCTTGTGGACACCTTGCTCATTCAAAATCCAACTTCCACTTTCCTTTGCTGACCTTCTAGTTTGAAGTCAGCAGCTGGATGGTTTTTAAAGCTGCCACTTACTCAAGGGGCTATTTTGCGACTGGCTTAGCACGCATGCGTCTGGGAAATGAGCTGGAGGTATTTCTAGCTGACGTGCTTCTCTAAATAGAAAAATGAACTCACAACAGCATCATGTTTATGTGGGTGACCAAATCCTCGTGTGTGATTAGGCAGCATGTAGTAGTTTAACACTAACTGTGATCATAACCCAAGAAAAGAATACAAAGAGATAGGCCACACACTCATCCAATGATCAAATTAGAAAAGCTTGCTCTATGAGGCCTGTGACTAAAGCAGAGAGGCCAGTTCCCAAAAATATAAGAAACAAAACAGGATTGATTCACTCCATGGGAGGGGTAAACACCGTATCTGAATTTTAGCTTTATCTATTAAAAATGTTTATAATAGGGCGCCTGGCTGGCTCAGTCAGTGAGGTCCGACTTTGGCTCAAGTCATGATTTCACGATTCTTGGGTTCTAGCCCCGCGTTGGGCCCTCTGCTGACAGCTCAGAGCCTGAAGCCTGCTTCGGATTCTGTGTCTCCTTCTCTCTGCCCCTCCCTCACTTGTGCGCGCTCTCTCAACCTCTCTCTCTCTCTCTCTCTCTCTCTCAAAAATAAACTTTTTTAAAAAAAAAATTTCTTTTTTAACGTTTATTTATTTTTGAGACAGAGAGAGACAGAGCATGAGCAGGGGAGGGTCAGAGAGAGAGGGAGACACAGAATCCGAAACAGGCTCCAGGCTCTGAGCTGTCAGCACAGAGCCCGACGCGGGGCTCGAACTCACGGACCGTGAGATCATGACCTGAGCCAAAGTCGGCCGCTCAACCGACTGAGCCACCCAGGCGCCCCCAAAAATAAACTTTTTTTAAAAATCTAAAAAAATAAAAATAAAAAAGATGTTCACAACTGTGAGGCTGAAAACTGATTAGGATAAGAACACACTAGACCTCTCAGTGTTTTGGTCTCTGTACGTTATCCTAGATCGTTCCAAGAAGGTCTGTTTATTCTCTTCCTTCCCAGGCCTGAAGTGGGGCAGCTTAAAGACGAACCCTCTCTTCCTGGCTTCATGAAGCCCCTCCGTCACCTTCAGTGTCCACCTCCATGTCACCTTAAAACAGACCTTCTAGAAACAGCTTCCAAAAGATGGCACCTCACCTGTTTCCACCCCTCACCTGACCACTTTCTATGGCCCTTACCCTGCTTTATGTGCTTCATTGAAGTTAACCACCACTGGACATCTTGAATATCAGAATCTCTGCATTTTAAAATTTTCTGTCTCCAGGGCACCCGAGTGGCTTAGTGGGTTGAGCATCCGACTTCGGCTCAGGTCATGATCTCACGGTTCCTGAGTTCTAGCCCCACATCGGGCTCGCAGCTGTCAGCACAGAGCCCGCTTCGGATCCTCTGCCCGCCCCCCTCCCCCGGCCCCTCCCCCGCTCACACTCTCTCTTTCAAAAATAAAGAAAACGTTTTGAAAATAAATAAATAATAAAACAGAATAAAATAAAATTATCTGTCTCCTCCATCAAAATACAAGTTCCTTCAAAACAGGATCCCTGGTTCTTGTCATTTCTTTCCCTAGTGCCTGGAACAAGGCCTGACACAGAAAAGATGTTCAGTTAAGTACTGAGCTGGGGAGGGGGAGTAGGTTGCAGAGCAAGTGGGGAAAAAGCAGAAAGCAGCATTCACACGACACGAAGGAGGGGCTGCAGCCCGGGGTTCCCACAGATAGATAGCGGGGCCCAAGGCTGCTCTCTCAGCAGGAAGGGGACCCCGAGCAGGGACCCCAGGCTCCGGAAGGCTCCCACGCTGAAAGTTGGTGCAGGACTTGAAGTGTTCCCAGAACATTCTGCTCTTTAACAGGCTTCTCAAGCTTTTCCTGGGCGGCTGGGTGCGAGCCCCAGTAATCACTGAGAAAGGACTCTGCCGCAACCCAGAGGGATGAGGAATTACAGTCAGATTCCACGTAAGGTAAAAGCCACTTACCACTTCTCTAATGGGTGACCTAGCCGCTGCGGTTTGAGGTCGCCCTTGTGAAAACAACAATTAACAGAATGAAGACGTTGAATTGGATTTGTACCTTTACCTCTGCTTCTAAAAGGCATTTATTAGGGATTGGAAGTCACGAGGAGAAACAAGCCCAGTGAACTAGAATTGGACACCTTAAGGAACTCGGGTGACCGCTCACTGCTGGAGCGAGATCCACAGGCTCCCATCTACTTGACAGGCACTGTGCGCGGTCGCTCCTTTGTCCATCCCACCCTGCTCACTTCCGGTAGAGCCCTCCCCCCACCTTGCCACAGTGACTACCTAAGCCACCCATCTAAGCCGTAGCCAAGGAGCACACGACACTCGTGTGGCCTTCGGGATTCGTTCAGACGTGTCTCAGCCTGGGTTCCCCGCAAAACAGAACATGAGGCAAAGGCTTATGTCCAAGGACTTTATTTAGAAATGTAGTGCCAGGGAGAAGAAAAGAGGCGGGAAATGGTGGTGCAGTTGGGGAGGGGGTCAATATGAAGGTTCACTCTCAAAGGAGCCACTGCCTGATATGAGGTGCACTGGACAGCTCGATCGCCCTCTTCCAAGAGGCTACATAAACAACTTCTAATCAGGAACATCTGCTACAGGAAGGAAGGGGGAAGAATAGACCTCTTGGCCCTTGTCTCCCATTGGTGGGAGTCCCACTGGGTGTTAACTTCCCTACGCGTCCATGCTGTGTATATGCCCGTGGCATCCCCCAGCATCTTATGCTTCAACGGCGACAGGGGAAAAGAGCAAAGACAACAGAAGGCCAAAGACACTGTTGGTCGTGCCCCCATGAAGATGGCCAGAGCCCACACAGAGCTACTTGCCAGTGCTGAGGCTGGACCAACCCAAGCAGGCAGAGGTCCTGAGACAGGTGAGGCTGCGTGGATCTAAAGTGGCTCCTGGGGCGCCTGGGCGGCTCAGCTGGTTGAATGTCTGACTTCAGCTCAGGCCATGATTTCACCGTTCATGAGTTCGAGCCCTGAATCCGGCTCTCTGCTGTTGGTACCAAGCTTTGGATCCTCTGTCTCTCTCTCTCTCTCTCTCTCTGCCTTTCCCCTCCTCTCAAAAATAAACACTAAATAAATAAGTAAATAAATAAATAAATAAAGTGGCTCCTGAGAGGTGTCCGATACGCCGTCCAATCAGCAGAGAGTCCGAGACTTGGGCTTGGTTGTGGTGAGCCAGAGCCAGGCCATGGAGAATCTTCTGGGTCCTCGATTTGGATGCTTTTGCCAACACTGCCCCACGTTTCTTTGGCTTTTTTTTTTTTTTGAAGTCCTGACTCATAGGGACATTGTGATCAGTGAAAAACTCCACATTTCGTTTCAAACGAATCGCTATCATGTTCAGTCTGTGGATAACTGACCTTCTTTATGAACTTAAACGGAGCACTTGTTTATCTCTTCAATTTCGTCCTGTTGATGGAAGCCCCGTTGCTTCAGCAGGTCAAGATCTTTTTGTACCTTGGTTCTGTCATCCAGAAGATGAGGTCATTCTTCCTAGCTCGGAGTCATTTCCAGTGCCCCCCCCAGGGCCACGGACGTGAGACGGTTTTGAAGTCACAGGGAGATGACAAATTCAGAGGGAGGAGAAAGCTCCCGACCCTTCGTTCTGTCCCTGTCACTTTGCTTAGACTGGAATTGTCCCTCCCTCACTGGGGGGTGCATGTCTACCTTAGTTTACGTTCTCCCAAAAGCAGATCTTGAGGGGAGGACTTGGTAGTTCATTTGGGGAGTGGTTCCACGAGGCAGGAGGGTGGGAGTGAGCCACAGAAAGAAGAGCCAATGAAGTCAAATACGTGATTCTGAGCTAATTACCACAGCGCACGGCCTATAGTCCGTAAAGTAACGTGACGTAACATAACAACGTAGCAAGCCGCTACCCCTGCTCTGAGCTGAGACAGACAGTCCCCCACCTTCTCCTCACCCCGGGAGGCTGAGATCCAAATCTTGTTGAAGAGAGTGTGGTCGTGACTCACTAGATGACAGAGAAGTCACTGTCAATGCCGTGCTGGTAGAACTTGCTAGACATCTGGCCCCTAGAACTTCCTGGAAATCGACTCTCTAGGTTCATAGGGAGGTATCTCAAAACCATGTGAGGGAGTGCCAGGGTTGTAGGATGCTGCCGGCTGGTAGGCAGAGCAGTAGCTGGGCACCAGGGAAGTTGGGTGCGCCACAGAAACCCGAGAAGCCTCTGTAAGAGCCTGATTTTCCAGGAGCACACCAGAGACACTGGTTTTCCTCTTGTAATCTCTGTCCAGCACCCCCTACAGGCAAAGCATAACATGGCAGGGGGAGGGAAGCAAGGAAAACTACATAAAGGGCCCAGGTTAATTTTTACGGAACAGACAAAAAGGGTGGATGCAGAGCTCAGAGACAATTAACTGGTAATAGGTTCAACACGAATTCCCCCTTTCAGGGAATTCTGCCTAAGCCCAGAGTTTCCCACTCTTCCCCTCCACCACCCCCCGTTGAAGGAGGCTGCCGGTGCCTCAGCCAGAGTTTGGGTTTGGGCTTGTGACTCTTAAGACATTTCTGGGCATTTCTGTTAAACAAGGGATATCCTTCAATGGAGTCCTGTACAAAGTCATAGCCTGGCCTGAGCTGTGCTGTGAAGAATTGGAGAAACATCACTGGTGGCATCCTTTGGGGGTCCTGTGCTCAGCAGGATGAGGAGGGGGATTAAGGAGCTCGCCAGGGCAAGAGGAGAGGGCCAGAGGGAAGGGCCGAAGGGACCAGTCCAGGAGCACCCAGGAGTCTAGCCCTGAGGAAACCATTTGAGTAATGGGAGTTTGGGGACTTTTCTGGAAGGAGGAGGAAGACTTCCATGCTAATCATGTGAGTATGGAAAGGAAGCAGAAGACAATGGCATGGGCCAAGGCTGGAGAGACACAAGAAATACAGTTAGAATGTCACTTGGATCTAAAGTCTCAGTAAAACTATTGTAGAGAGAAAAGTTCAAAATTATTTCTTCTCTTCCATATCTCCATCATTTTACTTGTTAATACTGGGAAAATCCAGCCTCAGAGCAATATCTTTGGGGTTCCCCATGCCAGCCCACACTAAAGAACTGAAAAAAGAAAGTTTTCCTTCAAACCATCTTTCTTAGCCAGCAATGAATTCCTACGTGCAATACAAATATACATTTGCATGATATAACTTATGGTAGAGACTTCTTGAGGATGGAAAATTCATTATTTTTCTAGGCAACCTGATCCTGGTTCTGCCGCTAGGAAGGGTGTGGAAAACTCTTCTGAGCCTCAGATTCTTTATCTATAAAATGAGCAGAGGGAGTAGTAGTTAAGGTCCCTTCCAAATCTAACATTGTGTTTCACTCTATCTCCTGAATAACCTGCAAAAAATTTAAATTTATAAATTAAATTAGAAAGCAACCAATTTTCCTTACTGGTAGTTTTCATTTCTCAAAGGATTCACAACCGAATTCCTCTAAAAAAGCAAATTATCTTAGTGCCTACAAGGACTTAGTTTATCCCCAACATTTTGGAAACATGGATGTTATATAAACTGCCTTAGCCTGTTCGGGCTGCTGTAACAACATACTACAGACTGAATAGCTTATAAACAGCAGAACTTATTTCACCCGGTCCTGGAGGCTAGAAGTCCAAGATCACGGTGCCTGCATGGTGGGGTTCTCCCGAGACCCCCTCTTTGGGGATGCAGTCTGCAACTTCCGTCTGTGTCCTCACCGGGTGGAAGGGGCTAGAAAGCTCTGTCAGGCCTTTTTTTTTTTTTTTTTTTTATAAGGGCACTAATCCCACTCACCAGGGTTCCACCCTCAAGACTTAAGCACTTCCCAAAATCATACCCAACTTCTAATACCATCACGCTGAGCATCAAGTTCCAACATTCGACCTTGGGGGCCGTGGGCACAAATTTCCAGCCTATATAACACAGCCATATTGGAAACAGTGTGACTGTTTAAAACATTCGGGAATTTGGGATTTTTGCAGCAGTCAGTAAATTCCAGCCATGCCCTGACACTTACCTGGAGCCAGTCCTTCCTAGACCAAGAAAGCGTCCTTACCTGGTGAGATTCTAGAGACGGTTACTTTAGTCTCGGGCCCAGGGTAAAGCCAGCAAACAAAACGACAAGATGTGGTTCTTGCCTGATCTCACGCCACGACGGTTTCCTTTCACTCAAGGTGGTTGAAAGTTCTTCAAAAGCAATTATTTCTGGCACAGGTAGAAGTGTAACTTCTCACACATGCACACCTCAGTGTGACCCGTTAATTAGTCGCTTCCCCGAGCGGGCTTGGAGACAGAGGCACAGGAGGCGCCGGCTGGAGGCCCAAGGGTGAAGAGGCCAGTGTGTGTGTTGCGCGTGTGCATCCGCGCACGTGTGCGGGGCGCAGGGGCAGGAGTGAGGTGGGATCCAGGAGAGCGCACGGTTCCTCCCACGTTCGACTAAGTCACGGCCACATCCCCAGTGGCTGACACTTGGGGGCGCTCAGTAAATCGAGCAGGACAGATTCTGGCACTAACTTCAGACCAGTTCTCCGAGTTAGGAGACGGGGCTCGTTCACGACGACAGAGCGGAGTTCGGGTCCTACCGCCCCCCGAGCGAACCGAGACGCCCCAGCAAGTGGAAGCCCATCGGCGACCCCAGGGCTGGTCCCAGGAGCCCCGCCCCGGAGAAGGCAGCTCCAGCTGCTGCGGGCGCCCGGCACCCAATCCCCGGGGTGGGCACGCCACCAGCACGGACTGGGGTCGGGGGGCCCGGCTGGGGAAGAGCCCTCTGGCTGTGGGAACCGGGTCCCCTAACCGGTGCGGAGACCCGAAGGGAGGTGCAGAGGGGGGACAGCAGCGGCAGGAGGGGAGAACCCCTGGCGAGCGCCCGACCCTCGAGCGCCGCGAAGTCCGCGGGGCGCGCTCTTCAGGGTGTGCGGCTGCCGTTCCGCGCGCGCCCCGTTGGCCGAGCGCGCTCCCGGGTCCCTTGGAGCGCTCCCGGGGACTGTGAGCGCGGCGTCGGGATCGCAGAGCTGCCTGCGAACTTTATCCGGCAAGTTCTAGGGGTGCGCGGGCAACTTCGCACGGGCGCCTTTCCCCCGGGAGGTGAACGCGACAGCGTGCGGACCCGGCCACCAGTTTTGCAGAGGGCGCCCTCCAGGGGCGGTGCGCGCCCGCTGTCCCGCCTGCCCGGGACTGCCCCGCGCGACTCCGCCCCCTGCCACGCCGGGGCTTTTACTTTCGCTTTCGTTTGGGCGGCCTCAGACCCTCAGCGCCGAGGGACCGCGACGGACGCCAGCGCTGGCCGCCCCGCCGCCCGCCGCGCAGGGGCCTGGTAACTTCCGCCCCCGCCCCCGCTTGCGCCCCTCCCGCCCGCGTGCACTCCTTCCCCCCCCCTCCACAACCGCCCTCCCACCTGGCCCTGCGCCCCTTCTCATCCCCCCAGCCGGCCCGCAACGAAACTTTGGGGAAAGAAAGGGCCCTCGCGCCCCCTGCCCCATTCCGGCATCGCTGGCTCGGCTCAGCGCGCCCTCCCTTCCCCGCTAACTACCTGGGACTGCCGGGCAGTTCGGGCTGTTCGGGATTTGGAAAAAGGGGGCGTGGATTGAGACGCGAAGGAGGGGATCGATCTCTCGCAAGGCAGGCAGTGAGCGCTCGGGTGTCTGACTGCCCTGGGCGCCAGTCCCCGCGTCCCTGTTTGTCAACTGTGGGCCTCGGTCCTCCCTGTGCCTGTCTGTTAAATGGGATCGGTGGTGACCGCGGGCTGACGGTTGCTGCCAGGCTGTAAGGAGGTGACAGGTGCACAGCCCCTCCGTCGGAGCTCAGTGCGTTGGAGCTACCGTCGTCCTGGCTGGGGCCCCTGGTACTGAGCTCTTGAAGGTCTCTTGAGGAAGTGAAAAAAAGGCAGGCTGCAGGTCACCTTGCTACCGTTCACTGTTGTACTCAAGTTTAGCGTTTATGGGGCAGTAAAATCGCTTGTGGGTTATTCTGTGTGGGTCATTTCTAGGCCATTTCGCCTGAACTCTTGCTCTGGCAGGCTACGTGGCCCTGTCCCTTGTTTACTTACAGGTTATTTCCTCCTTCGGGGGCTACAGCCTGAGCCCTTACAAGGGGGATGAACACAAGAAAATAACAGTAGGCCTGCCCTCTCCAGGCACAGCAGAGGTGAGATAGGCCTGGATTTTCTTGGGTAGGCTGTGGAAATCCCAAGCCTTGGCCTGACTGAAATGATGTGGCCAGGATTAGGCACCTCACTTGGTCAGCACCCTTATTCTGGGTGAACTTGAGTTCACCCAGAAATCAAGCCTAGCCTCATAGGAGTAAGACAGTCGTTGAATGTTTCCTGTCCCTCTGCGCAGTGTTCAGCATCAACCCAGCAAGATGCTGTAGGTTTCAGGCTGAAGACCCTTCTGGCCTAATGTTTGGAGGGAAAACTCTGGGAAGCCTCCCACGGCTGATCCTTAGACATAAGCCTGAATTTTATGTCTCTGTAGTCAAGTCCAAAGTCCCCTCCACGTGGCTGGGAAGGACAAGCAGTTTAAGCCGCACCCCTGCTTTGACGGAATAGGTCAAGGGTTTACTGAGTGTGCAGTTCCCCTCTGCCTGCAGCACCCCCCGGCCTTGTACCCTCTGGGCTTCCCCTTCTCAGACCTCAGGTCAGATATCTCCTCCCCTGAGAACCTTCCCGAATTCCTCTGATGCCCAGTCGGGTCCCCCGGGATGGCCACAGATTGTTGGTCCGCATGGCACTCACGACAATCGCAGCTTGACATTTGTGCCCTCCTTTTATCAGAGTTTGTCCCCCATCAAGGCAGCACCAGGTCAGTTTGCTCCCAGCAGTGTCCCCAGCTCCTAGCACACGGCCTGGTGCGTTAGGCTCCCAGTAAGTATTCGAGGAGGAGCTGCCCCAACTCTTCCCAGCACCCCCAACACCATCAGAGCAAAAGTCTGGCTTTCTTAGGAGCTGTTTTGCTTAGGTTTGTCCTTTTTTAAAAAAAAAATTGGTCACGTCGTTTTATCATGATACATCCTAGATTCAGCCTTAAAGACTAGCATTAGCAAAAGGCTCAAGGCTTAATTACCACATGTTGAAGGTAGTGTCTTCTTCTGACGGCTCTTGTATAACTTTAACTTGCTAACTTTAAAAAGTATTTCTGTGCTTTGCTGACAACAGTCCACACTGAAAAGTAACTAAGTGTATGTAAAGGAGATGAGATAAAATTATCGAGCGTTTCTGCGTGCCTGGATTCATGCTTATCTCCTTTGAGAATGGGGTCATCTCTGTTTTCAAGAAACATTTTGCACCCTAATCTGAACGCTCTAACCGCACCCCCCCCCCCCCCCCCCCCCCCCCCCGCTGAACACACAATGCACGTTGCTGGCGATAGTGGAGGGTTGATGAGGTGTTGGGAAACAAGATGGCCACCTGACTTCCCACAGTCATGGTAGAGAGCTCATGTGGGACCCTCCCTCCCTCTCCGTTCTCTCCTTACTGCCCAGCTCACCCCTCAGGTAAGCTGCAAGGGGACGTGATACTACTACTCAGAACTCCTCACAGCCACTGGGTCAGCACTCTGCCATCTTGGATGCCTCCCTCCCCTCAAGCTGGGTTCCTTCTCCCCACCTCCAGAAGCCGTTACTTGTGCTCTGGGGCACAGTGTGTTGTGTCCAGTGGATGCCTTCTTGTTTTCTGACTGAGTGAAAACATCCCTGGGCGAGCCTAACAGAAATGCAGGCCTGCATCTGCGCACCCACTCTGTGCAATTGGTCGGAGACTGAGACCAGCAGACATTAGACTCTGGAGAGGGTTTCCTTTGTTACCGAAAGCCGAGCCCTTCACGGGGAAGGAAACAGGACTGGATGTAGGAAAAACGGCTTTAGTACAGGCTCTACTAAAACTCTCTTCTAACCGGCCATATCACTTTTAGCGGATTCTCTTCCCTTGGGACATTTGTTTCTTCCAGCTTTCCGTTCAGTTAATATTTCTTTCGTAGGCACCTTTTGTGTGTTGGGCGCTTCTGCCGTGATGAACTTAGAATTGTTGTGTTTGAGCTACAAATAAGCAGAGTGAAAATGAAAAAAAAAAAGACAAAGAGAACAGGGGTGGGGGGAACTGATGAGATAGGTGTAATCAAGGAGGACCTCCCTGTGGAGGTGCCATTTAAGCTGAATTCTGAAGATTGATTATTAGCCCGCTGGACAAAGGTGTCATGTCCAGCAGATGTATGAGTGGTGACTTCCAGAAAGAGAAAACTATGAGCCCTGACAGAACCTGAAATGAGCATAATATGTTTAAGGATGCTGGGAGGCTGCATGGTATGATGGTAACGGGGGGTGTGCTCTGGGTCGGGTGCATGCTGCTGGCTTCAGATCCAAGTCCTGCTCTTTACTCGTAATATAACCTGGGACAAGCTATCTACCTGTTTCTAACCTCACCTTCCTCATCTGTCAAAGAGCAGTGATCGTAGGAATGGTCCGACAGCACTGTTGAAAGTATTAAATAAGATGACGCTTACAAAGCAATTAGCACAAGCAAATAATAAGTCAGTTTCTATTCTTATTGTTGTTTTCACGTCTTAAAGTAGAGGGAGCGGTAGGTTAGTAAGAGATCCCACTTTTTTTAAATAAAGAACCAGGTAGGAAATATTTTAGGCTTTTCAGGCCGTATGGTCTCTGTCGCAATTGCTCAACTCTGGTTGTGGCAGGAAAGCAGCCATAGGCAATATGTTAACAAATGGGTATGCCTGTATTAACAATAAAACTTTATTTACAAAAACAAGTGGTAGGCCGGAGTTTGCCAACTCCAATACTAGATCATAAAGGGTCTTAAAACCCAAGGAGGTGGGTTTAGATTTGAACTGTTGGATCATAGGGATCTCTTGAAGATTCTGGAAGAGGAAAATAATAGGATGGAAATCTATCTATTTTGGTAGACCCGCCGAAAACCGTCTGACACAGAGAGCTTTTGCTTTTTGCAGGTTGCTAATGTTTTCGAACGGGGTTCAAGCGATGCCAGGCAAAGCTTGAGCACCTTGTCACCTGTCAGGAATGAAGGGGGAGTTTCCTGTTACAGACCTTCCACAGCTTCTCTTACTGGGGGATCCTTTAACAAAATCAGGGACGCCAGATTAGAAGCTCCCTGAGGGCACAGCTTTTGTTCTCTTTGCTGCTGCCTCCTCCCTCTCTGGAACAATGCCTCAAATAGAGTTGGCACTGAGCATTTAACTGAATGGTTGGTGCAGGAGCCTTGGAGCCTAAACATGCAAGACTGCTCATCTCCAGGCTTAATCAAAAACCGCAACACCTAGGGGCGCCTGGGTGGCTCATTTGGTTAAGCCTCTGACTCTTGATCTTGGCTCAGGTCACGATCCCACAGTTTTGTGAGTTCGAGCCCTGCCTTGGGCTCTGCGCCCACAGTGGAGAGCCTGCTTGGGATTTCCTGTCTCTCTCTCTCTCTCTGTCCCTCCCTGGCTCCCACTGTCTCTGTCTTTCTCAAAATAAATAAATTAAAGAAAAATCTTAGAAAAAAAACCTGTATCATCTAATGAGTGCTACTTAAAAGGATCATGAGGCCAGTGATGCGCTAGATACCAAGGTTCTGGTTTTTTTTCTTCCTTCCAGATGGCAGACGATCAGGGCTGTGGCGTGGAGCAAGCAGCTGGGGACTCAGCAAGCAGAGATGCAGTTGATGCTAAGCCAGACCGGTCTTCCTTTGTGCCATCACTCTTCAGGTACATTTCCTGGGCTAAAGAGGGGCCCCGGGCCCCTCCAGCCTGCCATGCCTCAGCCATCTCCACACACGCGTGGGGAGAGGGACATTCAGGGCAGGAGGTCCGTGCTGCGCGTGGAAGATTTGCACAGAACCCTGACAGCTGTGTGTGACAACATTCGGGTTCCAGTGTGCACTTCCTGTCTCTGGGGGCAAGCCCAGAGGTGGGGGAAAACAAACTGGCGGCGGGAGGCAGGGGGGGGGGTCTCCAGCTCCGCAGCTGTGCATCTGGGTGGCACCTGCCCAGGAGGGAGGGGCTGTCCGCATCAGAGGTGATTTGCAGGCAGCCTCCTTTGGGGCAGAGCCTGGGTTGCTGCTGCCCTTTGGGACCAGGTTTGGCTGCCAGGCAGAATCCGGGGGCATGGGACAGGAGGTTCTAGGGTAGCCCTCCATTGAAGGAAGCATGCCGTCTGCCGATTCTCACCTTGTCGTTTCTTGAGTCCACTTCTAAAATTCCAGATCTTGGCATTTAATAATAATAATAATAACAACAACTTAATTTATTACGTTCTCGTGTGCTAGCTCAGTATGGCACGCCGTCCTCCTAATCCCCGGAGATAGTTCTATCGTTATCAGCATTTAATAGGCAGGGAAACTGAGGCACACAGACGTTTACCAGCTTGCCTCTTTGATGACAGTTAATAAATGTCGGAGGGGCGCCTGGGTGGCTCCGTTGGTTAAGCATCCGACTCTGGATTCGGGCTCAGGTTGTAACCTCACGGTTTGTGAGTTCAAGCCCCACGTTGGGGCTCTGTGCTGACAGCGCAGAGCCCGCATGGGCTTCTTTCTCTCTCTCTTTCTCTCTCACCGTCTCTCAAAAATAAATAAATAAACATTTTTTTAAATTAAAAAAAAGTAAATGGTGGAGCTGAGATGAGAACATACATGGTACCACCACCACCCAACAGCTCTCCTGTGCTCTCCATTTAAAAGTAGGAATGCAGGGACCCGGAGGGGCCCCTCACCTCCCCTCACCCTTGGCCATGGGGCAGCAGGCAACAGGGCTTCCTCGCAAGAAGCCGGAGGGCACTGTGGGTCAGAAGCATCAGACTTTTCGGCGTCTCCTAAGCCGAGCCCCACCTGGGAGGGACAGTGACAGAGATCAAAGTTGAGGTTAGGGAGTGCTCCCAAGCAGTGCTCAGGAGGGGAAGAGCCAGTGATGAGGGGCAGCCTGGCTCCCTCCAAACAATCCCAGAGAAACCCTTGGGTCACGCCATCCCGGTCAGGACTCGGAAAAGTGAGAAGACCTCCACATCCTGGACCTGAGTTCCTTTGGCCTTGGTGGCCATTTAGGGTCAAGGATACCCCATGAAATGAGCAGAACATGCGGCTGCAACTCGTGAGAACTTTCGAAAGCCATAAGGTCAGTTGATCCAGTACGAGCCCTTTAGAACAGTGGCCAGCAAATGTTTCGTTCACGGAGCTGCAAAATAACGTGCTAAAACGACACATGCACACACATATGTTTTTTTTTAATTTAATTTAATTTTTTTACATTTATTTATTTTTGAGAAACAGAGTGAGGCAAAGAGTGAGCAGGGGAGGGGCAGAGAGAGAAGGAGACACAGAATCCGAAGCAGGCTCCAGGCTCTGAGCTGGCAGCACAGAGCCTGACGTGGGGCTCAAACCCGCGCGAACTGTGAGATCATGACCTGAGCTGAAGTCGGCCGCTCAGCCGACTGAGCCACCCAGGCGCCCCTATCTGCACACGCATATTTTAAGGTGACCTATAAATTTCTTGGCAAATAGGTGCAAAGGACGTGAGAATACTTCAGTTTTCCCAAGTCTCTGAGTCTTTAGGTTAAGCAGGTTGCCTGTCGGTGACAGAGAAACAGAAACTGTGTAATGGTCATTTTGGAAGTCTTAGTAAAGCCTTGTGGTATACTTCCCAGAAATTATGAAACCCAGCGGTATGTTGTAAATACTGACATTTGAAAATCACTTCTTTAAATTTTTTTTTTTTTCAACGTTTTGTATTTTATTTTTGGGACAGAGAGAGACAGAGCATGAACGGGGGAGGGGCAGAGAGAGAGGGAGACACAGAATCGGAAACAGGCTCCAGGCTCCGAGCCGTCGGCCCAGAGCCCGACGCGGGGCTCGAACCCACGGACCGCGAGATCGTGACCTGGCTGAAGTCGGACGCTTAACCGACTGCGCCACCCAGGCGCCCCGAAAATCACTTCTTTAAATGTATTCAGTGGACTCTGAATCCACAGTACTTTTATAACCACGTTTCTCCCTTAAAAATGTACACGAGCAAGCTGTCTTTAACAGCTGGAATTTTTGTTGTTTCTTTTTTCCCGGAACTCTTGTTTTTTCGCTTTATTTCCCCCCACAGTATTTTATTCTGCTGTCATAGATTTAGTTGCTTGAATGATCTCCCCATCATGCATCTCTGTAACCTAAAGGTGTGCATCAATGCATATGCATAAAGTTTTTCAAAATTTAAAAAAAGTTGTTTTTTTTTTTTGAGAGAGAGAGACAGAGTGCAAGTGGGGGAGGGGCAGAGCGAGAGGGGGACCCAGAGTCCGAAGCAGGCTCCAGGCTCTGAGCTGTCAGCGCAGAGCCCGACCCGGGGCTCAAACTCACAAACCGTGAGATCATGACCCAAGTCAAAGTTGGACACTTAACCGACCGAGCCACCCAGGCGCCTCTATGTATGCATAAATTTTAAGACATTTCTCCAGGTATCATGAGTATTACAAGAAATTTCTGCTATGTTAAGTTACTGATAATTTCTCCGAGACTAAGTTACTGTCTTGACTCTTATTAATTCACAGTTGATCCAAACAAATGTTGGTAAGTCATTAGCACTATTAAATCATTTTTCATCAAGATAATTATTAAATAGAAATTGCATTTAAATTGCAACTTATAATGGGAAAGCGGGCTTTTCAGAAGCTAGCTTATGCATACGTGGATAAATGAGAGCCATTGCCAGAATAAGGAAGCGTTCAGTTATCACCACTTTCGCCTGTCATTTTTAGAGGTAGAAGCGCTAAGAAACCATGAATAAGTACGCGGGATGGCAACAGTTTTGTGATAATAATGTCACTTAATTCTTTGAATTCCTTCTAAGTTCTGTGCCAAAAAATGACAAATCAATTAGGTCCTTCAATTGTATCGAAAATAATTACAAATTACTTGACTTACAAAAGGGTTTGTTATTCTGCCCTTAGAAACATTGATTTTTTTCCGTTAATGGGAAGTATGCTCAAAAGGCTTTACCAAAACTTCTCAAAAAACTGTTAATTAAACCTGTTCCTCTTTAGTTGGAGGCAAATTGTTTAACCCAAAATATTCCCAACAGAGATAAGATAATTAAAGTAGCGATGATGAACATTTGTCAGTATCCTTTTTTTTTTTTTGGTAAAAAGCTTTTAAACTGTCTGCTTTTTAAAATATTTCATGGTTAAGACCTTAGAGCTGCGAATGTAGCTCATTCACTTACATAAAATGTCTGCTGTATATTCTAGTTGACAAAGCCAGTCCTTCTTGTCGAACTAATCTGCCACACCAGATTTACTTTCAACCAATAAAGGTCTGATACCATTTCCAGTTCAGCAAATGTGTTATAAGGCATCCCTGTGACAACCATCTTGTTTCTAGTTCTTAGAGGATGGATGCACGGATGGATGGATGGATGGATGGATGGATGGATGGATGGATAGATGAATGGAAGAAAGGAAGGTCGGATGGATGGATGTAGGGTAGGGAGGGAGGGAAGGAAAGAGGAAGGAAAGGGCACAAAGAAAGCCGGATGCTGTGTTCACTTCTCTCAGTGTTTATTTGCTTTGCTGTCACAGAACTCTAGCTCAAAAGTGATAGTGTCTTTGGAAATAATCAGGAAGTGAAAAAGGCAAAGTCATTATTTAAGAGCCACAACGTTCCCTTTCCATTCTATGTTTATTTTTATTCAGTATATTTTGTAAACATATCATCGAATTTGGAACAGCCCAGGGTGGCCCCAAACAGCCCCATTTCTAACGCCATCCTTCACCCTTATTAGACTCTTGTGTAAATAGGAAGCCCATTACCGTGCCTGATTCAAAGAGACCCACAGATACTTATATTTGAATTGTCTATTAGATGATGTGGAGGTTTTGACACCATCTAAGAATCAGGGTGGATGAGAATTCTGCTCTTCTTTTACTTGGTGGGAGATGGGAAACAGGGGAGGCAGTATCTCAGGCAAACCAGTTTTCGGAAAGATACACATGCAAGTTGAGGATCTGATCATGAACTCCCTTAAAATATCCTATGTCTGCACCCCTTGGAAGGTCTTTGAGTGCCCTGTTTGAACACCTCTGCCTTAAGATGCATCATTTTACGGAAGAGACGTGGTCTGTGATATTGGGTTTTTTTTTTTTACCCCCTTAAGTCCTTTGGAAAGGTCAGTAAGCTCAGGTAATTTTCTGCATTCTAGTTCGCTACCTTTTTATAGCATGGCTGGTGTTGACATCAAGCTTCATTTATCAAAATAAACAATTATCCTTGCAAAATATTTGAATTCAAGTCCATTTTCCAATCAAATATTTGAATTAAAGTAAATGGGCAGGGGCCAGACTTTAGAAGGGTTTGTCTGTCAGTCATATTAAGGATTTGGAATCCTAAAGAACGAGGAAGTCATGGAAAAGTTTAAGTAGAGTGACTTGATCAACCATACCTACCAAAAAAAAAAAAAAGTGCCAGAGCAGCAGAGCTGCAGTGCGGGGCAGGGCCTGAAGGGGGTGCTGTTGCAAATTCTCTGGGGGAGAATGGGAGCAAAACGCCAGCCGAATAGGACAGGTGGAGCCTTCGCCTTTGGCCCCACATGTGCCAGGGGTGCAGAGAGGTAGAAGGAGCGAGACTTTGTGACCAAGAGGGCTGAAGGACTGAAGAGGGGAGAGGCGAGGAGGAAAGTGGCACCTGGACCCCAGGGAATAGCTGAAGTCATATAGTGACCCCTGAGCTGTCTGGCTAGGAAAGGGGTGACGAAATCCATTATTTCTAACAGAAAAACCGGTGTTTGCCACCTTCCATTGCTTCCCTGAACATTTCTGCTGCCTTGGCCCTGCTGCCCGAGAGCGCAGGACGGATTTGGGTGGTGCCAGGGACTTGGCATGTGATGGGACCAGACCCTAAGTGCAACTCCAGACAGTGGGATTTGCCGCAAAGAGCAGGTGTCCACTGTCACACCTGACTGGTCAGCACCCTATACTTTCACTTCTGTTACTTAAGATTCTCAACGGGAGTTGTTTATTCTGCTGAATTTAATTCACTGGGGTGACCAGAAAATGGCAGAGCAAAGGGTCCACCTCCACGGAGTGAGGGACGCTATGCCACAGGTCCGACGTGTGAGCACATCAACCACTGCGCTGGAGTGCTCCCCGCAGCTGATAGTGGGCACCCTACCCAGACTGTCCTGTCCCCAGCTCCCTTCTCGGGGCGTCAGAATTGCTGTCAGGTGGCGCCCCTTGCCCCTCTCTAATTGAGGACACGTGCCCTCCCCTGGAGACCTCAAGGATTCTGGGAAACAGGTCTCCTTTTCCCCCCCAAAGCCTGGGAGGACTCAGTGGCCCCAGGTAGGGCCAAGCTCTCAGACTTGTCTTGGCTTTTTCGCCTCACTGTCACTAGATGGCGCCACAGCCTCGTTTTATTTCCATTCCATTGGACCGTGAGTAAACCCAACTGCTCTTTAACTTAATTTTTTTTTTTTTTGAAAAACAAGAATGCATTAAAATGTTTTCTTATTTCCCGATTATTGAAGAACAGCTGGAAAACATAGGAAACCTCAAAGGAAAGACATGCAAGATATTAACTTAAAATTAGTAAAAGTGTTTTAATTAGTTAAAATTAGTAGAAGTAAAAACAAAAAAGGAGAAATCGGTATGTGCACAGCCTGCATTCATTTTGAGCCATTGTTTAAGGAACAAGGCCTAAAGTCATCTGCGAACTTATAGAGGGATTCTTCTTGAAGTAAAGGTAACCCAAGCACCTGGCACAGGTTACCGGCCATCCGTGTTAGCAGTGTGGTCCCTGCCCTGAATGTAAACTCAGGTTCTTTTAGAATGTCTAGGCGTGGCTACAGAAAATGGCTAATGGCTGAGAATAGCTAATTGCTGAATTGTAGCATATTAGGAACTATGGGAGGAGGAGGGAGAGCCAGAGGAGTTGGAAGTTGAGTTATCAGGGCCCAGGAAGAGCCCCAGCGACAGTGATGGTCAGGCCAAGCTACAAAGCACACAGATTCTTAGAAAGTGAGTGGAGGCCCACAGCCTGGTGGCACCACCGGGAGCCATCGAGGGTACGAGACCAGGCCCCACCCAGCAGCCTCACACATGTCCTCTTGCAGGCATACCTCAGCTCTGAAATCAGAGGCTTGGTTCTGCTCAAGGTCAGCATTAAGGGAAATAAAAGACAAAGGAGCAAACAGATTTCATGCACTGAGATTTCCCCGGGGCCCTGGTGGAGCCTTTGTGTCCCTGCAAAGAGGTTTGCTGCTTATCCTTCCATTTACCAGGTGAAGGGGGCAGGAGAAAAGCCTCATTCTTGAAACTTGATAAATCCCCTGTTTTTGAGACGCTGGTTCAGATCCCATGGACTTTGTCTTCCATATCATCTTCGTGCTCTGCCCTGTGTGCTCTTCGAGTGTATTTAATGGATGCCACAGGGTTATCATTCTTTTTCCTGCATTGCAACTTGGGTTTCTCCACCAGTTAAGTGTTATATGTAAACAGATCCCTGTAAAAAATGTGTGTTCTTTGTATAATTATAAGAAAGATCCTGGTGGCCTGTCTTTTCATTTGGAGGGGAGGGTGTTTCAGAAGAAGCAATGCTTTGGAATTAAAGAACAGAGCAAAGATAGCAGACCGTAACTCATTCCAAAGAATATGTTAAGCAAAAGCCATTCGATCACACCCACTGATTAAGAGAGGCCAGGTCTGGGCCCCCTAAAAGAAAGAGAATGGTAAAATATACCCAGGGAGTTCACCTTTCAATACAGGAAGTCTTCGAATTCATACTACAGAATACTGGATGCCTGTCTCCGAAATTTGTACATAGACCATACTAACGATTTAATGCTGTAATAAATCTTGAAGCAGTGATGACTCTTAAAATGGCAACAATGGAGGCGTGGAGGTGGACATCCCAGGTTCTGGTTCTGGCCTTGCCTCCCAGTCACTAGTTGAGGTACCAGCAAGTCGTTTGACCTCTTTGAACCTCAGTTTCTGCCTCTGCGTAATAGGTATATGAATACCTGTCCACTGGATTGCTTATGAGAATTGAATACAGTAACTGTCAGCTTACTGAACTGCCTGATGAGGAAGAAACTGTACATGATTCCTGACAGGGAAGAAATCATAGAACCGTAACGTTAAAACCGGAAGACGCCTTAAAAATGTGATTTATCCAGCTCCCTCCCATAACAGTCAAGGACGGTTAAGACCAGAGAGGTAAAGTACTTTACCCATAGTCACCCAGCAAGACCAGCACCAAGACCTGGGTCTCACTTGGGGTCCAGCGATCCACCCCATACATCAAGTGCCAGTCACAACTGCAGTGGCGTTGAGCTGGTCAGCCACGTTAATCCACCAGCAGAGCGGGTTTTTTCTTCTACCCAAGTGGGTCAGCAAATTTAATTCTTCGTTGAAATTGCTCCCTTTCTGCCCTGCTTCAGCTGAGGGCTTGGACAGAGTTCCAGCAGGGCTAGCGATGGGCGTTCTGATAGAGGGTCAAGTGCCCATTTCAGGAGCAGAGAACCACACCTCTAAAGCATGGTGACAGGATCTAGAGACTTTGAAGCTTCCCCCACATGCAGAATATCTCCAGTTATTATAGGTTATTGCTCTTCTAGAAGGGAAATCATGAGCTAGCTGTATGGTTAAAAGAAAAAAAGTGAAGAAGGGAAGTAAATGACCAGGTTTTCATAGTAGTAAAAATGTTAAGACACTATTTGTACAGAATTAAGCCTAGGTGCAGAAAAGTACTATGAAACTTAAGACCTGTTGTTTCTCGGGGGAACACGCGGTCACGGGTAAGAGTTGTGCAGTGTGGCCTTGCCTGTTCAAACCCTGAGCTTGCTGGGGCTCAGGGTGTTCTGTCTGGCACGCATGTGTAACAGCGGGTTTGTCTGCTGTTCCACAGATGAGGAAGAATGAGGAAGAATGAGCCACCTGGGTGGCTCAGCGGGTTAAGCATCCCACTCTTGATTTCTGCTTAGGTCATGATCTCACGGTTTGTGAGATCGAGCCCCACCTTGGGTGCTGCACTGACAGCACGGAACCTGCATGGGATTCTGTCTCTCCCTCTCTCTCTGTCTCTCTCTTTCTTTCTCAACATAAATAAGCATTAAGAAAAAAGAGAGAGAGGACTGAGTCCTGTTAGCTGTTCTAAATTCTAGAGCCCCCCGCCATCATCCAGACAGCAGTTTGAGGCTGTTTCAAGAGAATTCTGTCCTTTATCTCCCTCCTGAATTTTTTTTTTAATTCTTTTATCAATTTTTATTGTCAGAGGTCTCTCTGCTTTGTTTTTCAGGGGAGGAGGGAAGTGATGTGAGAAGGGGAAGGAATCTTTCCCTCCCTCCATAGCCTATTTTAAATAGACTTTGTTTCCCAAAGTAAGCGTATGTTTGCAAATCTGGGTTCCAGAACAGAATGTATGGAGCCAGATTTCTCTCTGCTCACAGACCTGAGCGTGGCCGAGGGTTCGGTTTGCCCAGGATATCAGGTGTTACAGCTCCGCTCTGTCAGTGGCACACCTTTCCCTGGCCGCGACCTTGAACCAGGAAATTGAGAAAAGCATCATCGTGAGCAGCTTGCTTAATAAGGGTGTTGTTTTTACGTGTTCACACTTTCCTCCTTGCATTTGGAGGGGTGAGATGGGGAAGGGTAGTAACTCCTGGATCACTCACTTTGTTCAAGACGATTGAAAAATGATTTATATGCCTCATTTGACAATTAAGGTCTTTGGCTTGCCTCTGTAGTCTTTTATTATTTGTACGAATGCCTTGCGTGCTTTTATAAGGCGAAAAATAACCTCGAGCATTTGGACTCTGATTCACCACAAACTCCCCTCCGATTTTTGTTCATTTACTTACATGTAATTTTGCCGCCTCCTGTAGCTTGGCACTTTGTTGGGTTGCCCACATCTGCACGCTCATCACTTTAAATAGCCGTGTGGTATTTTATTCGACTGAATCTCAGTCTCTTGCTTAGCCATTCCCGTTTCCATGTTTTCACTCTTAAAAATGGTGCCGCTGGCTGCATCTTTGTGGAAGTCTGGGGTATTTTTTTCCCCCCACTTCAGATCCCATGCTCCTAGAAAGTCACTTTTTCTCTAGGGAGCTGTCCCGGGGTGGGGAGAATGCAGCCGTGTGGAGCCTGGGCATTTCTGCCGGTCAGCAGAGAAGGGGGAGGCCAGTGTGACTTTCCCAGCCCCAGCGTGAATGGTCCTATGGAAAACTCCAGTGTGCGGTTCACTGCTGATTCAGTCACGGGCCTTCAGGGCCAGGCGGGCTCTGCCAGTCTGCTGTCCCCTGCTGAGCCCCGAGCATGTTGAGTTTTTATTATTACAGAGAAGAAGGAAACCCGCTGCCCAGAGTTGCCGGGCGAAGCCTAGTTCTGATGCACAGGGGGGTCCTTTCGGATGGAGACACGAGGTACCGCCTTCAGTCTTTCCTTTCCTCTCTGCCTTGCTCTGTGCCTTGGTATGTCAGGACTGTCGGGGATACCCGCTGTTAAAATGTTGAAACCATGAATGAATCATCCCAAAAATATTTAGACAAAGCAGCTACGAAAACCAGAGCCCTAGTTCCGAATGGAAGAGCCCTGGGGAAATGTGTGCCTGGTGGTGTGTTTACTTTCCTGCTGATGAATGTCTGCAAACAGACAGAGCTTCTGGGGATCCTATTCATGGAGACACTTTAGAAAATAAACAGTAGCAGGTTTGCGTGCTTCTATTCCCTTCCAAATATAGAAAGGTATAATTCACATCTCGAGCAGCCTAGGGGATCTGGACGAGGATAAAACCTGTATTTATCCACTCCGGTGATGGGGAAAATTATACTCACGCCCAGAGTGGATTGTAAAAGTTCGTTGTGCCCTTTCCGAGGTTTTTTTACTTCTTCGCAAAGTAGGCAGAGTATTTTTGTCCTACAATGGTTTCTGGTACAGGTTGCTATAGGCTCTTCAAGGACATCTTTTTTGTATAAATAACCATCAGGGCTTGGTTGTGAATTTTGTGCCTCCTGACTTGTGCCTCCTCAGTTGAAATGACTGAGTTGCCCTCGCACTGCAGAATTTGAGGTTCCAAAAAACAGGTCCCTAACCGAAGGAGTTAGAATAATCTGGTTTCTTCCTGATAATCAATGCTGGCATTGTCTGTGTTCTTAGCAGAGATTTGAGCCTCTCTGAATGTGTCTGGGAAGAGAAGATAATGGTACGTGCTCATACTGGTGAGGAAGTGCAATACCAAGAAAAAATAAAAGACGGTTAGGATTAGGAAGCATTGGTATTCGATTGACTGCCCGTTGCATTTTAGTGCACACTTTCGAACAGTTGCTAAGTTCTGCCAGGTTATGGTAGTTATTGCAATCTTGTTTGGCCCTAAGAGCAGTGATTTCATGGCCAGATTTATTTATTTTTTTAATCTGTGGCCAATTGTGAAACCCAGGAGCTTTTAAAAGGATTTAGAACTTTTAATTCACTGCTCTGGTTTGTCATGAGCCTTGCACTTGTGAGCAAGAACCCTGTGTTTCTTCTCAGCATAGTAATCTTGGCCAAAGTCTTCAGAAAGTGAAAAAGGTCAGGATAAAAGCTAGGTTTATCAGCAGAGAATTAGCGAAGGCAGAGGAGAAGGGGTGTGGGGGGGGGGCGCAGGTAGTTTGGAAAGTGGTGGAATCTGACTTAAGTACTGTGGCCAGTTTTTATTTACTATGTCTTTCCCTGCCTCTCATCTATACTTTGCAGAATAAATGGGATAATGATGATGAACAGGCTTTGTAAAGCATAAAACACTATTCAGTGATATTAGTGATGCTTGTTCCTGGTGACTTAGGGAATGTCTGGAGTGGTTCCTCCTCCCCCGTTGGCGAGGTTTGTCAGATTCAGGACAAAGACTGGTTTTCCATTGATCTGGTCCTGGGGTCTCTGTGCCACAGCAATTCCATGCTCTAGGCTCTTCTGCAGAAAAGTCCTATCAACCCAGGAAAACAAGAATATCCACTTTCAGAAGGTCTTATCTCTGGGGGAGGATCACCAGCTGAAGACGTTTCCAATCTGATAAATGTTAAAAAAAAAAAAAGAAAAGGGGCGCCTGGGTGGCGCAGTCGGTTAAGCGTCCGACTTCAGCCAGGTCACGATCTCGCGGTCCGTGAGTTCGAGCCCCGCGTCGGGCTCTGGGCCGATGGCTCGGAGCCTGGAGCCTGTTTCCGATTCTGTGTCTCCCTCTCTCTCTGCCCCTCCCCCGTTCATGCTCTGTCTCTCTCTGTCCCAAAAATAAAAAAAAAAAAAAAAAAAAAAAAAAAACGTTGAAAAAAAAAAAAAAAAGAAAAGAAAAGAAAGAAAGAAAGAAAAAGAAAAGAAGTTTCTAATCTGGGTCTTTGAAAGCTTCTTAGCAGCCTTCTCGTTCCCCACCCCCGGGAGAACCTGGCCCCGCTGAGCTGTGGACTGTTACCATCTCTCTGCGGTGGCTAATTAATTAGCACAGTCTCTTCGGAGCCCTTGAAGTGCCTGCTCCTGTCCAATAGCAGTTGTTTATCTGACGGTCTGCCTGGCTCTAGCAATTGATTTCCAAACAGACAGTAACTCTTTAAGAGCTATTGGCACCGGGATGGCAAAGCTTCCCTCCCCTGACTCTGAGTTACTGCGCCACCAAGGCCACGCAGGGGACCCGCCAAACACCGTGCCAACGAGGGAGAGCAAGGGTGGCGTTGCACACACAGTGGCATTTCCTGGAAGCGTCTCAGTTGCGTTGTCCAAGTAACAGCAGTGTAACATTTCACTTGACTGTCACCCCTAGGAGACCTCGCAGTTTTCACGGAAAGCTGTAGATCACACGTGACCCTAAATACGGTCTCGCTGCTGCCGACTGGCACCTTCCCCAGGCCGTGCTTCCCGAGGTGTATCTGGTCCGAGCTTCTGGCCAAGAACCGAGGGTCCCAAAGGCCGTGCCCACATGGAGAGTGATGTCTGAGAGCGGAGGGTGAGCTGGCCCTGGGGACCGCAGTGAGAGCTGAGGGTCCGGGGAGCCCAGGCAGCAGGCAGACAGGCTAGTGCTGAGGCCCTCACATGTCAGAGGCGAGCGGCTCCATGAAGACACCCAGGTCCGGCTCTGATCCTCTAGGTCTAAGCTTGAGGCCCCGGGAATCTGGGTGTTAATAGAGACAAGAAATGTGGGAATAGGAAACTTCGTGTTGGACCTGTGAGTGAATCTGGGCTCTACCCCTGTGTGGCTTTGTGTTCTCAGGCAAGCTAATGTCATGGGGCCAGCGCCTGACAGAGTGGTCGTCAAGAGCACATGAGGTAACGTATACAAGGCAGTGAGCGTTCCAGAATGGTCCTTCTTAGAACTGTGTTTAGTACCAGCACGGTTATTGACACGGAGAGGAGCTCAAAAGGCTAGGGAAGAAAATCACGTGTAAGATCACAGTGAAAAACAGAAACACGGTGTCTCTTTAACAAGTAGCACAAAAAAAGTCTGAATCCAGTAATCTTCAACATAAGCCAAGTAACGGAATCTGTTTGCAGCAGGTGATTTTTAACTACTAAATCATTTTTTTTTATTTTCTTTTTTTATAGTTATTTATTTTTGAGAGACAGAGAGAGACAGAGCACAAGTTGGGGGAGGGGCAGAGAGAGAAGGAGACACAGAATCCGAAGCAGACTCCAGGCTCTGAGCCATCAGCACAGAGCCCGACGCGGGGCTCAAACTCACAAACCGTTGAGATCAGGACCTGAGCCGAAGTCGGACGCTTAACCGACTGAGCCACCCGGGCGCCCCGCTACTAAATCATTTTTATTGTAACCTTTTGAATAATTAATTCAGTCGCATGTACTAAAAAAGATATACAGTCAAATCCTTCCTCCTTCATGCTGCCCTTGCCCCAGGGCCCCTATTTACACAGGTAACCACTCTTTGTGATATACAACTACCATTAGTAATAATAACATTTAGGTACTATTTTCTGCAGGCCATAAGCTGTTCTGAGTGCTTTTTGAATATCCGCTTGTTTATAAGCCGGGAGGCAGATGTTGTAATTTTGTTCTTTTTACAAACGAGGAATCACAGAGGGGTTAAGCAACTTGCTGATCACTCGGCTCTGTAGTAGAGCCGGGTTTCAGAGCCAGGCAGCCCAGCCCTGGAATTAATGAGTTTACCCATTATGTCACCCTTCAAGAGTCTTTATGCAGGTACAATCGAATGTAAACGTAGATTTTCCCCTCATCTTCCCCTAAAGGGTGGTTACTATTGCCATCGTTTTGTCCCTCTGTTTGCTTTCATACTTAACCTCCGCCTTGGAAATGATCCCACGTAGGGACACCGAGAACTTCCTCATTCTTCCCTGCGGTACCGTGTTATTTTGATTAAACACCCTGCCCTTCGAGGTTCGTCCAGGAAGTAGAGACTGAACTGGATCTTTGTACCTGTTTGCAGGTCATTATGGGAGGGGCCGACGGGACACATTTGTGTCTTCCAGCCGGGTCTTTTAACCGAGGCACGCTGTGAAGGTCCACAGTTGGAAATAAGAGCCTCGGGGGTGGGGTGGGGTGGGGGAAAGGGAAGAAAACCCGCCAGGCCACGAGTGTCTCCAAATAGCCTTAGGGGTCACGCACAAGAGAAGTTCTGCAGTGAAATAACTGTCCTGTGTGGGTAAACATGCAGCAGCTAGGGGCTATCCTAAAAGAGTCGCCTCTCAGAAGTCATTTCTCTTCCCAAATGTGAGGCTGTACTTAATATCTCTGCAGCAGCCTTGCAGGCAGAATGGGCAAAATGGAAGTGAAGGCCTTGCTCTCACTGGAGTCTTTGAAGGGAGAATGGGACCGAAAGGGCGCTAATCCCCAGGAGAGGGTGCTGGGAAGCCTCGAGGCTAGTCAGTGAGGGACTCTGATCTCTTGGACTCTGATTCTAGCAGAATGTATCTATTATGCCGTGGGCTCCGGTCCACTTTTTTTTTTTTTTTTGTCCTGGTGCTCTCTCCATCCTGACAGCCCTTTCGTCCTTTTGTCTGTCCAGTGACATGCTTTAACCCGGTCACAGGGGTTGCTTCCCCACAAGTTAAGCTGCAGATGGAATTTTCCCAAGGCCGGTGCCTCTTAAGAAGATGAAGTCAATGGAGTAGAATTGATTGCTCTCTAATACACATTTGGGATCTGGAAAGACCTGGGTTTAACAAAAAGCTACTTGGGGTTAGAAGGAAAAATAAACGACGGACTCAAATCCAGAAAGAGGAAGCAGATACTCCTTTCATTTTGAAAAATGAGAGTTCAAGTTGGGGGCCGGTAAGGTAAGGGAATCCCCTCCCCTTTGAAATATTTACCAGGGATAAGAATCACATTTCATATTCAATTTTAAGGTACTTTTCATAACCATGGAAATTTCTTTAAAGTGTATCTATCATTATTCCCCTTTTGTGTTCCTTTTTTTAAAAATTGATTTTCCAAATCCTATTCTGATAAAAGCCGAGTCCTTTTTTTTTTTTTTTTTTTTTCATGTAACTTACAACCAAGCCTGTTTTTCTTATAAAAGATGCTCACTGGCATCTTTTGTTTTGCTCATCATTGGGGATGGGCTAATGACAGCTTTAAAAAAAAAAAAAAACACCACAGCACATTTATTACTTGGATGTTCTTGTACAGTTTGTTTTAGGATAACTCATATAGCAGAAGATAGAAGTAGAGTCTTATCTCTTAGAGATCCTCCGGCCTGCTAGACTTTATGCTGGTCTTATTTCGGGTCTTTGAGTGGCCTTAAATTAGCTAAAGACCTGTCAGGAGGAAATGAGAAAATGCAGGGAGAATTTTAACAAGGTCCTGGCCCATAGTAAGCCCTGACAAATGTTAGTTGTTATCAGTACCTATGGAATGGCCCTAATTAAGCCACCTCCCCCAACTTCAGAGGCATCAATTGAAGGCCAAAGACTGTGTGTGCATATGAAGGACTATGTGCAGATCATCTGCCTCATGCACAGAGGACACTGTCAGTGTGGGTCATTGACAGGGAATTCAGAAGTAAATCCTACGCTCCCATACGTGGCATGCCCTTGAACACCACAGAAGCTCACTTTGCTGGTATTCGTCTCCTCTGAGCTTTTATGGAGGCCTGGGAGGGGAAGAAGACTCCACAAGAGTATTTGCTGCCCATCAAGTCGGCCATCTGATTCTGTGACGGTCACAGAAGGCTGTTTTCCAGGAAGGGGGCTCGGTGCTCTGTGAAGGGTTCCCTTGGGCAGATTCTGAGTCTCAGTCCAGTGCTGGTTTGGGCTGCCTCCCTGGGGAAAGAAATGTGGAGGAGAACTGACATCACCCCCCTAGACTAGACAGAAAAAGTAGGGAAGAAGAATCGAGAGATGGTAGAAGAGATCGAGGATGTTTTTCTCTGAAAAATCAGACGATGTCACGGAAGAAAGTTGGCCTTATTAAAAGTGGAGGATAAAGTGGTGTAGCGGTTGAAAAACAGCAATCGGCTGTCTGGAGATTCATAGAGAGCTACTCTGTAATCTGGACCCAGGTAGGAGGGGCGACGGCAGAGGCCATGTCCTTCCAGAGACTCTGAGAAACTACAACAGTGAGATTCAGTGAAGCCTGGGGGGGGGGGGGGGGCGGGGGGATACCCTTGGGCCTGCATTTGTCAGGTACCAAGCTGAGTTTTTATTTTCACTCTACTCCTAACAACTTTTGATGACAGTTTTGCGACAGTGGTGGATGAGTCTTCTAACAGATAGGCCAGGGCGTGGGACTCTGAAACACCAACATGGGATGCTGACCGTCACCTGAGGCCGACGTGTTGGTCTCACTGTGCTCATCACTGCCTGGCTGACCTTGAACAACCCCTGCCTCTCTGTGGACCTGTTTCCTTATCTGTAAAATGAGGGGATAGGACTTGATTCATTCATTCGCAGAAGACTTTTTTTCAACCTAATTGCCCTGACTAGAACCTCTCCTGCAGTATTTAACAGAAGTGGCCAGAATGGACATATCTGACCTGTTTTTGACCTTAGGGGGAAAGCGTTCAGTCTCCCATCATTAAGTATGGTGTTAGCTGGGAGTTTTTCATAGATGTCCTTTTCCAGTTGGATTAGTGCTATTGTAATCCTAGTTTATGTAGCATTTTTATCATAATAGGGTACTGTATTTTGTCAATTCCTTTTTCTGCATCAATGGAGTTGATTATATGGTTTTGTCCTTTATTGATATGATGGATTACATTCATCGATTTTTGGATATTAAACTAACCTTGAATTCCTGGGATCGATCACACTCGGGGATGGTCAATAATCCTACAGATTTGACTTGCTAATATTTTTTGAGAGTTTTTGCATCTATAATTATAAGGGATATTGGTGTGTAGTTTTTAAAAAAATATATATATATATATTTTTTTTTTTTTTAACATTTACTATTTTTGAGAGTGAGAGAGACAGAGCATGAGCAGGGGAGGGACAGAGAAAGAAGGAGACACAGAATCGGAAGCAGGCTCCAGGCTCTGAGCTGTCAGCACAGAGACCGACGTGGGGCTCAAACCCACAAGCCGTGAGATCATGAACTGAGCCGAAGTTGGACGCTTAACCGACTGAGCCACCCAGGTGCCCCTCCAAAAGATATTTATTAACGGAAAACTTATATGCCAGGCATTGTTCCCGGGACTGGGGACGCAGCAATTTTTCAGAACAGATTAAAAAAAAAAAAAAGATCTCTTCTATTGGGGAGCCTATATTCCTGTGGATGACTGGCACGGCTGCTTTCCACCCACATTTGACCTTTTTTTCTGTGTTCTCTCAATGATGCTTCATGTTCAGCCTCAGTGCCCATGTGCCAGACTTCTGGAAAGCTGGATGGTCAGTGTTTGGAGATTGGAAGGGGACTACTTTCTTTTTTTCTTTTTTCTTCTTTAAAGTTTATTTATTTATTTTTGAGAGAGAGAGAGAGGAGAGAGAGCATGAACAGGAGAGGGGAAGAGAGAGAGAGGGAGAGAGAAAGAGAGAGAGAGAGAGAGAGAGAGAGAGAGAATATCCCAATCAGGCTCCGTACTGTCAGTGCAGAGCCCAGCGTGGGGCTTGAACTCACAAACTGTGAGCCTGAGCCAAAATCAAGGGTCAACATTTAACCGACTGAGCCACCCAGGGGCCCCAACTTGCTTTTTTAAGTTGCTGCTCCTTTTGTCCACCTTTTCACGTAACTGCTTCTACTATTAGGTATTAGCGTTTTCTGTATGTGGATTCTTTCATCCAGTATTATATTTGCGAGATTTGTTTATGTGGCTTCTTGTTGTCACGGTTGGTTCATTCTCGTTGTTCTGTAGGATTTCATTATATGCATATTCAGTTTATTCACTGCACTGTAAATGCACATATGGATAATTTCCTGCTTGGGGCTATTGCTAGACAGTACCCCTGTGCACATGTGTAGATCTTTCCTTTTTTGCAAACATATTTACTCTACTTTGGGCGATAGCCCCAGGAGTGGAATTGCTCTGTCATAGGATGTGTTTTAAGTTCAGTTTTGGTAGATTCTACGAGTTTTCCACCACGCAAGTCCAAAGTAGGTTCCCACAGCAATGTATGACAACGCCAGGTGTGAAACACGGTCACCAGCACGTGGTGGCCATCCTGGTGAGAGTGTCCCAGTATCACACTGTGGTTTTAATTTGCATCTCTCTGGCATGTAGCGAAACAAGGCAGGAGATCCCGTTCGTTTTAAATATGACAATTAAACAAAACCATCTGCCCCCCTCGGGCCTTTTTTCTTCACAGATACCGCAGCTTTCTTGGGCACCCCTTCCCTGCTAATAATAGAATCCAGAGGCCATTTCCATCCAAATGTCTTCCATAGCCTCTGACTGCCTTTATATTTCCCCAGTAAAAAGAAGAAAAATGGCTCGGGAAGATCAGTCACGACCACCCAGGACCGAGTGCCTGCATATCAGTATAACATGAATTTTGAGAAGGTGGGCAAATGCATCATCATAAACAACAAGAACTTCGACAAAAAGACAGGTAAGTGTTGTGGGCGTAGGCTAACCTCTCCTGTTCCTTTCCATTGTCTTCAACTTGTATCAGACTTTGATTGGAGAAAGGCAGTGCCCATCTGCTATGGCAGACAGCCCCCCATCCAATGCTATTTACGTGTCTGGGGGGAAGGGATGTGAGGACGCCAGAAGCTTTGGAATCGAAGGTCCCACCATGTGCATTATCTGATGCAAGACTGGGACCAAAGGGCTAAGAGTCAAGGGGAGCCTTTTGGCCCCAACTGGAGTTGCCATGATGAGGCTCACCTTCTGTGGGTGAGCTGAGTAACCCTCTCCTTTAAGTTTGCTTCATATATCAATTCCACATTAAAAAAAAATTAATGTTTATTTCTGAAAGAGAGAAAGAGTGCAAGTGGGGGGAGGGACAGAGAGGGGGGGGGGGAGACATAGAATCTGAAACAGTCTCCAGGCTCCGAGCTGTCAGCACAGAGCCCGACACAGGGGCTCAAACCTGTGAACTGCGAGTTCGCGACCTGAGCCGAAGTCGGACGCCCAACAGACTGAGCCACCCACGCGCCCCGAGTTGCTCCCTTAAATTGTGACCTTGGGAGCATTTATACAAGAGACAGCAAAGCTGCACTTAGGCCTGACGGGGCGATGCTGGCAGGCAGTTCCCAGCCCAGGATTGCTCATCGTGGGCTTGATTCCCACAGGCATGGGCGTCCGAAACGGAACAGACAAAGATGCCGAGGCTCTTTTCAAGTGCTTCAGAAACCTGGGTTTTGATGTGGTCGTCTACAATGACTGCTCTTGTGCCAAAATGCAAGATCTGCTGAAACAAGGTGCGTGCCTACCCCCTCCCTCCGTCTCCTTCCTGTTCCCAGGAGGGGCAGCACACGAGTGGGCTCATAGATGGGGGGCCGCCTTTGCAGGACAGAGGGATTTCAGCCTGGGCAGCCTTTCCTTCGTCTGGACTACTCCATCCCTGTCTGCAGGCTAGGCGGGGGTCTTTCAGGAAACTTAGATCTCTCCCTAAAAAAGATGAAATCTGCTCATAGGACAGCAAATGATAGGTTTGGGATCTACAGAACAGTTCCAATTTCAAAGAGTTAATTCGTAGGAAAGGAACAAGTCTGTATCATTCTGTCCAGAATGGAGTTGAAATGTAAACTCTTCTCTAGTCCCCATGTACTTCAGAAGTGTTATTTTTTTTGAAGCTTCTGTATTTCTTTTGAGAGAGAGAGAGAGAGAGAGCAAGCAAATGTGCACATGATCAGGGGAGAGGCAGAGAGAGAGAGAGAGAGAGAGAGAATCCCAAGCAGGCTCACTCTGTCAGCCCAAAACCCAGCACAAGGCTGGATCTCACAAACTGTGAGACCATGACCTAAGCTGAAATCAAAAGTCAGACGCTCAACCAACTGAGCCACCCAAGCACCCCAGGAAGTATCTTCTTTTTAAAACAGATTTTACAGATGAGGAAACCAAGGCACAAAATGGTTAAGTAACTTGCCTGGTGTCACAGACCTAACAAGCAGTAGGGCCATGCCCTTCAGCACCCCAGTGTGCTGCCTCCCGGCAGCTGCCTGAACCCCCTCCCACACTTGAGGCGCACATCCTCAGGAGGCAGCGCCATCTTGGTTTCAGACTGAGTGAGAATTCTAGAGTTCTCCGTGCCTCTCGCTTCTCTCCACTGGTCTTCCTTCTCTCTGGAGGGGTGCTCCTGCCCCTGAATACCTGTCCCGACAGCGGTCGCTGCCAGGCTGGGAAGGAGGACCCTTTTGAGGTCCCGCAGGACTTACGTCTTAACCTTTCAATCTTCCAATGGCTTGCTTGCAGCCTCTGAAGAGGACCACAGAAATTCGGCTTGTTTCGCCTGCATCTTACTAAGCCACGGAGAAGAAAATTTAATTTATGGAACAGACGGCGTGACCGCGATAAAGGACTTGACAGCCCATTTTAGGGGGGACAGATGCAAAACTCTTCTAGAGAAACCCAAACTCTTCTTCATTCAGGTAACCCCCATACTGTCGAAAACGGGAAAGGATTACAGAGTGACTTGGGTCGGATCACTTTTACAAATGTACGTGCTGTTTCGGTCGGGGTTTGCAGACTGGGGTTTTGGTTTTCTACCTCTAAATGCTTCGCATCTGTATTTGCATCAGACCACGGATTGTGAGGGCTTCTTTAAGACACTGCAAGATTTTCATTGGCTCTGGCTTACTAATTCGACACAGGCTTTGTTCATTTATTTATTGATCAAATTCTTGCCGAACCCGCCACGCATAGCCCTCGGCACCGGGACGCAGCAGTGAAAAGCACACGCGTGCCGGTTCCTGACTCCATGGAGTGATCTCTGCTTTGTTACTTAGGCTTGCCGGGGGACCGAGCTCGATGACGGGGTCCAGGCTGACTCGGGGCCTATCAATGACACAGATGCCAATCCCCGATACAAGATCCCCGTTGAAGCCGACTTTCTCTTCGCCTATTCTACAGTCCCAGGTATCAAGACCATGCCACTCCATCAACACGCAGGCCTGGGGCTATATCCCTTTCCTCTTGCTGCAGTGCTAAATTCCCTAAAACGCAGTAGCTTCCGATATACAAGTGGATTGTCTTCCGCTTCTGGAGGTCAGAATTCCGAAATGGGATGGCAGGGCCACATTCCTTCTGGAGGCTCCAGGGGGAAAATCCGTGTCCTTGCTTTTTCCAGCATGTTTGGGTTCCCTGCCTTGTGCTCCTCTTCCTCCAGCTTCAAAGCCAGCGATCTCACATCTCTGTGACTCTTCTGTGAACCTGTCCCTCTCTCTGACCACAGCTGGGACAGGTTCTCCTCTTCTCAGGACTCCTGGGATTAGGTCGGGCCCACCTGAGTAACCCAGGATACGCTCCCCCCTTACTTCCGTAACTGTGATCACATCTGCAGAGTCCCTTCTGCCAAGTCAGGTACCCTGTCCCTGGGTTCCAGGGCTAGGGCGTGGACGTCTCCGGGGGCCATTGTTCTGCCTGCCACGGAGATGTGTTCGAGTTTCTCTCCAAGGAAGCTCAGCCCTTCCATTTAAGTATCACTACTATTATTGGTAATAGTAAGAGCAAACATTTCTGTAGCACACCTTACAGAATGTCTTACAGAGTGTCTCTTACCTCTTATCATCCTCCTAATAATTGGGTAGGTGGTTAGGAAAGGTGTTACTGTCTTAATTTTACAGACTAAAAAAAAATTGAGCTGGGGTGAGCTTAAGTGATATGCTCAAGATCCCAGAGAGATTTTGGTATAAAACTATAGCAGTAACTCAGACCGGGATTCTTGACATTGTGACCCGGAAACAGGCACCAGAAAATGCCAGGAGTGAGCAAGCCTACCCATTTCCCAAGCTCCTTGTTTGCCTTAGTTCAGTAGAATTCCTTCCTGTGCTTTAGTAAAACCTATCACTTAGAAATGCCCTGTGGGGTAGTAGTTTGGTCAAGTGCTTGCTACAGAGGTATTGGTTGGTTACAGTAAATAGGTGTGTTTGGAAAAACAGCTCTGGCAGGATCTACAGATGAGGTTTCGTGAGAATGACAGCTTCACACGTTTTAAGGATCACGTGAAAAAAAAAAAAAAGTTTGGTCTTCCTGCTCTTGAGAGGGAGGCAGTGGCACGGGGTCATCGGTCTGGGTGAACAAACCCAAGGAAGAGCTGTTGGTGTTCTGAGCAAGGTCTGGCAGAAGAAGTAGGGGAAGAAGGGTGAACTCCAGGGAGGCAGGTGAGGGAAGCGTTCATAAAACACCACCGTAACCGACTCATGAAAAATCAGACAGCAGGGGAAGGGAAAGGTGGCTTGCCAGACTGAGTGCCAAGGGGTCAGAGGCAAAACTCAAAAGGCTGGACCACAGGGTGTGTTAGCCTGTGGGCTGCTGCAACAAAATGCCACAGACTCGAGGCAGAAATCTATCTCTCGCCGTTCTTGAGGCTAGGAAATCCAAGACCCAGGTGCCCGCCATTTTGGTTTCTAGTGAGGGCCTGCTTCTTGGCTGGTAACCGTCTATTTCTAGCTCTGTCCCCACCCACATGGCAGAGAGATGGTGGAGGGAGAAGGTCTCTTCTGATCAGGACACTAATTCTTTGGGATTGGGGCTCCACCCTCATGGCCTCACTTAACATTAATTACCTTCAGAAAGGCCCTATCTCCACATCTAGCCCCATTAGGGGCTGGGTTCAACATTTGAGTTTTGGGGGACGCCGTTTATAGCACAGGATGTGACAAGGCACAGCACGGATTAAACCTGGATAGGTAAACAGGGGGGCCCCACCATGGGGAGTCCTGTGTGCTATCCTAAGCGGCCTGAACTTCACCCTGATAATGAAGTGCAATGGAACTATTTCAGGTAGGAGAGTCACAGGGTGAGACTGGCTCCCTGGAAGACCATGTAGGTCAGGGGTTAAAGGACATGAGTGCAGGGGCAGTACTAAAATGGAGGTGACTGTCCATGACCAGCCTCACTAGTTCATTGTATTGAACGAGATGCGTTCCGTGAGCCCCTCTGAAAGTGAATTGTGTTCTGGTACTACTAACACCATTGGGCTTAAATCCTTGCACCGGTGGTTACCAGTGCGCCGCGGGAAGAATTCTAAGTGCCTCGAACATGTCACAGAAAAAGGTTGTTTCTGCTTATTGTACAATTATTCAATAAGCGATTGCCATAAATTATAATGGTCTCATTCAACTGGTGGGACCGCTTAGGACTAGGGGCACAAATCACAGCTCATCATGGAAGCCAAGGGCGACTTTATTTTGTTGCATGCTGTCCTTTTAAACCGGAGGGAATGGGGGTAAGTGAGGGGAAGATTCCCTTGCCCTTGTATGGAGGCATCAGCAGGTCCACGGCTTTACAGCTCATGTTAAGATATGAGACAGTATTGTCACTTTTCAAGTCACAGGCAGTCACAGCACCGTAACCCGAACGTCCAGACCAAAATAACAATTAAAACCCTGAACCTAATTTGGCTTTCCATTTCTTCTGATCCCAGATCAGCCCCGCTATAGGTCTAAGGTGCTAAAGGGGCCTTGATCCTTCCCCTTACTCACCTCCTCCCCCATTTGCCAGATCCTTTTTAGGTTCTCCCAGAGCCAAAGATGGGAGGGAGGTGAGTTAAGGTAAACTCCGGGTCCCATAGTCACCTGGCTTCTTGCGCTCTGAACCTGTGAAATGCTAAAGGCTGGGTGCTTTCTCCTTGGGCACTTTCCTGAACTGCTGGGTTTCCTGGACCCTACACCTCCTTGGCTTTGGATTTGCGTCTCCATTCCTCGCTGTGCGTCATGATTCCTTCCTCCTCTTCTGGGCATCCTCCAGGGCACTTGTCCAGCCTCTTCCTGCTGAGGTCTCCTTGTCCCTCCAAAAAATCGTGTTGGACAGGACCCAGGGAAGACTGAGAGCCAGACTCTCTCAGCCACAGACCATATTTGGTCCATGAGAAGCACACCCCTTGCCCTTGTGATGGTGGCCTTCCCAGAGCTGCAGGCTCTCTGGGCTCTACCCATAAGGCAGTTGGTCATTCAGCCAACTCTTACTTTCAGATTTCTCCATGAGGAGCTTGGCTCCAGTTCTGGGTCCCCCAACAGCAGGAACACATCTCAAAATTCTCTGAAATCTCCTGCAAATTCCTCTCTTTTGAGGCTTGGATTGGAAAGTAGCTCTGCCCCCAGAGGACAGCGAGGAGTCCCAGAGTTAACAAAATGCTTCTCCGGCATTTCCTTTGAGCACTTGGGTATTTGATATGCATCCACGCAGGAACACCAGGCCTTGCGTTGAGCATCTTTACGCAGCCTTCTAAACCTATGATGTGTGCTCTCTGAGCACACGAGCATAATTCTCACCGGGGACTTGCACGCAGAGAAGAGTAAGATAATTTCAGAAAAGCAGGTGTGGAGGCCCCGTACACCAAGAGCTCATTCTTGGTGGTGCGGCCAGGCCAGCCAATCTGATCATCTCCTTTCTGTCTCGTTGAAGGCTATTACTCATGGAGGAACCCGGGCAGCGGGTCCTGGTTTGTGCAGGCCCTGTGCTCCATCCTGAACGAGCATGGCAAGAGCCTGGAGATCCTGCATATCCTCACCAGGGTGAACAACAGGGTGGCCAGGCACTTTGAGTCCCAGTCTGATGACCCCTACTTCCACGAGAAGAAGCAGATCCCATGTGTGGTCTCTATGCTCACCAAGGAACTCTACTTCTGAAAATAACCATCCCAGGGATGCATTCTAGCCGAAAAGCTACGGATCATTTGTTCATGAGTCTTTTTTTTTTTTTTTTTTTTTTTTTTAATGCTCTTGAAATACCAGGAAATTCTAAAGGATTTTAATTTTAGGAACACTTGTTGATTCAACAGGAAAGAAACTTTTCTGGTGCTGTCTTATGTATCTATGTTTTGGGAGAGTTTTGTTTTGTTTTGTTTTGTTTTGTTTACAATGTTGTCCATTTGATGACTTCGTAATTTCTTCTTAAGACTAATTTTCTGTTTGTATTTTTCTCCTTGTTGTCATTTAGTACATACAACAAAAACGACCTCTGCAGATGACTCTCGGCTGTGCCCACCATGATCAGTGGTGACACGGCAGACAGAGTCCTATTTGCACCTGGCAAAGAGCATTCCAGTGCTTGAGAAAAAGCAGTGTGTGTTCACCTGTATTGCATAAAGTGGGTATTGAGTGTGATTTGAGTGATTTTTCATCGGCTTAGGGCAGATTCTCACGCAAAAATTCCCAGAGAAGTTAAAGGAGAGGGAAAAAAATCAATGAATCTAATACATATCAGACAGAAAACAGAAGCCATACTAGGTGTTTCAATAGAGGGGCTTTAATAGAGGAGATTGACTTACAAAGATAATCAAAAAGAAGCCAAATAAAAGGAATCTGGTACCACCGAGGGATATGAAAAGGTGTGGTTCCCTTAATCCAGAAGCTGGGGTAGCCCACAGGAACTGGCCACATGGGCATGGTGGGAGCTGCCTGGTGAGAGCTAGGATCACCCAGGGATAGTGGGAGTTGGAGCCATGGCACAGACAAAGCCCCTGCCTGAGATGGGGCAATACCAGCCGAGTCAGATGTGGAAAAATACCCCAGCTTCATCTCTCCCGCCCTGAGTCTCCCCCTGGCACCCTACCCTACCAGCATTACCTGGAAGCCAGCTGGCAAGGGCCCTTGGAAATGTGATTTCATGCAGTACAGAGCACAGCAAAGCCTAGTGAGGCAGGGCAGGAACAAGAAATGGTTATCAGAATGGCCCATAATGTGAATATAAGTCATCATATTCCCTGATGTTCAGCAATTCCTCCATTCAATCATTTATTCATTGCGTTGTCAGATAATCTATGTATTGCCCACTCTGTGCAAAATAATCTTTTTTTAGCTTTAACATATACCTGGAACTTGTTAGATTATTCCAAGCCTCATTCTGAGTAAATTTCTTGTTACCTCTAATTCTATTATGTGGGCAATGTTTATGGCAGATTCTCGCACTTTGTTTACAAGGTTACTTTTTGAATTCTTGATAAGTTACTATTTTATTCTGCCTAATAACTGGTTAACACACAGATGTTCATATTTATTGATTAAAATGTGGTTGCTTAATTCCTAACCTGCTCAGTTTGCTTTCCTTCTAAAGTTTTTTATGGCAGTGGAAAAATGGGAAAACAGGATACGAATTGACCTCACTGACTTGACCTCAACACATAATATAATTCATGTTTCTTTTGATGCTGGAACACCAATAGAACAGTAAGTAAGTCATCACTTAGGAAGTTCAGAATCTTCATGTAAAAGGTTAGTTAGCTTAGAAAGCTGGTTGCAGTGGGCTACCATTTATTAATTTGGCAACAAAATCAGATGGAGTAGAAGTATTTTGTATATCAATAAGAACATTAGGGCCAGTGTATTAGATTTGTCTCTGGTTTCCTGCCATCTAAAGTATACCAAATGTACGAAATTTAAGTGTAGATCATGAATCAAGAATCAACAAGCATTATTCCTATCTTTCTCAGAATTCACCAGCTGTGTGTTCTTTGGAAAATAGACCATCCTATTTAAGGAGCCTCTCATAGAAATAAATGTGCCTAAGTGTATTGTGATTGGAAGTAAAAATTACAGCACTCTAGTTACTTACCTTGTAAGCTCGCTTAAAGATCCCAAATGTCAGGGTTTGGGGCTTTTTACAAAATTCTCTGAGCGATCATAGGTATTAAGGTCACAAATAATGAACATTCCTTCATGTCCTTTAGACACGCGGTGTAAATGGCTGTTAAGAAAGAGCCTTCATCCTTGAATACTTCATTGGGCAGACACTGCTTATCAAGATCCAAAATCCTGTTCCAAGTTGGTTATGTGCTCAGTCACACCTCCATTCTTAAACTTTTCTGATCCTTTTACAAACCAAAGTTCTGATAAGTACTCAAACCTGGTGATTACACATTCCTAGTTGTCATTGTTATTTAGAATGCAAGCTGCCCCTTGCAGGAGGAACAGGCAAAAAGCACCCTCTTGGCTCATGAGGTAGACAGTGCAAGTGTGTGGTGTCCTTGCTGGGACAATGGGCTCAAATCAGGGTTTCTCTTTAGTTTTTCTCAAGGTGCCATCAGCCTGTTTTAAGTGTTAGCTATTAATAACACTCGCAGTCCGCTTTAGGCTCTGCCCTGAGCGTTTTCTCTGAGCAAATTTCCATAAACCATCTAAACCTATTGTGTTTATGAATTGCCCAAAATAGGTCTCAGAGTGCTGGAGTTCAGTGTATTCGCATGGTTTAAAGCCTCGAGGAAAGAAAGGCTTTTCTGTGAGAAAGAAGATGATGTCTTCCAGAAGGGCACAGAGCCTAGGCGACAAATTATTTTGTCCAGTCTCGCAGCCTATCACCTGAAATCTTGTCACCAGCGACTCTGGTAACCGGAGATTGCCTTTGGACTCCATAGGAGCACACTCCTGCTTGTAGGCCCTTTTCCAGCAAACATCTGGCCAAGTGAGAAGGAGGTGGTCACTGGGTTAAAGCAGCAATTCATCTGTGTCATGAGGCAGGGAGACAAATTAACAGCAGCCTAGATATCACTACTTTCTGAAGGCATGTGACCCTTAAGAGTTCTCCAAAGATACGCAGATCGAAACACCAAAGCCCTACTAAATGCTGGGTGTTGGATTAGGGGTGGGCTAAAAAAGATGACCAGGAAATGATGCTTTCCCCAGAGGAGGTTAACAAATCACGCCAGTAAAACAGTGGCTGTAAAGGAGTTGTGCTCACATTACTCTGGAATGCAGATAAGGGGGTGTCCTACTGCTTGAGGATTCCGAGAGGGGTTCCTGGAGGAAATACCAAATCCTCTTTCATTTTAGGCACCCCAGAAAGGGTGAGAGGAGGCAGTACAGAAGGGGAATTTTTTTTTTTAATGTGACTTTTTCACTTTAGAGGTTCTCAAGCTCTGGATGCCTGAGGATCCTGGGGGTCTGTGTATGAAGCAGATTCCTGCACCCCCATCGACCCCCCCATTGTAATTCTGTATTCCTGGAATGGAGACCAGGAATCTGCTCATTTAACAAACCTACCTGGATATTCTTATGTAGGGGTTTTATACTAATCTCAAAAGTCTCCCTTGCAGATCAGCAAGGCCTAAATGAAACAGCTGGAAAAAGATCACCAAAGGGCCAGCAACGTATTGGCTGTTCACAAGAGCCAGTGTCTTAGCTCAGGCCGCTGTAACATCACCGTGGAGTGGGCAGCTTAACCAACAAACATATGTTTCTCACAGTTCTGGAGGCTGGCTGGGAAGTCTAAGATCAAGGTGCTGGCAGATTCCGTGTCTGGTGAGAGTCCACTTCCTGGGTCATAGATTTCACCTTTCTGCTGTATCCTCACATGACAGGAGGGATAAGGACCTTTCAGGGGTCTCTTATGAGGGCACTAATGCATTCATGAGGAGCCTACCCTCACAATCTAATCACCTCCCAAAGGACCCACCTTCCCATGTCACCATATTGGGGGCCAGGACTTCAACATATGAATTTTAGGGAGACAAACATTCAGTCCATATCACCTGGCTAGGCATCTTACGCCAAGATTGAAGAGCAAAGGATCCAAGGCACGCATGTGCTCGGGAGTACAGACCGCTTGCCCAGGAACTTCAGAGGCTGTACAGGAGCCTCAAGGCCATGGCAACTTTTAGAGGAAGCCCATGGCATGTCAGGAAGGAGCAGATGGCAGACGGCTTGCAGTGGATGGGTCCAGGTGCACTGCTTCTCCAGCTGCTTTCAGCAGGCACACTTCTTTCTTCTTCCTCTCCAATCACTTAGGCAATCATTTCTAAAGAAGATAGGCCACCCATGTTTTCCCTCCTCTGGTACTTCATGGGTACCACAATGCAAAACACTCCCTTTGACAACATTACTAACATGTTTAAAGGAACTTCCCTCTACAACACCTTTCATTATGATTACATTATTAGAATACAGTATTCTAATAAATTAGTGTTAAGTAGGGAAGGGAAAAAAACCAATTTTCAAGTGAATGTTTTTTTCATACCAGGGTAAAGGGCTAACTCTTAAAAGCTTAGGAAAATTAGCTTTTGCAAATTATCTTTTCTGAAGCTTCCAGCTGTATTGAATGCTGACAGGTTTTTAAGCACTGAGATGAAAGAGACAAATTCTTTTTCTTTTGCATTGCTAATTGCAATTCTGCTGAGCACTATGAAGCCTGCTTTCCTCTTGAGACATTTGCCAGCATACGTTAATCGCACAAATATTTACAGACTGCTAAAGCACAGGGGCAGCTTATACCAAAAAAGATACAGAACACTTGAAAAAAAAAAAAAAAAAAAGCCTTTCTGACACATCACATTTATGGCCAGCTACCCAGAATCAGTATAAACTATTTGCCCCTTAGGCTCAGCCAATGTGTTTAAAGAACATTGTCCCTGGGTTGATTTAGTGTTTTCTTGGCTGCTAAAGTCTTTCTTCAAAAGCCTTGACACTTCTTTCCCTCAGGGTTAAAAATAAGGTTTCCAAAAATGTATATTCATCTTATGGATTGCTGTATTGTCAACCATTAATCTCTCAGGCCACCCAGATGGCACGGAAGAGGTCTATCCAGTGGTTTCCGAACCCCAAGGAGCTTCAGGAAGCTAAACAGAGCAAGCTAGACGACTTGACTAGCAAAGCCACAAACTCTTAGTACCACCTTGTTTTCCTAGCATGCTAGTTAAGAACAAAGGCTCTGGACTCCCGACAGCCCTGTTCAAATCCTTGCTTTGTCACTTCCAAGTCGAATGACCTTGAAGAATCTCTCAACCTCCATAAACCTTGTTTCTCCATCTTAAAATGGAAATAGTCCTATGTAGGTAGAGCCTGTAAGGAGTAAATGAAATAATGAATACAAAACACTTAGCACAATGCCTGGCACACAGAAACTCCTGAATAAATGTTTGATGGTGTTTTTTAAACCAGTGTGAACTTATAAATAATTTAGGCCACAAAAAGAAGAGAGGGAAAGGTGGGAAAAAAGGAAGTACAAGTGGATCCTAATATCCAAAAGAGCCTCTTTTGAGAATAATGGCTACCCATGCAGAAGAGAGGAGGGACATGGGCAGGAGCTCAAGCTGGCAAGTTGCTAAAAGATCACAGGAAGGCAAGAGAGTGTTATAGCCTCAAGCCAAAGCTTCAGGGTATACAGATGCCCAGGAAAATACAGGGTGCCCAGTTAAGTTAGAATTTCAAACATTTTTTGGGGATAAGTATATCCCAAATATTGTATGGAACATACTTATGTTAACAAAAAATTATTGCTAGGGCACCTGGGTCTCTGAGTTGGTTGAGCGTCCGACTTCAGCTCAGGTCATGATCTCACATTCGTGGGTTCAAGGCCTGCATCAGGCTCTGTGCTGACAGCTCAGAGCCTGGAGCCTGCATCGGGTTCTGTCTCCCTCTCTCTCTGCGCCTCCCCTGCTCACGCTCTCTGTGTGTCTCTCAAAACTTAAATTAAAACATTAAAAAGTTAAAAAAAAAACTTTAAAAAATTATTGCTTAATTGAAATTCCAATGTAACTGGGAATCCTGTTTCTGAGAGGTTTTTTTTTTTTTGTTTTTTGTTTTTTTTTTGATTGTTTTTGTTCTGTTTCATTTTGTTGTTACTGTTTTGGTTTTTTGTTGTTGTTTGTTTGTTTTGCTCCATGTGGCTGCCCTGGCCCTAACTTCGCAGACAGCTGCTCTGGCTGTCCTCACCTCATCTTGGCCCTGAATTCCCACCTCACGTTGAGAGGAGTCAGAGAAATAATGTGTGGGAAATGGCTTTGCAAACTCCAAAGAACTATAACATCAAGTAAGGAGACATTTCTTTCAGTGGGCGTTGTTATGAAAACACTGAGTCATCAAGCAAGAGCTGGGTCTTTGTGAATTTAAGGAGATGTATGGAAAATTCCGAGGAGTTTGGGGAGTGTATTCAGAAGGGGAGCCTCAAAGGACCCCAACGAGAGGGACTAGACGTGACGCTGGTCAACTGTGGCTGCACTGAGACTTACCTGGAGTGCTTTTCCGGTCCCCAGGGAGCACCTAGACCAAGTGAGTCAGGACCTCTGAGAGTGGGGCCAGGACCAGTGTCGTTAAACCTCTCCATGTGATTCCATTTTGTAGCTGAGCTTGCAGACCAGTGGTAGAATACACCTGTAAAAGGGACGTTGAACAGGTGAGACACCTTGGGCCCTGGGGTCTCAGGGAGGGATAGTTAACACCGCTTAGTGAGGTTGGATGTAAGAAGGGGAGGGGAAAAAAAGAAAAGAACAAGGGAGGAGGGAATTTGTAACGATAAGATTCATTCCATCTGCTTTTTAAAATTCTTTTTTTAATGTTTTAAAATAATATAAATACCCAGGGCAAATTTTTGAAGCCAGGAGGTTTGAATGTGAGTGAAAGGGAGTGGGTTAAATAAGAAAAGCAGGCGGGAATTTTCTATATTTAATCAAGCAGCACCTAACAGCCACACACCCAGTGGGGACAGTGGTCCCTCTCATTTGGGAGGGCCAAAGGATCCGTTTGCGATTGAAAAGAACTGTGTTGGAGGGTTGTACTTTCCATGAAGTCACAGATGGCTCACAATTTTTCTTCTAACTTAGGACTTGTGGTAGCTGAGGACCAATTTCTCTTTCAGGCACAAAGATTTAGAAGGTGTGGGTGGTTATGTAAAAATGTAGGAATTCATGTGCTGAGTAAGTGACACCTACATGAGAAGCCACCACTTGTCTTTGATTAGCCATGACAGTCACCTAATGGGAAGTGTGTATTCTCAATCAACAAATATTTATTGAGCTATGTGCTGAGCACTGTTCTTGGCATTGGTATAGAACAGGTAATAAAACCGTCTTGGTCCTCGTGGAATTTATATTTCAGTAGAAAAGACCGTTCATATAATTTCAGAAAGTGAGAAGAGGGCATACGGAAAGATATAGGAGGATAAGGAGCTCAGGAATGGTGGAGTGGGCAGAGGGCAAGTTAAGTTAGGTGGAAGGCTGAGAAAGCCCTTTCTAATGCCTACATCTGAGCAGAAGCTTGAATTAGAGTGAGGGGTGCACCATGTGGATATGTGAAAAAGGGTTTTAAGCAGAACAAGCAGCAAGTGCAAAGGCCCTGAGGCAGCTACCACCTGGCCCTGTTTAAGAAACATCAAGAAAGCCAGTGCTGCAGAGCAGGGTGCTGGGAAATAAGGATGAAAGGCAGACAGGGCCAGATCATGTAGGGGCTTTCGATCAAGGTGAGCACCTTGGATCTCGTGCTAATGCAGTGGGATGGAAGCCATTGGAGAAATTTGAGCAGGGAAGTGGTAGGATCTGATGAACCGTTGTGAAAGACACAACAGAGGGAAAGAGTGGAAGAAGGGAGCCCAGGTGGGAAGCTGTTGCTGTCATTGCCTAGGTCAGGTGGGATGATGGCGGGTTGGAGCGGCCATGGAGGTTATGAAAGTGGTCGGATGTGGACTTTATTTTGGAGGTAGAGCCAGCAGGAGTTGCCGACAGATTTGAAGTGAGATTGTGAGAGAAAGCTGGAAACTGAGGATGCCCCCCAGGTTTATGGCACAAGTAGGTACATAAATGGTGCCAATTCCCAAGATGGGTAACACATTTGGTAGGAAGGGTGCAAACAGTGAAATCAACATTGGTGTTTTGCACAAGCTGCGTGAGCTACCTATCAGACAGCTGAGGTGGACCCTTCCACGAACCCCCCACAATCCCCATTCTCCCTCTATTAGTTCTCAATGGCTGCAGGAACAAATGAGTGCACATTCAGTCACTTAAAACAGCACCAATTGGTTCTCTTAGAGTTACAGAGGTCAGAAATCTAAAATCCAGGTGTTGGTAGAACTGTGATCCTTCTGAGGATTTCAGGGGAGAATCTATTTCCTTGCTTTTTCCAGCATCTAGAGGCTGCCCACATTCCTTCTCCCTTGGTCCCTTTCACTATGTTCAACCCAGGAATGTAGAATTTTCTCTCTCCTGTAACCAAATGCCTCCCTCCTCTAAGGACCCTTGTGATCACATCAGGCCCCTCTGGCTAAACCGGGATAATCTTTCCATTTCAAGATCCTTAACTTACACCTGCATGCAAGGTAACGTAAGGTAACGTATTCATAGACTCCCGGGAGTAGGATGCAGACATCTTGGGGGGATCATTATTTAGCCTTATCACTACTTCCTTATCCTCAAAAAACCCTGATGGAGGTCAAAAGAGCAAGGTGCCTAACTGAAACACCACCTTTCCCAGGCCTACTTGCACAGAAAGGTGCCCAGAGCATCTTGGAAAGGAAACCAGGGCATGTTGACGGTGGTCACCCCTATCCCTCATTTTCATCACTTCAAGGCAGTGGCCTGCTCTCAAGTGCCAACAGCCACAGGCCTTTGCCTGAGGAGTCCCTCTGGTCTCCTGAGCCCACTTTGCTACATGTACGACAGGCCAGAAGTGCCCGAAATTAATGTCCCCCCGGTGATTGACAGGAGTCGGTGTATAAATACCCCAATTCCCTCCCCCCGGATGAGATAACAGGCAGGGGGTATGCTGGCTCCCTGAGGTTCTCAGTGGGCTTCAGCTCCAGTGACCCTTAGTGGTAACTTATCTGATATCAAGCCTTTTATCAACCAGCTTCCCTTCTTGGTTGTGAAACAGGAAAAATAATATCTGCCTTGCGTCCCTCAACAGGTTTTTGTGTCCAGAAGGAGACACTGCAAATGCTTTGTAAATGGTAAATTACAGAATCATTTAAGGTGGTATTATGAGACCCACAGACTATTAGGGCTGTTGAGTACCTGAAGGTCATCTTGTTACCCCAGAAAGAGAAAGAGGACAACTCCAAGGGCTCCTAATGAATGGAAGCAGACCAGAAGGATAAATGTGGTGTCCTAATTCTGGATCTGGTGGGGTTTGGCTCTATCATGATGTTTATTACTAAGTTCTCTCTTAGATGATTTCTAAGCCTCCTGGGGCCTCTACTTATTCATATGAAACATAGAAAGAATGGCCTGCAGTGACCCTGTCACTATGTAGAGTACTTTGGGAGAGTCTTCAAAATCAGGGAGCCCAGCCCCTCTCATTAGAGGTGGGGATTATGCATAATCTCAGTTGCAAATTGCAGACACAATGCCATTAATTTATTTGACAAAGATTTGTAAAGAACTTACTACCTTCTGAGCACTATTGTAATTCTTTACAACCATCTGCTCATTTAATTCCTATAACCACTCTATCAAGTAAGTACTATTATTATTCTCACTTTAGAGATGAGGAGACTGAGGCATAGAGAGGTTAAATGACTTCTCCAAGATCACAGAGCATAGCAATGAACCCGGGAAGTCTGACTCCATGCTCAAAAATGCTATGCAGTGCTGGGGCACTTGAGGGGCTCAGTTGATTAAGCATCCGACTCTTGGTTTTGGCTCAGGTCACTATTTCAGGCCCCATGTCAGGCTCCATGCTGACAGTGCAGAGCCTGCTTGGAATTCCCTCCCTCTCTCTTCTGCCCCTCCCCTGCTCACTCTCTATTCCCCCCCCCCCAAATAAATACATAAACATCTTAAAAAGAACACAAAAAAACTATGTCAAGAATACTGTACTATGCTGAGTTGCCTTCTTTTTTATCATTTTCTCCTTCCAAATTCCCTCCCACATCTATCCCTGGGCCAGTTCCTAGTGTTCAAATCATAACATCTCTCAATCAAAATGATTTCCATTTGCACAAGACAATTTAATGTGAATTGACTTAAATAGTCAAGGGAATATCAGTTCCTCCTAATCAGTGAGTCCAGAGAAAGGATGGAATTCAAGCATGGTTTGACCCTAAGTTTGCCAGTCATCCAGACAGAAGCTCTGCATCTCTGTAATTCTTTCAGCTCTGCCCTTTCCTTATCCTGTCTTTTTATTTATTTATTTATTTTTGGTTCGCGTCCCTCAAGGAAGCAAAACGCTCTTCCATCCACACATTGCACTATCCAGAGAAAGAAAGGGAGCCTTTGACCCAGCATCCCACTCATAAGGCAGGTTACTTCTGCCTCTGAACCAGTGGCTGAGGCCAAGGCTGGGATCCAGAGAGTGTCTGCTATCTAAGAATCATGTGCACCCCAGGGATAATTAGGAGGCAGTGGGAGGGTAGGAAGGCTTCAAGGCCCAGATGAGGTGCCACCTTCTCCACAAGATCTCCCTTTTGGTCTCATCATCTTCCATCTTTGGAAGAATAGCTCCTTTCTCTGAATTCCCATGACTCTTGATCTCCGTTGCTCTGACACCATTCACCACTTCATATTCATCATTTTGGATTCCTCCTGGATCATCTCCACTTGACTCTCCACTATTTTCCACTCTTTTCTGCTCTGTTCTGCACCTCAGCAGATGGGCTATTTCTCTTTTGTAACCCACTCCCATCAGATTTTCTATTCTACACCGCGGCATGAAAATAGCTCTTGCCAAGATCGTGCCCTCCATCTTGCCAAATCCAGTGACCAGTTCTCATTTCTCCCCTTGCTCACCCTCTTGGCAGCAAGTGACGTAGGGGACCCCTCTCTCCGCTCAAAGCATTTGCTTCCACTCCCAGATACCACATGGTTTTGTGTTGTCATATACTTCTCTGACTGTTCTTTTCTACTCTCTTTTGCTGGCATCTCCCCCATCCTACCCCACCCCCACCCACCTCTGCTCTCTCCACGAGGGCCGTGGTTTTGACTGTGGCCACGTTCCCCTTCCTACAACCACTGCTCCCATGTTCGTGGCACCTCACCCACAGCTATTACTCTCATCAGAATCTGGAAACACTGCCCCCTCTCTTCTTATCCCCACAGACCTGGAGGTGGTAAAGGTTTCCCACTATTGCTAGACACTGAATGCTTCATCATGCCTTGCTGGGTCTCTTAATGCAGCCAACACCTCTGTAGACCGTCCCTTCAGTAACTCTCTTCCATAAATCCTTGGAGTGTGCTCTTCCCTGGTAGGACTGACTAGCACTCTGCTTGTTTCCTTATGTCACTTATCTCCCATATTAGCTTATAAGGTCACTAAGAACAAAGTCTGTGTTTAATTCTTCTTTTATCCCCAGGAGTGCTTGCTATCCAATTGGTACCAATAAATGCTGAAATAAAGCGTTCTTTCTTATTAACTGCTTTCAGCTTAAACAGGAAGTGAAAGCAATAAAAGCATTTAAACACACACACACACACACACACACACACACACACACCTCCCAGGACAAAAGGCAGAAGAATGAAATCATGCTAAATTCTGATGTTATGAGTTTTTGCCTGATTTTTCAAATTCATGATGTATTCGAAATCCATATGGATCTCCAGGCCCAGAAATTAAAGAGAGTTACTTCTATTACAATAGAAATTGAAGTACAGGGGCACCTGGGTGGCTCAGTTGGTTAAGTGTCCAGCTTTGGCTCAGGTCATGGTGTTATGGTTCATGAGTTTGAGCCCCACTCAGAGCCTGGAACCTGCTTCAGATTCTGTGTCTCCCTCTCTCTCTGCCCCTCCCCTGCTCTCACTCTGCCTCTGTCTCTCGAAAATGAGTACACATAGAAAGAAACTTTTTTAAGAAATGAAATTGAAGTACCAATAAACTGAGAAGCAGGGAAGCCCCATTGCTGACCAGCAGGGGGATCTAGGAAACACTGGGTGCTGGGATTTGCTTCACACCCTATGCTGAGATGGGCTTTGGGAAAGAAGCTCTATGGGGGGTGCCCACCTTTGGGGGTCTCCTTCCTACTTTGCTTGTCTCTCTCTCTTCCTATTATGAACTACATTGCCACTCTTTCCCTACCAACCCTGATCCCATTGCTCCAGTGCCAACCAGGTGGGTAGTATAAGGATTCAGGGCAATAAGGGGAAAGGAAAGGAAGGAAAAAGAAACCCCCATCTTCCCTCCTCTGGCCCTAGTGGTGGTCTTACTAGCTGTCTCCCTCACCTACAATCTTTGGGCCATTCTCTATCACCTATTGTAGATCCCCTAGTCCCCAGAAACTGGACCTAAATATTCTTTTGAAATAAAGAGGATTCTGACTACAATCTTCTATGGATTCCAGGGTCCTCCTTTGACATGTGTGTCTGCTATTGCTTTTACAAACGAATCCAAGTATAAAAATTGACACTGTTGTGTATATATGTTGGGAGAGATGAGTGGAAATGATTACATTTATTCTGTTTCTCATATTTCAAAAATCTTTAGAGAGTTTCCAAAAGGATAAACTGAATGTCCATGGGGATGACCAAACACCCTTGCCTCTCAGTTCCTTGCCTTCCTCATTACCAATGACCTTTTGTCTACACTATCACAAAGCCACCCACTCTCTGCAACTGCTCTATTTTTAAGATAATCAGTCAATCATTCTGTCTCCAAGCAGCACTTCCTACCTTTCCAGCCAACTGGTTCCATCTTTCTTCAAGTTCATCAATGCTTCCTCCCTAGGAGTCCCCTTCTAGTCTCTTTCCTCCGTATGTCCCTCTGATACCATGGTTCATCATTTGGGGCAGTCTTTCACAAATATCTTAACTTCCTTTGCTCCTTCATCTATCTGTGATATCTCCCTGGCATAAAAAAAAAAAACAAAAAACAAACAAAAAAAAAAACATTAACTTGAAACAACGCTTACTCCCCAACTCCCCCATTCTTCTCCTGAATAGCCAAATGCCACTAGAGAAAACCATACATCTGTCAGACAGGTCTCTTGGCAAATTCAAGATCACCCATCTCAAGAGGCTCTCAACTCTCCCAGCATCAAGAAATACTTGTAGAGTGGGGAAATATCCACGGAAGGTGCTCTGGGAATTCTGAAATGAATGGACTGCCTGCAGGTAGAGAAACAAAGAGACAAAGCTAATAGATGAGGGCAGAAGGGAACCAAATGGGAAGAGTAATTTGGAAGCAAAAGGAAGAGAGGATTTCAACAAGGCTTGACTGCCATTCCCTCTTGTGAGTAAAACTCTTATTTTTAAGACTTATTGGGTGGCTGTACAAGACAGCCTATCTAGTTCCACCCTGTTGATGACAACTCTCTTATAGATGAAGAAGCAGATCATCCTGGAGATTGTTGGTGTGTGCCACTGTGCTGGAGAAGGCAGGCTTTCGTTTCCTCATCTGGCACAAAGGAATCCTTCCTACTTTCCCCAGGAGGACGTTGGGAGGAAATGGATTGGTGGGAAGCAAAAGGATTATTTCAGTAGTAATGACTGCAGGAGGTCAAGGCAAGGCTGAGGTTGTTCTCAATAAGAATCATTGTGACTAAAGACAACGGCTAGTGGGAATTTTTTTTCTTTGTTTGCTTTTACTTTTTGATGCCAGACAGCTGGAATGCCAAGAGCAGTTCTGTGCCAAGCCACAAAAAGACTGAAAGCCCAGGACTTCCCCTCGGACAATAGCTTCCCTTTTAGCTTCAGGCAAGAGTAAAATCTGTCCTAAGATAGTTTAGGAACTTCCTGTTGGTTCACATTTCAAGCAGCTTGTATTTAATTTTCACCTTGCCACTCAGAGCTCAGAGTGAACAGGAGACCCAGGGACAGGGTACTTTGCTGAGAACTGACCAGCGACCGGCTGGCTGCCTGTAAGTACTGTTTGGTTTGAATGTTTTAGGTTCTCGAGGCTTCTGGTAGTCTGAAATATTAACTGAGCAAAACTGCTGTTATGGGCTCTTGGTTCATAACTTTCTTGGATTGGATAGTCAGAAGGAAATAGGACCTCTTGATATCACATTCATCAAATCCCAGGTGACATTAAAATGAACAGGTTATAGACAATGATAGTGGGTGTAGATTCTTTTGAACGGGATCAAAGAGATAAATCTGAAAGGCTTTTTTGTTCTGGGATAATGACAAGAAATGCAACCAGAACTACAAAAAGGTTTAATTATTTTATTTTATTTTATTTTATTTTATTTTATTTTACTTGAGAGAGAGAGAGAGAGAGAGTGCACAAGCAGGGGGAAGGGGCAGAGGGAGAGAGAGAGAGAATCTCAAGCAGGCTCCGTGCCCAACAGAGAGCTTGATCTCACCACCCTGGGATCATGGCCTGAGCTGAAATCAAGAGTTGGACACTCAGCCAACTGAGCCACCCAGGTGCCCCAATTCTCCTTTTTTAAATAGAAAAAGAAGCAAAGTGGTTCAGACAGCAACTCTCAAGTTAGAATTCTGGGTCTGTTTCTTTTTAATTATGAGATCAAAGGCAAATTGCTTAGTCTCTCTGATAACAGTTTCTCTATCTGTAAAATGGGTATCGTACCATTATAAAACTAGTATAAGCTTTATAGTATTATATATAAAAACATGTGAAATCTATGTGTTTTATATATAAAAATACGTATGAAATTGAATGCAATTTCATATTTAGTGTATAATTTTGTTTATATAACATAAGCTTAGGCTTATTTTGCTTATGTGAGCAAAATTTATATTATAGGTTTCATATATATAATGGATTTCACATATGTATACATATACTGGTTTTAATATATATAATATGAAATATATTGTGTATGAAATCCAGTATTTATATACATATACACTCGAATCTTGAACAACATGGGGGTTAGAGGTGATGACCCCCCATGCAGTTAAAAATCCACATATAACTTTTGACTCCCCCCAAACTTAACCACAAATAGCCTACTATTAACCAAAAGCCTTACTGATAACATAAAAAGTCAGTTAACACATATTTGAGTGTTATATGTTATTATATATAATACGCAAAATATGTATCAAGGGCCCTTTGCTTCCCTCCCATTTTACCGGCACTGCCCGGGCACTGAAGTGCTCAATGCTTTCTTCTGTTTTGAAAGTCTTACTAATTCAAGGTAAGAATTGATCACCGACACATCCCTGGTTTCGAAGATCTCACCTGCCCTAAGGCCCTTTACCCTGTAGGATCCCCCTTCTCTCACGGCCCCACGTTGGTCAAGGGATCACCAGCATAGCTGCCCAGGACAGAGCTCCACCTCTCAGAGTCAGTTTCACCACATGGACCTCAGTCCCCAGAGTCAGGCAGACACCTGTGGCAGTTGAAGAACAGGGTCCCTGCTCTTCGGTTTTCCCCTGGAGAAAGCAAGTTCCTGGCATGGAGAAGCACTTATCTTATGCTTCCTCTTGGCTAGAAATGCTTTCTCAGCTGCATTTGGTCCATAGCATCCTGCCTTCTGCCCTGTTCTTGTCTCTTCTCCTCCGCGCTGCTTCCCCCATGGACTTTGTTGTCAGAGTCACTTATGGAGCAGGAGCAGAGAAGGCCCAGGGAACATGGTCCCTTCAGTCATGCTAGCAACCCCTCCACAGACCTGTCCACTTGGTGAGCACAAGCAGCTTGGATATATCCTTGTAACTGTGGCTACTATCAGCCTTGGGAACAGAATGGAAAGTGGGGGGCTGATAACCCATCTCAGCAGCATTCCTGGGCACCATCCTGACACTGGATGTTTGAGTGGTTAATCAGTGAAGCACGCTGTTGTTTGAGGACTAACCGACATTTATTTAACTCTTCCTTTTGACAGAGGAGAACAGACAGCCATAATGGAACCCAAACCTCAGAAGAGTCCAGGTACCCAAGGAATATACTCTCTTAAGGAAAAACTTTATTGAAAATGACAAACAATTCTCATCAAGCTACCCAGGATACAGGAGATAGTTTTAGTGAGGATAATGGGTGGCATTCTGGGACAATGATTCATGGTATGGATAGTGTAGTAGAAGCTGCTGTGTTCAGCTAATTATTGTGTAAGTGCTCACCCATCTAGAAATTTGACATTTTTTGACTTTCATTAACCAGATGTTCCATCTGTTGCTTGGAGATGGTGCTGAAACAAACTATAGCCCAGAAGAGACTGAAGAATATTTCATAATTTAATAGGAAGTTCTCCCTTGGAGAAACTGCCTAAATTGTTATTATAGGGGTAGCTCGAGGTGTATTATTCAAAGGTCCTTGTTCATGTCTACACAGTTCATTGCAGGTGGCTAGTTAGAAAAGCTGATTTAGGATGAAACAGTTTAGAAATCAAATGATCAAAGCACCTATCATTAGTAAGTCACTGTGCTTCATATTATAGAGGATATACAGAGTAAGTAATAGAGTCATTGCTCTCAATGAGTTTATAAATGTTGTTGGGAAGTTAAGATAAGCACATGTGAGTAACTGTGCTGAGAAGCTAAGATAAGCACAAACAATCGGGATATGATAGGAATCATGAAAGTGAGTGTGAAACATTATGGGAATATGAAAAAGAAAGGGCATACAAGTAGTTTTGGGAATCTGGAGAGGTTTTATGAGAAGGCATTTAGACCCTAAAAGTGGTATAGGGTTTTAAGAGAGATTGGTAAAGAGCACATCTCGGCAGAGAGGGATGGCATGAACAAAGCAATGAGTGGATTAGAGGCAGGATGTATCAGAGGGCAATGTGGATATAAAGTAGGACAGTGGAAAGAGAGTAAAGGATCAGGCTGTGGAAATATGGCACTATATTGTACCAGACCTTGACCTCATTAGACCACCAATCCTTGAACAAGAGAATGGCATCATTAGATTTGCATTTTAGACTAGTCCTATTTTTTGAAATAGCCTTTTTCCTTTAATGTTTATTATTTATTTATTTATTTTGAGAGAGAGAGAGAGAGGAGGGTGGGGAGGGGCAGAGGGAGAGGGAGAGAGATGATCCCAAGCAGGCTTCACACTTTCAGTACAGAGCCCAACTTGGGGCTCGACCTCAAGAACCATGAGATCATGACTTAAGCCAAAATCAGGAGTCGGATGCTTAATTGACAGAGCCATTCAGACACCCCTGAAATAGCTGTGTACAGTAAAAATGACATACAAGAAATTGCACACATTTAAAATGTACAATTTGTTAAGTTTTGATATGTGTATATGCCTTGGAAACCATTACGACAATCAAGATAATCTTCATCACTCCCAAAAGTTTTCTGTTACTGATTTTCAGTTTGATTCCATTATGTTCTGAACATATACTTTGTAAACCTTGGATCCTTTCAGATTTATTGAGACTGGTTTTATGGCCCAGAACATGATCTGTCTTGGAAAATGTTGCATGTGCCCTTGACAAAGGTGTGCACTGTGCTGTTGTTGAGTGTTCTATAAATATCAATCAGGTCAAGTTTGTTATTGATAGTGTTGTTCAAGTCCACTAAATCTTTATGATTTTCTGCTTATTTTTTCTATCAGTTATGGAGAGAGGGGTACTGAAATCCCTGACTATAATTGTGGATTTCTCTATTTCTCTGTGCAGTTCTAGCAGTTTTTGCCTCAAGTATGTTGAAAGTCTTTTATTAGGCACATAATTGTGTAGGATTATTATGTCCTTTTGGTTAATTGACCCCTTTATCATTATAAAAAGACATTTATCCCTGGTAATACTATTTTGCTATGCAATCTGATCTTACTATAGCCAGTCCAGCTTTGTTTTGACTGCTGTTGGCATGGTATATCCTTTTCCTGACCTTTTACTTATAACCTATTTGTGTCTTTGTATTTGTTTTTTTAATGTTTATTTATTTATTTATTTTGAGAGAGAGAGAGAGAACGTGCACAAGCAGGGAGGGGCACAGAGAGAGAGATAGAGAGAATCCCAAGCAGTGTCTGTACTGTCAACACACAGCTCAGATGTGGGGCTCGAGTCCACTCCCATGAAGCATGAGATCTCGACCTGAGCCAAAATCAAGATTCAGACATTTAACCAACTGAGCCACCCAGGCACCCCATGTGTCTTTATATTTAAAATGTGTTTCTTGTGAGTACCATGCAGTTGGGTCTTGCTTTCTTACCCAATCTGACAGTCACACCCTTTTAATTGAATTTTTTAGACCATTTACACTTAATGTGAATATTGATATGACTGGGTTTGAGTCTATCATAGCATTGTTTTCTATTTGTCTCATTTTTTCTTTGTTCACCTTTTCCCTCTTTTTCATTGTTTTTTGAATTAATTGAGTATTTTTATGATACTATTTATCTCCTTTCTTGGCTTATTAATTGTAACTGTTTTGTTATTTTAGTGATCCCACTAGGGCATATAGTATATATCTTTAATGTATCACAGTCTATCTTACTACAAATGATATTATACCAAATCACATATAATATAAGAATTTTATAAAAGTATACTTCCATTTTCCCCTCCTGGGCTTAATGCCTTTTACTTGATGAAATTGCATTTTACTTACACATTATGTTATAATCTTCACAGTATGTTGTTAGTATTTTGTTTGAACAGTCGGTTGAATTTTTAAATGTTCTAATCAATACAAAAACAAAATTCGTATATTTACCTTTGCAGTTATCATTCAGCATTGTTCATTCATTCATATAAATTCAGATTTGCATCTGGTATCATTTCTTTCCACCCAGAGGGCTTCCTTTAAGCTTTCTTATAGTATAGGCCTCCTGTTTATGGATCTCTTTAGCTTTTGTAATATCTGAAAAATGTCTTGAAATTGCCTTTATTTTTTTTTTAAATTTTTTAAACATTTTATTTTATTTTTTGAGAGACAAAGAGAGACAGCATGAGCAGGGGAGGAGCAGAGAGAGAGGGAGACACAGAATCCGAAGCAGGCTCCAGGCTCTGAGCTGTCAGCACAGAGCCCAATGCGGGGCTCAAACCCACAAACGTGAGATCATGACCTGAGCTGAAGTAGGACACTCAATTGACTGAGCCACCCAGGTGCCCTGAAATTGCTTTTATTTTTCAAAGATATTTTTGCTGCATATAGAATTCTAGAATGATAGTGTTTTTCTTTCAGTACTTTAAATATCTGCTCCACTGTTTTTTTGCTCACATTATTTCTGATGAGAAATCTAATGTCTTTTGCATGTTTTTTTTTTCCTTCTGCATACATACTTTCCTTCCTTCTGGCTGATTTTAAGGTTATTTTCTTTATCACTAGTTTTGAACAATTTGATCACAACATGCCTTAGTAGAGTTTTTTTCATGTACCTTGTGTTTAGGGTTCCTGACCTGCTTGGATCTCTGGGTTTATCGTTTTCTTTAAATTTATACACTTTTTAGCATTATTTCTTTAAATATGTTTTCTGTATCCCTACCCACTTAGGGATTTCATTACTTGTATAGTAGGTCACTTGAAATTGTCCCACAGTGAGGCACCTGCGTGGCTCAGTGGGTTAAGCATTTGACTCTTGATTTCGGTTCAGGTCGTGATCTCACAGATGGTGGGATCGAGTCCCGCATCAGGTTGTGCATTGACAGCATGGAACCTGCTTGGGATTTTCTCTCTCTCTCTGTCTCTCTCTCTCCCCCTCTCCCTCTGCCCCTCCCCCGCTCACTCATAAGAATGCAGTCTCTCTCTCTCAAAAGAAATAAAGTTAAAAAGATAAAGAAATTGTCCCACTGTGCATTGGTGCTCTTTTAACATTTTTCTTTATTCTTTTTTCTCTCTGCATCTGTGTTGATAGTTTCTCTTTGTCTTCATGTGCACTAATCTGCTGTTACTCCTATTCAGTGTGTTTGTTTGTTTGTTTCTGAGACATTGTGGTTTTCATCTTTTGAAGTTCACTTTAGATCTTTTTTATGTCATCTGTATCTCTACCTAACTCCTGGAATATATTAAATACAGTAAGAATAACTGTTTTTACAACTTTCTCTGCTAATTCGAATGTCTGTGTCAGTTCTAGGCCCATTTCGATAATGTTCCTAATTATGGGTCATGGTTTCCTGCCTTTTTGCATATTTGGTAGTCTTCGACTGGTTGCCAGACATCGAAATTTTTACCTTGCTGGGTGCTGCCTATTTTTGTATTTCTACAAATCTTGAGCTTTATTCTGGGATGCAGTTAAGTTTTTTGGAAACAATTTGATCCTTTTAAGACCTGCTTTTAGGGCACCTGGGTGGCTCAGTCGGTTAAGCATCTGACTCTTAATTTCGGCTCAGGTCATAATCTCACGGTTCATGAGTCCGAGCCCCATGTCCAGCTCTGCGCTGGCAGCTTGAAGCCTGCTTGGGATTCTCTGTCTCCCTCTCTCTCTCTCTGCCCCTCCCCTTCTCGTGCATGCACACTCTCTCTCCCTCCCTCTCTCTCTCAAAAATAAATAAATAAACTTTTTTTTTTTTTTAAAGGCTAGCTTTTATGATTTGTCAGGTGGATCTGGAACAGTCCTCAACCCAAAGATGATTATTCCATACTCTTGAATTCTTAAGAACCTTATGCATGTTTCTGTGATTCTTTCCGTGTGCAGCTCTTTCCTCTTTGGCACTCTGTCCCTGTGAACTCTAGTGCCTTAATTTCCCCCGAAGCCTTAGCTCTGTCTCCTCAACTCAGGAATTCACCCAATTCCACCTCAGTTCCCCTTTCCTGTGCTATAGCCTGGAAACTCTCTCAAGGGAGTGGTAGGGCCCACCTTGTTTGTTTCCCATCTCATAGGGATCAGTGACTTTATTGCCCATGCCAAGGGTCTTGAAAACCACTATTGTATATATTTTGTCTGGTAAACCCAGTCCCTGTTATTCCATCCTTGCCCAAAGTACTGAATCAGTCAGATTTGGTGTTTACTCTCAGGGATATGTCAAGGATGGATTTGAAAATGTCAAGACTGGAATTAGGGCGTCAAACTGGACACTACAATGTACAGTGAAAAACCTATGAAGGTCTTGAATGCATATGAATTTGAATACATTGAAACATATGAAGGTCTTGAAGGCAGCAGTGGTGGGAACAGAACAATCAGGATAGATCCCAGAGGTGTTTGGGAAGTGAAAGTGAGCATGATTTAATCATCGAGTGGCCATAAGACTGATGGAAGGGTGACGGTTAAGGGGATTCAGAGGGTTCTAGGTGGGGAGGCTGGACAGGTGTTGGTAACACCACTTCATAAAAGGCACCTGGGGATAGAGTGATGTGAGAAAGAAGTTTATGGGAAATCCAGGTGAAGATGTTTAGGGGCAAAAATTGCATATACAGGGGTAAAAATACTGAAAATTTGTCCCATCAGTTTCCCACAGACTAGATTTTGCTGAAGACATCTCTGGCATGGTGTTTACCATATTTCTGTTTTCTGTATTTCCTACAAACTGGATCTAAAGGATGGGTGAGATCGTTCCACTGGTTTTTGTTGTTGTTGTTGTTGTTGTTTGGCAAAGCTAATTAGTGGGTGGTCCTGTCCATTGGTTTTAAAATCAAACCCACTATATTGGCCTACAGCCTTCCAGGCCCAACTGAACTTGTCTCTAGCCTCATCTTAGACCACTCTTAGAGTCCTCACTGGCTCATTATATTCCAGCCACTCAGTGCTCCTGTTCTCTTCCTGGAACACCTCTCCCCTTTCCTGTCCCTGGGCCTTTGACTATGCTACTTCCTCTGCCTACCTGGCTCTTTGCACGCTTGGTTCCTTCTCATCCTCATAAAGGTTTCCCCTGACTCCTCTTCCTCAAGGGGCCTCCCTGCCTGGCTATTCCGTCTCATCACCCTGGTCATGCTCTCCAATGCACGTATCACAACCGTCACTTACCTTGCTTGTTTTCGTTTCTTGTTTATCACCCACCTTCCACACGTGATAGGAAGCTCCATGAAGGCAGGGAATACAAGCAGAAGCCAGGTGGCATGAAAAGACCTCATCATTAAGTGTTTCTAGTAGCTCACTTTTAAGCCCAGAATCCTACTATAGACAAAAACCCCAGTACCCTTATTAACAATCAGTGTCATCATGGCCAGAGTTTTTCTGTCACCATACCCTCTGAGTTTGCTTGAATGGGGCAGTGTGGCAGACGCATAATATTTCTGGACTTCACATACCTTAACCAGTAAATTGGCTGAATACTGATGGCTTCAGTACCGATGGCTTCGTAAACTCAGATTAAGGTAGCCAAATTGTTTACTGGGTTATTTTCCTCAGCTTCAGTTCTGGAGAAAACAGCACCATTGCCATGGTCAACAAACACCGTCAGAGTTTTTGTGTCCTGGTAGTCGATGTGAATACTGGGGACAGACACCCTGGGACTGACAAACTGGGCTACGTACTCATAGATACTTACTTTACTTTAAGGTTCTGCTAATTGTACACGATGTTATTAGGGACTCCTAGGCCCAAATTTTTATAAAATACTGTATCTGTTGAACCTTTTAAATTTAATACAACCAAAGAGCACCTGTATTAGAGGCAGATGAGAGACTGGTTTATTCTGCAAACAATAAAGGCTAAAGTTTCCTCTGTTGTTGATAACAGCCCTACTGTGTGCCAGGCCCAGTACTGAGAGGTTTCCATGCATTAACTCCTTCAGTCCTCCCCACATATCTGTGTGGTCAGTACTATTGTCTCCATTTTACAGATAAGGAAGCAGGGAAAGTTAGGGATTCTAGGTGCTCTATCAATATTTGTTTAGTAAACAAATATGTGATTTTTGTCCATGGCCATACAATTTTAAAAAGGAGCCAGCCAAAACTTGTTTTTGCAATATTGCTTCATTCTGTTTTTCTTTTCCTTTTCCGTGTGTGTATGTGTGCATGTAAAGGGATGGAGGGTGGGGTGGGGAGCAGCCAGAGTTGCTACAGAGGAGGAGAAGGAAGCAAAGTGAGGACAGCTGCCTAGGAATTACTACATTCATGTAGTAATTTTGGCACAGTTGGAACAGCATCTGACTCTTAATCCTGGGGTCATGAGTTTGAGTCCTACGTTGGGTGTAGAGATTACTTAAATAAATAAGCCTTTTCTTTTAAGTTTACTTATTTTGAGAGAGACAAAGACAGTGCAAATCACGGAGGGGCTGAGAGAGAGAGTCCCAAGCAGGCTCCACACTGTCAGTGTAGAGCCTGACGCAGGGCTTGAACCCACGAAGCTGTGAGATCATGGGCTCAAACCCACGAAGCTGTGAGATCATGACCTGAACTGAAACCAAGAGTCAGACGCTTAACCGACTGAGCCACCCAGGCACCCCATTAAATCAATAAACTTTTAAAAGAAAATGTTAAAAAAAAAAAAGAGAAATACTAAATTCTAGCATAATGTCCCCATCAGTTGTGCTACCTAATCCTGATTCTGTTTTCACTTAATTAAAAAGCTCTACCTCTTTAGTAAAGACGGTCTTTTATAAAGCCATGGGCAAACTAGAACTATAGCCTGGAGGTGAAAGCAAAAAAACTTTAATAACATGACATTTTTCTAAATAATAAAAGTAGTACATATTTCTTGAAGACATTTTTGAAAATACAGGGGGCAAAAACCCTCTAAATTTCAATCCTTACGGAGAAGCAGTTAACATTTTGGAAACCTTTTGATGTAACCACCCTGCCACCTCATTTTCAAGAGCAGGTGTTTTTGGGGCGCCTGGGTGGCTCAGTCAGTTAAGCATCCAACTTCAGCTCAGGTCACGATCTCGCAGTCCGTGAGTTCAAGACCCGCGTCGGGCTCTGGGCTGATGGCTCAGAGCCTGGAGCCTGCTTCGGATTCTGTGTCTCCCTCTCTCTCTGCGCCTCCCCCGTTCATGCTCTGTTTCTCTCTGTCTCAAAAATAAATAAACGTTAAAAAAAAATTAAAAAAAAAAAAAAAGAGCAGGTGTTTTTGCTTCTGTTTACTAAGCCAAGGAGCAAGGCAGAATTATTCTGCTCCTGTGGCTGGTGCTCTGACAAGAATAGAGAAAAACCTTTGCTCACATCTGGAGAGCCAGTGGTGCGCCCCAGAAATGAGAACCCGACGTTAAGGAGCTTCTAAACGTCATCTGAAGGGAAGTCCTGGCTCTGGTCAAACAAGGATAATGCCCTCGGTCCTTTGGGCTCTTTGTTTTCCTGCTCTAGGATCGAAGTTCTTTTCCATAACTGAATAATTGGAAGACCTTTCCAGAGGGAAATAGCGTTTTCCAGCTGAACCAGTTCCTTCCCCAAATCTACAGGGAACAAACTGAGTCTGTTCACTTTCTTTTATTAGGCAAACAATTTACATTTTATTATGAAAATGAAGTCTGCAAACAAGATTACTTTATTAAATCACCACCTCCTCAGCTTTTCTTCTCTGCTGTAAGTATGCACCATGATCTAACGGGCCTCCCACTAGCTTCCTGAACATTTTTCAAACATTTTTCAAACACATTTCAAAATGAAAAAAATGTTTTCATTTTTCAGTCTTCTTGGAAAAAGCGGTTTTTCATTCTGTCAAAGAGTGGGGGAAGGAGACTTCACATCTCCTATTACAAAGACGAACATCGCCGAGGTTCCATTGAAATTGACCGGTGCGCATCCAGTCCGGAAAACGTGTATAACAACGAATACTAACACAGGGCATGAAAATTGAAATTTAAATCATTGACTGAAAGCACCAAAGCCTTCATGCTTACAATACTGGTTGCTGAAAAGAAGCTGAAATGAAGAATATCCTGAGTAAAACACAGCCACATACTTATTTCGCGTTGTATATACCAGTTCATAAATTATTCATTAATAAGCATTTAGTTACAAAAGACTTTGATTCGCTTAATTTACGGATGAGGGAGAGCAGATAAAATCATCATTTCATAAACCCAAGACGGGTTTTTAAAAAAGTATTGAGATTTGCTTTTTTTTTTTTTTTTTTGGCCTTCTCTTTAAGAAATTCGGTACAAAATGAAAATTAGGAAACATGATCGTTGGTAGGACAAAGAATTCAACAGAAGTAAGAATTTTTGAATTAACTGTGAGGCTGAACTAAGTATTTGCAATCAGTAATGAGCCAGATCTAAGCTTATTCTGTAACATTATTGGACAATTTCCAAGACATTGATCAAGCAGACCTAAATTTTACTCAGTTAGCATCTTAATATGAAACAGTCATTGTGTTTGAATCTGTGTAATACTTTGTGTCTACATCTAACAGAAACTCCAGTGTAGAAGTCGGCATAAGTAGCCATGAAAAATTGCAATCTGTATGTAAGATGTTCAAGTGCCACCCTGATGAGGTGATGTCCATCAGAACCCCTAACAGGGAATATTTCCTCATTGGCCATGACAGGTAAGTAGTAAGATAACCCAGCGTTTCCTGTGTGTGCGGTAAAAAGCAGACAAGCAGACAAAATATCTCAAACCAATAACCAATAAACAGACTTTGAACAGAAATCCACGGCCACCCCTGCAACACCATCATTAGTGTTCATTACTGGGCAGTGTTCATTATTTGTTAAAACATCTCAGAAAGTAACAGTATTCATTCCCTAGGGCTTCTATAACAAAGTACCACAAACTGAATGTCTTAGAACAACAGATACGCATTGCCTCACGTATGTTCTGGAGGCCCGGCATCTGAAATCAGGGTGTCACAGGGCCACGTTGCTTCTGAAGGCTCTAGGGAAGGTCTGTTCTAGGCCTTTCTCCTGGCTTCTGGTAGTTCCTTGGCTTCTGTCAGCAGAACTACAATGTTCACACAGCATTCTCCCTGTGAGCATGTCTCTGCATCCAAACTTTTTATAAGGACGCTTGTCATAATGAATTAGGAGGCCAGTATAACCTCCTCTTCACCGATGACATCTACAATAACCCAACCCGATTTCCAGATAAGGTCACATTCTGAGGTACTGGGGATTGACACTTCCAACAGATGAATTTTGAGGGGACGCCAGTCAACCCCATCCTCATCACCCCAGTTGCTTTTCACATAAAAGAACCCAATACACAAACATCTGTACAAGCTACATATGTTAGGGAGGGGCCATGTTCATCCCTGAAGAAGTCTTCGGTTTTTAAGGGGGGCTCCCGTTAGCAAAGGTGCCTAACGGATCCTTTGTAGATGATTGGCTGCTTGACAGAGAGGCCAAGGCCAGGGGAGGAAGCTGGGCAGAGGAGGCACAGAACGCTCACGCCGAAGTATGAAGGGCCTTGCTCTGCTGCAGATTAAGCCCAAGGCGAACAGCCTTCTTTTTCACATTGTCATGAAAGTCAATAGAAAAGTTGTGATTTATATAAATTCATTCAAACACAGGCTTCATAAACACACGCACCCCCCAAAGGGAGGCACACCTGGGTAGCTATTCAAAAAATGGTGCTGACGGGTTAAGGGGCTCGCTTATGAACACAAAAGAAATCAGTGTCGAGGCCAAAAGGTCCCAACCCTATGATCGCTACTGTTATTTTCGACTGTTCTTCCCATTTCTCTGAGCTTTCCTCGCAGAGGCGGCAGGAAGATTAATTCTAGTGTGCAAGTGTGGAGGTGGTGAGGAGCCAGTGGGTCATTGAAGCTACTTCGGGAAAAATCTTTATTTCCCTGGTACCTGCTCCCACTGCCTGTTCCAACCTTAATAAAAGAATCTTTTTCTGGTTCAAAAGGAGCACAGGTGCTATTGTTGCCACACGCCAACTGAAAAGTTTATTCCTATCAACAGGGAGAAGATTAAAGACTGGGTCTCCTTCATGTTATCATTTTGCTGGGACGTCAAAGCAGCACGCCAGAACACAGAGGTGACTCTACATTGCCGATAAAATAACAGGGCACCTGAACACAGCCTCTGTCACAAGGAAACAATGGTAGTTTTTGCTTTTCCTCCTGAGCAACTGGCACTAATACAAGGAAAAAATAAGTGAGAAAATGTACATCCTTGTTATTTTTGTGATGAACAATAGGGAAAAATACTTCCGTGTTTTGCAAGAGACCTAAAATGCAGACCCTTCGAATTTTCGTTATGGGGTCGGAGGAGTGAAACGCACTTTTTTAAGCGTAGCTAAGACTACAGCAGTTCCCATCATTGTTATTCAAGGTGCATAACAGCTACCTTTTTCAGTGAGTAAGTCTGGGCTGGTGTCTGTACAAAGGCTCTTCATATCTCTTGTGTTTTCAGTGGAATCTCTCTTTAATGTAAGGGCTAGTAGCTTTAGGTTTTTAATTTACTTCCCGAGAACCTTCGCTGATTTACACAAGTCCTTTATGAGGGTAGACCTTTATAAATGAAACTCAGTGTATAGGTATCATTTTGACATGTTTTCTCCAAGTTGTTCTGTGCCCACAGCAAGGGCAGAGGCCGTGGAGGAAGGAAAGCGAGGTGTGTCTATGGTAGACCCAAATGACCAGAGAATAGTGGCACAGGGTCAAAAAGACAGGTGGAGGGAAATTCAGGACATCGGAAGCCCAGGCTGAGAGTCCTCAAGGGCTTGGAAACAGGAGAGAGCTATGATCACCTTGTATCTTGGTGAGAGAAGGCTGGCTGGGGGGATAAATGTTAGCGGAAAAGAGTGAAGGCGGGAAGCCCAGCGACGAGGCTGTTGCTTCGGTCCAGGTAAGACATGGATTGTGCCCTGACTGCAATATTCCTCTTCCATAAGCAGGAGAAATTCTCCCTGGGTGGTAAAAGGCCTTCTTCAGACCCCAGTCCTCTCCTTGGTCCTTCCAGCGTGTCAGAGGCTGTCAGCCCCACCCCACCAAGAAATAGTCTTCCAGACATGGTAATCGGATTTCCATCTCTCTCTCTCTCTCTCTCTCTCTCTCTCTCTCTCGACGCCTTGCCTGGGAGTCTGCTGATGCTTCCAAAGTATTACCCATGTATTTGACACCTTCCTCTAAGCCTAACCCACCGTCATGATCTTAGCCTTAGTATTTATCCTATATTTAGTCTGTTTCTTATACCACAAATGAGCCTTCCTGCTTGCCCTGCCTACCTTGAAATGTATTCATTCATTTTGGGTGCGCCTCACCATGCATCTGGGTATGTTGGCCGGAGAACCCTCCAGCTAAACAGAAGCCTGGCTGGCAACCTTTTCCTTCCTTTCACACAAAGGGTGCGGATTACCTCTGTAAAAAAGATTCCCAACACACCACTCGGTCTCCTGCCATACCGTCTATATTTCTGGGGTAAAACCAAGGTTCTTATTCATCTTTTTCATTTACCCAGATCGATCTTGCTTCCTCTTAAGTGTGTGTGTGTGTGTGTGTGTGCGCACGCACGCGCGTGTGTGTGTGACTTCATTTCTAATGAAACCCATTTGAGGAAAAAAATACATCTGGCTCTTGAAAGTGATTTGTGATTGTGCTCTCAGCTCTCTTGGATTCAGTCTTCCCAACTTTGGATTAACGGACCGAGTGGTTGGGTTGTTTTTTTTTTTTAATCTCCTGCCGTGGATACCATTTCGTCCGTAAGAGATGTAACCATTGACTTTTCCTTCTCCCTGGGTGCCAAGCACATCTTAATATGGCATAACCTGCTGTTTTATCTAGTTGGGACCTCTCCAACTATGTTAAAAGCTTTCCTACCCCCTGCTTTTCGAAAGATAACGTTACTGGTCGTCTTGCCTTTTCACACTTTGCATTCGAATTCGGAGATTTTTCAGTCAGGTCCAGTTAAGAGTACCATCTACCTTGTTGGGTTTTGTGGTGGTGATGATGGTTGTCATTGTCGTTGTTGTGGGAACCGTTCTTCACCCCCAGCTCAGCACGGTCTGGCTTCATGATCTTGGCACTAGAAAAATGGACACCATTGAAAACATTTTGTTTTTAAAATCACTTCCCTTCAAGGACTTCCTAGAAAACATTCAAGTTCTTTTCAAAACCCTTGCTCACAGGCATTGTTCTTGGAAGAATTAAGTTGTACTTGTAACAATTTTCCTGCCATGCAAAGCAGCTGCTTTAGTAGAGGATCTTGTATCCACTGGGGAGGGAAGGTGGTAGTTGCTTAAACCTACATTACCTTGTAGACTGTAATTCATATGATCACATGACCAACACTAGCAAATTGCATTGCTATGGAAACAATAGAAGTGTGTGAGCAGAACACAAAAGAGGAATATTGAGCAGGAAGAGGAAAGGTGTGGTGCCCTGACCGTGGGCTGATTATCTTCCCAGGTGGCCCCAGGTGAAAACTAGTATATGGGAGTGGGGGGACTCAGTGGCAGACCTTAGCGCCTTGGAATATACCCTCCCCCACCACCCGCCCCTGAGAGAACTGCTTATTCTAAGTTACAGGTCCCAATGGGCTTGAATTTTTACCTCATCAAGGTGACCCAGACTCAAGAGGCAAGTTCAAGTTGTGTGGACTTCTGCATGTAACCTTGGGAAATTTTCCCATCTTCTCAACTTAATTAATCTAACATGGCTTCCCAGAAAGCATGTGGTTTAATTCTGTCTCTTGAAAAAAAAAAAAAAAAAAAAAAGAGAGAGAGAGAGAGAGGGAGAGAATAGAATTAATTGTCTTCCTCTCTTTATTCAGCATTTCATGGAAAACAATTCTCCAGGACTCAGACAAGCTCATCTGCCACATGATTTCTTGTCAGAGACTACTGAAGATACAGAAGAAGAGAGTCATTATATTAGTCCTCAAAGTATTCTTTTACAGGTAACCCCTTCCATCCACTAATCCTTCCTTCCTGGTACGGATATTTGCCGGGTCCCTGCCGCGTGCTGTTCCTGAGGCAGGAGGCTGGGCTCGGTGGTGAATCAGGCACAGGTGATGTGCTCAGGGTGCTGACCCTTGAAAAGAAGGAGGCCGTGACACAAGACAGAAAGGGCTCTGTGCCGAAGAGAGATGCTGATAAATGCCTGGAGTGCATGAGGGAAGGGAAGCGGGGAGGTGATTTCCAGACGGAAGGAAAAGGCCATTAAAAAATACTCCCCCCGCCAAAAGTAAGTACAAAACTATGCAGTGACAGTTCAGAGAAGGATGAGATTGCTGTTGGCTGAGGGGGTCAGAGGGGCCTGCGGGACCTCATAAGGCCCGAACACAGCTTCCTCAGGCCAGAGAGGAAAGGGGGGCTCCAGGTGACGCAAGTGGCCTGAAAGCTGGCTCTGGAAGAGCACCATTTGTAGGTGAGCAGCGGGAAGACCGGCTTGGCTGGAAGGAATTTTTCCAAATATGGGTTAATGATTCAACTGCCAGGCAGGCGATTAAAAGCCCTGAAAACTGGTTTTTGAGCAACCAGTCCCCCAAGTGCCTTAGTAGTGAGGGGCTAGCCGAGAGCCTCCCAAGGGCAATGTCTTTTCTAGGACTTCCGCAGCCCCTTGACGCAAGTTGGCTAGCCTGTGAGCACGGTGGCCTGAGGCCAGCTTTGACCCAGCCTGGTGACCGGTCTCTACAGCAGCACCAGTCGGGAGAAAGAGTTCATATCATTAAGTTGCCTAGTGACGAAACAGAAAAATAAATAGCAATTTAGTCCAATAAGACACCGTATCGGAAACACGGGGACTCCAGGAGGAGAAAACAGACTTTGAGTCAGTCAGAAGCTTTCCCAGTTCAGCCTCCTAGCATGAGCACCACTGCTCATCCGGCGGTGGATGTACTGACCCTTTGAGGGCCCAGAGCCATCACGTAAGGGATAAAAAGGTACCCGGTTATTGGTAGACTTGCATCCTTACACTTCGCTTATCCCTCTTGTCTGTAGTTGGATAGTCTTATTGCTTCCAATGATTCTGGTCAACCTGCTGAACCTGGTAGTCCAGAACAGTTCTCGGAGACAAATGAACATCACTACATGCCAATGAAATCCTGGTACGTAAAACTGTCATGTTCTTAAAATTGATTCCGGCTGATGTACTCTTATAGAACAACCACTGTTGATACAGTCATTCAAAAACATCACCATAGACCAAATTCAACACACTATTCCGCAATCTCAAAAAAAGAAGTGAGAATGCTTTTCTCAACCCACCGAAATGCTTTCACTACCCGTGTAGTGACCCCCTCGGGTCATTTTCTGTCTCCTGGGGAACTTATTTTCTATTCTGAATTGATGTCTCATCCTCACTTCTGTCCTTCAAGCCCTTCCAACGGAAAGGGTTATTTTGACTCCATATCCATTTTCAGAAGGGAAGTTTGTTGGATTTGATTCTAACTGTGGCTGTGATTCTGAGGGCTGGGCATACTTGAAGACCTTGTTAGTTTTCACATGGCTCCTAGCTACTGAAATCCGATTCACCCACCAAAGAAAGTTGTAAATAAACATGGTGACAAAGGGTATTGTATTAACTTCTGATTTTCTAGTTTTTTCAGAGAGACATCCCACAAGTCTGCTGATAGCAAAGAGGGATCCCAGGCCCTTCCAGAGATCCAGAACGGGGGGCTTCACTTGCAAGAACAAGGCTCACAAAGTGACTCTTGTCTTCCACCTGCCAATATGGAAGCACAGACCATGAATGACAAAAAGGGGTTGGCCTCACTTACTGTTGTGCAATTATCTATACTAATCAAGTAAAGTTCTATTTTCTAAAACTATGCGCCCTTAGAGCAACACAGCCTTCCTTTTTAACTCAGAATTCAAGTTTAAATGGTTCCTAAAAATCTTCAAGTTGGCCAACAGTCCGACTAGCTTCCCCTTCTTACCGATGTGGTGGCCAAGGACAATGAGTAACAGAGCTGGAAGCAAAGCAGTCCCCTGGGCTGTGGGTAGCATTTCCAAATATTTCTAAAAATTATCCCTTGGCTAGTCTTTTGGGCCCTGGAACTCTGGATCACGCTGACCTGGGTAGCATGTCACCCAACGTCCATGGTTAAAATTATGGGCGAGTTGCATGAGGTTTGGTTATAGAATAAGAGGGGAAGATTTAGGTTTTAAGTGATGTCAAGGGCATCTGATGAAATTGTTCTCAGTTTTAAGTCTTTCCAGTATATTCTTCTATGGAATCATTTCCAGTGGAGAAATAAGCAGACTGGTGTGATATATAATCAGTTTAGTCCATTTTTTGTTCTTTTCCCATTGTCTGCCATCCATTAACACATCCCAAGAGGGGTGCGGGAGGGCATTAATGAGTAACTTAAATTCATATTCTCCCAATGTCTTGGACAATTTTTAACTGGGAAATACCATCCTAGAGGTAGGAAGTAAAGTCTACTCGGAATGTCTGGCTCAGAGCTGCCTGAGGTGACTTTTATAAACATCTTATCTCGTAGTCACATCCCTGATGAAAGCCAAGTGGAGAAACTGAATGTGTTCCTTTCTCCTTCTGACGTCATAAATTATCTTAGTCTCATGGAAGCTGCAGGACGGATATGGTAGGTTGGAGATTTGAGGGCTCTTGATTATAAATGGGGTTGGGAGATAGGCAGACAACGATTATATCCTGAAACTGTATGTGGCAAAACCGATCAGACAGCTTGGACTGTTGAGTTGTTCTCACAAAAGATCTTTGGTTGAGGCAAAAATGAAGGTATTGCTGTGTAAGAGGATGAGCTGGGAAGTGGGTTGGTAGTGGAGTACCCAAAAGTCCAGTACCCATTTCTGATTTTTGGAAGGTAAAGAAGAGCCGGAAGGAATAGGTATGGTCCAAGGAAATCATTCCCAATCAATGAGCAATGACTGTTTGGTAAACGAATGAAGTAATGAAGTTAGTGAAGTCAACAAGAATCTAAGGTCTAAAACAAATGGTCACACCAAGGTCTGAGGCTTCGAGACACCTGTTGGTCTGGGACAGACACAAAAGAGAGAATCTTCTTAAAATCAGCACCGTTTAATTTGATTCTAAATTCTTTTAAAAACTTCATAGTTTATTCTGAAGGAAGATTACATTTTCACAAGGGGAGAAAGTCCTTTAATTTGTAAAAGGCTTATTCGTTCTATAAGAGGGCAGTAAACAACTCTTCCACTTTTCCAAATTTCCCACCATCTAAGAGGCTCACTAGAGAGTCACTAGATAGTCATTGTGTAATCATCATGTGCTCACTTGCAATAAGCACTTATTAAACGCCTTCTGTTTACTTGGAGTTATATGGGTCTAAAAATTTTTTTTTTGAAGGTAGCACTATACCTCGGGGTCTCATAGCCTGGTGAAAAAAAAACAGCCACATAAACAAGCAAACATAAAATGCACTGTACTTAAATACACAATAAATGGGTGCTCGCCTAGTGCAATAGAAGTCAGGGATGGGGGGTTAATTAAAGGAAGAGGAATGTAGGAGGGCCATTAGAGGTGGTATGATTACAGTTGGCTTTGGAGGGCAGGTCCAACAGCGGTGACAGACGAAAGAATATTCAAGCAGAAAATGCAGTTTGTCTACTTCAGACGGGGTGTAACATAGCTGAAGAAGCTGGTGATGGTAATGAGGGAACCCCAGTGTGTGTCCTGCGAGCACAGTCTCTCACTTGTGTTGAACGCCGTGTTCCATTGCAGTGTGGCTCAGTGGCAAGGCCCCCCGCACCTGGGATGTTTATTTTTTCACGGAGATCACATCTTGGCTGTGAATGACCTGATGCCCAAGGGCCTGGAGGAGGCTTCCTTGTTTCTCAGTCGGTCTGTCCAGAAGGAGGTGAGTCCTGCTGACCAGCTCTGGCCAAGAATAAGATCAAGGTCTTGGGTGGAGCCTGAACGGTTCATGTAAATGCATGCAAATAACAGACTGTGACTGTAGAACCCTTTCAAAATTCTTTCATATAAAGTGATATTTGGAGAGGGCTCCGGATTAAGAGACTGAGCATCGGGGTCCAGGACCTCGGATACACAGCATGATGTGGTGGAAAGAGTTTACAATGGAATCGCATTGGCTCAGGATTTGCATTGCATCACCTTAAGTCAATTTGTGCCTCATCTCTCTTTCCTGCAAAATTGGGGGTAAGGATAATACAAGTTGTTGGAGAATTAAATGTGATAATATGTGTAACATGCTTACACACGTGACTGGCACCTAGTAGGTACTCATAGAGTTATCTGTGCTTTTACTTCTCTGATTGGCTGGGGAACATTGGCCAGGTTCAGCTTTGCACACTTCAGTCCCCTCATCTCCGAAATTGACCTAGCTGTACCTTCCTCACTGAGTTATTGTAAGAAGTAAACAAAACATGCGAGCGTCTACAAACTATGTATGTTTTTAAAGGGCTAGCCATGGTTCTGCCTGTGCGTATAGTCTCCCTGTGGTAAATTCCCTCCCTGGCCTGTGTTTATTTCTTACATGACCTTGGGAAAATCACGTTCTTCTCTTGGCTTCAGCTTTTTCTCTCTACAGGAAGATAGTTGGTTTTCAAACTGTGCTTCTTGGGTCCCTAAGCGACAGGAACTTGAGGAAGAGGTAAAGAAGGGGACAATATGTAAGACTTCGATGAGAGCAATCTACGTTTATCATTTATGTTTTTTGGATGTTGGCTCTGTTAGCTCTCCTTGAAGAAACATTTCCTTGTCTTGAAATCCTAAAAACTGAGGTACCTGGGTGGCTCAGTTGGTTGGGCACCCGCCTCTTGATTTTGGCTCAGGTCATGATCCCAGGGTCGTGGGATCGAGCCCCATGTTGGGCTCTGCACTGGGCATGGAGCCTGTTTGAGATTCTATCTCTCTCTTCCTCTGCCCCTCTTCCCAGTCGCGCTCACTTTCTCTCTCTCTCTGCTCTAAAACAATCATAATAATAAGTAAAATTAAATTTTTAAAAACTCCTGAAAACTGCTGTGCTAAGTGATCTCTCGAATTTCTTCCAGCTCTGAAGGTTTCTGATTACATAGGTCTTATCTCTCCTGCCTGACACAATTACCCCATGCTATTCCCATTACCTCTATGGGAAAAGCAGCCAAGGATGAGTGAATTGCCAAAGACACATAAGTAGTCGTGGAGCAAGGACTCATTCTCATTCATTCACTCTCTCGCCATTTGTGAACATCTCCTTTAGTACTGAGCTAAGTCCTAGAGCTACAAAAATGGCCTCAGCCTAGGCTTGAGGAGCTCACATAGTATGGATCAAACAGCCATGTTGTGTGCTGGTTACAATAAGGTGCATGCCCTAGGATGTGGACAGAGGGCCAGTGAAGCAGAAAGAAAGGAGTAAATCTATCTGAGGAAGTCTAGGAAGGTGTCTCAGAGAAGGTAGTGTCTCGCTCGGGTTTTGAAGACCAGGTAGGAGTTTGTGTGGTGGAAGAGAAGTAGATTTCAGGGGCTCAGTCCAACAATCAGGTAATTCTAATATATTTCCATTGCCAAAAAGCCACCCTGAGGCCACGTGCCCTATACAATCTTCCGGATCCTTCCAAAAGTTACCAAAAGATACTCTGACCTCAAAGATCCAGGCATCAGCTCCAAAGCCAAAAAAGGACTTTTACCTGGATCCAGGAATTTCACCTGGGCAACGTTGGCTGCAGTATATCAAGACTGCCTTTCTGGACAGTGGAAAAGTGTATGTGGGAGGGGACAATAGCATTTCTCCTGGGCTGGGTCGGCCTGCCCCTTCCTATTGGAGAACAATTAGATGCTATGGAGAAACACGAGGTGCTCACCCAAATGGTTATCTGGAAGAAAAACCTTCTACTTTCCCACCCCACCATTCCTGACTATTGTTTATATTAAAATGAATGGCCAGTTCTTTTAAAAAATTCAAATAGCTGGTCCCCGGAAGGGAAGAGAATGTTGGAAGAGGGGAGATGTGGAACCACAGGAAGGGCAGGCCATTTGTTGTAGAGCATTCAGACCCATCAGATTTACTTTCCCTCCTGTTGGGCTACAGTTGAGAGACAAGGAGGTCGGCTTGGGGACAGGGTAGGGACAATGTGAGAGTTTGAAAGGAGGGGAGAAGAGGTGTGTGTAAAAAAAAAAAAGAAGAAGGAGAAGGAGATGCTAGATTACAGGGCAAACCCATCAAACTTCAATTTCCCCCTGATCTTGTCAGGGGCTGGTTTTGTCTGGTTTCATCTGGATCCTCTAGTTTCAAGAGGCTTTTACTTCCTGGTACAACTGGGCCCATCTGGGATCATCGGTGTTCTCTGGAATCTTCCCTAAAGGCTCAGGCCAGGGGCTGCCAGGGAATAAAAATCCATCTTCCACCTAAGTATACAGGTCACCCTGGCTTCCTCTGGCCCAGATGTTATGATTCATTGTAGGATTTTCTCCCAAACCAGTTTCCAACGGTGCTAATGAGGACAGACCAAGAGCAAACAACGAAGGAAAATCTTTCCTCGCTTCATTTCCTTCTTACTTGTGTTTTAGAAAATAAAACTCACCATCGGCCGGATCCCAAATTCAGAGAAATTCCATGCTGTCGGCTGTACGTGCCCCTTAAAATACAAAGGTGTTGTACCTTGTCGACTGGGTGAGTCTGGACTGGAGAAGACCCTGAAGAGGAGTCCAGCCATTAGAAAGGGTCAACACCAACGAACTGGAGAGTCACACGCCAGGACCCACTGCTGAGGAGCAAGGGTGGGCCCTAGACTCTGCTGGGGCCCTGCCTCTCCCTCTCACCGCCGTGTGAGATAACGCACATCAGCACTCCTCTCTGATTTTCCGTACCTACCCCTTAACGGTGGGGAAAACTATCACCTCTCTGGCTATTCATCAGGGATGCTGAGAGGGCCCAGGGGGATGATGACTGTGGAACGCAGAGAAAATGTAAGGCCTTGTTAGCTCAGACGTTGTCCCACACACCACAGAGATTGTTAAGTCCCTCATCTGAAATGCACTGTGTGTTCTCTGAGGTCATGGTCCGCACAATCCTTTCTTTGTTAGGGAACATACAATTGGAAACGCTCTTTCCAGGAAGGCAAGATTCCCGAGAGACGTGATACCATATCAGCCTTCCCGAACACCTCCCCCTATTCATCACACCCACCCATGGTCCAAAATGCTGAGGCAGGGTGGCCCCTTGGCTTCAATAATCATCTGGTTTTCTTAAAGACCCAGAAACTATTCTAGAAGTTGAAGCGGTTTTAGGTCGCATACAGCAAAGGTCTGTTTTCTCTACAAGTAATAAGGCAACAACTTAGCACTTCTACGTTTGAAAGGTCGTAACTGATTGGCGCATTAACCAATTGATCCTACAAGGCCAAAAACGTCAAATCTTTTTTCATAAGTAGGAAGACAAAGGCAGCGAAAGGACTAATCGGATCCAGGAACGTTGGAGCAAAAGGAGGCTTCAGAAAATATATCTTACTATGCTGTCATTTTTGTGCAGGAAGACGTCAAGGCCCCAAACGTTTAATACAAACAAACAAAACAGAAGCAGACTCATACATACAGCGAACAAAATGGTGGCTGCAGAGTGGAGGTGATGGGGGGGACAGGCAAAGTAGGTGAAGGAGATTAAGAGGTACAACCCTCCAGTTATAAAATAGGGAATGTGGGGCGCCTGGGTGGCTCAGTCGGTTAAGCGTCCGACTTCAACTCAGGTCACGATCTCGCGGTCCGTCAGTTCGAGCCCTGCGTCGGGCTCTGGGCTGATGGCTCAGAGCCTGGAGCCTGCTTCCAATTCTGTGTCTCCCTCTCTCTCTGCCCCTCCCCGGTTCATGCTCTGTCTCTCTCTGTCTCAAAAATAAATGAACGTTAAAAAAAAATTAAAAAAATAAAATAGGGAATGAAAAATCCAGCGTGGGGAATATAGTCAATAACATTGCAATAACATTGCATGATGTCAGATGGTGACTCCATTTATGTCGTATGCACGGCATAATGTATAGAACTGTTGGATCACTAGGTTGGACACCTGAAACTCATATAACATGCTATGTTTTAAAAAATAATAATCGTAACAATATACTTCCTTTGTAGTTCCCAGTTTCATAGCTGTTTAGTGACAGACCAAGAATCTAAAACCAGCTCTGAGAAACAGATGTCCTGCTCCTCACTTTGTATTTGGATTTAGGTTTGAAAAGACCTTGTGCAGAAAGAAGAAACATTCAAATACAGTTCATTTTCTGTTTTCCAGATTGTACAGAACATATACAAATTTTTAGTTTACTGTTCCTTTTTTTAAAAAAGTGTTTTAATGCTTATTATTTTTGAGGGAGAGACAGAGACAGAGAGCAAGCAGGGGAGGGGCAGAGAGAGAGGGAGACCCAGCATTGAAAGCAGGCTCCAGGCTCTGAGCTGTCAGCACAGAACCCAACGTGGGGCTCGAACTCACAAGCTGTGAGATCGCGACCTGAGTGGAAGCCAGACGCTTAACCAACTGAGCCACCCAGGTGCCCCTTACTGTTTCTTTTTTAAAGCTGGATTGAAGTTAAGACTTTGCCTTTTTTCCAGCTTTATTAAAATGTAATTGACATATAGCACTGTATCAGTTTAAGGCGTGCAACGTAATGTACAACCTTATGCAACCTCCTGTTTCTATTTCCCAGAAATTTGTGCTACAGAACTACTCACACAAATATACAAAAATTATTTTTTAATGCTCACTGTAGCATTGTCTGTAATAATACAAAAATTCTTCAGGGATTGCTTCATTGGGATGACCTCATGTAATTCAAAACTCTGCAGGTGTTAACTGTTCGGCATGTGCAGTCATGGAAAGATGTTCACAATATAGTAAGAACGAAAGGAGCAAGTTGCAGAACAGTAGGCATAACATTGTCCTATTTTCGCAAAACTAAAGTATTGGTATTCGTGTATATGTATGTGTGTGTACACAACTTTCCCAGCTCTAATGAAAAATACCTACCTTGAAGGCTTGTTATGTGTTTTAAATGGGTGACATTCGTACAGCACCTAGCTCACTGCCTGATAGGTTGTGAGCACTCAGTCAATGTTAGGTCTGCTGCTGCTTTGACAATGCCTTTTTGTTCAGTCTCGATGAACTTAGATCTAGTTCTTAATAAGAACCATCTCTGAGAAGTAGGACCAAGATTGGCCATGTGGGGGAGGCATTTCTGTAACGTTTGAATTTTTTTTTTATTTTTTTTTGCAGTGAGAATGTCACTTTTATTAAAAACAAAATAGAAGTGTGGAAAATAAATAAATTTTATATATTTACATAAATTTATGTTTATTAGATAAATATATACTTATATGACCATATTTTTTTGCAATGAGCCTGTCACTTTTATTAAAAACAATAGAAGTGTGGAAAATAAATAAATTTTATATATTTACATAAATTTGTGTTTATTAGATAAATATATACTTATATAAGCATATATTTGCTATTTAAATATATTTTATATATTTACTATAGATATTTATTTTTTATAATAAATATAAATTTAAATAATATATTTTAAATAAATATATGATAAGTATATAATATCTTTAATAATATATAATAAATATATAATGGTGCATTTTAAATACATGTTTATATAAATTATATATATAAGCTATATAAAATATATTTTATAATTATTATAAATAAATTATTATATATTATAATTATTATAAATAATTATAAATATTATAAATTATAAATATAAATTATTATATATGCTATATAAAATATATTTTATAATTATTATAAATTATGTATAAATTACATACATATATATATAAATTTTAAATCTTTATAGGTAAGAAACCAAGACACCTCAGTAAAAGAAATACAAAACCATCCATGTCAAACTGTCAGGCAACCAACAATGTGGGTGGACACATGGCTTTGAAGCCTATTTTTGGTTGGAAAGTCTACACCAAGAGACAACTGGGTGGCTCAGTTGGTTAAGCATCCAACCTTGATTTTGGCTCAGATCGTGATCTCAAGGTCGTGAGATCGAGCCCCAACTTGGGCTCCGAGTGGAGCCTGCTTGGGATTCTCTCTCTTCCTCTCTCTCTGCCCTTCCCCCAATCTCCCTCTCTCAAAAAAAAAAAAAAAAAAAAAAAAAAGTCTACACTGCAATGCTAATAAAAACTAACATTAGATAGATGGACAGACCTGGGCCACCAGGCCCTAAGCCCCTGATGGGATGAGCTAAATCCTAACCCACCTCATAGAACTCCTTGCTTCCACTTCTTTCTCAGGGGTGAGCCAGCAGCCGGCCCTCTCTCCCTCCCCAGTGTTCTGCCTGCAACTGAATCAGTTGGGATGGTGGGGCTTGTTAGGAAGATTCTGCCTTGGGGCCCCTCCCGCATAAGGGCTTTCTTCCCAAAAGGAAGCCTCGGGGCGATTCCAAAGTTTCCCCACCCATGACTCAACTGATTTTGATTCAGTAGGTCCAGGGTGTGGCCCTGGAATCTGCATTCTAATGGCCACTCCCAGATGATTCCACTACATGGGTGAGGGACACTTAAGGGGCATCACCCCCCCAGGTTACAGGGGGAGGCACGTGTGTCTCCTGAGACGCTGCAGAACACGCAACCTGGGTAGCTTAGTCGGTTGAGAGTCCAGCTCTTGACTTCAGCTCAGGTCATGATCTCAGAGTTTATGGGTTCAAGCCCCATGTCAGGCTCCGTGCTGGTAGTGCAAAGCCTGCTTGGGATTTTCTCTCCCTCTGTCTCTGGCCTTTCCCCGCCCGAGCGCTCTCTGTCTCTGTCTCTCTCTCTCAAAATACATAAATAAACTTTAAAAAATAAAAGAGGCTACTCTATGACCCAGCAATTGCACTACTAGGCATTGATCCACGGGATACAGGTGTGCTGTTTCGAAGGGACACATGCACCCCCATGTTTATAGCAGCACTATCAACAGCCAAAGTATGGAAAGAGCCCAAATGTCCATCGATGGATGAATGGATACAGAAGATGTGGTTTATATATAAAATGGAATATTACTCGGCAATCAAAAAGAATGAAATCTTGCCATTTGCAACTACACGGACAGAACTAGAGGGTATTATGCTAAGTGAAACCAGTCAGAGAAAGACAAATATCATATGACTTCACTCATATGTGGAATTTAAGATACAAAACAGATGGACAGAAGGGAAGGGAAGCAAAACTGATATAAAAACAAGGATGGGGACAAAGCATACGAGACTCAAATACAGAGAACAAGCTGAGGATTTTTGGAGGGGTTGTGGATGGGGAGATGGGCTTAATGGACAAGAGGCATTAAGGAAGACCCTTGCTGGGATAAGCACTGGGTGTTATTCATAGGGGTTGAATCATTGGAATCTACTTCTGAAATCATTATTGCACTAAATGCTAACTAACTTGGATGTAAATTTAGGAATAAATAAATAAATAAAATTTACAATAAAATTAAAAAGGCGTGTGCCTTACATAATCTCCCCAGAGCAAAGTGCATGGGACAGACCCTCCTCACTGCCCACCCCCAGCCACACCTACACCCATCGTCAGTGCCTAATGCCACTTGTGACCTCTTTCCTTCCAGAGCTGCCCTGGATGTTCATTCCAATCCATTTCTAGGTGGATGAATGTGAGCAAAGGTGGGGCTGGAGGCCACAGAGTGACCCAGCTGTCCCTATGGGGTGGCCCTGTGCTGAGCCATTTTAAAGCCAAGCTGTGGGCCTTTTCAATGTAATCTTGTCTTCTCGACAGTTAACCGGTTTCTCTGAGTAATCAATGTCCACTTAGGAGCTGTTGTGGACACACACACATACACGCACGCACAAATACAGGATCTAAAACCCTTTCACAAGAGCTTATGACGTGGCTAAAGGAAGGAAAACTGACATACTGCTCTTGTTTACCTGATGTCATTTGAGAAGGTACTGTTCTGTAGGTTTAATTTTAAAATGACGTTAATCATCATCTTCCCAAAGCTTGCTAACACGTTCTCGCCTTCTTAAACTCTTCTTACTCGGGTCATGGCTCTGGGCATTCTTTCGCCACTCTGTGTATTTCCTAAAGAGTACTGAAACCCAGAAAACCCCTTCCTCCTACACAAAATGCTCCCGGACTGCTTGCGTTTATTCTGTGGGCCGGGAAAGCAGATGACGCAGCTTGTTCTAAACATACATAAACTAGGGGCACCTGGGGGCTCAGTCGGTTAAGCGTCCGACTTCGGCTCAGGTCATGATCTCACGGTTCGTGGGTTCGAGCCCCACATCGGGCTCTGTGCTGACAGCTCAGAGCCTGGAGCCTGCTTCGGATTCTGTGTCTCCCTCTCTCTCTGTGCCCTGCCCCCACTCACACTCTGTCTCCTTCTCCCTCAAAAATAAACATTAAAAAAAATTTTTTTTTAACCTACATAAACTAAGAGTTACTAGGCTACAGGTGTGAGAGATTTTGTGACCGAAGCCCATTAGTTTCTAGCCCAGGGTTCCATGACATTGATGTGGGATGCCCAGTTATCTTGATGGTGATGTGTGTGATATTGTCACCTGCTTGCCTGTTGGCTTCCAAATGTGTTCTGGGATAGGTGACACGGCCAGGAAAGTGACTGGAGGCCAAGTGCAATGACTCCATCAGAAAAATTAGAGAACAATTAACTACCAAACTGCCCAGTGTGGGCACGCCCCAGAGTCTTACCACAGCTTTGTAAGACAGGGCCACCACTATCCCTGTGTTTTGGATCTGGAAAGTACAGCACAGAGAAATTAAATAATTTATTCGTGGCTAGCACGTGACAGAGCCAGAATTTAAACCAGACAGATTGCCTCTGGAGGCCGCAAGCCGAACTCTACACCACGCCAAAAGCCTCCTGGAGGAGGAGGTGGCTTGAGATCAGAAAGAGGATAATCCCTGGGGCGCAGTGATGTAGACAGGGGCGAGCCTGGAGCGCGCTTTCCCAGTGAAAACAGGGAATGTGTGGAATGACTCAAGTTTTCTCATCCGGCACTGATTTCAATAATATCCATTCATCTTCTGGGCCTCTCGCCCAGGAGAACCTTAAAAGTCCACACCGTATGTTCCAGGAACCAGGAGAATTCTCTGGAGGCTCCTGTCATGACTGGTTAGCATTTTTTACACCTCTCCTTTTAGATGGCCATCTGGCTCCGTATAACATTCTAGTTAACAAGCAATTAATGCACAGCTCCAATGACACAGGCTGTTAGGCTGGTCCCCGGGATGGAAGATGAGTAATAAAGAATCCTTGACTTCGCAAGCCTTGTCATCAAGTGGGGGTAATACACACATAGAGAGAGAGAACTACAAGGCAAATCCAATGAGCCTAAATCCTTGGTTAAAGTACAAATTCAGTGTCAAATGAGTAAACAAATTTAAAGACTAATCCTATAGAATAGCTTTGGGAAAAGCTTCATATGAAGGGTGGCTTTTCTTTTTTTGCAGGTGCAGGGGGTGAAACTTTATATCCGGCCAAACCCCCAGTGGACAGCCATCACAATATAATTGGCAGGACCAAAAGAGTTCTCAAGGTCCTGTAGAAACCCTGAATCGTTAGGCATTTTGAATTATCCCCTTTGAATTATCACCATCAGCACTTTCTGAGTACTTCTTGGATTCAGAGGACAGAGCCAAACACCGGTGATATTAACAAGAATAAAATATGTTACCTCGGGGAGGTGATAACCTAATTAAGGATATGGGTGTAAAAATTGCTTAGGGGTAAAAACTTCCCAAATAGGATTGAGATATATATTCACACAAAAACTTGTCCATGAATATTCATAGCACCATTATTCATAGTAGTCCAAAAGTGGAAATGTCCATCAACTGATGTAGGAATAAGATATGATATATACGTATAATGGAGTATGATTTAGCCATAAAAAGGAATGAAGTACGGATGTGCACTACAACACGAATGAACCTTCAAACATTATTCTAAGCGAAAGAAACCAGTCACAAAAGGGCCTATATTATATGATTCTGTATATAGGAAATTCCCGGAATAGACACGGTGACACAGAAAGTCGACGAAGGGAGGAGGGAAGATGGGGGATGGTGCTTACGGATACCGATGGCGTTTCTTTTCGGGGCGGTGAACATTTTTTTGTTGTACAGCTCTGTGGATATACTAAAAACCACCGGATTGTACACTTTAAAAAAAGGTAAATTTTGTGATATGTAAATTACATCTCTATAAAAACATATAAAAATAAATTTCACTCATAGATTCTAAGTGGGGTGGGGAAATCGGATGCCAAGGCATCCACCCCCCAACCTTGAAGATAGGCTTCATTTATAGTTAATGAAGAATAAAGGCAGGAGCAGTCTTCCCCATGGACTGATTTAGCAGCCTTTTCTAACACATTACTTCATGTGAAGACGGTAAGGGCACCCCCAGTGTAAGAAACAGTGGATTACCAGAGTAATAATACTCTTTAAATTCCTTATAGGTGATAATTCTTATTATCATCCAATCTTAAAATGAAAGTACCTCAAGGACCAGAGAACCTGCTTGTACTGCAAAGACCAGAGAACCTGCTTAAAGACTCATTCGGACTAAGGTGTAAATAGCTATATGAGTCTTAGAGCAGAAAAATGGCGGAAGAGGACAGGAGGGCACCCAGTTACCTAGAAGGGTCAGATATGCAGTGCCAGACCACAGAAAAAGAGGAAAGATACCGATAAATCATCCAAGACAAACTATTTCTCAATTTATCAATAGCCGAGTAGTTCTCGATACTGTCTAAAGGAGCTAAAAGTTATATGCCCTCCTCTAAAGACTTCCAGGAATTGTTTTGAAAACATAACTGCCTTTTCGCTCAGAGTCATATGTAGGACTGAAAGGATTTCTCAGGCTCGAAAGAGAGGTAACTCCTTGATCAAATGTGATTTGCCTTATATACTAATCTGATCCGGTTTTCTCACAAACTGTCTTGCAATCCCCTTATTTTACCACCACCCCCCCCCAAAAAAAATACACAAAATGTAACACTATAGGAGAAAGGTCTTCACAGAGCCTGAACAATGACCCAGTCGTGAGGGCCAACTAGCAGGTGAGAAGCTCAATCAACGAGCTAAGCAGAGGAGGAGTAGGGCTTGAAGTCATGGGGGAGATTTAGGAAGGACTTGGTCTTAACCAATTGCAGACGGCTAGCAAGCTGCTGCCGGCTCAAATCAGCCTGCATGCTGTAATCCCGCTTTTCTTTAATTAATATCTCACACTTCCAAACAAAGTGGGTGAAATCGTGGAGAAGTCTGCCAGGAATCCTCTCGGCTTACATAAGCCAAACTTGAGCTGGGCTGCGGATTTATTAGGCAGCGCTGTGAACATTTTTAATGCGGCATTTATTTACTGAGCTGTATAAATAGATTCGATACTAGCGTCACCATCAGTTTAGGAAAGATGCCTCCCTTCGCACGGTCTTGCGGTGGCTGTGAGGCGTTTGTACGTTATTCGGGGCTTCGGAGCATTTTCGTGGCCACCCCTGCCTCCCGCCATCCTTCTCCCATTTTGCTGACTTTGAGAACGGAGACAACAGCCCCGATCGTTGAGACTGTACCACAGCTGCCTGATTAACTCTCTACGGTCCAGGAATTAAAGGAAAAGTAAGAGTAGAGCAAACCCCAGCGCTGGGAGCACTTTTCATGGAGCATTTACTCACTCGGCAAACGCTCGGCCCACAAGGTCCAGCCTCCAACCAAATGCCAGCTCTCTCCATCTCTCAGGTGCTGATTGCCCATCCGTGTCTCTGCCTCACGTGGTACCTAATTCCTCTGTGGCCGGTCCGTCTATTAAGGGTAGTTGTCAATCTATATGTTATTCCCCGTAAGTCTTGATTCTTTGCAAGCAAGCTGTATCTTGATCACTTGTATGTTGTTAGGGTCCTTAAGAGTGCTCAGAATAATAATAAATGCATTTTGATTTTTTTTTTTTAACATTTATTCATTTTTGAAAGGCAGAGAGAGACAGAGCGCGAATGGGGGAGGGGCAGAGAGAGAGGGAGACACAGAAGCAGAAGCAGGCTCCAGGCTCCGAGCCGTCAGCACAGAGCCCGACGCGGGGCTCGAGCTCACGGACCATGAGATCATGACCTGAGCCGAAGTCGGCCGCTTAACCGACTGAGCCACCCAGGCGCCCCAATAAATGCATTTTGAATTGCGGTGAAATACAAGGTTACCGTCTCACGGTGTGAACTCCCCCAAAGTGCAGCTACAGGGCCCACGGGACACAACGTCTCCACTTGGTTTTGGTTACAAAGATGAGTTTTTAGGCCACGTAGGTCACAGACTCTTGGGATAAGAGAGTTCTGACGTCCGCGGTTAGCAAATGCCCTCTGCTGGGCCCTAAGTCAGCAAACAAGTGTTTATTCTGTGCTGCTTGATATAGGCTGGGAGCTTAGAAGCTGTAGAAGGTTCCTTCTTTATTCTTACAGTCATAGAAAGGAACGGAAAGAGGCTGGTTTTCATTTTTTGTTTTTGTGTTGGAGCACCTGTTCAACAAAGCGAGGGGCTGCACGGGGCTTTATGTATATTATTCCATTTAACCTTCCAAACAACCTTTGGGCTAAGTGCTGTGACTTTACGCATGAAAAACCTCGTTTTACAGGTGAGAACGATGAGGCCCACAGAGGTTAAGTAATTGTCGCAAGGCCACAGATTCAAACCCAGGTTGGCCTGACTCCCAGACCCATGTGGCACAATAGGAGGCATGGTGTTTGGAGGAGTCCCACTGACCTGTCACTTAGCTGCTGTTTGACCTTGGGCCTAGACGTGTACTTCACCTCTTGGGCCTCGACTACAGCATCTGTAAAATGGAAATAATGCTACCTTTTTGGACAAATGACAACTAATCTTTTAAGGAACGCTGGTAACCCTTAGGCCTGTCATTCTAGATCCACTCAAGGGGATGTGACTAATCACCACGAGACAAGTGCATAACATAAGAATGTATTTAAGTGCTGAAATCTACCACGCAAACAGCAGGCAATGCAGGATTTCAGAGGAAAAAGAGGTGCATACAAGCTAACATCCAAGGCCAGTTGGAACAGACCAGGCTTAAACTGGAATGAAAGGGATGAATAGCATTTAGAAAGACGAGGGAGAAAGTAGGCTGAGCTCAGGGAGAAAGGTGAGTTTGAAATGAGCACGATAGTGAGAATGTCACTGCACATAATAATAATCACAAATATCATTTATTGCGTGTTTGCTGTTTTACAGCAGGAATTGTGCCAAGCACTTTGTTGGCATAATTTCGTTTAATCTTCCCACTAATCTTGCAGATTACCTCTTTGGGCACCTCTGTTATACTCACGAGAAAACGGAGGAGCAGAGGAGTGAGGTGATTTGCTCAAGGTCACATAGTTAAGTTGCAGAAACGAGCCCGGAAAGAGGGCACACCTTGGAGAGAGGTTACGAGAAGTGTACAGAAAGCCAGGGTGATAGGCCTACGTGAGCTGATTTTCCCCACAGAACGTTGAGAAATGCAATACCTTAGAGATACCTCCTCCAAATGCCTAAAACTCGTCCTACCTTTTGATGGAAGAGCAAATCCTTCTCAACTGATTTGACCTTTTCTGGGCATTGACTGTATCATTTTCGCCAATGTCAGTAGATTTCATGTTTTGTTTTTATATCCTGATGTGACCACGAAATCAAGGTGGTTTCCAATAGCCACTTTCCCTTTTGAGAAATTATCGTTTCTTCCCCTTTTGCAAGTTAATATCTAAAAAAATGTTTTTACTGATTAATTTGTCTATTATTCCACGTTGAAAGACAACAAGGAGAGGTTGCTGGTCAATGAATAAGCAGATTTATTTCCTTAGTCCAATCTGGCAAACAGCAGTCACATGAATCATTTTATAGAGAATATTTTACATGTCCTAAGGATTCTTTAGAGGAAGATAGCTCAAAGATAGAGATCTTTGTTTTATAGTCTCAATTTCTTTGAATTTCATTGTGTTTAACAAAGAGTCCTAAGTTTTATTATTACTGTAATATTTATAGATGCATTTCTTATGTGCCTATTGGCATTTTTTCCCTCTTTCTCTTTCTCCCACGCTTTTAACTTTCTTCTCTGCTCCTTGAGCTCTTTAACTAACAACCAGCTCTCTATGTGTTACTGTATCAGAAAATTTCTAGGCGGGAGGCTTTGGCTCTATCATATATTTGGTCCTGTGCTCCAAGCAATTCAAGAATTTAAAGCTAGACCTCTAATACAGAAATGACATCATAGAAGTCACTTTCTCATATCCCTACGCAAAACAGAATCATCAAAAGCTGTGACTATGTGGTTGGGGGGGGGGGGTCAAGAAGTGATCTGGCTTCAAATTAATCTACCTTCAATCATGGGCCCTTTTTGGTTCAGAAAAACCCACTCTTTAGGGGGGGCGCCTGGGTGGCTTAGTCAGTTAAGCCTCTGACTCTTAATTTTGACTCAGGTCATGATCTCATGGTTCGTGGGACTGAGCCCTGTGTCGGGCTCTGTGCCGACAGTGTGACAGCACAGAGACCTGCTGTCTCTCTCTCTCTATATATATATGCCTGGCTCTCAAAATAAATACTTATTAAAAAAGAAAAACCCACTCTTTAGATGACCATTAGTTTGAAGCATACATTCCTACTTTTATTCATCCATAGTGGCAAAGATTCAGTTGACCTGTCACCCAACTTCACGGCGTGTCTGTTGTGCCTTCGAGGTTGGGCATCCCAACCATTGGCAGGAGTTTGTGCCCAGAGCGCCTGGCAGGAAGAAATCACTCAAAGACTCAGTAGTCACCAGGTGAGGTTGCCACTATCACACGCTGCGTTGACTTTCTCGAGACACCGGTAATGAGAAGCCAAACTGAATACCCTGCGCAACCAGAAGTCTTTTCAGATGGGAAAATTGTGGATCCTGTGGCCCTCCGTGTGAAGATTACTGCCTGGACAGGAAGTAAAATGTGTTGAAGGTCAGCATTTAGGGGCGTCTGGGTGGCTCAGTTTGTTGGCTCTTGGTTTCCGCTCGGGTTACAATCCCAGGGGCGTGGGATCAAGACTCTCTCTCCCTCTGCCCCTCCCCGGCTTGCGTGTGCACTCTCTTTCTCTCTCTCTCAAAAAAGAAAGAAAGTCAGCATTTAACAATAATCACTGCCTTCACTCTGAGGAATACGTATGGACAGAAGAAGGTGAGGCAAGGCAGTGAGAAGCACCCTCCCTGTATCCTCTCCTTGGGTGCCCAACGCCCCCTGCTGGCCTCGTGTGGAAATTCAGCCACACAGTCTCCAGCTTCGCTACTTGAGTCCCGGTTGGGTGGGGGCTGCCTAGAGCAAGCTTAGCCAATTGCTGTCAACTCACCTGGCACTTGAGGGGGCCCCATATTAAAATACTTAACCGAAGCATCTTAATAGAATATAAATCTATTACAAAACCGCATGGAAAATTACGCAGGTAGCACTTAATTTTGAAAATGACCGGCAAGTGCAAAGGAATCGTGCAGCCTTTCTCCATACGTTAACTGCTTTGCGTTTCAGGTCTGGAAATGAAACCAAACTTAATCATTATGGCAGGACTGAATGGCAACATGTCTATGTGTTCAGTCCTTATGTCGATTCGTTTCCAGATTAGCATTTGCCAAGAAACATAGAAAGCTACACTTAAGATGGAAGTCACAGTCCAGTGCAACTCGACCAATGTGTATTGAATACCTACTGTGTACAAGACACCCTGAAGCTATAAAAGTGGATGAAATACAACCCTTCTTTCTATTGCCATCTCTGCCGTTGCAAATTGTCAAGGTGAGCACCCACCTAGAAACACATGGACTGAAGATGGGGGAAACAGAAATCGACGTCAAAGCTGAAATCCCTTCCTTAGTCCCAAATTGATGATCAACTTCAACCTGAAAGTGGGGGTTAAGATCCAAGGTTTTGGGTTTTTTTGTTTGTTTTTTTTAATTTTTTTTTTTTTAACGTTTATTTATCTTTGAGACAGAGAGAGACAGAGCATGAACGGGGGAGGGGCAGAGAGAGAGGGAGACACAGAATCGGAAGCAGGCTCCAGGCTCTGAGCCATCAGCCCAGAGCCCGACGCGGGCCTCGAACTCACGGTCACGAAATCGTGACCTGAGCTGAAGTCGGAGGCTTAACCGACCGAGCCACTCAGGCGCCCCATTTTTTTTTTAAATTTTTTTAATGTTTTATTTATTTTCGAGAGACAGAGCACGAGTGGGGGAGGGGCAGAGAGAGAGAGAGAGGGGGAGACACAGAATCTGAAGCAGGCTCCAGGTTCCAAGCTGTCAGCGCAGAGCCGGATGTGGGGCTCGAACCCATGAACTGCAAGATCGTGACCTGAGCCGAAGTTAGATGCTTAACCGACGGGGCCACCCACGTGCCCTAAGATCCAAGTTTTAAATGCTCTCTAACCTTGGTAAATCTTCTAAGTTTCCAATCCTGGGTACTTGTTGGCCAGTTTGTACCTGTTGAAGAAAAGCCATTGGTTCAACAAATATTTCCAGCACCAATTATGTTCCAAGTACTATTCAAGGCACCAGAGCTACAACAATAAACAAAAGAAACAAAAATCTCTGTTCTCATGGAGCTTACATTTTGGTAAAATCATCTACTCCAGCATAGAAATTATAATAATAGATGTGTTTTCCATACAAAGTTGACAGAGACTATATATTTTCTACCAATTTTTCTTTTTTAGGACTGACATCTGAATTGAAAATAAACTAAAGAATCTGGATACTGGTTATTAATAATACCCGTATTTTAAAAATTAATAATGTATGTATTTTTAGTTAAGTATAACCATCCTATTGATGAAATAGATCTACTTTTTAATTGTTTAAAATATTAAATCTACTTAACACGCTAGCAATATCAAAACACTTTCATAAATTTTCCATTACTCCTAAAGTCTTGGGTCTTGCTGGATGTGGTTTCTGCAGCCAGTGTAATCTTGGCTTTCCCTTCCTGACAAATGTAATCTCTTGAATAACATGTTTTTGTCCTGAGAAGTAGTAATCCCACATGTGTAGCCTTGTAAAGACCTAAGATATTTTTCACTTCATAATTTTGCCGCATTTCTGCAAGGTAGCTGGAATGGATCAGACATTTCCTAGCAACATCTTTCGGATATAAAGAGCTCTGAATTTCACATTCAAAGGATACAGCGCACCGTTTGAAGGGAAAAAAGGGTTTGCATCTATCAAAAGAACTAAAAAGCGGGTAATGTTGCCAGTGAATTCAACAGTAGGGTTCCCAAGGCAGCGGAGTATTGGTGAACCGTAAAACATCTGGATTGAGTTGGAACTCTGCCCCTGACTCACTGTGCAACCTGACATGGGTGGCAGGGTCTCTGGTTCCCCACCCCCTCCATTTCAAACCTATGTCTGGCCTCCAAATAATAGGCCTTCCCTCCTGAACAAATTGATATTTGAGTCAAGTAGATTGGATCTCTGTGAGTAATCCCGTTTGGTTTAAAATAGAACCAGGTGGAACAATTCATCTTAGCAGATAGCATTTTGGTTGATAAATCAACACTGATCTCAGGAATTTAGAGCTGGCTGTCTACTTTTCAGGACCAAAGGGCACTGAAATGATTTCCTCCCGTGTACAAAATGATTTTAGCAGATGTTTACAAAGTCACATGACCTACCTCCCCAAGGTCTGTTCTGGGTGATCAGAATTGGAATCTTGCCTAATCCAAAAGTATAATATTCGGAAATTCACAGGGCTATAATCTAATCCTGTAAATAAGACAAGGATGAGACTGGGCTGGTGGATTGTTTTTAGATTATTTCAAGATCACATCTCCCTAGTTTTGCAACTTATTTCTTCAGCCATGAGAACAAATCATTGCACAATATTTTCAGAACTTCAGTAAGGTTGAAATCAGGCAATAAGACTAAAACCAACTGAATTTGCTCTGCCTCCCTCTCACATTTCCTTATTTTTTTTGTAAGGGCTCTATTTTTTAGCCACATTTTAAGTTCAGGGAAAATTTCAGATTCATTTTATTGAGGAATAGGTTATAGTACATAATTTTTTTGTCCCGCAGTAAATATTGCCATTGAGGCTAACAGTGACAATTCTCCCCCATCAGACTGGGAAAATATTCCTTAACAAGAGTGTGAATTTTTTGTGTGTTCTTAAAATCTTTAAAGCTAAGAAAAGGCCTAAGGGCTGAAAGATACCAGCTGGGTTTTCTGCTTTTTGGTTTGGGTTTAGGTTTTGGTTTTTTTTTTTTTTTTTTCCTAGAAAGTTCACACAGTACAGGAGAAGATACCCCAGCTACAGTATCCTTGATAGGAGGGACTCCAGCAGGTCAAAGGCTAAAGGCCTTGTAGGTACAGGTGATGGTAAAAGATTCTGGCATTCTGTCCTGACAAGATACGAGGTATCCCAACACTAATGAGGATGTATAGAATAAGTCTGCCATGGTTTCCTTTGGGTTTGAGATTGGGTTGGCTATGGGGACACTTCCTAACCTGCAGGCATATGGAATATCTCCTGGGAACAGAGGATAAATATTTTCTTATTCTAACAGATGTTCTGTGGATCATTTGTTCACTTCACTTCCAAGAACATCAAACCTTTATTCCCATTCCCTTGCAGTTTATGAACATATGCAGGATCTGTACGTGAGGTGACAGTGGTATGTGAGAGCTAAGTATTTGTATGTTTAAATCATTATTTTCCCCTTCTGCAAATTTCGGTTTTCTTCATGAGCGAGCACAAAGTCAGTCTCAGGTAAATTGTCTTTTTAATCTTCCTGCTTACAACAGTAAGAAAGCCTCTGATTTCTTTTTTTGTTTGTTTGTTTATTTATTTTGAGAGAGAGCGAGAGCACATGGGTGCAGGCAGGGGAGGGGCAGAGAGAAAGGGGTAGAGACAGAGAATCCCAAGCAGGTTCCGCGCTGTCAGTGCAGAGCCCGACGCGGGGCTCAAACCCACACACTCCGAGATCATGACCTGAGCCGAAATCAAGAGTCGGTGGCTTAACCGACTGACCCACCCAGGCATCCCAAAAGCCTGTCATCTCTTACTCTCACATGGACTCATGTGGTAAAGGAAGGTTAACTTTATAGGAACACTAATTTGAAATGCCAGGCTACCTCTCTGAATTATGCATTTTTCATAATTCATTTTATTTTTTAGTATTTGTTTATATCATAGGTGATAAGTATGTGTAAGAAATAATAGAGCTGACTCATTTTGGGCCGGATTCCTGTTTAGTCATGAGGAAAATCCTAAAAGTTTGCAGAGAAAAATAATTGATTTCATTTCTTCTTAACTCATAAAAGTCACATAAAGTAGAAATGAATTGTATTAAAGGTATGAAATAAATTGGAAAACTGGTCTAGATATGACAAAATGGCATATTTTTCACGGTTACATTAACCTTCCTAATTATTTCTGTACTAGTGAGATTTGACCGGTAAGGTCAGTGGTTCCTGATCCTGGCTACATAGGAGAATTCTCTGGTGAGCTTTTCAAAAAATACCAATGCATGAACCGCCTCCCAGACCAAATTGAAACAGAATCCCTAGTGATGGGGCTTGGGCATCAGTATTTTCGGAAACATTCCATATGTTTCTAATATGCGACCAGAGTTGAGAATCACTGATTTAGGCCTTCAGGAGAATCTGACTCTAGAAACATGAATCATCACAGGGTCTATGTTCTGGAAGGTGCCACTGCAGACCTTCCACCAGCAGGTAGCAGCAGAGGAAAATAAAAAACCAGGCTGGATGCCAACTCTGGTTAAGAAAGCATTTGCCAATGCACGTTGGGCACCCAAAGGAAACTTTAAAGACTGAAGGACTTCTTAAAAATTATCCTCAAGGTTGTGTTACTTGGCTTTTTCTGAAACTTATACTTGGGTATGATATTTCGAAAATCCAACACATGCAACCAAGGCAAGGGATAGGAAAGTTTGGGAGATGGGGGAGGGGATGTGGAGAAACAAAAAAAATCACCAAACAAAAAACTTTTCCTTCTCAAGGACTTCCTTGCCTCCAAAATATGTCAAGTTGTTGGGAGACATATCTCTAGCCCTATTTATGTCTGTACTTACCTATGTTCTAACCCATCAGGACTTTGGAAAGAACTATGGCATTTACAATTGAAGGTGGAGGAATCTTGATGCCCTGGCAATGTGATCTTGGGCAAGTTCATCTCTGTAAGCTTCAGTTTCCTCATTTGTCAAATGGGGTTTAGATGGAAAAATAATGGAAATCCCAACCACTTATAAAATTTTCACGTGTACAAGTGTTATTTTCTTCAATTAAAATTGGCTCTCGGGTGTATTGGAATTTCAAGGTCATTCTATCAACAATCATTTTTTTTTTTTTAATTTTTTTTCAACGTTTTTTATTTATTTTTGGGACAGAGAGAGACAGAGCATGAACGGGGGAGGGGCAGAGAGAGGGAGACACAGAATCGGAAACAGGCTCCAGGCTCCGAGCCATCAGCCCAGAGCCCGATGCGGGGCTCGAACTCACGGACCGCGAGATCGTGACCTGGTTGAAGTCGGACGCTTAACCGACGGCGCCACCCAGGCGCCCCTCAACAATCATTTTTTGAGGGCCTCCGATGTACACAGCTTTATACTAAGGGCTATGGTCTAATGCAGATCCTGACTCATTGTCAAGTATGGCTGAGAATACACAAAATGTAGCCATTGTTCTAAATGCCTGTACATACCTTGACTTTTTCTCAGTGTTTCAAGAACTAGCTAAAAAGGAGTTAATAGTTCAATTAAAGTTGCTTAAATGTGACTAAAATAGGACATTCTCTTCTCAGCAACTGGAAAGAACATTGCTGCATTTTAGACTGCTGGCTTCTGGAGAGCAGCCGAGTTTTAAAATGTTTATATCCCCATGTCCTCCTGCCCCAAAAGGCTTAATAAAGATTCTGGTTGGAATTAAATTTATAATATGGTGACTGGACATTTCATTTTTACTGAAATGTAGTCTAATCCCCTTAGAGTATTGTATTTCATCTATGTAAATATCTACAATTTGCAGATGTCTGTCCCTATGCCAACAAATTGCAAAAGACGGTTGATGATATTTGGCCTCCCAAGAGCTCACAGATTTGTTTACAAACTATAATCAGTATTATTTTCAAGATTTGCAATCAAAATTGTGAGCCTCAGAAGTCAGCTGCTTGGGCATTTCATAACACAAAGCCCGAGACTGATAAACTTGACTCGTGTTTGCATGCCTGATCTCCCCAACTGCACCATAGTTACTGAGGGGCAGGCTCCAGGACTTCTGTTACATGTCTCATTCAGAGCAGACACTCGAAGATTCTTCATAAGGCATGGAGTACCAGAGCTAAAGGGAGTGTGGAACACCATCAGATCTAACATTCTCATCTCCGGACTGAGATCGAAAGACCCCAGGAAGTCCAACGCCCTGCCCAAGGTAACTCAGTTAGCAGCAAGATGAGAATTTGCACCTAGGACTCCGAACTCCCAGATTCATCGGATGGATTCATAAGAAACATCAAAAAGCTCAGAGAAGACTCAATAGTTTGAAAGGCTGCCACTGAGAAGGAATCAGAGGTATGGAGTCACCCTATTCCCCCAGTGTCCTGCTGGTCCCCTATGATGGAGGGACACTAGGTGGCAAGTGTGAGTAGCACACAAAAGCAGAATTTGTGGCATTCAGGGGCATATAAGGATACAGAAAAAAGTAGGTGGATTGTTCTATCCCAGCCTGCCTCCAGGAACTTTCCGAACTTGTCCAGACCTGGTTCTTGAAAGAGAACTAACTGGTTTACCAAAGCTCTGAGTCAGGGCTCTCAGGACATCTGCCCATATCAATCTGGATCTGGGAAGCAGGAGAGTGGGAAACAGATTTGTAAATAACAGTGCACCCAACATGCAAGAGGGCGATTGCTGTCCATCATGCATTTCAACGCAAGAGAGGCTCGGCTTTCATTTATATTGTTGGAATTTGGAGTCAGAACAAAACAGTGTCAAGGATGCTACAGGATTCACTCTTGGCTTTTAAAGTGCAGAGTGGCCACACTTGTCCCCGTCACCCCCGTCATGGCGGGAAAGGCCCAACGGCTAGCAGTGAAGTTTCCTCAGCGTTTCCTTACTCTAATGTAAGTAGGAAGCACACATCTTTTATTGGATTGAAATCCACCCGTGGCTAGTATTTCAAAGGCTGACAAAACACAAGAACAGAGGGATGCCTTTGCGAATAATCCTCGTGTCATAGAGTGATTTCAGGCATTCCAGCGCTTGAAGTTTACAAAGTTAAATATCAATTTCAGCTATGTTACTTAATCCATGACAAGAAATCGCTGGGGTACAAAAACAGAAAGACAATTAGAATTGCAATGTGTGTCCCCTCGTGAAGACCGAGCGCGTGTGTTGGCACAACGCCCAGCAGAGGAGAGTTAGCAGAATAGCTAATACGGCTCTGCACTTGGGGTCGGAGAAGACTCGGTGTCTCCGGTCTGAGGACTCCATAAATGTTCGATAATGGGTCTCAGGCTAAAAGCTAATTGTGCGTTGGGGCGCCTGGGTGGCTCAGTCGGTTGAGCTTCCGACTTCGGCTCAGGTCATGATCTCGCGGTCCGTGAGTTCGAGCCCCGCGTCGGGCTCTGTGCTGACAGCTCGGAGCCTGGAGCCTGCTTCGGATCCTGTGCCTCCCTCTCTCTCTGCCCCAACCCACTCGCATTCTGTCTCTGTCTCTCTCAAAAATAAACAAACATCAAAAAAACCTTTTTTTTAAATAAATAAAAGCTAATTGTGTGAAAAGTCACATCTTAGGTAGAGATCTAAAGCGAACATGTAAATTCGCATAGGCCCACGGATTTAGTCCTCAGATAAAATAAACCCAGACCAGGAGAACTGGGAACTCAATCAAACATTAGGAATAGATGGATGATTCTTCTCCGAATAGAAGACTACAACTATTAATGAGTTGTCAGGAATGTGTGCTAGAATTAGTCCTAGGTTTTTATACATGATCCAGAATTGGAAACTCTGAGTCTGTGCATCATGCTAAGTTTTTCCAGAAGCTGAATGCCAAGTTAATAAGGGCAAGTCGTAGAAGAGCTTGCCGAGTTCTGAGAGCCACCAGAAGGGAAATAGACAGTTTCAACGTCGGCAACCATACTTGAAGACTTGGGGGACCCAGCTACCACCGAGACCACAGGAAAGTTGTAACGCGGGCTGAACGTGCTGCCGCTGAAAACAAATGCCCACAAGACGTCATGTCCTCAGGAAGGGAAGTGCAAGCCAGCTCTTCACAAACTTCAAGGCGCTCAGACACTGTCAGGCAGTCTCAATGCCACGTTCCAAGGGGCGCTGCAGAGGGTTCAGAGCTGCATGAGAAGGGCCTGGGGGTGGGGGGCTGGTGGCTGTCCATATCTGGATTCCGACAGATGAAAGCCGTGGCAATGACCCACTACAAAGAGCCGGCTGGAAAAAAAAAAAAAAAAGGACATTGGGAATGTCTGAGGGACATCTCTAATCCTTCGGAGAGCTACAGCATTGAAATCACATCCCCTGTCACAGGGGAGTTTTCCTCTCATTTTTACTCCCAAAGGTCATTTTTGGGCGCCTGGGTGGCTCAGTCCGTTAAGCGTCCGACTTCCGCTCAGGTCGTGATCTCGCGGTTTGTGAGTTTGAGCCCCACGTCGGGCTCTGTGCTGACAGCTGGGAGCCTGGAGCCCGCTTCGGATTCCACATCTCCTCCTCTCTGTGCCCCTCCCATGCTCATGCTCTGTCTCTCTCTGTCTCTCAATAATAAATAAACATTAAAAAAAATTTTTTAAAGGTCATTTTTACACTGAATGAATTAGGGTCACACCTACCTGGACATTTTTTACTTAAGTTTCTTTAGGTTTCTGGGTGTCAACAATTGTATCGGGAGAGTATGGAGGGAGAAATTTTGGAGTTGGGCTTCTGAGAAATTGATGAATGGACTGATTTCCAAAGCAACGAGAAATTCAGAAATGACAAGAGGTGGGAGGAAAGTGATATTTGGAAACCTAGCGGATTTTTCTTCCAAAATACATAAGGTATGAATGATCAGTAATCTTCGTAGAGCCTGATGACACAGAAAAAAATTTAAAGTAAACAGATAAAAATCTTACGTAGTAAGGAATATTACAAATCGTAAGCAGATAGCTAACAACTACGTCCTCATTTTGTATCCCTTTTGGTAATGTTTTCTGGACATCGCTGATTTATCTTCCTTATCTGTGTATTTCCTTCCCACGGAGAAGTAGAGTGAACAGCAGTAAGGAATCGTCAAGCATCTATCATGCCTTGGGGGTCCCATGCTGCTTGCCGGCTACGTGTTTAGTTGTGCCCGAAGTGTGATCATTGTTTTAAATACATGTTGCCCCTGCCAGCCGAAAGTAGAGTGCTCCTTTGAAACCCTTCGTAAGCCAATATTGTAAAGCAAAGAGTCAACTACCATTCTTTAATATGGAAAACTTTTAAGCATTCCCAGACTCAAAAGATAGCCTCTCTGCCACTTTCCTGATACCTTAGGACACATCTTGCTAATGGATGCACCAAATAAATGCAGGTGGAGGGCAGGTGCTCACAGACGGTTTGGAGCTCTGGAGGTTTCACAGTGAGATGCTGAGAGTGGTTCCCGGGGAAAGTGGTTGGCGGGGCCTCATTCGCTGCTCAGGCGTGTGCTGCCTCTGTAAGGGCTTGCCTCTGTAATAGCTTGACTGCTATTTTCTCTTTTCATCTTTTTCCCTAAAAGCAAAAATCCTTTCCGGATTTCTTTTGGTTACTGAAAGCAGGTACTCACGTAGGTCTTTTGAAAAAGCAAAGTGGTGGAATGAGAATTTTCAACAAGTGGGGAATACCTGCCTTTATTTCGTCTTAAACTAATACAAAGTCTAATCAATTCGCTGCCCAACCAAAAAAAAAAAAAAAATCAGGATAACAACAAAATATGGACTATTATATTTTTCCTCTTATTCTGCCTTTGTTTATTGCAAATTTGGGGAAACAAATTCACATCTTTGAACATGTGGAGCCCTCTGATAGCATTCCATCCCTCTGATAGCATCCCAGAGCCCTCTGATAGCATTCCATCGCCCACAGCATGAAATCCTGTTTCTTTGTGACTGTCACCCAGGCCCCTTGTGCTGGTCACTGTCTTGAGCTCTCCACGCTCCAATCGCTGATTTGCAGTTAGCACCCAAAAGCCTCTAAGTTCTTTCTTCCGTGAGATGTTTGCACATGCTGTTCCCTCTTCCTAGCCAGCCTTTTCTTCCTCTGCCTTTGCCGGCTGTGTTTTTCTCATCGTTAACCTCTTTAGAGAAAAGCAAAAAAAAAAAAAAAAAAAGTAGGGTCAATAGATAAACAGTGTTGTCAAAATCTGTGAGGATTGAGTAAAACCGGAGAACTAACTTATCAACATAAACCATTATAAATAAAAAACGGAACTGTTTTCTACTTATCACTTCACAAACTCTTCCCTTAATGCACTCAAGGTGAATTATTGACTGCCAAAAAACTTCATTCTGGATACCAAAAGTAAACTATCATTGACTGTTATCTTCTCAGAATGTTCGATTCTTCAATATCATTGTTTATTTAATGATCCTTTTTTTGATAGACTTAGTTTGGTTTAAGTTTAAATGCATCCGAGAATCCTCATTCAACTCCTCTCCATGAAAAATGGAGTTTAACAAATAGGTCATTATGGGACATAACATGGAAAGCGTATGGGGCTTTTTGTTGTTGTTGTTTATGTGTTCGTTGCCTTGAGGATTCTCAGATACCCGGTCTTCAGATGTTTTGTTTTTCACCACACCGTCAGCAATCTGGACCTCTCTGTCTGATCCTTACTTCCCTCCCCTTTGTGGGTCACTCACGACTGTCTCCTGGAAGCTTCTGTATGTTGAGCCCACCAGAGAAAACCTGGTGGCGTGGGTTTGTATGATGGGGATAAGCCAGTCACCTGGTTAGGCACGAGATCCTGATGTTTTTCTGCCTTAGATTAGTGTTAAGCATCAACTGGCCATACAGCCTGAAAAACGGTGGGTCCTGAGCCGTGTGCCCTCCCAGAGGCAGTGAACGGTGCATCCATGTGGAGAGAAGGCAGCTTTTGCTAGAAATTCGCTGCAGCGCAGGCTGTGAAGGGATCCTTAACAAAGCCACTTCTTTACTGGACCTTTGTTTTCAGGAGCATCCTCTTTCTCCGGATACATACTTCCAGGCATAAGCTCCCAGCACATGAGTTTCCAAGTTCTTCCGGTTTTAAGTGACCTATCATGCTGGTGTCTTTTAGGCTGATACTCTGTCATAGCGATGCGGCCACTGTTTTCTCGTTCAGTATTTGTACACGTATATTTCTTTAACGTTTCCGGATGCCGTAGAGCTAAGCAACGCCCACATATCTTGGCTGATGGTTCAAATGCTAAAAAAACGTTAAATTCTATCTTTTACAGAGAGAAAAACAGAGCTTGAGTCCTATGGATTAGAGCAGTGGTTCACAAATTTTTATCGGCATTAAGAAGCGTCTGGGGCCCTTCCTCCTTAAATAGAAAAGCCAAAACCTAGGCCGACTGCAAATTCCCAGAATCCGCCCCTGAAGATACTGATTTAGGTTCAGGAATTCGTCCTGTTTGTTGTTGTTGTTGTTGCTGTTGTTGATTGTTTGTTTTAAACTAGGGCCCTGGGTGGGGCGCCTGGGTGGCGCAGTCGGTTAAGCGTCCGACTTCAGCCAGGTCACGATCTCGCGGTCCGTGAGTTCGAGCCCCGCGTCAGGCTCCGGGCTGATGGCTCGGAGCCTGGAGCCTGTTTCCGATTCTGTGTCTCCCTCTCTCTCTGCCTCTCCCCCGTTCATGCTCTGTCTCTCTCTGTCCCAAAAAAATAAATAAAAAATGTTGAAAAAAAAAATTAAAAAAAAAAAAAATAAACTAGGGCCCTGGGTGATTCTGAGAAAGGCCCATGGACCATGCTCTGAGAAACCCTGGAATGAGGGAGAGCTGGTTGGGCTCTTCCCACCCACTTACTAAGCTGCCATCTGGAGTAATTTCTGTCTAAGTGCAGAGAGAAATCCATGAGGAGTTAAAAAGCCCTTTTGTGAGTGAACTAAGCATTACACAGTGGAAGTTTCTGGATGCCTCTGGAAGACATAAAGGCAAATGTTTTGTTTCAAAAACTGGTCTCATTTCATCATCTGGTTACCTTCTCCTTTCTCTCCTTTTTCCCCTTCCTGTTCTCCCCACTTCCCCCACTTCCTCCTTCTCTTCCCCCCTTTCCTCCTCCTGCCCCCTCCTTTCTCCTCTTCCTCTTCCCTTTCCTCATCTCTCCTCCTCCTCCTCCTCCTCCTCCTCCTCCTCCTCCTCCTCCTCTTTTTTGGTTAATTTAGGGACTATATTCCTTTCTCCTCTCACCCAACCTCTTTTTCCGGAAGCTGTTGTACGCTCTGTCAGGTGACTATTTTGAGAAGACACAATAGGTCAGTCTCAACTCCTGGCGGACCGTGGAGGGGAGATTCAGAACTTCCAAAAAGCCCAGAGGCCAGCATCTCGGCATTGGCTGGGAATAAGCCCCCTTTCTTATGTTTAAGATAGTTATGATAGGTGTGATGCAAAGTGGTGGAGAAATGCAGTAAAGGGCACATCCACCACCTGCAACTCCACATGAACACCCCCCCCCCCCACCACCACCATTACCAGGCACAAGCACACCTACCACAGTCCACAGTCACCTGTCCCACCTCATTCAAAACTGTCACACACAGGTGCTAAGACACTGCCTCCATGGAAACTTCCAGGACCTGATTATCAAGATTAGTCACCAGGGTAACACAGCCTAGGAATGGAGCAGAGCTTTTGAAGTAGTTGGGGAATGTGAGGGTGGCAAGAATTTAAGAGGTTGCTAACACAGACAAAGCTATTTACAAGCAAGGGCTTTCATTCTTTTATCGGTGAAGCAAACCAGCTGCCCTTTGGTCTTGACATTGTAATCTCACCAGTAAAAATGGCAGTTGGTTAACAACATCCTCTCTCACCGAGCCAGGAAATGATGAAAAAGTGTTTCCATGGACCCCTGTAGGGATAAACAGAGGGAAATGCTTATTATCTTTTGAACATTTAGCTGTTTGGGAAGAAAGGAGTGGCAAGAATGAGTGAACATTAACAATGGGGCTCGACTCCTTGGCAGTGTTTGTAGCCATGCTTTTTGTGGTTGAAAGCTGCTTCCAGAGAATAATCGGGAGAGGGAGGAAGAGAGAGGGGGAGAGAGAGAGAGAAAAAAAAAGCTACTCTTCTTTTCAAGAGCAGAATATCTCTGTCTCCTCCACTGAGGGCCATTGCCCAGTCTTGCCTCTCCTGATAAGGAATAGACCCATCTTCCACCTGGAAACCTGGCTATCTTAAGCCTGTAGAGGGAGTCCTGGATGCATGGAAAGGAATGGGGTCTGAAAGTTCTCTCCTTTGGGTAGAAACAAGTAGTTCTTACTCGAGGCCACTCAACTTGTGTATGTTTCAATTTCCAATTCTCCCCACAGCTACCTCAAAACCTCCAACACATCTTGCCCTTTGATGCCTCTTGGACCACCACTTTCTTCTATGTGCAGGGGAGGAGCAGGTACCGCAACACACTATCCGCCCATGGAATCGCCAAAGCTGTTCCATAGTTCTGCCAAAGCCTATTAAGGCAATGCGTCGCTCAGTTAAATCTGGAAACTGCAGTTCTGAACCATGAGTCATTATTTGGCAATTGATGTAATATATAGGTCTTACCCATGATCTGTATCGACACCTTGTTTATTGCAATGAATAATCGTCGTCTGTTCTGCTCCTGTGTGTTCACTATTAAAGAATTAACGTACTCTGCTCTCTCTTTCCATCCTTTACTGACAGGCTGTTTTGTTGCTATGGGCACCTGCCTCTATTTTGGAGTTAATACCATTATAAGGGACTGATTTCCCATCGCTTCACCTCCATGGTCCCATACCCAGGCTGGGGAAGTTCTGCTGTTCACATATACGAAAAAAAATAGATAAATATTACGTAATAAGTGCACAAAATAAATTGGCCCAAAACATTTTCTCACTTGATATATGTTACCATTACACAACAGATCCATTGTAATAATTGGCTTGACAAATATCATCGTGTCCAAGCTCTAGAAAAGCATGAAACACTCTGGAGAAAAACAAATAGGAAAAAAAAAGCAACTGAGCTAAAAGACTCACAGAATTATAGAGGCATGATCTAGAGATCAACCAGCTCTCTGTCGTGGAGGAAACTGAGACCAGGTTTCATTAATTCAAAGAAATGAATTAATGTGCTTCAAGTCACAAAATTAGTGGCAGAACCAGGTCTGAATTATAGTTTCTGGACACTAAGCCAAAACTTTTCATCACTACACCTGCTATGTGAGCAATATTTCTTCTCAAAGAGCCCTACATTAATTGTAGGTTGTATGATGGTGATTTCTGCAGAGCTAACCCCTGGCTCCTCAGATCAGCATGAAGAGTGTTAGTGTTCCCAGCTCACATGGGTAATTTTGTTAGGTGCTTAACTGGAACTGGAAAAACTCCCCTCTTCCTGGGGTTCGTGGCCATTCCAATCAAAAGATTTTCATCATTGAGGAACCATGGTGGAGCGTGGGTTCTTCATCCACTCATGTTCATTGCTAAGAGGTGCCGAAGACCTGCCATTTATTACTTTAGCTGCTCTTATCTGGGCTGCTCTAACAGAGACCACCACGCCCCTGTGGAATGCCGCTGTGGCTTTATTTCCAGAATTTTCAAGTGTGAAGACTAATCTCAGCTCATCCTGTTCCTCAGACCTCCTGTCAGTGACTGCCTGAGGTTTCTCATTTATTCACAGATTTATTACACAAGTTGCTGGGGCCTGTATTTGCTATTGGTATTGATAGCACATATGTGGTACCCACCACCCAGAAGGTGCTCGGTGAAGTGTTGTTTGAATGAACGTTTTGATGATAAAACAGGTGGCATACAATTAGAAGCATTTTGTTGGGACACAGTACATTCTATCACAGAACTATCTTGCTCTTAATATTCCTATGTCATTTTCCAAATCACTTATTGCTTCTAAGAGTTATTACAAAGAGAAAAGCATGAAAGGCAAGATGAGAAAGATGACAGATTTCATGTGTTCAAGGAGAAGCAAGAAACAGGACAGGGTATTTATAAAGGAAAAGTAATAATATTATGGAGCTGTGTTAGAGAAAGGATGGCTTGAGAGAGGAAAGAAGGGGGAAAGAGCTGAGAATATCCTTAGCCAAGAAAATTCGGGAAGATGCACAATGCAAATGTCAATCAATAATCAAGAATATGAATGGCAGCTGGGGCGCCTGGGTGGCTCAGTCGGTTAAGGTCTGACTTCCGCGCAGGTCGTGATCTCACGGTTTGTGAGTTCGAGCCCCACATAGGGCTCACAGCTGTCAGTACAGAGTCTGCTTTACATTCTGTGTCTCCCTCTCTCTCTGCCCCTCCCCTGCTCACATTGTCTCTCTCTTTCTCTCTCAAAAATAAACATTAAAACAAAATTGAAAAAAGAACATGAATAAGCAGCGTAATTTTTATTTTTGTATGTTTTTAAAAATTTTTTAATGTTCATTTAGTTTTGAGGGAGAGAGAGACAGAATGCGAGCAGGCGAGAGGCAGAGAGAGAGGGAGGCACAGAATCTGAAGCAGGCTCCAGGCTCTGAGCTGTCGGCACAGAGCCCGACGCGGGGCTCGAACCCACGAACTGTGAGATCATGACCCGAGCCGAAGTCGGACGCTTAACCAACTGGGCCACCCAGGCGCCGGCAGCTTAATTTTTAATGTTACGAAGTCTATTATTCTTTTCTGGATTTGCGTACGTGTGTGTCTTTACTGTAGGGGAGATGGAAACGACACACAGGAACTACGGATGTAGCCATGCAGCAGGGAAAGCCAAGTACTGGGAGGACTGGTTGTGGCAGCCACAGTCTGAACCACCACAAAACAAGTCCCTGTCAGCGTCCCGAGAGTGCACTGATGACCAGGGTGACCGAGTGGAAAAAGCTCCCAGCTGCCAGACGAGTGAGTGGCTGGAACGTTGATAAGAAGGTGACAAGGCAGCGGTCGGTACAAGTTCAGAGACCTATTGAAATCAAAGGGGGAAAAACTGGAAAGGAGGAAAAGGTAGTTAGTCTCCTTGGCCGGGTGAAATGGTTCCCATCTCCAGTTCCCCTGTGTATCCTAAACCCCACTGGATGTGGCTAACAACCTCTCCGTCCTAAACGCAAAAGGTTGTTTTTCAGGACTGACCTTGATGCTTCATGGGCAGCGTTCCTCGCCGCCACAGACGCCAGATTTCCCCTCCCCTTTCTCAGCGGACTCCTTCTGATCCTCCTCCGTGGGCCCCCTGTCCTTTCATTGGGGGGCCGCTGGGAGGGCCCGTCCTGTCTTCTCGTCTTACCCAATATACTCTCCTAATGAAGTATTATTCCCTTTTCTGGCTCGAGGCACCATCTTTATGCTGGTGATTCTCAAACCCCTCTCGAGCCAAGATCCCACGGCCCTGGACACGCAGCTGTCCTCTGGCTGCCTTCGCACGAACGGGCACCAGGAATCGATAACGCTACAAGTCCAAGCTCCTCTCTGGTCTCCCTCTACCCACGCTGGCCCTCCCGTTACTGCTCGGTGACCAGCCCATCTCTCACCCAAACGACCTCATCAGACTTCTGAGCCTCCTCTTTGAATTTTCCGTCTTCTTTAGATCGCGAATACTTACCGATGTCAATATGTACCAGAAACTGTGCTCGGTGGGCCCTGGGATGGAGTAGTAAAGGAGGTCAAAATAGTCCTTGCTTTCCAGGAGCTTACGGCATCCACACTTCTCAGTCTTACCACCCTTCCGGCTAACGACATCCTATTGTTCTTGAGACAGCCCCTTTCTCTCTATGGGACTGCTACTGTCCTATGTTAGGTATCCACCATTTCCGGTCTTGATTACCCCAATTGCTTCCTGACTCATTTCTGTGATTCAAGGTTTGCCTTTCCTAACCACTTCCACTGAGAGAAATCTGCCTAAAACCAGTTTTATCACACCGTGTCTGCTTAACACACTTCAGTGTGGCGCCTCACTGCTCCTAGAATAGAGGTAAAACTCATGAAATGGCTAAACGGAAGGGCTTGGCCAACGCCAGTAGGAGCCCTGGGAAGGAAGACAACACAGTATCCCTTCAAACCTAAAGTCTTTAAATATCCATTCAACACTGTTAATCAGGAACAACGGATTCTATTAATAAAACTGAATATCCACTTACATCTAAAGTTAGGAGTTTGCCATATGCATTGACTATAACACAGCGTTTTTTATGCATATGCGCTCCATACATATGCAAAAATGGATCCTGCTGTGCATATTGACATGTTATGTAACCTACTCTTTTTGTTTTCATATTGTGGATATCTTTCCGTGTCATCAAACATCCTTCTACCACATCATTTGATGACTGCACAGTGTTTTATCGAGTTGTTTCTTTATTTTTTCAATTTGACCTTTTCCAAAGCGATGTATGCACAAGTTAAAAACAATCAAATAGCGGGGCGCCTGGGTGGCTCAGTCGGCTGAGCGTCCTACTTTGGCTCAGGTCATGATCTTGTGGTCCGCGAGTTCAAGCCCCGCGTTGGGCTCTTTGTAGACAGCTCAGAGCGTGGAGCCTGCTCTGGATTGTGTGTCCCCCCCCTGCTCTGTCCCTCTCCCGCTCATGCATTTTCTCTCTCTCTCTCAAAATAAATAAACATTAAAAATTTCTTGTAAGAAAAATAAAAACAATCAAATAGTACGAAAGCATTCATAATGAAAAGCAACAGCATCCTGTGCCACCTGTCCCCATGTCAGCACTGGTTTCTAGAAGCAGCCATTTAAGAATATTTTAGTGGTTTCTCCAAATTTGCCTCGATATTTCCGAGTAATATGGGTATCACACTTTTTTAATGGATTCATCTATTTTATCAACTTGCAGTGTGAGGTAGTCAATCGTTCAACAAATGCATATTATTCACAGAGAGAGGCACTGTTTCGGGCAGTGAGCAAAACAGACGAGATCTTTGCATTCATGAAACTTACATTCTAGGAGAAAGGCAATTATAAAGCAAATAACCAAATAAAGCAATTTAACATACTGCTTTGTGTTATAAAGAAAATAAAACATGTAGGGGCACCTGGGTGGCTCAGTTGGTTAAGCTGCCCCCAACTCTTGATTTCGGCTCTAGATCATGATTTCACGGTTTGTGAGTTCAAGCCCCACATCAGGCTCTGCACTGTCAGGGCAGAGCCCGCTTGGGATTCTCTCTCTCTCTCCCTCTCTCCCTGCCCCTCCCCTGCGTGTGCTTTTTCTCGCTGTTTCTTGTGCGCGTGCGCAAAATAAATGAATACACCCCCCCAAAAAAAAGAAATGAAAACATGTAATAGGGATTAAAAAGACTGACTTGAGGTAGGGTGGACGAGAAACATTCCTCTGAGGTGACAAACTGAGTTGTACTGTAATGATCTAGGGCCAGCCCTAGTAATTAGGTGTATGTAGCAGACCCTGTAACAGGGGTTTAAGCATGTGAAGTCTATTTTTTGCCTCATACAACACCCTGAGGGTAGGCCTTCCAGGGGACCAGGCTCCTTCTATTTTCTTGCTCCTCATTTGCATGGTCTGAAATGGTTTCACCGCATCTGTGTTCCAAACAGCAAGAATGAGAAGAAGAAGGGCACGTCCTCTCTCTATAAGGGCACAAGTCAGCGATTTCCCATCTCTTCTGCCTACATCCTTTTGGCTAGAACATAGTCACATAGGCATACCTAGCTGCAAGAGAAACTTGAAATGTGGTTTCTATTCTGGGCAGCCATGAACCGAGCGGAAGTTCTATTTCTGTGGGAGAAGAGGAGATCGGGTATCAGGAACCAACTTATTCTCTGCCAAAAGAACACTTTCCACAGAGAAAAGACCAAGGGCGAAGGCCCTGAAGAGGAAAGACCCTGACTCAGAAGAGAAAAAAGTCTGGTGGGATATAATGGTTGCAGGAGGGAGAGTTGGAGGACATGAGATCAGGGAGGCAGACGGGGACTGGACAGTGTGGGGATTTCAGAACCACAGCAAGGAACTTCGCTTTTATTCTATCAGAAGCAATGGGAGAGTTTTCGGCAGGGAACTGGTTTAACCATTCTCTCTCACGCCTTCCTCTTTCTCCATTCCTTAATAGCATCCTCACTGATTTTGATTAAATCATTGATCGCTATTTACATCATCACGAGTACGTAAACAACAGTTCATCGCAGAACCACGCGGCGTACTAAGGTTTCCTTCCCTTTCTTGTACGGCTTTTCGTTTGCCTCAAGTTAACCGTATCATGAGTTTTTCACTTACATCATTATACACACATAGGCACACACACACAAATATAGCTTCAGTTCATTCCAGATTCTCCACCCTACTATCTGTCTATTCCATCCAGTTTACTTTTTTCTGTCTTCCAGAAATTTCCCATTGAAATCGCTCACCCAATGGTAAGATTATTCTCACGAATCGATTCCTTTTTTATATCTTTATTTCCCCGTTAATGAATCTTGGGATGAAGAGGAGAAAAAATAAGCCTGAATCCACCAATTTAATTGAAATTCCATCAACATTTTAGCTGAAGGATTCTCTCCTTTTGCGATAACTTTTAACTTGGTGAATACGTTGAAAATGAGACTCCCCCCGCCTTCTGACATTTTTGTGAGACAAAGAAAAGATTCAAAAGCCTTCCAATATGTCTTCGTCAAGTTGCTCTCTTGAATGTGACTGAATGCCAGGAGGGTATGATGAGCGGGCTTGGTTTTTAATCACTAGACTCCTCTTTCAACCCCCAGCCTGGACACTGCGTCTGCCCACACCATCCCATTTCCTCTTTAATAATGTATCATGATTTCTCAGTTGCTTTGCATATTCCTCTAGCCCTGTAAAGGCAGGCCTCTGTGTCTTGCTGGTTGGTTTTTGAACGGCTCAGCTTTTGAACCGCTGAATGAGCCTTGTGGACATTGGCTATTTCTTTTATGTATGGATGCTACCCACCTCAACCCGGAGAGGAAGACTTTACTCAGAACTGTGTCTGATTTTTTTTGACGATGTAAATGCCATTCTTAGCTTTATCTTCCCTCTGAGAATCCCAGTTTTACTCATGTTTAAAAGTCCACTGTGAATGCTACCTTGGTCCCTGAAGACCTTCCTAAGGCATCCAAGCCCCTTTCTCTGCCCCATGCAGTGTCTCATACTTAATTAGCATCCAGTAAATGCCTCCGGCATAACTAAATGAAGTCACCCAATGAGGATTCAAATGAACTTTTTAATGCTGTGTATTTTTACAATTTCGAGCTTCTATCGTTAAATATTTAGCAGCTGACAAGCTAGCATGGTTAACATCAAGCACCATTCCTAGCCTAGATGCAGACCCACAGCAAAAGGAGATTTAACGTTGTCTTTGTCTGTTTATTTGGCACAGCAAGGATAATGTAACCAAACCCATCTGTTTCCTCTTGTCCAAGGATTTCAAATGGTGACAAAAGGAACTTTATGCTGAACTTCCAATGACTCCCGACTCATCTCACCTGTTCTTTGTCAGAAACTTGTTAAAAATTTTAATACAGACGAATAAATTACTAGGACACAACCTGGAAGAAGTATAGCGTTCTTACATAAAAATCAACAGCTTTGAAGCAAAAAGATAAGTTTCTTGGCTGATTATTCTCATGACATGTGAATAGCTGGGTTGTTTAAAACAGTATGCTTTTATTATGTACTTAAAGGAAAGCTTGATGTTAGCCAGGAATTCTATGATTATGGGATTTAGGGCTAACCAGGCCCCAAATAAGTTATTTCATTATCCAGCTTTCAGACAAGATCTTAAATAGCATGCTGCGATTTTAAAATGTAAAAACTAAAGATTTATGTGTATATATCACATCAACGTTATACGCCCTTTTTATAGATGGTGTTGCTTATTCAAGGTCAGCTGGTATTATCCACCCTCATATGTATGTATGTACATATGTTTATTGTTTAATGTTTATTTTTGAGAGAGAGAGAGAGAGAGAGAGAGAGAGAGAGAGCAAATGGGGGAGGGGCAGAGAGAGGGGGAGACACAGAATCTGAAGCAGGCTCCAGGCTCTGAGCTGTCAGCACAGAGCCTGGTGTGGGGCTCCAACTTACGAACCGTGAGATCATGGCCTGAACCAAAGTCGGATGCTTAACCGACTAAGCCACCCCGGTGCCCCTCCACCCTGATATTTAAAACCCTCCTATATTACATCCTTCTAACTTATAATTATGATCGTTTTGCTTCCTTTCTGCAAGCTGAGGCAGTAGGTCTCTCTTACTTGCACTGCATATAACCATTTCATGAGACCTGGAATGCTGCTATGCATTTGAAACGTATCCTGTCACTAATTCAAGTAATTCTCATTGAACCAAAATTGTAATTATTAAGCAGCATCACTTTCTAGCAAATCAAAGCCAAAGGCTATAAAACGGACTGTTTTGCTTAGGCTTAATAATACATTTTAGAACTTTCTGAGTTTCTCAGTTTAGAACTGAGCTTTCTGGATGGTGTCTTCTTTCGAAACGGTGACAGGATGCTCACTGTAATTAGTCACTAAGGAAATGCAAATAAAAACCACAATGAGATACCACCTCACGCTTGCCAAGATGGCTGTAATGAAAAAGGTAGACGACAACAAGTGCTGATGAGAACATGGAGAGCTTGGAACCCTCCTGCGTTGTTAATGGGAATGTAAAGTGACACAGCACTTTGGAAGACAGTTTAAACACAGTTACCATAAGACTCAGCAATTCCACCTCTAGGCATATACCCAAGAGAAATGAAGTATAGGGCCACACAAACACTTGTACAAAATGTCAACGGCAGCATTGTTCACAATGGCCGAAAAATGGAAACAACCCACATACGCACCAACAGAAGAATGGATGAACAAGTGTGGTGTTTTCAAACAACGGGATATTTTTGGTCATAGAAAGGAATAAAGTATCGATATGTGCCACAACATGGATGAAGCTTGAAAACATGATATTAAGTCAAAAAAGCCAATCACAAAGACCACATATGATATTCATTTTGTGTGAAATGTCCAGAATAGGTAAATCTAAAGAGCCGGAAAGATTAGCTGCTGCCTAGGATGGGAGGAGGGGTGTAGGGCTGTTGGGGGGAGGGCGGAAGACCTGGGGAGTAACTGCTGATCAATATGGGGTTTCTTTTAGGGTGATACAAATAATCTAAAACTGGTTGTGGTGATGGTTGCACAACTCTGTAAATACACTAAAAACCATTGGATTGCACACTTTAAATGAGTGGATTATATGGTATGTGAGTATATCTCAATAAAGGTATTAAAAACAAAACATAAGAGTTCAGCACTCTTTGCATGGATGAAAGACACTCATAAAAAGAAACGGACTGATTGAGAAAAACAAGAATTTTGGCTTTCACTCCCCTTCCAGACACTGTTGCTTTTAGTTCATTTACAATTTTATCTACTTATCCCATTTGATATGTAATCGGAGCTCAGAGGCTCAACAGGAAGCTCGTAACAGTTCTTGTAAACAAACTTAAAAAACAGTTTAATAACATTATCGAATAATGTATTAAAACACTGCTCTGGAGCCACTTTATGATATTAAGCAATTGCTTTCCATTTTGAAATAACAGAAGGGCTTACACACATAATGTAATCTGACTTTACGAAAGTTTTTCTCATTGGAAAAAACGTCTGTCATATTTAGGACAAAGCAAACAGTGTTCTTAGGTGTTTTTAAATCCCTATGTAATCTACAATAGCTCTATATGGATTTAAGCCATAAAATGCAACCCATACATAAGAGCGGCACTTACATAAACCAAGTTTCATTTAAATTAAATGAGCTTTTTAAAGACCAGTTCAATTGATCACTCATGAATTATTTGCAAACTGTGTTTTGTGTTGCTAAATTAGTTTCTCTTGTATCCTACTTCACCAAGTAGCTCATACAACTCCAACCTACTCCAGTCTCTCCTTTCTCAAGATATAAAACCACACACATCTATCTCTGAAGTATTTTACATATATTGGCTTTACCCAGTCGCCTGAGGAAAGTCTAAGCTCCTCTAAGGCAAGGACCTGGTCTTAAACATCAACACCTCACAGATATCCCATAATTATAATGTGTTTGTCAAAGGTTCAAGGCTTGGCCAGTTCTCTTGTTAAGCTCTAATTCATAGACTTATATACCATTCAATACGTGTGTGTGTGTGTGTGTGTGTGTATTTGTGTGTATCAATAACTACCTCACTTTTTCTTCATTTCCAACACATATACTTATGTTGACTGCCCCCAGATTCTCAAAAACCCTTGGTTTTCTTCAGAATAACCCCCGGACATACTTAGTATGGCTATAGCTCTTTGCCATCTCCCCCCACCTACACTTCCTAGCCTGTTTCACACACCAATACACCAACCCTGAAACTTCCTCTCCCACACTCTGTCCTGTCACACCTCTGGGACTTCTCGGTCTCTGGGATCACTCTCCAATCTATGAGAGGTCTGTCGATCTTTTCAGGGCCATTTCAGAGTCATCTTCTTGGGGCACCTGGGTAGCTCAGTTGGTTAAGCGTCCGACTCTTGATTTTAGCTCAGGGCATGATCTCACGGTTTGTGAGCTGGCGCCCCGTGCCAGGCTCTACACAGGCAGCGTGGAGCCTGCTTGGGATTCTCTCTCCCCATCTCTGCCCCTCCTCTGCTTGTGTTTTCTCTCTCAAAAATAAACATTAAAAAAAAAAAGTCTTCTCCATGGACTCTTTCTTACGAGAATTAATTTTTCCCCTTTAAGTGCTCCCAGGCACTCTGGTGTCACATCACTTCTCAAGGCTTGACTCTTACGGTGCCTAAGGGGCATGTCTTTCTTTCCTAACAGTCTATGATGTTTGAGACTATTTTATTCATGCGGAGTCCTCTAACAAAGCATGTTTGTAACCCTTCCACCCTATACAGAATAATCTTTCAATAGTGCTTGCTGTGTTGAATTGTTCTTAATTTCCCCACAATACCCAGAATAGTGTGGAGTACAGACTGGTTAATCCACAAATAGTGCTGACTGACAGTTCTCGGAGGGAGGGTTCAAATGCTCAATGACTGATTTTAGTGACAAACCAAAGCGATACATCTTGACAAGAAAAGTTTCTTCTCTAAATTTTTCCCGCCCTGATTTGGACCTACTGGACGTTTTAATATACCAAAAACAATCAACTGAGTAGTCTCAATATATTTTTCTCTGCAGTTGTTCTTCTGGAATGAAACCATTTTTACCTGAGGAAAACATGTGAAAGAATTTTGGAAGTCAGATAGATTTTTCACTGTATATCCAAGATTCATCAAAGCATTTCCTGTTTATTAGAAATGTCTCTGGACCAGACACTGAGAAAGGTACTAGATCATAGAATGAACCAGATAAGGCCTGTCCTGAGAGGGTTTACATACCCTGGGGGAGGAGTCTCAGAGGCATCTGGGTTTTGGTGCCTTAGAACCACGGGGACTAATTAGCTCTATACTGATGAATCTGGAAGTTCTTTAAAATGTATGCCCTTCAATTCAGATTATAATGTTTTTGTTTCAAAACACAGCTGTAATAACATTTTATTTAGAAAACCATTTTGGATTCACAAAAACTCAATAATTAGATCCTACGAGGCAGGGCCTGGGAATAGGATGAGACAAGAAGGTTTCCTAGCATAAAATGTCAGGAGGCTCTCCCTCCTTGGGCCATTCAACTGCACGGTCAGCAAGAGGCAGGGTCAGCACCTCTTCAACTCCCATACGCTAACCTCTTCTGCCTCACCCTAGTTCTGGCCCGGCCTTGAATGTTTAATGAAAATAATCATTTTGCATAATACTTGGTTTTGTACACTTGGCACACTTCATAACAAATGTTTTAGAAGTTATTTCTGGCTTACCAAAAATGGGACTGTGAAATCCTGGGGGGCGGGGAATGAGACCCAGGCAAGGAGACAGGTCTACTTCAAGGAGGAAGGGGTAGATGTTAAGGGAAAGAGGAAACATAATTAGCAGATTAAAATGACTGCCAAGTTAAAAGCTTCCAACTATTCAGCATAGAAGTCATTCTTAGACCTAAACCGTTCTATTACCGATAACCATTAACTTACGGTTTTGCTGATTTCACAGAACTTCTTTATAGGAATTTTCCTGAGATCAGATAGATCGGTATCAGGTGAACTGAACGAATAGTAATAAAGCCACCAGAAAAGTTACAAGTCAATATTAATATTCTTTCCAGACAGATGATTTTGAGGATTAGTACTTGAAGATGATCTTCTTCTTAGTTTCTTAGTCTAGTTATCATCAGTGGTTACTCAGGACCAAACAAGGAAATTCTGAATGTATTTGGTTTGTAGGAATATAACGGAGTCACTGAACAACCCATGAAATAAAATTTGTTATTCTGAAAACCAGTTTCATATTTAGGTACATTAATACAGTGACAAAAGGCATTGACAAGAAGTAGAAAAGGTTTTTCTATTACACTGAAGTCACGAGAACGTGAAAAATCGGCCTGTCAAATGTCACTGCCTCTGGGAATTTAATGTTCAGTGTCAGGTAAGAGTGTAAACCAGTTTTTCTGGAAAGTTCCAAATACATAAATAGTAAAACATTTTTCTCTACGTTGGCTTAATTCTTCTTCTCTACACATGTTTAAGATGTTCGAGAGCTGTCATCCATTTATTTTTGGTTGATGGTAGATTTCTTCTTCTTTCATTTCACTTTAAAATTGAAATTTTTTATCTACCGAAGTGTTAGGTATTGGAACGAAGAATTTCATATATAGCTCTCGGCAGAGCCCAGAGAAGCCTGGCTGTGATTGTGACTTATATTTAAAACTCTTTGGGATGGGCCCTAAACGAGGTTCTGCATATTCCGCGGCAGGAGCAGCAAAACAAAATCATTCCAAGTTGTTGCAAATAGTGCTGTTTGTGTAGAAAGATGTTTTTTGCATTGGATAATAAAAAGGCTGAGGCTGCCCTTAAATAACATGCCTGGATTTTCAAGGTAAAGCCTTCAAAATCACGAAAAGTCTTTTTACCAAGGGAAAAAAAAAATCACAATTCTAAGGGAAAAACCTCATTACTCAAATAATAAATTAAAATGACCATAAGCAACGTGACCATCTCCCTATAATAAAAAGGCCTGTATTTGTGGGCTAGACTAAGTTTTTCTAACTCTTAATAACTAATGAAAAGTTTCGAACATCAAGCCCAAACAAGCTAAAATATTTTAAATGTGTAATTGAAGTCAACTAAGAACGTTAAACTGGATTTATTACCACTGTGCCCCTAAAAGCTTTTCCTCCCATAAATGTGATCTGTATAATCCTTACCTCCAAAGCAATGTAAAACCCAAGCTTGTGAAAATAAAGTTCGTGGAGAACACTATCCTTCTGGTGACTGAAATCATTACTGGAAATAATTTTCCATGAAAACCTTTATTAAGAAATCCCCCGGGGCGCCTGGGTGGCTCAGTTGGTTAAGCATCCCGACTTCAGCTCAGGTCATGATCTCATGGTTCGTGGGTTTGAGCCTCGCGTCGGGCTCTGTGCTGACAGCTGGGAGCCTGGAGCCTGCTTCAGTTTCTGTGCCCCCCTCTCTCTCTACCCCTCCCCCACATGTGTTCTGTCTCTTTCTCTCAAAAATAAATAAACGTTAAAAAAAAAATTTTGTTTTAACTCTCCCAAATAATTTCACTGCTAGAGGTCATGCAAGAATACACACACACACACATGCATATGTTCATTATACTTGCCGTTTTCTTATTTTTAAAACATTTTTAACCCAAAAACATTTTTAACATGAATTGGTCTGCCCCAAATTTTCATATTGGATCAGCTACTTTGTCTGTGTTGGACAGATCAGGATTCATAAATAAATTATATAATGTCATTTAAAAAAAAAAACCAAAACGCTGCAATCTGAATTTCTAGTAATCTAATGTCTTTAGTAAATAGTTCGGATGAACATCTATTCATGCATTCTTTTCGCCATCCTTTATTGGGTGACTACCTAGGCTCCTTGAATCATCTTCTTTAGTCAAATGGTGAATTACTTTCATTGAAATTTTACAAAATTGTATGAATATCACAGTTACAAATCCTAAAAACCAAAAGACACCATGGCAAATTTAAGATTAATTTTTTATTTAAGTATACATACCACATAAAAGTTATCTCATAAAAATATGCTCCATATTAAATAATTTTAAAAATACAACATGACAGGTATATAATGCTTTCGATCTCATTTATCCATTCCCATCATGAATCCTTTGGTCCCTCAGGCTGCCTTTGTTGCCTCTCCTGAGGCTGGATGCAGCAGGATGTACCTGCTTCAGGGGGAGGAGCAAGAATCAAGGGTACTTGGGAGACCAGTCTCCATCATTACTGACGATGCAGAGACACTCGGCACCATGAACGTGCTATTCAAATGTAAATGACGAAACAATTTACCTGAGCAGCCTTCACGACGCTTTTCATATAAAGTGTGTTGCATATCACTTAAGATTTAACTAGTAATGAGCTCTACGGAAGTTACCTAACTAGTTCTGAGTCCTTTCGGGTAACATCAATATCCAGCTTCCAATTTCCACTCTTTAAAATATTTCTCCATTGTGCTCCTAGACTTCAAAGTGCCAACATTCACGGTAGGTATGATTTTCTGGGGCTTCAGCCACTGAACAAAACGTTTCATTTCTAGGTAGCTGCTGTGTTCACTATAAGGGATTCCTGCAACACAAAAGAAAAGGTATCGCCTATGAAAAATCAAATTACTAAAACAAAACCCCACACAAGCTCCAAATAAAATAAAAAGGTAAAGCAATTCACGGTATTTTTGCCAAAAACTCCTTGGTGCTTTATTACTGATAAAAAAAATTGTTAATAACTTTTATGGAGAATAAAGATTAAAATGATACAGGAACTTTGAACATTAAAAAATTCTATTGCGTTTCTATGTAGACTTTTTTTCTTTTTTTTTTTAAGTGGGAAGGGGAAGAAAGGGTCAGTTTTTTTAACGTTTATTTATTTATTTTTGAGAGAGACAGAGAATGTGAGCAGGGGGGGAGGAACAGAGAGAGGGAGACATAGAATCTGAAGCAGGCTCTAAGCTCTGAGCTGTCAGCACAGAGCCCCACATGGGGCTCGAACTCACAAACCGTGAGATCGTGACCTGAACTGAAATCAGATGCTTAACCGACTGAGCCACCCAGGTGCCCCTCTATGTAGACTCTTAATATGTATCTCCCTAGATTCTTATTTTTAATTAGGTTTTCTTTTTAAATAATTCTTCTCCTTAAACACTTCATTCAGCTACGTGTTTCAGGAAAATCCTGGAAAAAAATGAATAAAATTTGAAGAGTATCAAGCAAGAAGTCTCTTGGTCTCCGGAGCAAGTAAGCAGATTCCAGCCACCCAAGCTTTTCACACATAAAAAATGAGCAACAAAATAAAAATAAAATCTTAAAAATCCTTTTATCTTTACTGAAGATGAAGAACCACAGAGAAAGGGAGGGAGAAAGGGTCCTGCCGTGAGTTAACTAGGGTCTTTCGGGGATGAAATTAAGTCACTAGGCTAGTGACACAGCAAAAATGTTTCCATCACCCACTATTCCAATAAGCGATTTCTGAGGACAACGGTAACGCCCCTCCAAGAAATGAGAGAAATGAGTCAAATCTGTACCTCTTGCCGTCATGGCATCTAATCCAGTCTTCCTGCTGACAGCCTGACGATGGCACCTGAATGTCCAGGATACAACTGACTGCCCACCCCTCCTCCCAAGCAGTTCTACGGTTTCGTCCACACAGCACTGATCAGGCAAACGGAACGATGTGTGTTAGCCAATGCCCATTTAGTTACTCCTGCCACGCTCCTTTCTTTCAGTTTACGACGCACTAAAGATACAGCTGTAGAGAACGCAGAGGAATTCGAAACTCGAATGTTAAAGATTCCTTGGTGTCTGTTTTTCTCGGATCTTATTTTCACAGCTCTTTTTAAAAATGTAATAACAGACGTTAAAAGTGAAAAAAAAATGTAATAACTATACCGTATATTGAAATGTTTCCTTTGGTATGGGGAATAATGTCTGCTATACCAGTTAACTTGTTAGAATGTGTCCATCCTGTAGGTCGAAAAGCCAAAATCTGATCATATTTTCCACCGCACTTCTTCAAATGACTCTGTAAAGCCTGTTAAATAAAAATAGGATACTTATTTAATGGTCCGTGAAGGTGGGTTATGCGGAAGAAAACAGAATGATCACGCTGGCATAATCTCAGCGAGTTGGCGCCTGGTGAACATTCATTTGCAATAACCTAGAGCCATACTTCCAAAAATAAATAAATAAATAAAAATCACTGGAAAAAAAAAAAACAAAACCCTTTTCCCCTTATCTAAAGTTAAACAAGCTTAAGTACAGTCTGAAAATAAGATGAGGCAAATTTAAACCTAAGAATTATGTATTTAAAGATGACATATCAGCTACCAAAAAAAAGAATGGAAAAAAACAAAAACAAACTCCAAGTCCTACTACTATGAGGATACTGAATACACGGCTAGGATGTTAGGGATAATAATAGTAGGTAAGAGTATCCCTGTTAGAGATACTTATACTGACACGGGTGAACAGAGAGCCAAACATATCCACGTGCATATGTCCAACGGAGGACCGATGGACGGATAGAAGGCGGAAGCAATGCTGTCAATGTCTTCAGACTCAACACGCACACTTCAAAGACACGCGCTGGCACTCTTCTTGGGGGCTCACTCCTTTTCACTCTTCAAACAAGAACTAGAATACTTTCAACACTTTTCATGCGGCTACCATTGGAAGTACTGGGCTTGCCTAAGAAATCTTGAGCAGAATGTTCCAAACTAAAGTCATCATAAGTGCTGACATTTGATGAAATGTGACAATCAGTGACCCAGGTTCAATCTTTGAAAGATAAGAAAAATCCAAATAAAAAGAGTCACGGGACAAGAGATACCAAAAGGCTAATACTTTTGGTCGTAAGACAAAACCCACGGTGTCAAGGGCTTAGTGTAAATTTATAATAAAATTCTAGTTTTATGCAAAAAAATAAAAAAATCTAAACTGCACATGGTGTCATCTTGGATTTCTGAAGCTCTTTTCTTTCTTAAGCATACATGCTCTGGGGCGCCTGGGTGGCGCAGTCGGTTAAGCGTCCGACTTCAGCCAGGTCACGATCTCGCGGTCCGTGAGTTCGAGCCCCGCGTCAAGCTCTGGGCTGATGGCTCGGAGCCTGGAGCCTGTTTCCGATTCTGTGTCTCCCTCTCTCTCTGCCCCTCCCCCGTTCATGCTCTGTCTCTCTCTGTCCCCCCCCCCCAAAAAAAAACAAAAACAAAACAAAACAAAAAACGTTGGAAAAAAAAAATTAAGCATACATGCTCTGAACTATTTAAGTATTATAAAAGATGCTGGTAGAAAGTTCTGAAGAAAGCAAAGACAAATCCATTCATCCATCTACTTAGCCCCTCATCTAATAAACATCTGCTCCAGTATTAGGCCATGTCATGGGGTCAGAGTGCTGGGTAAGAGACACAGCCTTCACGTTCTGGAAACTTATAGCCCGGCAGGGAGATGGTCAATAAAACCCACTGTGTGGATCTTTTTTAGAAATGGAAACCATAGGCCCCGTCTTAACTTTTTCTACTTCTGATCATGTATTACACCATCAATAACTGGAAGCCTTACAGATTGATCTTTTCACAAAGGATTCATTTTAATTTTTTTTTAAAGAAACAGTTGTCTTTACTTTTTTTTTAAATTTATTATTTTGAGAGAAAGAGAGAGAAAACATGGACGGGGAAGGGCAGAGACAGGGACACAGAATCCAAGGCAGGTTCTGCAAGCACAGAGCCCGATGCGGGGTTCGAACCCATGAGATCATGACTTAAGCCGAAACCAAGAGTTAGATGCTCAACTGAACCACCCAGGTGCCCCTTTAAATTTTTTGTTAATGTTTATTTACTTGAGAGAGAGAGAGACTGACTGAGCACGAGACTAAGCACGACTAGGGAAAGGGCAGAGAGAGAGAGGGAGACACAAACCCAAAGCAGGCTCCAGGCTCTGATCTGTCAGCACAGAGCCCGACACGGGGCTTGAACCCACAAACCGTGAGATCATGACCTGAGCCAAAGTCAAACGCTTAACTGACTGAGCCACCCAGGCGCCCCCACAAAGGACTCCTTTTTTAGAAGAAATTCCTAGCAATGAAATTGTTGAGTAAAAAGATTTACCCCACTTTCCACTACTATCCAAGTGGATAAGAGTGCTAATTTCTCTATATCATGGCATAGGAATATTACTTTCTTAAAAAGTATGCCAATTTGGTAGAAGACAAACATATCCTTATTTTGTTTTGTTTTTTTACTTTTATGTTTGATCACTAGGTAGAGGCTAAACATTTGACTGTGTTTATCAGACGTTTATATTTCACTGCTGAATTAATAACAATCTTTTGACTTCTCACTTGTATCAATGATTTCTCATTAAATCCCTACCATTAAACAGTCATATTTCTTACCAATTACTGCCTCTCCACAAAAAAGTTCAGGTTATGGACAGATAGCTAAGTTTTCATTATAATCCCTGCCTCTGCAAACTTTTGGGGTTTTTGTCTTGCTTAGTCTCGATCTAGGTAAGCGTAGTACTATTTGCTTAAGTACTAACTCTCTTCCCCCTGTGCTCACAAAGAAAAGGAAATAACACAAAACAAAAGCAATTATATGTACAATATCGTAAAGTGAGAGTCCAGCTCTCAATGTAAGTCATGAAACACATCCATTCCTGTCTGCTCTGCAAAAACACTCAGTAGAATTAAGTGAGAATTTCCGCTTTTCACGAAACAAACTGAAGTTACCACAAAAACACATCATCAACCTGCGCCACAAACAAAAACCGAGGATACTATCGGCCAAGCCAAACATACAGGAAAGACTGCCAACAGCCACTAGTCATTCATTAACCGCAACTGAAGAACTACTACCATTTTAGTAATTTTATCAACAATCATCTGGGGCGCCTGGGTGGCTCAGTTGGTTAAGGATCTGACTCTTGACTTCGGCTCAGGTCATGGTCTCGGGATTTGTGTGTTCGAGCCCCGTGTCGGGCTCCAGGCTGATGGTGTGGAGTCGACTTGGGATTCTCTCTCTCCCTCTTCCCTACTCATGCTCTCTCACTCTCGAAATAAAAATAAATAAATAAACTTAAAAAAAAAAAAAAAAAAAAGGAACGATCTAGTCACTGTAAGTCTCTGATCCGTGACTTGTGTCTGTTTATTGGTAACTAGTTTGTGATAAAACTGCTTTCCCTGTATGCAACCGGGATTGGTTTTCAGTGTGTAATCATCTATAACGTTACCGTTGTAATATTTGATCACAGTCAATCGGGTAACTAGACGTGGTAATTAACTGTGTACCACATATATGGACTTGGGATACTGAACTAGATAGCATGAATGCTTTTATAGGGTTTCTAGGGCTTTCAAGCCTGCCTAACAGACCCTGAAAATTGTATATTTACCTTTTCACAATCATTAGCTCTGATGCAACAGAACTATTTTTGGCTGGCAAAAAAGTTGGCTTTACTCCCTCTTTCTGTCCCTCCCCGGCTCATACTGACTCTGTCTCTCAAAAATGAATAAGAGTTAAAACAATTTTTTTAAAAATTAAAAAAAACCTGGCTTGAGGTACAAACTAAAATACAGCCCCATGGTAACCATCAGCTTCCACTCCACCTGTGTTTTGTACATAAGTAATTTCCAAAAATGTCATCAATAACTTTCATGGAGGAAGGGGAAGGGCTACTGAAGGCAATACCAACAACAGATAACAAATACAGAAAAATACAATGATTTAAGATATTCTTTTTTTTTTCTTGTCTTCAAGACAGACAACTGCTAGCATTTATTTTCCCCAAAGTGTACAGTTCAGTGGTCGTTAGCATATTCATAAAGCTGCATGACCATCATCACTATCTAATTCTAGAACATTCTCATCACCCCAAAGAGAGACACTACCCATCAGCAGTCACTCCTCATTCCCTCTCTTTCAAGCCCTGGCAACCACTAATCTAGTTACTGTGTCTAAGGTTTACCTCCTGAGAACATTTCCCATAAATGGAATCACATAATATGTAGCCTTTTGTACCTGACTTCTTTTTTTTTATTTATTTTTGGGACAGAGAGAGACAGAGCATGAACGGGGGAGGGGCAGAGAGAGAGGGAGACACAGAATCGGAAACAGGCTCCAGGCTCCGAGCCATCAGCCCAGAGCCTGACGCGGGGCTCGAACTCACGGACCGCGAGATCGTGACCTGGCTGAAGTCGGACGCTTAACCGACTGCGCCACCCAGGCGCCCCTGTACCTGACTTCTTTCACGTGGCATCATGTTGTCAAGGCTCATTCACACTGTAGCGTGTACTATTAATTCATTCCTTTTTATAGCTGGGTAACATTCCTACTTTATGGATATGGTACATTTTGTCTATCCATTCATCATTTGATGGATATTTGAGTTGTTTCCACTTCTTGGCTATTATGAATAACGTGGCTGTGAACATTTGTGTCGAAGTTTTTGTGTGGACCTATGTCTCCAATTCTCTTGGGCCTACGCCTAAGACGAGCTGGTCATATAGTCACTCCATGTTTAACATTTTGAGAATTATCAAACTGTTTACCAAAGCAGCTGCACCATTAATCATCTCACGAGCAATAAATAGGGTTCCAGTGTCTCCATATTCTCACTAACAAATGACACTGTCTGTCTCTTTATTATCACTATCCCAGTGAGTGTAAAATGACAGCTCGCTGTGGTTTTTGATGTATGGTTTCCTGATGACTAACAATGTTGATCCTCTTTTTTCATGTTTTTTAGGCCATTTGTATACCTTCTCATTCATTTGGCCATTTATACCTTCTCATTCCCTCCTCAGCCCTCTACCACTTGGCCTCCTCCAATATCGCTTCAAACAGTTCTTGTCACCCAACATGTTCTAACTGCCAAACTGCCGTTCTTTGCTTACATGACCTCCGTGCAGCACACGGTACCTTTAAAAACTCTTTCATGAAAAGTTCTACTCCCTCATTTCTACAAAACTCTGACTCTTCCACCCCTATTATCCTCCTAAATGGGTCATTTGTTCAAAGGGAACAAACGAAGTTAGTAGGAAATAAAACTTTAAGATAAAAATCATAAAAACATGCCATACTGTCCTCAAGATATCAATGTTCGTTTTATGAATAATCAACATCTCATTAACCTCCACACAAATCAGATGACTCCCAAATTTAAAGTACTTTTCCAGGGGCGCCTGGGTGGCTCAGTCGGTTAAGCCTCCGACTTCAGCTCAGGTCACGATCTCGCGGTCCGCGAGTTCGAGCCCCGCGTCGGGCTCTGGGCTGATGGCTCGGAGCCTGGAGCTTGCTTCCGATTCTGTGTCTCCCTCTCTCTCTGCCCCTCCCCCGTTCATGCTGTGTGTCTCTCTCTGTCTCAAAAATAAATAAGCGTTAAAAAAATTAAAAAAAAAAAAAATAAAGTACTTTTCCAAAGATGGCTTTAGAGGGACAAAACTCTGACTTGATTATCCCTGAAATTTTTTATGAATTATATACTCAGGAAAATAGACCACAAAAATTTTGCCTTTCTCTCATGAACAAAGGAATAGTTACATCTGTTACAATTTCCTTATTCCAGGGGCTAGAACTAAAATAACTCATTTTCTTTTTTTTTTTTAAGCTATTTCAAAAAGCTCCATAAATGTTATTTCATGAACATCTTAACAAAAGTGAAAATACATTGTGTGTGTGTGTGTACCTTATGTTCTGACCTATTTTTAATACACAGTTCTGAAGTATTCCATTGCTAGGTGTCCAAATGTTAGTAAATGGAATGAATCTTAGTATAGGAGTAAACCGGACAAGTAAGGGCCCCAAATCAGAGTGAGGTCATATCTTCTGTCTCTTAACCTCTGCCTCAGAACTAACACTAGAACATCCTTTTTGAATGCACTCCCACTGTTGCACTTAATCCTCACAGCCCGTAAATTTCCAACATATATCAGTATTATAGGGGCTTACAATTAATACAGAATAGACCTTAACACAAGTAAGAACTCTTAGAATTCTCCATTCATTGCTCTACTCACTGGAAACGAATGGAAGACGGTCTTCAAAACATAAGGTGTGAATGATCAGATAGTTGCAGGCTTTCCTACTTTTGTTTCTTTTATGATAGTTCTCCAGTTCCCAGGACATGTGAATTACTCTATACAGCTGTTCACACGCACACGTGCGCGCGCACACACACACACACATACACACACACACACAAAATAAAAGCACTGTAAATTCCACTTAAAAGATCTTCTAGGGCGAAGTTTACTATGAGTCCACTCTAATTCCTCCAAGTTAAACTCAAGTAAAATGGGATTCCAGCTTATAAGCATTGCATTACCTTCTCTAGTTCATGCTAAAAAGACATCTCATGAATACTTACCTTAAAGTTAATTTGCATCATTGGGAGAAGGTGAACCAGTGAATTGCACATATCTGTAGTGATGAGGGAATTAAGTTCTGGGATGTTGAGGCACTGTAAGGTTTTATATTTTTCTTGGGACATGCCCACTTTTGAACCCAAAACGTCAGCGATGGCTATAGGCAAAGGAAAAGGTTGAAAATACTAAAATCACAGCTTATAAAAAAAAATTAAGTTACAACTTAATCAAAATTTAAAATAAGAATCCCCCCCCCAAAAAAATTGAAAACGTTCACACTTTTAATATTTCAAAAACACTGAGTACTTTTGTTGGTTAACTATATGAAGTAAGAACTGTGAGAAATCCAAAGAACTTATTTTTAAGACCTAGTATTTAAAAATCACAAAAGATGTATAGACGGGGGTAGAGGAAAAGAAGGAACCAAAGTGGGAGGAGTTAAAACTCTGGCTTTATCACTTCATATCTTAATGTTTGCCATGATGCGACCATAATTAGGAAGAAATGCCAAGTATTTTGTAAAATAGTCTAATGCCATCTGGACAAGCTACAATTACATATCCAGAAACCATTTATGTACAAAAATTAAAACTGTTCTCTAAAGTAATTAATTGATGGTTATCCTCAAAGAAGGCAGAGACACAGTTACGCATTAGTAAATTTTCCAAGTTCACTGAAATACTAACGTAGCAACGGACATTTGCTCTGTAAACACTGTATTGATGCATAGGCAACGGCACACACACTTCCCAAGCATTTCCATTAAGTTAAGCCTTTCAAAGTTTAAAGGAATCCAACTCTATCAATTTTTCTTCGAAGGTAATAGTGCACCATTTCAGGAAAGAAGTACCAAGTGCAAGCATCCAGACTGAAAGGGCTTTATGCAAAAGAGAATCTGATCTTTATAATATATTAATGTAAATTAGATACAGCCACCACCCACCTAGGAAGACTTTCTCTTTTCCAATAGAATAAGTGCCACAGACAACAAGAACACGTGGGTTTAGAGTTACTGCCTCAAAGGCAGTGTTGATGGCAAACTGGATAACCTCTTGCTGCGACGGGAAGGAGTATTCTGGGCTGCAGTATCTGTAATATGTTCAAAACGGTACTTATTAAATGAGCAACAAGAAAGCCATAGCATTAGGCTGGATGTTGTTCTAGAAAACAAGCTTTAGCAAGCGTACGTACAGCAACAGTATGATTTAACACCACTCTGGTTATGGACTGCCTACGGTTAAAATATTTGTGACAGGCCAGGGGTAATTTATGATGGAATTCTGCATCTTCAATGTATCTTTTTCATATTTCTTTCATCACCCTCATATAAAGAAACTGCCCCTTTTTCTTAAAGGACTGTTCTAGCCGGCCAGCTATTTTAGCTGTGAATTACAAACCTCAGCAGCTTTTTTGTTTTAACCCCAATCACTATCAAAGAAAATACTAGTGGCAGGGATTACTCCTGAACTAAAGAATTCTGATTTCGTTTAAAAATTAAAATGATGTGGGGCGCCTGGGTGGCTCAGCCGGTTAAGCGTCCGACTTCAGCTCAGGTCATGATCTCGAGGTTTGGGAGTTTGAGCCCTGCGTCGGGCTCTGTGCTGACAGCTCAGAGCCTGGAGCTTGCTTCGGACTCTGTGTTTCTCCCTCTCTCCGCCCCTCCCATGCTCATGCTCTGTTTCTCTGTCTCTCAATAATAAATAAACATTAGAAAAAAAATATTTTTAAATAAATAAATAAAAAAGTGATGGAATCAAATTTGAATGTACTGAAGTGGCGTTAAATCAAACAGTGAATATTCACACGGTTATCTGCTCTTCTGAGGAGGTACAGAAATATGTACAATATTACAGGAATACTACAGATTCAGTTGGGGTCTACCTCAATACGATAACACCAAATATAAAATTAACCCTAAGACTACTAGCTACCTGTCTCCACTTGGGATGAAAATCATGAAAATGAAAATCAATCATTTTTTTTTTACTTAAAAAATGTCACAGAGTAAAAATATCAAAGAAACATATTTTCCCCATTTTCAAAATTGTTTTTGCTGCTCAGCTATAATAATAGAGAAGACACTTAGGTCTTTCCTCTGATAAAAAACCCACAAAGAAATTCAGAATTCTATGTTGAGCAAAACTAAGTAACAAAAAAAAGGTGTTTTGGGTTTTTTTTTTTTTTTTACTTATTATTTTCTTAATTTACCTAGTATTTAAAGTACATATTAAAAAATGGAAAAATTAGCTATGGTGTTAGAAAACTGGATGTGGAAAGGCCATTTTTTTATTAAAATATGCCATCCAAACTCACAAACAGGTTGAAATAGTTGATATAATTAAATTCTAACAAAATGATGAGGTATTTTAACATATAATAAAAAATGGCTGGTGCCATTATGTTTATATAACATTTAGGAATTCAAAGTTGTCACTTAAAAATTACATTTGGAGAAACAAACAAAGAATTTTGAATCTTCTGAAGCAGAATCGCATTTTGGCTTCTGTTTCTTCTCCACAATTACACTTAATAGTTACACAAGTACTTTGAAAAAATAACTTGAAAGGGTGTTTCCTAAAGTTTGCCCCCCCCCCGCCCCGTTTTTCCTTCCTTGTTTCAGTAACAGGATTCTCACAGAAACCGTATTTTCAAAAGGAAATTACAAAAAAGAAAAAACTGAGTCGTAGCTGGTTAGGACTATGCCCTCTCAAATTTGTTCTTCAGCAAGTATGTAGTTCTTCAAACAGCATTTCTCTAATAGTCTTAAGATGGTAATTGGTAATCAGCCATCATTTTGATTACCTAAGCACCTGTGCACATTATTCATTATCTACGGGGCAAATATTGTCAGCGGGAAAAGGAAGCATACAAACATAAGCCTCTCTTACGTCGTATCTAAGTAAAGCGTGTGCACTTTCTGGCCTGCAAGAAGAGAACGTTCCATGGTGGGGTGTGCTCGGAAGTCTCCAGTGTGTAACAGGACTTTACCATTAGGAAGATAGAACAGGATCATGACAGCACCTGGACAGCTGAACACAAAGGAATATTCTTAACACGCGCAAGGAAGCCAAAGGAACTTATTCAGTTTCAGTAGGTGAAGACACAGCACTGCATACAGAGGAAATGGAGCATTTTTACTTTAGAAAGTTTATTTACATCATTAAAAAAAAAAAAAATCCAGGCGCAGGAAAGGATTGTTCAAACTCCACACTTCCTCACCTAAAACGTGTCTTTAGGACTAGTCCTTGGCTGGCCCTTGAGAGAGGAGTTCTGAGCCCTTGGAATCTTCTGCCCTGTAAGAGTGCTTTGTGCGCCTGACGCCTGGGGCCACGTGTTACTAGCTTGACGTGAGAGTTTATGCTAATGGTGTTATCTATGGTGAATATCTGGTTTTGCTCTCTGGGCCTGGAGTCTGAGTAGCTGAGGCAAGTCACATGGTTGCTGCATGTGCACACGACTGACGTCCCTGCTGGACTCAAGGCTCCATGAGCTTCCCAGCTTGGCCAGGCTTTGCATGTGTGGTGACACATGGCTGCTGGGAGAACTAAGTGCATCCGTGCCACTCATTAGAAGGGTACCTGGAAACCCGGGCCTGGTTTCTCCTGGACTTTGCCCCCATTTGCCTTTTCCCTTTGCTGATTTTAATCTGAATCCTTTCGCTGTCACCATGAGTATGACAACTTTTCTGAGTCCCCTGGGTCTTCCTAGGGAACCACTGGGCCTCACGGTAGACTTGGGGACGCTCTACCATATTGGGGCTTGGAAACTACTGCCAAAACACAGGAAACTTTAATTTTGCATTTTAGGAAAAAATATGACATAATTACTTTTGTAATTAAAAATTACCCCTTAGCTTCCTGCCCCCAAACTTCAGATGAATGACTGAAGTGGGAAAGAAATAATACCAACATTACCAATAACAATGATACCAAGACTGGGGAAGAAATAATACCAATAATACCAATATACACAACATCTTTCAGAAAATAGGGGAGGAGGGAATATTTCATGTGGCCAGCATTACCCTAATGTCAAAACCAGACAAAAGCATTATTAAAAAAACCAAAAAACTACAGACCAACATCCATTATGAAAACCAGATACAGAAGTCTTTAACAAAATATCTGGCATATCAAATCCAGCAATATATATTTTTAAAAGGATAATCCATGAAGATTAAGTGGGGTTTATCCCAGCAATGCAAGGCTGGTTTAACATTCAGAAAACCCATCATGATTATTTACCCTGTTAACATCATAAAGGAGAAAAGTTATATGATATTCTCAGTAGGTGAAGGAACATGTGACAAAATTCAATATCCATTCATGATTACAAACTCTGTAGACCAGGAAGAGAGGGCATCTTCCTCAACCTAATAAAAGGCATTTATGAAAAACCCATTGCCAACATCAAGCTTAAGGAGAAAGGCTGAAAGCTTTCTTCTTAGGGTCAGGACCAAGGCAGTATCTCTGCTCTCGCCACTGAGAGGTTGAGCCAGGACCAAAAACAAGAGGGGAAAAAAAGCACTCTGAATGGAAAGAAGTAAAACAAAATTGTCTATACTTACAGATGACATGATCATACACGTAGAAGATTTCTAAGAAATCTATAAAAAACCTACTACAACTAATGTGCAAGTTTAGCAAGGTCTCAGGATATAAGGTCAATAAACAAAAATCAGTTGTCCATCAAGAGGTGAATAAAGATATTGTAGTGTGCCCATACAACTGATACTATTCAGCAGTAACAAGGAACAAACCACTGATATATACACATCAGCTTGGATGAATCTCAAAAACATGGACAGAAGCTGGATGCAAAAGAGTAGACACTATGTGATTTCATTTAGCTGAATCCCTAGGATTCAGGAAATGAACCACAAACCTAATCCATGGTGATAGGAAACAGATCAATGGTTCCCTGGGCCAGAGTCAGCGCGGGATTGACTGGGAAGGAGCATCAGGGAACCTTTTGGGGTGGGGAAAATTTCCGATATAATTTTTACTGTGGTGGGAATTACATGGGTGTGCATTTTTGTCAAAATTCAGCAAACACTTAAAATGGGTCTATTTTATTTATGTAAATTATGCCTAATAAAGTTGGCTTAAAAAATATCAGAACTTGAGTTGTCATAATTGGTGATTAAAAAAAGAAACAGAAGTTAGCAGACAGAAAGTTAAAGGGAACCTGAAGACAGAGCATGGGTCTGGATTTCTGGAGACCCAGTCTTAATTTTAATTCTCTACACATCTGTGATCTCTAAGGTACACAAGGCTAAAATTGTATGAAAAGTAGGAAGAAGTGCAGTTGAGAATTACACTTTGGCAATATGATACTGACAGTGCTTTACATTTAAAAAGAAAAAAAAAAGAGGGAAAAAGGGAAACCATTTTCAAGAAAAAAAAATTCCAAGTCTTTAGTATTAAAAGCTTGAAGAATTTCTTAAAAGGAAACAAAAATCCTCTGGTAATCTGAATGGAGTACAATCTGTTAACTTATATAAATGATATTAAAGAAAATGGCAAAAACTAAAAAAAAAATAAAGAAAATGGCAGGGGCGCCTTGGTGGCTCAGTCGGTTAGGTGTCTGACTTTGGCTCAGGTCGTGATCTCGCGGTTTGTGAGTTCGAGCCCCGCATCGGGCTTGCTACTGATAGCTCGGAGCCTGGAGCCTGCTTCCGATTCTGCATTTCCCTCTCTCTGCCCCTCCCATGCTCATGCTGTCTCTGTGTCTCTCAATAACAAACAAAATTATTTTTTTTTAATTTAACAAGAAAAAAGAAAATGGCAAAAGGTTATGTCTTCAAAACAGCAACACGTTAAAATGTTTTTTTTTTTAAATAAGAGGGATGTCGTATGTTAAACATAGTAATTTAAACTGCATCAAAATGGGTTAGATAATATTTAAAGGATCCCATTATATTTAATCTCTGATTCTGTAATCGGGCATGTTATTTTTTTTTTTTTCAAAAGGAGAAACACATTTTACTCAAATTTTTAAAAATAGGAATAATGGTTTCAATAAGAGAGTTCTTAGATATACTTATTTTTGTTAATCTTTTAAAAAATAGGCTAGCCTTAATATAACTTTAATACTTACTGGTTGGCATCGAGCAAAATGACTTTTACACCATTTACTATACATTCAGTGTCCATTGGTAGTGGATGGACATATTGCTTTTGCACGTGAAGTTTGCTCTTCAACAAATTGCCGGTTATCTGCAAAACAGAACGCACTTGTTGCTGACACAGCGAAACACTGAGTCTACCTGTTCTCCCACTGATATTCATGGAAATCCTCTCGAATACCAGAAAAAAAAACTTCCTAAAATGACTGTCGCAATTCTGCTTAAACACTGTCACTGGCTCTCCCTATCTATGCAAAGTCCCCCATCTCCAGATGACAACCAAAACCCCGCATGAGCCGGCCCCTGCTCATTTCTGCGGGTTTATCTTCTGTTATTCCCTATCTCATGGTTAGCCATTCTGAATTATCCGAAGTGCCTGGGATGGGTCGACTTCTAAGGTGTGTGTGCACTTATACAAACTCTACTCTCTACCTAGAATGTCCTCTTCTCTCTCTTCCACCTGGTTCTGGAATCGGACAGACCTGTGTTCAAATTCTGGCTCTGCCATTATTAGCTCTCTGACTTGGGGCACGTTATTTAACCCCTTTCCCAGCCTCAGTTGCCTCATTAATAAAAAGAGGTTAGGGGTACACGGGTGGCTCAGTTGGTTGAGTGTCCGACTTTGGCTCAGGACATGACCTCACAGTTCCTAAGTTTGAGCTCCATGTCGGGCTCACTGCTGTCAGCACAGAGCCTGCTTCAGATCTTCTGTCCCTCTCTCTCTCTGCCCCACCCCCACTCACGTTCTCTCTCTCTCTCTCAAATAAATTTTTAAAAAAACTTAAAAAAAAAAAGAGGTGAATTCAAGAATGCTTGAGGATTAAATCAAATTCTAGCCAAATCCCTTAGTAGTAGGCATTAAAATAGTCACTTCTTCTCTCTTTTTTTTTTAGAGAGAAAGAGAATACACAAGCAGTAGAAGGAGAGAGAATCTTAAACAGTCTCCATGCCCTGCGCGAAGCCTGACACCGGGCTCGATCTCACAACCCTGAGATCATGATTTGAACTGAAATCAGGAGTCCGATGCTTAGCCGACTGAGCCACCCAGGCACCCTTAAAATAGTCACCTTTTAATAATTAATTCAAGGTATCTCTTTCACCAGGAAACTTTCTCTGACCTTGGCCTAGGACAAGTGTAAAGCACTTTCTCCTACTTGCTGGCATTCTGCTCAGTTTTCTAGCACAATACCAACCCCATCACCACGTACTTGGAAAAGTATCACCTGAAGGCTGTGAGTGCCTTGAAGTTAGGTATTTTGCCTTGAATGTCTTTTAAGGTACTCAATAGATGTTTACTGGATGAAACTTAGGTGTTTTAGTGCACCATGAAGTGCATGAAGTAGTTTACTGTTTCCATATAATAAAGCATTAAAAAAAGATCCTAGGGGCGCCTGGGTGGCTCAGTCAGTTGAGCGTCCGACTTCAGCTCGGGTCATGATCTCACAGTCTGTGCGTTCGAGCCCCGCGTCGGGCTCCGTGCTGACGGCTCAGAGCCTGGAGCCTGCTTCAGATTCTGTGTCTCCCTCTCTCTCTGCCCCTCCCCGACTCATGCTCTGTCTCTGTCTCAGAAATAAACAAACGTAAAAAAAATTTTTTTTTTAAATCTTATTGTAACTGTTGACAATAGCTCATTTAATTTTAGAATCTTAATGTGGAATCTATTTTCTCATAGCTTTTCTAGTAGGATGACAGATCTTACAACGTTAGTTACTCTTTTTCAACCACACTGCTTAGAAATTCGCTGCATTCCATACATTTAGAGTTTAGAATACTGAAACTTACCTCACTACAATAAACTGGAAATGTGAAGTTTTTAGACAATCCAGCGTAATGATCAGAATGAAAATGTGTGAGAAAATAGGCTGTGCAACCTTCCACCAGTCCGTACTGGAAGGCATCAACTGTAAAGCCAGTCCCTGTCACGGAAAGAGCACACAGCTGCTTGAGTGATAGCTAACGGGGTGGAAGATGCTCAGTTCGAACGTAAACAGATCCTACCATGTACACATCTCGATTCCAACTGAGCTTTATACCCTAAAACCTTATTCCACATAAATTCAGCAAAATCGGATACTAGAAATGAAAAGAAGTCTTGTGAGTGTCTAGTAAATATCCCACTATTGGCTTTGCTTTTTCAATGAATAACTGTACCAAAAGAAATTAAAATGCTAAGCTACAAACCAATTATTTCTTTGTTTTCCTGACTTAAATCCTTCACTTCTACAAAACAGCAAAAGGAAAATGCTATATTTCTTCTTATTTTATTCTATTTTGGCAGTGCACACTGGGGGCAGACATGGTTGAAGGCCCAAGTAATCTTACAAATTACAGCGGCGGAAGGTCTCCAAAGGGTCACGGTACAATAACAGATGAACAGCATATGCAGTATTCGAATTTCACGGTGCGGGATGGGAGGAAGTAAGAAAACAAATTCTGGGGTGCCTGCTGGCTCCGTCAGCAGAGCATGCAACTCTTGATCTCGAGGTTGTGAGTTCAAGCCCCACAATGGGTGTAGAGACTACTTAAAATCTTTTTTAAAAAATGCCCAAAAAAGGCTACCTAGAGGAGTTGTAAGAAAACAAAATGGTTGAGGTGTTCTGAAAAATGTTCATGAAAGAAGTAGCCAAGGGTGTGGATTGTGATGAGACAGTAAACAGGCATACTTCACAATCCCACTGAGGCTTATCCACACACAGCATACCAGTCTCTGGCTCACTTAAAATACAGAAAACTCATCACAGGAATCATTAACAACAAAACTGGAGCTCTGATGTACATAAATGCTATTCCCTACATAAACATTTTGGATTCTAGATCGGGAATATCAAGGCACTTTAAAACGTCTTTCTGAAACCGGGTATATTTTGGCAGCTTTATATTCTCTTCAGAAGAAGAGTCACTGGTTTCTCCAATAATAAAATTCATTTTACTATGCATTTTTGTAATTCACTTACGAAGGCACTGGGAATTATAAAATATGAAAAGGCTGAGAAACTAAGTTATGGTGTGCATTAAAACGATTTGACATTTATTATGACTTATGCAATTTGTTAGTTTTCCTTCTTTGAAGCTATTTAGCACTCACTATTTCTCTTAAGGGCATAGGGACTGTTTTTATTATAACTACTTACAGAGAGCCTTTCCTCCTTCCCTATTAAGCTGACCTTTACTCAACTGTGTCAAATCTGTAATATCTACCTACTAGTATAGGATCTTGTACACAGAACATATTTAATAAAAGTTTGCTGCATTGAATAGGGCAAAAACATTCAAATAGGCAAAAAAAAATCTGTTACAGGTCAATGAATTATAAAAAACAAAGGAAATACATATAAAAATTGTTTTATACAAACACAGACACACAACATGGGGAATGAACATGAAATTTTAAGTTGATTCTTTGTAGGTATATTAAACATTGGCATTTCAACTTACCAGGTATTTTCTTATAGAATGGGCATGGTTTTTTTCTTAATTGTCCTGCATTAGATGACTCTGGGATTTTTGTGTTCCCTCTCTGCAGCCTGCCACAAGCTGATTTTACGAAGACTTTGTCTTTCCTTAAATTGAGGGTTTCGGATTCTGTCCTATCAATAAGGCGATGTGACCTCTTCTGATGTGCTCCTGCCTGTAGTGAATCTGACTTTCTCAGTCGCTTTCTTTGATGCTGTGACCTCTCACTGGGAAATTCCACAGAGGGCTGAGTCTCACTTAAATTCTTTGCATCAAATTCTAAATCACTTAATGATGTTTCTGCTTTCCTCTTGCGCTGCCGGGACCTCTTTTCCTTCGGACTTACAGCTGGATTGAAGTTCAGCCCTTCTACTGCACTTCCCTCCAGCAATTTCTCTTCTTTTCTTTTGGGTGGCAGACCAAAATAAACACCTATATCCGTTTGTTTCATTACCTTGGAAGAAGACTGTGTCGCAGGACAGCTTGGACCAGATGGCGGTATTTTCAGAGACTCGGCCGCAGCAGACGCGCTAGATTTCTCTGTATTTGGAATTGTAACTTTACTGCCTTGTATACCACCTAATGCCTTTCCGCAGACACATGTGGAGTTAGTACTGTTCTTAGCACTGAAGTTCCTATTTGATGCTTTCCTAATTTTACTTTGGGTTGGCTGGAAAGAAAGAGCCCCTTCTCCCTGGCTTCCAAAAGCTTTTGGCATTTCACGATTAAGTGATGGAAGGGAAATCTGATTGCCAACAGCTGATTCTTCAAGTACCTGTTTCTGTTTATTTGCCCGACATTCTGGCTTGCCGGGTTTTGCCTTAACAGCTTGATAACTAGAAGGAAGCCCCTCTGCGAATGCCGACGGAAGCGGCACAAAATCATCACCGGTATGCGCCCCATCATCACATGAAGTAATGCTCTTATTCTGGAAAAGAGGCTGAGACGAACCGGTGAGCGTGTTGTGTTTATACAATACTTCGTCGTGTTGATCCTGAGTTACGAAGCCGTGCACGTGGGGGCCGCGCTCCTGCTGGTCCCTCAGGGAGGAGCCACGGAGTTGGTGAAACAAAGAAGACCTGGTGTCATCTTCTTCCAGGCTGCCGTCTTTAGAGCTTTCTGTAAACAGCAGTTCCTGCTGTGAATCACCTAGCTTTTCATCTATCTCGTCAGTCTCTTCATCACTTTGAAGTGGAGAGTAAGAGATTTCGTAGCTGCTAAAGTCATTTTCTGGCAGTGGCGAGAGTGCGCGTTCTGAGTTGTTTTGGCTGTCTAATTCTTCAGCAAGAGGCAAACCAACTCCTACTGGTTTGTCATTATTAACACATCCTGCAAGTCGTGGGGTGGATTGGGATGTTTGGAGATTTGTCAAAGAAGATATCTTGGTATTGGTTTGAGCAGGAGACTGAGATTTCTTTAGACACGGTGTCACCGATGAGGGCGTAGGTGAAACGGTTTTTAAGTTTTCCGTCTGTTTCTGATGCAGGGACCATCTTCCCTCAAGGCTACAGAGGAAGCTTGAATTAGTCTCACCGAAACGACCCCCTGGCCCATGTGGTGAGCTGCCGAGAGGCTGGTTGCTGGCTCTGCTCTGAGCCAGCAGGAGGTGAGTGTATCTCTTGAAATGAGAAGGAATTGTTGAGGTACACACAAGACCATGAGGACACTCTGAAATTTTTAACAAAGAAAAAAAGTAAGAGAGGATCAAAACACAGACAGAGTCAACACGTCAGTGAAAAGTCATCAGTCCGACTTTGAAGCCTTAGGACCATGGCTCTCTTTATACAATCAAAAGACCCAGCATAAAATAACAATAATCCAGTATGGTTTTGCAAGGTGCTCGTTATGAGTTTTAAATCAAATACTTCTTAAAGTTTCTCTGCAGAGAATCTGTTTCCAAAAAAATTTTTAAGACTAATACCTTCCCCCCCTTCCCCAAGTAACTCTCATAAATACAAGCTCCTTCAAAATGCAGTTCATGCTTCCATGAGGTATTTACAGGTGCTCACTAGTCCAGATTTGCTCAGGCAATAAAGAGTGAAAAAGACTAGTGTGTCTGTCAGAGAACTAAAGTTCTACCCCAATTTTTATCTTACCAAGCAGTATGGATTTGTGACGATTAAAGTACCCAATTAGGGTCCTTTTTTTTTTTTTTTAATATTCACACTGCATAGGATAACAGTAATAGTCTAATTAGTAATAGCTGTTCATACACTGAATATTTTAGAGTCTAAGATTTGAAATTCAATTTGATAAACTGGTTAATAATAAGGCTTGAGTAATAATCTGCAAACTACTCCCTATCACACTATTATAATTGAGAACCATTCCGTAAACCATCTTGGCAAATCCCCTTGTACGTTAATTTCCAGGTTTATAAAAAAATAAAAATAAAAAAAATGACCCCTCTTCCTCTCCAAAAAGATGTTACATTAAACTAGAAGACCTCACTGCTTAATTTAAAACCACCTCATCAAAGTATTTGTTATGGAACCGAATTCAATTCAAGAAGAGTCTGTCTGAGATTCTATTCCTAAGGTTAGGCAATGAAAAACCTAAAGAAAAACCTTTCAGGTGGTTTCATCCTAAGACATTTCACCCTGAGGTGCTCCCCCCGGGAGTCCAACTTCCATTTCTGATTTTCGAGCCACTTAAGAGCAAAAATACTAGCATTTGATGAGGCTTCCATTTTATAAAAAAAGCTAACGCCAATTTTTTTTAAGTTCTTTTGCATCTTCGTGCAGTACTTTAAAATAACTAGAGGTTAATAATAAAAATGTCTTCTGAATCATACATAACATATAAGCCATACTGAGTATTTTTATTTTGCTGAATTTTAATTCTTTGAGATTTAGAAATCTATATATGGTATATATGATATCTCTGAAATACACAAATCATAACAACCCATTCTTCATATACTCCAAGTAGGACTTCCTACGTTAAACATGACATTATAGATCTTAAAAGATAATAAAAGCATAGCATTACTTCATTTATCATTTGGCACATTTTAAATTAGAATCTTAAAAACCCAAGATTCCTTTCCAGTTCTTCTTTCTGTACAATACCACGACAAATCCAACACAATCACATTTAGAAGACTTGACTATAGGGGCACCTGGATGGCTCAGTCGGATGAGCATCCCGACTCTTGATTTCGGCTCAGGTCATGCTCTCATAGCTCGTGAGTTCAAGCCCCATGTGGGCTCTGCACTGACAGCCTGCTTGGGATTCTCTCCCTTTCTCTCTGCCTCTCCTCTGCTTGTGTGTGCGCTCTCTCAAAATAAATATATTGAAAGAAAAAAAAAAAGACTTGACTATATGCATGATTCTTTTTTTTTTTATTTTTTATTTTTTAAAAAAAATTTTTTTTCAACGTTTTTTATTTATTTTTGGGACAGAGAGAGACAGAGCATGAACGGGGGAGGGGCAGAGAGAGAGGGAGACACAGAATCGGAAACAGGCTCCAGGCTCCGAGCCATCAGCCCAGAGGCTGTCGCGGGGCTCGAACTCACGGACCGCGAGATCGTGACCTGGCTGAAGTCGGACGCTTAACCGACTGCGCCACCCAGGCGCCCCTATGCATGATTCTTTAAATTTGTTTCACAAAAGAGAACAAAATGGGCAGTTTAACATTCAAGAGTGCTGCTCTATAGGTGTGCCTGGGCATGCGACTCTGATCTTGGGGTCGTGAATTCAAGCCCCACCGTGGGGCATAGAGATTACTTAAAATAAGTAAAACTCTAAAAAGAATGCTCATCTATAAGATGTCAGTACCACCTACCTTTTGGGGTCATTGTGAGAGTCAAGTAAGTAAACAGAATTAAAGCACCGAGCACAGTATGTGCTCAATTAACACTTACAAAAAAAAAAAATAATAATGGAGATGTTTAGGAACCTTCATCAAATAATAAAATGCATTTCGACTGTTTTCAAGTTTGCAACATTCTCTACAATCATACCATTGACCATTATCCTTTTACCCTTCTTAAGAAGGGTTTCTTTGTTTGCCTCTAGGGTTAAGTCATTTATACTTTGATACTTTAGTGCCTCCCCTCCCTTTCAGTTTCCTGCTTGCCTTGCTTGTTCCACTGGACTGATTCCTCCTCTGCCTAATGCAGATCTTTTAGGCTATTTAAAAACTACTACCTTTTTTGCAGTCTTACCTGTTTCAGAGACCGGTGGCGAATCCAAACACTCGAAAACATGCCATCGAGGTGTCTGACCTAGCAATGAGGAAAAAGGCATCTGGCAGTTTGGACAGTATCCATCATAAACTGGACGTATCTTTGGAGATACGTGTTTGTTTTTGCGAGTCCTACAGTGCTTTCCTGAAGTGGCCTCCTGATCTTGGGACTGCTGAAAACCATCCTCACAACTAGAATTCTGACTAGAAGCTACAGAAGTCTGACTCTCTGTTTCTCCAAGGCAAATTTCGGGGTCCTTTGTCTTTTCTTTAGCTTCTACCGTTCTTTTTTTATTTCTGTTTCGTTTTGACTGGTATTTTCCATCTGTTGCTTTTTCAACAGATTTTGGAGTATTCTCAGAGCAATTATTTGTATGTACCGGCTTTGGTTTTCTTTTAGATTTGTATTCCCAGATGTCTTCTTCCAAAAAAGCATCCTCTAACATGGCAAAATGATTTTTAAGAAAATTGAGAATCTATTTGTTACAAAATTTTTAAATGGAAAGATTTTGCTGCCAAAAAAAAAAAAAAAAAAACCAAACCCAAACCCACTAACTCGATGGGAATCTAAAGCTCTGGTAATGGATGTATTGGCAAACGACAAACCTTATACCTGAGAACACATGCTCTTCCATTTATACCACAATAAAATTAAGAGAACCTACCACAGGGGTAGCGTTTGAGAAGTTTACCATTGTGGCTGCTATTTCATTCAAGTGACTTGGCGTTTCCAAGGACTTGATACATAAAAATAAGAATCAGCAATACTTTGAAAATTAAACACTAATGGGAAGTATACGTTCAACAGTTTAATCTCAGGGTGAGCTTTGTAAAATTGTTATAAAGCTCCTGTCTGTTCCCTTTCCACTGGACAATTGTCCAAATAATTCACAAATGGAACACAGTCCCTGGGCAACAGGCTTAGCAGGTTTTCCAAACATTAAATGGCTACCTCGGCTTGCGAGTACCACCCTAATCACATCATAATCAAAGAGGTGTGTGATTCAGGGGGTAAAAATTGCCCTTATCTGTGACTCTTGGATATTCTGCCACATCAGCTTCCTGGGTCAGTCCAGTATCTTCCTCCAGCAACAACGGACACACACTGCACAGTGAACAAACAAAATTCAAATATGTGAAATTGTGCTTGCACTGAGGCCACCCACACTCCTAACTCCAGACCGCAGAAGTGGTCTGCCCTAGGGGTGGCCAGCTTTCTCTCCCTCCACCAGCCTCAAAACCCACGTTCATCGGCCTGATGCCTCCCACCTGCTCCACCTTCTCTCTTTGAACTTAGGAGGCTGCAAGGCCAGTGAGTGGGGCCTATCACCTCCCAGGAAGGGAGAGGGTGAGCTGCTAGCACAGCCGGCTCTATAAAAGCCATCAGAGCCCTCCACTTCTGAAGTCGGAAGCCCGGCCCACCCGGATCCTCGCCGCAGCCCACCTGCCACCCGCACACCCTCGTGGAGCAGCTCCAGCTGCGTCCGCTCCGCTAGGCGCCCCCCTCCCGCCCCTCGCTCCGCTCCGCTGACAATCTGTTCACGCTCGCACTTTCAGCACAGCAGGGCGACAAAATACTGTATTTGTGTATAAGCCAAAGCCATTGCCAGTCACTCCCAACTTTAAGAAAATCTCTCCCGTGAGGACATCCTTCCCTCCCCCACCCCCCCACCCCGTTACCTCTCGTGTCTTGGCGGGAACAGCGTCCCCTTGCCACTGCTGTGTCGAATCAGCTGACCCCGGTCTAAGGGCGGGACTTCTAAAAAGTTTGGGTCCTTTTAAGTCCTACGGATTTCTTTTATCTTATTTTTGTTCTAACCCCCTCTAATTTCCAAAGTGAAGTGTGTGTGTGCGTGGCGGGGGGAGGGAATGGTTCTCTTAGAGCTTCTGGAACGCTGACCCGCAGGCTTTCTCCATGCTGAATCTGGCGCTCCGAATGTCCAGGCTCAGCTGTGCCGAGGGGCTCTGGAAGGGGCGGGGTGGCTTGGGCCGGTGGCTAAATTACGGGCCCGGGAATTGCAACACTTTGTACCTTAGCATCGGAATGCATGATTACAAAAGAAACGGTGTCGTTTGCGTGGAGTGGGGGCTGGGGGAGCGTGAAGCGAATGTGCCGTTTTGAAACCAAAGGACCGTAAGCGCTTCCTCTCTCCCTGCACGAGACCCTCCCGCGGGCCCGGCTGCCGCCTCTGGACTGTCCGGAGAGAACATGGCGGCCCCCGGCGCCCGGGGCTCCAGCCTCGCGGGCCTGCTCCCGGCTCAGACATCTCTGGAGTACGCCCTGCTCGACGCCGTCACCCAGGAGGAGAAGGACAGCTTGGTCTACCAGTATCTGCAGAAGGTGGACGGCTGGGAGCAGGACTTGTCAGTGCCCGAGTTTCCGGAAGGTGAGGGGCAGGCTTCGGGGTGGGGACCCCTCCCGGAACCTCCCCTTCCTCGGGGACTGCGCCCTCCCCTGCAGCGGGGGGCGAGGCAGGGTAGTCCGGCCGCGCGGGGGCGGTTCGCCCGCTGTGCCGCTTCCCCCGGGCCGGAAGCGGCGGCAGAGGGTGGTTTTCTGGAGCGCGGGGACGTGCACTTTCGTCACTGTGTCCCGGGCCCTTGCCCGGGCCTTGTGTTAACTTAGACATTCCACGAATGCTTCGTGGGTCCGGTTGGCGACGACTGAAATGTCCATGCCACCCTGTCGTTGCAGTCTGGTTGCCCAGCGTCGTCATTGCCATCCTCTGTGCATCATCCTGACACTTAGCACGTCTGTGCCACCCACCTTTGTGAACACTTCAGGGGACTAATTAACCTCTACAACCCGCTGAGGCTTCTTAACAGACTTATTTTATAGTTGAGGAAACTGAGGCACGGGAAGGCTAAGTAACTTCCTTAAGGCTTCACAGCTAATCATAACCGCCAAAGTCAGACTCTACAGACCCCGGGTTGGCAAGTATCTTAGCTGTGCCACACTTCTCCGTTCAAAGTCGTGACATTTGTCATTCTTAAAATCTGAATCAATTATGGCCAGTCAACAGGGTGTGAATCCCAGTTCTTTGAGTGCTTGGAACACCAGGGAACTGATACTCGCAGTAGTGCTATTTGGGAAGCACATCTTGCTATGATAAACGAAACCGTACTTTCCCTTCTTTGGTTGGGACTGGCATTGTTTTGTTGGTGTTGGCGTGTCTCCTGGCATGACACTGAAACCACATGTATAGTTAATCGGTTGGATATGGCAGGGTTCAGTATCTCCTGGGAGGTATATCGGAACCTCGCCTCTGACAACAGAGTCTCACGTGTCTTTCCAAGCCTTTTGCTCCTAACTTCAAAAATGGTTTGTTTGTTTTTTTTCCTGTTGCTAATCCTAGGCTGGATTTGAAATGTTGTGGAATTATTACAAGAGAATTGGGTGCGTGACTGCTTAACCCATCAAAGAAATTAAAGAGATTATATACATATATGCATGTTTATTAAAAAAAAAAAAAACTTTGTAAGAAGTTACATAGTACAGCGTTACAAACTAGTCACCAGTGAGGTTTGGGGGCAATGTTTTTATTTTCTAGTCTTGTTTATAGTTATACTGGGTGTATTTTATTACCATGAGATTTGACCTTCGTGATTCATAAATAATATAACAAAATATTCAGGCTTCGTATTTGACGTAATCAGATTTTCTGCTGGAGCTGATTATTGAGCTCAGAGTATTAGGTAAGAGTTTTTCTTTGGTTTCTTTATCAGTGAACTATAATCGAGAAGTCATAAACATAACGCAAACAGTATGCTTTGTTCATTTCTTAAAAGATGTAGGTGTTTATGGGAAACTGTGGTGTAATGGATGGATTCAGACAGATTTGGGGTTAAGTCCTAGTTATTTCATTTGTTAGCTGCATGACTTTGAGCAAGTTACTTGATTTCTCCAAGCCTTACTTTACTACCTTATAAAATAAACCTAGTATTTACCTTTCAGGTTAATTATGTGGGTCAGAGGTAATATATCTAAAGTTCTTAGTTCATAGGAGATCTCAATAAATGTTGGCAGCTTATTTTAAAATTTGAGAGGGACAGAGACACCACGTGGATAAGGGGCAGAGAGAGAGAGAATCCCAAACAGTTCTGCACTGTCCCCACAGAGCCTGATGTGAGGCTCGAACTCACCAACGGTGAGATCATGACCTGAGCGGAAACCAAGAGTTCGAAGCTCAACTGACTGAGCCACCCAGGCGTCCCAAATGTTGGCAGCTTTTAAAAATTATATTCATTGTTACTGTAAAATTTAAGCATGGTAAGAAAATAACAGATATTTAATAATAGTTTCCTTACCCCCCAATCTAAGTCATTCTTGACTATTTACAGAAAATAAATTTAAAAGACAGATTCATAAATATTTTGCCATTAAGATATGAAATATACATTAGTTTGAGGTTTTATGTGATTACTTGATCTGGTATGCAATTAACACTTTATAAAAATGCATAATTAAGAGCTCACTCTCACCTAAAACCTCACTAAGTTGGACTATTAAAGCAGAAATACTGGTTTGATTTCGATTTTTTTTTTTTTTTTTTTTTTTTTTTTTTTTAGAATTTTGTTTAAATTGAGTAACTCTAGTTAATGCTATTAGGCGTTAGCTGTTATTATACACTTCTTCCACCTAACTTTGGCTTTCAATTTCTATAAAATATTTCCAGATACCTGCTCCGAGGTACAATTAACGGTTTTAGTGGCTGCATTTACTTATAAACCACAAACTCATTATCTTTGTTTTTCTAAATTGGTTAGCTGTGCTTTTAATATTTAACAAAATCTTTTAATTATTAACAAAATTGTAAGTCCTACTCAAGCAATTATATATTCTGATTTACAAAAGTACAGATTAATGAGATTCCATTTCTCTTTGGAGGGAGGCAAACCCGTTCCTCATCAGTGTTAATACTGCCTCCATGAAATCTGTGATAGTGTATTTTGCTTAACTTTGCATTTGAAATATTTTGTGGCTAAGGCCTCCTTCAAATCCAGAGCATTTTAGTTCTTAGGAAATTAGACATTTTGTATGTTTATCTTTATATTTTAACACTTTGTTCCTTTTTGAATTTAGTCCTGTCTTGCTGTTCTTAAGATTGAGCTTCTTTCTAAAAAGCTCCTTTGAACCTGATTGTGTACTTAGGTCCTCTTAATATTTGATATTGACTCTTGTTTTTACCTACATGCGTTGATCTTGTTTTCTTTCACACACAGACTATTCTACTTCTGAAAGAATTTAGTAGCTTTTTCTTACTATGTTTGCATATTGCCCCATAATAGCGTCTTTCCCATCTTGCCCCACTGCCCTATCCCCTCCTTGAAATAATAATGGTTGATGTTTTAATGGAGAGTTTTAGATAAATTATCTTTGCCTTTTCTTTTTATCGTAATTTATTTTGTAAATTTCAGGATTAGAATGGCTGAACACTGAAGAGCCTATTTCTGTCTACAAGGATCTGTGTGGAAAAGTAGTCATCCTTGATTTCTTCACCTACTGCTGCATAAACTGCATTCATCTACTGCCTGATCTTCATGCATTAGAACACACATACTCTGATAAAGGTACCTGCCCTTTAATTGGTTTCTAACAGACTGTCCCGGCGTGGGCACTGGAGTAGTGGCTGACTCATTCGCTTATAGGAGAATGAACATTTGGCACGACTTCAATGATTGCAGAAGTAATTTCTAATCTGTGATTTAAGGACTCCATGCACTTTTTCGTGAAGAGTTACGCTTAAAGATAATGGTTTGCCTTCCTCGAGAACCAGACTTAATCTATGTTTCTTCTCTGAGGTTAGGTCATGATTTACTCTTTTATGATCAAGTATTTTTAAAAGTTTGTCTTGTATATTTAGACTGAACCGAAATTTTTTCTATGAACAAATGAAACTTGTGTCTCTAATCTTACACTCTTCACACTAAGATATAAAGATAAAAGTTCTTATTAGAAAATGTGATTAGACTTCCTTTCATTTCAAATGCATACAGTGGAATGCAAAATATTATAACAGATACCTTTTCTTTGACCCTATTTTATTAAAAAATGACTTATAAAGGTTAATGTTTTCCAAAGCACACTAGGAAATCCTCTTTTATGGTATTATAAATTCTGAAGATGTAAGAGATTATACTTAGTATTTGCTTTAGAACTGAAATTTTTTCAGATCTTTTTCCTCTTGTTTACTTTTTTCTGAAAAAGAGAGCATATGGGGTGAATGAAACTAATTAAAGGTTCCATTTAATTAGGCTTAAATTAATGGGAGCTTCACACTTGGAGTGATTAAAAAGGAGAGAGGGTCAATGATCTTAGAGTAAAAATCGGAATAGAGTATACATGCACAGAATTGAAAGATATCTTGGTTTTAAAAGGGGGTGATTAAAAAAAAAAGGGGACTGATAGGTTAAAATCTTCAGTGCAAGTAAAACCTCTGATGCTTACAAATTGTAATATATTGTATCTTGAAATTGCCAGTCACTGAGATTTATCAAGAACTCCAGTATTCCTGGGAACTAATTTATGTTTTCAAAATTTCATCTGTATTGATTTAAGAAATAAGAGCGTCTCGTTATCTACTAGTTTTGGGTGCCTGTGTGTCTTGGCCAAACTCCTATAAATAAATATATTTATTGAGCATGTAGTATGTGCAGGGTACTCTGCTAACTGAGGAAATATGCAATAGAGTTGAACAAAAAGCATTATGGAACCTGAGGAAAGGCGTAACTCACTTTGCCTAGAAGCATTGGAAAAGATTTCTCAGGAGACAGGCTGGAACTTGAAAACTGAGCAGGCAGGCGTACAGCTGCAAATGAAAAAGGAGCCGGAGGAAGCAACAGATAGACAAGCAGGGAGACATGGAAAAGTGGGTTTCTTGGGGAGAGGTAAATGATAGTTCAGTGTGGCAAGATTGTAGGGGCTCCTGGGAAAGACAAAAGGATAGGAAGGTACATTAGGTGCAGACAGTTGTGAAGGGTGTTGTTACTAAGAATGAATAGCTTGGACTTTGTCTTCCAGTGAAGATACTGAGGTGTTTCAGGTTGCTTTTGGTTTGTTGGTTTGTTGCTTTAATAAGAGGATGACGGTAAGATTTGTGTTTTAGAAAGGCGCTGCAGGTCTGGGTTAAGAATCCCAGTGAACTGTTTCCATCCTTAAGACCATCCCTAAAAGACTGTATTTGGTAACTTAATTGGTTAATTCCACACCCGAAGCAAATTCAGACTTCTTGGAATGGATCCTCGTAACCTTTTTACCAGTTTACTGGGAGCATCATTTTTATAGCACATCGTGACAAAAAATAAAAACTAGTTTTGCATCCACATATACTTCTGGAAAGTAAAATACTTGAAGTGGTCCCAACAATGTAATTTCAAGGACATGTTCAATAATATGCTACTTTATGAATGCCAGTAACTTAGAAATGTTTTTATATTGCTGAAAAGATATATTCAATTCATCTTCACAAAAGCAGGCATACCCAGAGATTATCACCTGAAAGTTCAATAAGCTGTCACTAAATTAATATGCTTTCTTACAGCGATGTGTCTTGTCTCATTACTATCTGCTCTGTTTCTGAACATGTTTGCAGCAATGCTAATAGTTCTTGAAGTGACATTCAGCAGCCTATTTTAAATTCCATGGAATATTCAGTTCATTTTATCAGTAAGCAAGAAATGCTCAGCTAAGTGAGGGAAGTGCTTATTAATTCAAAAACAGCCTGAAAGGAGTCCAAATTAGGACCCAGTTCCTCTGCTCTAAAACAGCTTTTAAAATCAAGTTTGTAACGGTGACCAGCATCATTTTCCTAATAGCATGAGACATTATAAATGCCAGAGTCTAAAGTAAAAAGATATTTAATAGTAACGTATGGCTCTTATCTTCAAAGATTTAAGAATGTAACTGCCCTAAGCTTGTAATTAATCCATAGTAATTCAGCACATGTTTACATTAAACTGACAGGTACCTTAGGTGGTTTTTGTTTTTGTTTTTTTTCTGTTTCTACTTGAGAGTTTATAAACATGTTTTTGCCTTTTATGCTGGGTACCTTAATGGCATGTTATTATATAATATCCACATGTAGCCCAATGGCTATTGAGGACAAATGCTCTTGTTTTATAAGAAAACATTTATTAGAGAAACTATTTTCCCTATAGGGAAACTATATTCCCTAATATTTGCCATATTTTAAAATGTGACTCCTAGGTGTATGCTAATGTATAGTTAAATCAGAATTAACCTAAACGCCAGAGTACCACCAGGTAAATGCTTGCATTCTCACTATGGAGGAGATGCTATTTTTCTGTTTTATACTTTATTGAAAATTAGAAGAATGCAGTTCTAATTTCATAATGAAACTAAACCTTTCTATGAGTCAGTATGTAATTTGATTGTGCATCGGAGTTCCCCAGACCTTCCCTGGGTTCGGTAATTCTTTAGGAGGACTCACTGTTGTAATTTATTAACAGCTCAAGGATACAGAGTGGAGGCAGCAAAGGAAAAGGTGCCCATGAGAGGCTAAGTCCAGGGGAGACCAAACACAAGACTTCCACTCCTAGTGGACTCCTACAAGACCACTTAATTCCCAGCAAAGAGTTGTTAGAGCACATTTGAGATGTTACCAGGGACTCTTATTAAAGACTCAGCAATCGGGGTTTTTACTGGGGGCTGGCCAAATAGGCAGCTTCTGCCTGGTGGCATGTATGAAGATTCTAGAGTCCCAGAAGGAAAGCAAGGGTTCAGCATAAACCATATTATTTGTACCAACAGTTCAGGCATAGTGAGACACTCTTCTCCATCCTGAGAATCTCAGGAACCCTCCTGAAATCCAGGCAAGGGCCAGCCTTATAAGCAGACCTTGGAAGAATACCAGGCAGGCATGCCATGTTAACTCTTGTCTGCACACTATATTTTCGTTTTGCAGCAGTACCTATATTATTCTGTTTTTAAAATAGTTAAAGTAAGGGGCGCCTGGGTGGCTCAGTCGGTTAAGCGTCCGGCTTCGGCTCAGGTCATGATCTCACAGTTCCTGGGTTCGAGCCCCGCCTCGGGCTCTGTGCTGACAGCTCAGAGCCTGGAGCCTGTTTCAGATTCTGTGTCTCCCTCTCTCTCTGGCCCTCCCCTGTTCATGCTCTGTCTCTGTCTCAAAAATAAAATAAAAACATTAAAAAAAAATAGTTAAAATATGAAAATATTGGTCAGTTTAGGATGTTTCAGGAGAGATGCAGGGTAATGCAGGGTCAGTTTTTGAAATTCTAAAAAAAAATTTCAAATGCTTTGGCTTTGTGCTTTAGTGTTCAGTGATTTTGATCTTTTCATATCATGGTTGCATCTCTCAGTATTAGACCTAAAATCCTACTTCTCCACACCCTTCTCTCCCCTCAGGGTGTTCTGGCCTCCTGCATTCCTCAGTGTCCCTGTTTCTCTTGCCTTAAGGCCCTGACACTTAGCATTCATTCTGCTTGGAATAATGTTATCCTTTCTTGCCTAGTAAAGTGTCATGCTTGTCTTTTAGATCTCAAAACGTCTCCATCTACAATTTTGTAACCTGTAAAACTCAACTGTTTTCAATCTTCCATTTAAGTAGGTTATTACACTGTTTATGATTAAACTATACACTCTACTATATAATGTATAAAATACAATGTTGTACTTATTACTGTATATAATTATAATCTAGTACAATTCTGTATATCTATATCTCTGAAAAATAAGACCTTTGAAGATTTCAAAGTGAGTTTTTGAAGTTATTTTATCACTGATATCTTAGAAGCAGTTATTCTTTTTATACAGCTTGCCTTTCCCTCCCTTCCTCCCTCTCTTCTCTCCTCCTTCCTTCTCCGTCTCTTCCTTTCCTTCTATAATTTATTTTAAATGGAGTGTTTTGATCCCTGTGCTGGCAAAATATTCATATAGTGAAGAATCTTTGACATTCTATTTTTATTGTGTACAATTAACATAAAAAGCAAAATATCTTAAGAAAAATCTCCATACTTTAAGGTTATTGACACTGAAAAAAATGGGAGGCATTGTTATTTGGAATTGTCTTTGTAGATTAATATAGATATTCTATTTAGACAATATAATATGGTTTATATATTGTATATATATATATAAATTTCTTCAGTATTTATGCCCTGTCTATTCATCATTTTATTTTCTACTAAGTACTGTGCTAGTGAATAATAAAACATGCATGGTCCCTAAATAATTAATAGGAATTACAGTCTAACAAGGGCAAGACTTATAATCAGATACTCACAAATATTTTTATAATTTCTGATTAGTACTAAGAAGAAAAATTACAGGTGCTATGAAAACAAATAATGGAGTTTAATCTGGAGGAAGTAAAGAAAGCTTTCTTAAGAGTGAAAATTAAGCCTGAGATGTAAAAGGAAAGTATGGCTTTACTAGGTGAGAAAGGGTGAAGAACATTCCAGGCCAAAGGAGGATTGTGTGTTAAGGCATTAAAGCAAGAGGAATAATGATATTCTGGAGGAATTGAAGGAAGGCCAGGTTGCTCTAACACCCTGAGGGGAGGGGAAGAAAGGCGTGGAGAACATGCTGGGGAGATGAGATTTAGTTTTCACACAAAGAACAATGGCAGATTTTCTGGAAGAGGGTGACAGGATGAGATTTGTGATTGTTTCAAGATCTGTCCCACTCTTGGGGCGCCTGGGGGGCTCAGTCGGTTAAGCTTCTGACTTCAGCTCGGGTCATAGGATCTCAGTTTTTGGGTTCGAGCCCCATGTCAGGCTCTGTGCTGACAGCTCAGAGCCTGGAGCCTGCTTTGGATTCTGTCTCCCTCTCTCTGCCCCTTCCCCACTCGTGCTCTGTCTCTGTCTCTCTCTCTCTTTCTCTCTCAAAAATAAACAAACATTAAAAAAAAAAAAAAAACAGTCCCATTCCTGGGTAGGTAACTAATTAGTGGACAAGACTAGATGTGAGATCTGTGACAAGGCTGTTGTGCTTCCTATGAGACATGATAATAGCTTGAAACTAGTTATAGAGGGATAAGATTAATAAGATTTGGTCATGGATTGAATATGGGTGATGAGAGAGGGCTCTTTGGTATAACAGAGATATCCTAGGTAGGTTTTTGGCTTGTATAATTGGACAGATGACGGTGCCATTTGGTGAAAGGAAACGCTATATAGCTTTGGAGGGGAAAGTCATGAGTTTGGTGTAAATTATCTCTGAGACTTGCACTTCATTATCCATATGCCTTCCATCACTCCTAGGGCTAACAACCTAGATCCTTTAAATCCTTTGCTCCCCTTCATTCCCTGTCCTAGTCACTTCTTCAGTCTCCTCCATCTTTCATACACTCTGTCTTCCATGTGTTTTGTCGCCATGGAATCTCCTTCATTGCTCTCTTCACTTAGTTAACACCTTCTAAAGGCAAACATCTCCCATTAACCTTCACTTCTTCGAACAAGTGTTGGCTATGTTGATCAGAGGGAATAGATGGATGTATGTCTATTTTGGTACATAGTATGTATGTATGTATGTATATCACACATGTAAAATATAGAGAGACGTGACTTGGATTCTTAATTCATTGGGCTGTAAGTCATTATTTAGATATTCATATTGTCCCTGTTGGATGAATGGGATCCTCTTCAAGCTGTCACCTGTGTCCTTTTGATCCATGCTTCTCATTCTCCGAACACTTCCTTGTCACAACAAAATATTTAAAGATTCCTCTTATACTTTCCCAGCCCCTTCCCTGAATCAGCCATTTCTCCAAAGAGCTCTGATTCTGTTTAGTATTGAATATTGGGAATGGGTTTGAGAAACCGAGATCTGGGTACATGCTGCACTCATTGCTACTGGGGTGTCTTTGCTTCTAGTCCCTCCCAACTAGTTAAAAATTGCTTAGACTAATCCTCCCCACTCCCCATGAGGTTATGTTGTTCATTTGAAGTACAGCTAGATTCATTTGTTTCTCTTTTTATTTTTAGTTGGTTATATTTGTTTTTGAGTATGTAAAATCTTAGCATGGTCCTGAAAGTCAGAACTATACAGAAAGTATAGTTCCATCTACTCATCTCTCTACCTGTTTCTTTTCTTTTCTTTTTTTAAACATTTATTTATTATTGAGAGACAGAGACAGAGACAGACAGAGCATGAGCATCGGAGGGGCAGAGAGAGAGGGAGACACAGAATCCGAAGCAGGCTCCAGGCTCTGAGCCGTCAGCACAGAGCCCGAAGCGGGGCTCGAACTCACGGACTGCGAGATCATGACCTGAGCCGAAGTCGGACGCTTAACCGACTGAGCCAGCCACGCACCCCTCTACCTGTTTCTAGTTTCCCATTCTTTCCATCCCTTTCCAACATGATTTCTATTTTTTTATTTCTCTTTAAAAAAAAAAATACTGGGGCACCTGTGGTTGAGACTGTTAAGCATCTGACTTCGGCTCAGATCATGATCTCACTGCTTTTGAGTCCAAGCCCCGTGTTGGGCTTCTGGGCTGAGAGCTCAGAGCCTGGAGTCTGCTTCGGATTCTGTGTCTCCCTTTTTCTCTGCCCCTCCCCTGCTCCTGCTCTGTTTCCCTCTCTCAAAAAGAAATTAACGTTAAGAAACAATTTTAAAAAATACTAACAGTGACCTACTGTAGATGTTTTTGAGTGTTTTGCTTTTTTAATGTAACAATTTATCCTGGAGGCCACTTCATATAGAGAATTTCCTGATTATTTTTATAGAACTCCATTTTGTGTGTGTGTGTGTGTGTGTGTGTATGTATGTGTGTATATATATATATATATATATATATATATATATATATATATATGTCGATACACCAGAATTTATTCACTCACTGTCCTGTTCTATGTATTGGCCCTTAGGTTGTTTCCAATATTTAGCAGTTACAGTGAATAACCTCATGATATGTTTTTGTATTGCTGGTGGCATATCTTGGGGGTAGATTCCTAGTGGTGGGATTTCTGGGTCAAAGTTAAATGCGTATAATATAGTTTTGTTGAGTATTGCCACATTGTGAGCCAGGAGGGTTGTACTAGTTTGTGTTCCTAGACTGTGAGGGTGCCTCTTTTCCCACTGCTGCTCCAGTAAAATGTATTGACGTGTTTTTTGTTGTTTTTTTTTTTTAATATAATTTATTGTCAAGTTGGCTAACATACCGTGTATACAGTGTGCTCTTGGCTTTGGGAGTAGATTCCCATGATTCATAGCTTACCTACAACACCCAGCACTCATCCCAACAAGTGCCCTCCTCAGTGCCCATGACCTCTTTTCTTTGCCCCCTGGTCCCCTACCCCCATCAACCCTCAGTTTGTTCTCGGTATTTAAGAGTCTCTTATGGTTTGCCTCCCTCTCTGTTTGAAACTATTTTTCCCCTTCCCTTCCCCCATGGTCTTCTGTTAAGTTTTTCAACTTCCACATATGAGAGAAAACTTGGTATCTTTTTCTGACTGACATTTCATATCACTTATTTCATATCACTTATCATAATACCCTTCAGTTCCATCCACGTTGTTGCAAATAGCAAGATTTTATTCTCATTGCCGAGTAGTATTCCCTTGTATATATAAACCACATCTTTATTCATCAGTTGATGGACAGCTGGGTTCTTTCCATAATTTGGCTATTGTTAATAGTGCTGCTGTAAACACTGGGGTACATGTGCCCCTATGCATCAGCACTCCTGTATACTTTGGATAAATTCCTAGTAATGCTATTGCTGGGTTGTAGGGTAGTTCTATTTTTAACTTTTTGAGGAACCTCCACACTGTTTTCCAGAGAGTCTGCACCAGTTTGCATTCCCACCAGCAATGCAAGAGGGGTCCCGTTTCTCCACGTCCTCTCCGGCATCTATAGTCTCCTGATTTGTTCATTTTACCCACTCTGACTGGCGTGAGGTGGTATCTCAGTGTGGCTTTCATTCGTATTTCCCTGATGATAAACAATGTTGAGCATCTTTTCATATGTTGGCCATCTGGTGTCTTCTTTGAAAAAGTGTCTATTCATGTCTTCTGCCCATTTTTTCAGTGGATTATTTATTTTGCTGGTGTTGGTAAGTTTTTTATAGATTTTGGATACTAACCATTTATCCGATAGGTCATTAGCAAATATCTTCTTCATTCCATCAGTTGCCTTTTAGGTTTGTTGATTGTTTCCTTTGCTTTGCAGAAGCTTTTTATCTTGATGAGGTCTCAATAGTTGATTTTTTGCTTTTATTTCCCTTGCCTATGGAGATGTGTCAACTAAGAAGTTGCTGCAGCCAAGGTCAAAGAGGTTGTTGCCTGTTTTCCCCCTAGGGTTTTGATGGTTTCCTGTTTCACATTTAGTTCTTTCATCCATTTTGAGTTTATTTTTGTGTATGGTTGACACACTTTTTTAATTTGTACTGATCTAATAGGTTAAAAAAAAATGGTATCTTTGTGTGGTTTTATTTATTTTTTAAGTAAACTCTACACCCAACATGGGACTCAAACTTATGATCCTAAGATCAAGAGTTGCATACTGTACTGAGCCAGCCAGGTACCCCTTGATGTAGTTTTAAATTACAGTTTAGAATGTGTTTGAAAATCTTTTCTTGTCTTTGTGGCTATTTATTGTAAGTGGGGTTTTGTCTACCATTCTATACTCCCAACTGGCTATTGTGTAGGTATATAAAAGCTGTTGATTTTTATGTTAATTTTGTATTCTTTTTTGTTGTTGTTAATTTTGTTCTGGTTCCTAAATCTTTTACTATTTTGTTTAGTTTTGTAATTGATTCTCTGAGGTTCCCCTAACATGCTATGTTATTTGCAAAGAAATTTTCCAAATCTTATGTCTGTAATCGATTTGTCTAATTTTGTTGGCTAATACCCCCCCCCCCCATTCATTATTTAATAGTAGTAGACAGTGGGCATCTTTGCCTTGTTCTTTATCTTATTTGGAAATACTTACTATTTTTCTCCATTAAGTAACAGGCTGTTTTTAGGGTTTAGTTATATTTTATTTAACCAATTAACAAAGTATTGAGGAACAAATTCAAGTAAATTATATCTCAATATACCTGATGTTGAAAAACGAAATCTCTCTCTCCCATTTCTGGTTTTGGAGGAGAATGGAGGCCACCTAATTTTGAATCTCCCCACTTATCTTTTCCTCTCCCTCAAACATAAAAACAAGGAGAATAAACAAAACCACACTTGATCGTGCCTTCAGCAATACTAGAAGACCGAGCATATCATGCTTTCACACTACCTGTAAGTTGAGAAATAAACTGAATTCCATTAAAGGTCCTCTTGCTGCAAGCCTGCAGGTGCTAGAACAGGGACGGGGGGAATTTGAAAAGACTCCATGGGGAAAAAAAGACTCAATGAAAAAAAGGAGAGTGGTTTAGAGGTCTTGGGCTAAGCACAGAGTAACCCCCTTACCAGTAGAAAGAGAAACTCCACCACTAAGTGCAAAATACTGAACACATGTTTGGATCATAGCACCAGCTCTTGAAAGAGTTTGGGCCTAAGAACAGAAGGCTCAGAGCAGCATTGCCTCTTGGAGGGAATCAGACCTAGAGATGGGGTTTCCCCTTGAAGATCCTCTACTTAAACAAACAAACAAACAAACAAAATAACCCAAAAAACAAAACCAAAATGTTGAGGATCTTGCAGGGAAAAAAAAAAAGAGAGAAAATACACATCAACCCCTTCTTGCAACAATGCTATCCAAAAATGAAACTGCACAGAGAAAGGGAACTGTCAGAAAAGTGTACTCTCAATCTAGGAGCCCTGTCCACAAAATGGGTGGGAATATTAAAAAGATCACATCCATATAAAATTGTAAAAAGCTGAAAATGTTAAGTTAGAGTTGAAGTGCTGATGAACATTCCTAATGATCACAAAAAAACTGTAACACAATCCTCCATATTGAATTACACATCCTCAAACAGCGTTTAAGAATAATTTTAAAAGATCTTGAACCAGAAATTCACAAATGAAGGGGTTCCTGGGTGGCTCAGTAGGTTAAGCCTCCGACTTCAGCTCAAGTCATGATCTCGTGGTTTGTGGGTTCGAGCCCTGTGTTGGGCTCTGTGCTGACAGCTCAAAGCCTGGAGCCTGCTTCGGATTCTGTGTCTCCCTCTTTCTCTGCCCCTCCTCTGCTCGCAACCTGTCTCTCAAAAATAAAAAATGTTTTTAAAAATTCAGAAACTAAGAATGGAAATGCACCCCCCCCCCCCAATGCAAGAGGTAAGGAGTGTTGATCGAACTCAGAAAAGAAATAGAAGGAAAAAGTCCAAGTTATTTTAGAAACGAAGACTAAATTACAAGGTGCCTAAGGGGCAGTAAATTCAAATAAAAATGTAATAAGGGGCATTTAAATAAGGGGAGAAGAACAAACCTAGAGAATGAAAATAAGCTAAAGAAGTAAAAATAGAGGAAATGATTGAAATGAAAGACAAGCAGAAGAGATCCAACATAAGGCTACTTGGAGACTGAAGAAAAATCAATCAAAACAACTGACCAAAACTAATACGTAAAATTAGAATCCAAGAAAATGCTCTGGCAATAAAAGAAACCTTGAATCTACATGTTGAAAGGTACTATCAGATACCAGAGAAAATTGACACAGAACAGCCCAAGAAGTATCTTACTTTAAACTATTACATTTTAAAGATGTTTAAAAAATATCTTCAGGGCCTCCAGGAAAAACAGTGACTTTCAAAAACATGGAAATTAGGACAGACTTTATATGAATAACACACAAAGCAAGGCAACAGTACATTTTCTTTTTTTTTTCTTTTAAAAAAAAAAATTTGGGGGGCGCCTGGGTGGCGCAGTCGGTTAAGCGTCCGACTTCAGCCAGGTCACAATCTCGCGGTCTGTGAGTTCGAGCCCCGCGTCAGGCTCTGGGCTGATGGCTCGGAGCCTGGAGCCTGTTTCCAATTCTGTGTGTCTCCCTCTCTCTCTGCCCCTTCCCCGTTCATGCTCTGTCTCTCTCTGTCCCAAAAATAAATAAAAAACGTTGAAAAAAAAAAATTTTTTTTTTTAAATTTTTTTTGAGAGAGTGTGTGAATATGAGAGAGGCAGAAAGGGAGACACACAATCTGTAGCAGGCTCCAGGCTCCGAGCTGTCAGCACAGAGCCCAGCGTGGGCTCGGACTCATGGACCGCGAGATCATGACCTGAGCCGAAGTTGCAAACTTAACCAACTGAGCCATCCAAGTGCCCCCCCGAATTTTTTTTTTTAGTTAAGCCCATTCATATTTACTTATCATTGTGCATAATCATTATATATATTAGGTTTTCTTTGTTTTTCTTAACATGATGTATTTTCTTTGCTATGTTACTAATTGCTTTAGTTAGAAAAAGTTGTTTCATTGGTTATCTTTGTACTTACAACTTTATTTTTTTTCATGTTTTTATTTTTGAGGGAGACAGAGCAAGTATGGGGGTGGGGCGCAGAGAGAGGGGACAGAGGATCCGGAGCAGGCTCTTTGTTGACCGCAGAGAGCCCAATGCGGGGCTTTAACTCCCGAACCTTGAGATCATGACCTGAGCCGAAGTTGGGCACTCAACCGACCCGACTCAGCCGCCCGGGTGTCCTTGTATTTACAACTTTAAATAAATAATAGCAAACATTCATTGAGCTTTTATAATGTATAAAAGGTACTGTGCTAAATGCCTTAATTGGATTAAGTAATTCAGCAAGTGGTAAAGCCAGAATTTGATTATAGGGAGCCTGACTCCAGAGCTCATGCTATTTTTTTTTTTTCAGAACTTTATTGTGGCATAATTGACACATAGTAAACTGCACATATTTTAAGTGTATAATTTTTCCCACTCTTCCCTACCCCCCTTCTTCCCAGTCTCTAACCACCGATCATTGGGTTGGTTTTGTGTATCTTCTTTTAAAATGTTTGTGAGGTTATTTTTTAATCTTTGGTTTTCAGAGATTATGTCTTAACATGATTTTCTTTTAATTTATCCTATTTAGAGTGAATTTCTTGAATTCTGTACATTTATTTTATTTTTTTAATTTAAATTTTATTTAGTTAACATACAGTGCAAAAACTTTTGGGAGTAGAATTCAGTGGTTCATCACTTGTATTTAACAACTAGTGCCCTCCTTAATACCCATCCCCCATCTAGCCCATCTCCCACTCACTTCCCTCCAACAACCCTCAGTTTGTTCCCTATCATTAAGAGTCTCTTGTGGTTTGTTCCCCTCTTTTCTTTTTTTCTACCCTTCCCGTATGTTAATCTGTTTTGTTTCCACATATGAGTGAAATCATATAGTATTTCTTTCTCTGATTGACTTATTTCACTTAATACATTCTAGCTCCATCCACATTGTTATAAATGGCAAGATTTTATTCTTTTTGGTGGCTGAGTAATATTCCATTGTATATAAATACCACATCTTCTTTATTAATCAGTTGAGGGGCATTTGGACTCCCTCCATAGTTTGGCTATTGTTGATAATGATTCTGTCAACATTGGGGTGCATGTACCCTTTCGAATCTGTATTTATGTATCCTTTGGGTAGATACCTAATAGTGCAATTGCTGGATGGTAGGGTAGTTCTATTTTTAGTTTTTTGAGGAACCTCTACATTGTTCTCCAGAGTGACTGCACCAGTTTACATTCCAACCAACAGTGCAAGAGGGCTCCCCTTTCTCCGTCCACATCCTTGCCAGTACCTGTTGTTTCTTGTGTTGTTAATTTTAGCCATTTGGGCAGTGGTGAGGTGGTGTCTCATTGTGGTTTTGATTCGTATTTCTCTGATGACGAGTGATATTGAGCATCTTTTCGTATGTCTGTTAGCCATCTGGATGTCTTCTTTGGAAAAGTGTCTATTCATGACTTTTGCCCATTTCTTAACTCAGTTGTTTGTTTTTGGGATTTGATAAGTTCTCTATAGATTTTGGATACTAACCATTTATCGGATGTGTTGTTTGTAAATATCTTCTCCCATTCTTTAGGCTGCCTTTTAATTTTGTTGATTGTTTACTTCACTGTGCAGAAGCTTTTGATGAAGTCGCAATAGTTCACGTTTGTTTTTCTTTCCCTTGCCTTTAGTGACCTGTCTAGTAAGAAGTTGCCCTGGCTGAGGTCAGAGAGGTTTCTGCCTGTGTTCTCTAAGAATTTGATGGTTTCCTAACTGACATTTCGGTCTTTCATCCATTTTGAATTTATTTTTGGGTATGGTGTAAGAAAGTGGTCCTGTTTCATTTTTCTACATGTTGCTGTCCAGTTTTCTCAACACCATTTGTTGAAGAGACTCTTTTTTTCCTTTGGGTATTCTTTCCTGCTTTGTCAAAGAGTAGTTGGCCATATAGCTGTGAGTCCATTTCTGGGTTTTCTGTAAATTTATATCTTCAGATGAATTTTGGAAGTTTTGGCATTTTTCAAATATTTTTTCTGCCCCAATCTTTTTGTCTTCTCCTCCTGTGATTCCAAGTCCACATACGTTAGATCATTTAAAACTGTTTCACAGGTCCCTGAGGTTCTGTTCATTTTTGTTCTTCAGTCTTCTTTCTTTGTGCTCCTTAGATTGGATAATTTCCCGTTGAGCTATTTTTAGGTTTACTGACTCTTTTCTCTGTCATCTCTTTTTTGCCATTGAGCTCATCCAGTGAATTTATTTTAAATATGGTATTTTTGAGTTCTGAAATTTTCATTTAGTTCTTTTTTCTATTTTTATTTCCTATTTTTTCATTCATGTCAAGTGTGTTTTTCTTTTTTCTTTTTTTTTTAGAGATAGCAGGTGAGAATGGAGGAGACTGGCAGAGGGGGGAAAGAGAGAATATCTTAAGCAGACTCCACACTTAGCTCAGAGCCCAACTTGGAACTCAGTCTTACAACCCTGGGGATCATGACCTGAGCTGAGATCAAGAGTTGGACGCCCAACCAACAGAGCCACCCACATGCCCCTCAAGTGTGCTTTTCTTTCCCTCAAGGAGCATAGTTAGAGTTCCTTTATGGTGTTTTGTCTACTAATTCAAACTTCTGCTTCATTTTGGAGCTGGTATCTGTCAGTTGTTTTTGTAGGCATTCAACTTTGTTGGTGCAAACTCAAACTTCCGTCTCTTCTTCCATCGGCTCTGTGTCTCCTTTCATCAGCCCAGCAATCCACTTCTCGGTTCTTTAAGCCTTGCTGTACTGTTGTAGGGCTGCCTCACATGTGTATAGTTGAGGAGTCAGGCCGAGACTTGTGAGTGTTCATTCTCAGAAATGGGGAGTCACCTTCTCCAGCTCTCTTCCCCTTGGGGTTTCCCCCACCCTCTCCAGTTTCCCTGGCTCCTTGGGCCAGAAAGGGGTTTCCATGGTCTTAGCCACCTGCGTTGCTCCCAAACCGGGGTCCACCTTCAATGCCAAGCCATGAAGGGGAAAATAAAACTGGAAACTCCCCTTAATGGTTTGGTTTTCCAAGTTTTGAAATGCCCCCACCCCCCAACAATCTGCCTGCTTTTGTTTACTTTTTTCTGTCCTCAAGCGGGGATGAGGGTATGTGTACCTGTGTGATGTCTGTGTTTTTGTTGGGATTTAATAGTTGCAAATGGAAGGATGGTCTGTTAGGAAATTACACCTGCCAGTTTGTGTGGGTTTATTTCTTCTTCATGCTGATGTGCATAGATTTTGAGGAGTGTGTTGGGAGATTGTATTACCTCTGTAGTCAGTGTTGAGTTTTTTCTCTGAATCCAGCTGAACACTTTTTCCTTTTTTTTTTTTTTCTGCTATCTTCAATTAAGGCTTGTTCTAGGAACCACATAATGGGAATTTTAAATAAATCAAAGACCTTAATATTATAGAAACATCTTGCTTATAGTTGTTCTGTTAATTTGTAATGTGGGTAGGCCAGAAAAATCTAAGAGGATAATGTGACAATAAATATTAACAAAAAGCAGTCATAGTCACTATGAATTTCAAAGGGGCTTATAATAGTTGGAGAAAAAATAACAGTATCTCAGTATCTTCATAAGAAATTAATGTGTTTTTTAAAACTTTGTCTAGATAAAGGACACAAAGAGGTGTAATCCTGAAATAGCCATGTGATTTTGATCGTATTCATTTTTATGTAGTTATCAAGATTGTCATGATATTTGAGTGTTAATTTTTTTATACGTGTGTTTAAATGCAATTGAAGAAGACACTTTTAGTTCTGCCTTTTTTTTTTCATCTCTGGACTGTTTATTAATGACCCATAATCTAATGTACAGATGGTGACTTTCAGACTTGATTACTTCATAATGTTTAACTTACATTTTTTCCCATTTAGACGGTCTTCTGATTGTTGGTGTTCACTCGGCTAAGTTCCCAAATGAAAAAGTCCTGGATAACATTAAGAGCGCCGTTCTTCGATACAACATCACTCACCCTGTGGTTAATGATGCAGATGCCAGCCTTTGGCAAGAACTAGAAGTCTCCTGCTGGCCAACTTTGGTCATACTTGGACCTCGTGGAAATATGTTATTTTCTTTAATTGGAGAGGGACACAAAGATAAATTATTTTTATATACTTCAATAGCTTTAAAGTATTATAAAGACAGGGGACAGATCAGAAATAATAAAATTGAAATAAAACTCTATAAAGATTCTTTGCCACCTTCACCATTGCTGTTTCCTGGCAAAGTAACGGTAGACCATGTTTCTAATAGATTGGTAATAGCAGACACTGGACATCATAGAATTTTGGTCGTCCTGAAGAATGGGCAAATTCAGTACAGCATTGGAGGTAAAGTTTGCTTCTAATTATGATATGTAGTATATTTTATAGTAAAAAAAAAAAAAAAAAAACAGCTCAAGGAAATGTATTGAAATATATCTCCCTGGTTTTAGATCTAAAATGGGCCCAGTACATCTACATAGTTAATAAAATCTGTTAAGTACATTCTTATCATATTTATCCAGACTAAATTGACATCTAATAATGTAATAGTCAAAGAGAAAAATAATTCATCTCTTTGCAATTCTGCTTTAGTAGCATATACAGCATTAGTCCATAAAGTAGGGGTTCCTGCATTCCTAATGCAAATAAACTAGTCTTACTCTAAGCCCTGGTGCTATTCTTAGTATGCTTAGATATTGTTCCCTTAGCTCCTTAAGTTTTCACATTTCTTCTTTTTCATTTTTGTTAGAGTTCTTTATTTTGTGTTTCTTTTGTTTGGGCAACTTGATGTTTGGGTTTAAGACAGGCACTTATGAGAACTGTTGCTCAAAAATTATTAGTTATAATAGGTGTAATTTAAATGGTTAAAAAGTTTTTAATTCTATAATAATTTTCAAAATAGTGTAAATGAATATTCTGCTTTGTTAAACGGAGAAATCAGCAGCAAGCTACCGTTCCCAAACATGTTTTTAGGAATAATGTTATCTTGTGATAAATTAATAATTATTCTACAATAGTTCTTCAAAAGAATTCTGTGGCCAGATACACTTAGGAAATACTGGTTAGTTGTGGTTTAACAGATTTTTTTTTAACTTTATTTATTTTGACAGAAAAATATTTATTTATTTTGGGAGGGGGGTTGGGGGGGGAGAGAGAGAGGAAGAGAGAAAGAGAGAAAGAGAATAAGAGAATGAGAATTCCAAGCAGACTCTGTGCTGTCAGTGGAGAGCCTGATGCAGGGCTTGAACTCACAAACCACAAGATCATGATCTCAGCCAAAGTCGGAGGCTCAACTGACTGAGCCACCCAGGCACCCCTAAACTTCTTATTTTTTTTAAATGTTTATTTTAGAAAGAGGGCATGTGTGAGCAGGTGAGGGTTAGAGAGAGAGGGAGACAGAGGATCCAAAGAGACTCTGAGCTATAAGCTCCAAGCCCTACACGGAGCTCAAACCCACAAACCGTGAGATCATGACCTGGGCCAAAATTGGACACTTAACCGACTGAGCCACCCAGGCGCCTAATAAATAAATAAACTTAAAAAAATAATAAAAAATAGAAATATTCCCTTCTGATATATGCTACTAATGTGCACTAGTGACCATTGTTCAGTAAGCCCTGTCATTAGCAAAACTTACTCCTAAGAAAAATAGATCTTGGGAAACACTAGACTTTAGGTAAAAGTATCGTGCTATTTATATTAAAATCCCAGCTCTAAATACTGTTTTTCTTTCTTCATTGAGGTTTGATTTACATATGTTATGAAAAATGATTACCATGAGGGGCGCCTGGGTGGCTCAGTCGGTAAGCGTCTGACTTCAGCTCGGGTCATGATCTCACGGTTCGTGAGTTCAAGCCCCGCATTGGGCTCTATGCTGACAGCTCAGAGCCTGGAGCCTGCTTCAGATTCTGTGTCTCCCTCTCTCTCTGCTCCTCCCCCACTCACACTCTGTCTCTCTCTCAAAAATAAATAAACATAAAAAAAATTTTTTTTAAATGATTACCATAATAGGTCTAGTTTATATCCATCTTCCTAATATAGGTGCAAGAAAAAGAAAGGAAACAAAGAAAAACAAATGGGGGTGGGGGGTTAATTTGGGATAACTTTTTAAGAGGAAAAAATTTGTCCTGTGGCTATCTTGTCTTTTAGGACCCAACCCTGGAAGAAAAGATGGAGTATTTTCAGAGTCAACTTTTAATTCACCACAGGGGGTAGCCATAAGGAATAATATCATATATGTGGCAGATACGGAAAACCACCTTATAAGAAAGGTAAGTTTCAATTTTAAATACAGTTTTAATACTTCTAATTAGAAAAACTGGTATTTACTTGCTACATTAAATATTTGAAATGAGAGGATAATGCTTAAACACCTCAAGTCCTCTTTATGCAGCTTTTTTCAGAGGTACTTGCTTTAGTTTTTTTCTTGGGGGTCTTGTTTTTCTGTGTCTTAGCCTGTAGCTGTCCCGGATTAACCTGCCGATCAAGTCCTTTTGTTGTTGTTGTTTATCCTTTCGTTTCAAAGTAGCTAATCACCTAAAAGCTCCTCATTTTGAAGTATTTTCCTAACCACTGTTGACAGAGCAGTGCTTTCTCCTTTTTTCAGTTAAATTTTCTCAAACCTAGAAGAAAAATCATACCACTCCCACCTCCCTTCACCTTTTATGCTTTGCCCAGAAATACATGTAAGTCAATCTTAAAATTTGTTTTATTTCATTATAAAAGTTATATATGGTCTTGCTTTTTAAAAATGAATACGCTTAAAAATGTATTTAAAAAATACATAAAAAGGCTCATACCATCTATTTTAGCTTCCCCATTGTTAAAATTTTTGTCTTTTCAGTGATTTTTTTTCTGTCCTATACAAATAAATTTGCATTTAAAAGACTGCCTCTAGGGATGCCTGGGTGGTTCAGTTGCTTGAGTGTCCCAACTCTTGATTTCTGTTCAGGGCATGATCCCAATGTCGTGAGATCGAGCCTCATGTTGGGCTGGCTGAGTGCTGAGCAAGGAGACTGCTTAAGATTCTTCCCCACCCCTCTCCCCGCCATCTCGCTCCCTGCCCCTCCCCCACCATGTTCCTTCTCTAAAATAAAAATTAAGAAAATAAAAATAAATGTCTCTAGAGAATCCTTTTTTAAACAAATGAGGCATATTGTATGTAAATAATGTTCTGTGGTTTCTTAAATTATTATTTTAGAGAGCATGAGTCGGGGAGAGGGGGAGAGGCAGGAGGAGAGAGGGAATTTTAAGCAGTCTCCATGCTCAACATGCAGCCCAACGCAGGGCTTGATCCCACAACCCTGAGATCATGACCCGAACTGAAATCAAGAGTCTGACACTCAACCGACTGAGCCACCCAGGCGCCCCTCTTCTGCAGTTTCCTTAAATTTGTTTTCCGTGTTAGTCATATGAATGATATGACTGCATAGTATCCCATTGTACAAGTGCCTAGTTATTTTAAACATTTCATGTGAGTGAATATTTTGGCTATAATCCATTGGTCTTTAAGTTGCTGTCTATTTAGAAAATAAGTAACTAAGTTCATCTCACCCATCCTGTGTAAACACATTGTTTCAGATACTTCCTTGCTTTTCTCACTTTTTCTCCCTTTTGATATTTGTGCCCATTTGACAATATTATCACTTCATATAATAGGAAAACAACATGGATAGAACCTGTAATACCATTACAAGGTAAATTTCCATGAAAGCATGAAAGTTTTTACTCCTGAAATTTTAAGCACCTAGAACAAGGTCTGGCCCATAGTAGGTGTTCAATAGATAGTTGTTGAATGCATTTTTGAGCAAATAACATATTTAATGAAGCATTTTCTAATGTATCTTCCTCTTAATACGAAAACATATGAGGCAAGGATTTTGTGGATTTGCAAATTAAAGCAGATTTATCCTTTGAAAGTCTTGCAGACTTTGTTCTTAGAGACTTTAATATGTTAATATATTGTGAATACGTTAGTAGGGGGATATCTGTGAATTGGTTCTAAATTTATTTGACCAAGAAGCCTATTTTAGGCAGACCTTTTCGTAGGACTCATGATTTCATGGTATGTCCTGATTTCCCACTTTAGGGAAAATGTGGTTTTCTGTTGTTACTAAGTCCGTAAAGGTCAATGTTTCTTTATCATTGTCTTTTCAGGGTTGTATGTTTGTATAACTCTGTAGTGTCCCGGATAGCTAACAAGGTGCTGAAGCAGTAGGATACTTAGCCCACAGCATTCAGGGTGTACTTGTCTTTTTTAAATTCTGTTCTATCTCTTGCCTTAGAACTTAATGAGTTTGGGAGTATTCACTGCATTTCAAATATTTTTTAAGTAGCATAATCACAATAAATTTAGGTTACATAAAGTTATTTGTAAATTATTTAGTTTAGTGTCTCCCCAAAAAAATGAGGTGGAATTATTATTTCTTCCTTTATTTTTATAAGTATATAAAAATATTTACTATACTTTTAAGACCTCATTTACAGAGGGTTGATCATACATTCATATTTCTCAGACATCATTGTTTCATGCAGATCTGACACTTGTTTAGAATAATTCATTTAGTAATTTATAAACTCCTTTTTAGCCCAGTCTCATTCTCCTGTTATTCCCCTATATAAAAACACCTGTAGCCAGACATTCTGGTATGTTCAATTCATACCTTTCTATTTGTACCTATTTATACCTTTTCTATTTGTGTATGACCTTGTAAAACATGTAATGTTTGTGTGTTGTCTAACTGTATTGTGATATATTTTACATAGCACTTATTTCAAGTATATAATTGAAGAACTTTTAGGAGATTTAACAAATTGTACAACCATAACCATAAATTGTTTTTAGAACATTTTCATCCCCCCCCGCCAAGAACCCTCATGCCCAATTACAGTTCATCCCTGTTTTTATGCCCAGCTTAATCTACTTTCTATCTATAAATTTGCCTCTTTCGAACATTTCATAGAAATGGAATCATAAAATATATGGTCTCTTGTGCCTGGCTTTTTAAATTGAGTAATGTTTTAAATTCATCTCTGGTGCAGCGGATCATTAGTTTCTTCCTTTGTATTGCTGAATAGCATTCCATTGTATAGCTATGTGCCACATTTTGTCTGTCCAACAGTTTATTGACATTTAGTGTGTTTCCAATATTTGGCTGTTTTGAACTTGTGTAAAAATTCTGTGTGGACATACATTTTCATTTCTCTTGGGTAGATATCTAAGTAATGGAATTATTGTGTTATATGTTTTATATTTCATGTTTAACTTCTTAAGAAACTGCTACATTTTTCCATAGTTGCAGTACCATTTTACACGTGGGTTCTGATTTTTCCATATCTTCACCATTATTTGTTCCACTTTTTAAATTCTAGCCTTCCTACTAAGTGTAATGTGGTCTCTCAAAACCACAATGATAATTATTTCCCTAATGAGTAAAGATGTCAAGCATCTGTTCCCATCTTTATGGACTGGTTTTATATCTTCCTTTGAGAAGTGTCTATTCAGATTCTTTACCAGTTTTTTTAATTGGGTTGTGTTTTTTATTATTGAGTTGTAAGAGTTCTTTATATATTCTGTTACAGATCCCTTATTGGATATGTGATTTTTCAAATACTTCTCAAATTCTCTGGGTTGTCTTTTCACTTTCTTAATCACATCTTTTGATGTACAGAAGTTTTAAATTTGAGGATTCCCAATTTTTTTTAATTGCTTAGGCTTTTGGTGTCATATGTAAGATTACATTTCCAAATCCAAGATCATGAAGATTTACTCCTGTTTTCTTCTGAGAGTTTTATAGTTACAGCTCTTACAGTTCAGTCTTTGCTGCATTTTGAATTTATTTTTTGTATGTGGAGTGAAGTAGAGGTCCAACTTCATTCTTCTGAGTATGAATATCCAGTTATCCCAGAATCATGTATTGAAGAGACTGTTCTTTCTCCATTGAATAGTTTTGGCAACCTTGTAGAAAATAATTATTCATACATACATGGGTTTATTTCTGAACTTTCAAGTCTGTTCCATTGACCTATATATCATTTCTTGTGCCTATACCACACTGTTTTGATTGCTATAACTTCTAATAAGTTTTGAAATCAGGAAGTAGGACTTCTCCCGCTTTCTTCTTTTTTCAACATTGGTGTAGCTGTTCTGAGTCCCTTGCAATTCCATATGAATTTTAGGATTAGCTCATCCATTCTGTAAAACCTTATTTGTTTTTCATATAAATGATGATGTTGCCTGCAAAAACAGATGCACTTTTATCTTTTCCCTTCTTGTTTATACATATCTTGTTTTCTTTTATTATATTGCTGGCAAAGGGTACCTGGGTGGCTCAGCGTCCAACATCGGCTCAGGTCATGATCTCACAGCTCATGGGTTCGAGCCCCGTGTTGGGCTCTGTGCTGACAGCTCAGAGCCTGGAGCCTGCTTCAGATTCTGTGTCTCCCTCCCTCTCTGCCCCTACCCCACTCATGCTCTTTCTCTTTCTCTCTCTCTCTCTCTCTCTCTCAAAAATAAGTAAACATTTAAAAAAATTTTAATTGCTGGCAAGAACCTCAGTTGCCTTTAAACATTAGCAGTGATAGTGGGTCTCTTGTCATGCTCATACCTTAAAAGGAGGACATTGTCTCCAGAAATTTAATATTTTCTATAACTTTGGGAAATAAAATTGTTAATGAAGTTAAACTTTCTATTCCTAGTTACTAAGAATTATTTTGTTATATGATTTTATCGAATGCATTTTCTACATTTATTGAAATAATTATATAGTTTTTGCCCTTAGTGTCTTGATGTGATGAATTAAGAGATTTTTGACATTTGATCATCTTTTTATTTCTGGAATAAATCTTACCTAATCACGAATTTTTTTTTTTTAAAAAGTCAATTTGGATTTGATTATCCCAAGTTAAATTTTAATATTTTAAAATTCATGTTCATAAATTAAACGGCTCTATTTTCTTACACTGTTCTCACCTGATTTTAGAACCAGAGTCGCACTAACTTCATCAAATGAGCCAATTAGTTTTTACTCTTTTTCTATTTTTTGGAATCATTTGTCTAACATAGGAATTAACAGTTTTTGAATATTCATTAAAACGCCTCTGTAACAAGATTTTTATAAGAGGAATTCTTTGAATATCACATCAGTTTTTGATACATTTCTTAAATCAAGATGTATTTCGAGGGCCTATCCCTAACTGCCTATTGTATTTTTGCAGATTGGGTTCAGTAAAAATATGGATAAGGTTACAGTGGTGAATATTCCTTACAATTTCAAGAGATTATAGAACAGCCACTAAAAATGTGAGAGGCTACCACTTAATTAAATCAGTGTAATTTGCTATAATAACAGAATAAAAGATACTAACCATACTGTTGTTTTGCTAGGTTAGGTGTTAAATGTTTTTCTATTGATGATAAAATTGCAATAAACTTGAAATGGAAGTGAATGTCCTTAATATGATGAAGGGCATCTACAAAAAGCTTATAGCTATACTCCATGCAAAATATAGAATGCTTTCCTTCCAAGATTGGGAATGAGGCAAGGATCCCCATTCTCACTACACCTGTTAAAAATTATACTGGAGGTACTAGTCACTGTAATAAAGCAAGAAAGAGAAAAAGCATACTGGCCAAAAAGGAAGAACAACAACTGACTTTATTTGCCAATGATGTGATAGAAAATTTAAGAAATCTCTGAAAATACTACTCGGACAAATAGAAATTAGGAATGCTGTGGAATACAATCTCAGTATAAAAAGATCAATATTTTTGTATTCTAGTAATCAATTGGATTGGAATTTTTTAATTCTATTTATAGTACTAAACAAAAAACAAAACACATAGAATAAATTTAACAAAAACATGAGACCTAGATGTTTTAAATTATAACATTGCTGAGAAAAATTAATCCAATATTGGATTAGAAGGCTCAATAGTAAGATGTCCATTCTCTCCAAATTGATCTGTGAGTTCAATGTAATCTCAGTCAAAACTCATCAGGTGCTTCTATTTGTTTATTTAAGATATCGACAAGTGGATTCCAATACTTATATGGAGGTGCAAAACAAAGTATTTATTATATCTAAAACAGTCTTGGATAAACAAAGTTAAAAGATACACTTCTCTGATTTAAAGACTTACTGTAATGTTACACTAATCAGGACAGTGTGATACTTCTAAAAGGATAGATGTGTAGATCAGTAAAAAAGAATGGAGCTTTTGGAAGCTCATACATACACAGTTATTTGATTTTTTAAAAAGCATCAAAGCAGTCAAGGGAGAAAGGAAAGTCATTTCAGCATATTATACTTGAACAACTAGATACTCATATGGGGGAAAAGAGAAACATGACCCCTACCTTACACATCATATACAAGCATCAGTTCAGGATGCACCACAGACATAAATGTAAATGCTAAAATTATAAAGCTTTTAGAAGAAAACATGAAAATGTCTTCATGACTTGCAGGTAGGCAAAAGTTTCTCAAATACAGGACACAGAAACAATAATCAAAAAAAATGATAAATTTAAAACTTTTCATTATAATTTACATTAGAGGAGATAAGAATGGCCACAAACACATAAAGTGATCAACATCATGGGTTAAAAAGGAAATGTAAACTGAAACCACAATGCAACGCTATAATGGCTAAAATTAAAAAGACTGACAACAGGCAAGGATGTGGAGCATTTGGAACTTTCATATGTTGTTGGTGGGAATACAAAGGAATAGACCACTGGAAAAAAAATCCTTCTGGAAGTTTTTTGTTTGTTTTTTATACTTACCCTGTACCTGCCCTATAACAGCAATTTTAGTCCTGTGTATGTACATAAGAGAAGTGAAAACACAAGTTCACCAAAAGGCTCATATGAGAATATTGAGAGCAACTCTATTTGAAGGCCCCAAACTAGAAATAACCCAGGTGTCCATCAGTAGGAAAATAAACAAATGAACTGTGGCATATTCCTATGATGGAATACTGTTCAGCGATAAACAGGAACAAACTACTTATATATGAATAAATCTCAGAAACCTGTTAAGTGAAAGAAGCCTCACACAATAGAGTCCATATAGTTTGATTCTGTTTAGCTGAGATCTTAGAAGAGATACAACTCATCTATGATGAAAAAAACAATACTGTTTGTCTCTGGGGGCAGGATTAACTGGATGGAGGCATAAGGGGACTTATTGGAGTGAAGA